>NC_069657.1:323544173-324214173 GCF_027244095.1 Hemicordylus capensis | reverse complement strand
AGAAGTCTGCTACAGTGTATGAAGTACAGTAGTTCAGAGTGGAATAGGGATCAAAGACCTCATGTTGCACTGAAGCCCTTACATGAATTTGGATGGAAACTGGGGCCATTGTCAACGAATGGCAAAGTAACAGAACTCTCTTTTCTTACCCATTTGAAATAAGTATAGGGGGAAGAGTGTGTATGAGTCTGCCGTGCACATGTATATCCATCTATTCATGGGAAGGACCTGGGTACAGTATTATCAGAATCTCTCCTAGCCAAGCCCCATTAATAGCAATAGGAAGGGTGCCAGAACATGTTCTACTTGCACAGCTCCCCATTAATTTCAACTGAGTTTCCACATGAGAAATTCCTGGTGGATTTGTGCTTCATATTGCTAATGCTTTAAGACTAGTAATACATTCGTACCTGAGAGGGAACTAATGAGCTATTGTGACACATAGTGGTTCATATTTAATTTGATAATTTAATTTTGATTTACTTTATTAGTCACTTTAATCTGTTTCAGTGACTTATTTTCAGTTTGCATATCATATCAATTCCAGCAAGCCTACTACTCACTAAGTAGAAGCACTAGATGTTTATTATTTCCCATTAATACAAGGAAGTCTTTTATGGTGAAAAGGGTGATATCTTTCCTCATGGTATTAGTCTGAGATGCCCTTAATATCTGGGGCCAGTGCAGAAGGGCTTCATAAAAGACACGCCCTTTCCCCGTTTTTGCATGGGGATTATACAACAGGCGTGGTTGAGTTTTAGTCACTACAATTAGCATAAACACCTGACATAATTAAACATATGACTTAAGAGAGCCTGTTTGTGTAGAGTAATGGCACTATATTATTAATTATAATTGATTCAGAATTGACCCATTGCAGCACTGGGAGAGAGATGGACTTATTCAAGCCAACATAGCCAGGGGTCCCTCCAGTGGGCCACTTGCTATGTTGGGTTGCATAAGTCCAGCTTATTCAAATGGCGGCTGTCGGTGTCTCCCTTGTGTTGCATTTTAGATTGGAGCCCTTTGAAAGCATCATCTCACTCTTCTTGCTACTACTTTGAGTTTTTGTTGTTGAAAAGCAGTATAAAGATATTCTAAATAATAATATCATTTCCTGTTTTTCTACTCGTGCTGCAAAAGTCTAATTAACTTAGCTCCAGACAGAGAGTGAGTGAGTTTGTGTCTGTGTTCTGTATCTTTTGGGGGAAAAATATATTCTCTTTTTCTTACGACCTCTCTTTTGCCATCCAGTAGTCCTGAACTATGTCTACAGTTGCCACCTTTAAATTCAGTCCCAGCTTTAGAGTAGAGCATTCATGAAACTTCTTTCTTGATCTCTTTTCTCAGGAGACTCAGTGTTTTCAGAATCAGGATGTGCCTTCTAATCCCAGGCCTCCCCTGCCCCACATAACACACCCAAAGTAGTGTATTTAAGCCTGTAGCCCTCCCATGTTTGTGACCGAAAAACACTTCTCAGTTAATTAGGATCACAGGAGAAAAAACTAAGATTTACAACAGTAGGAGCAGCACCATCTTCTGGCTAGATTTGGCAACTGCACATCTTAAAATCTCCCTTTACTAGGACAAAGACTACAAGTGTTTGGGCAGTACTTCCCAATTAGAAGAAATTGTGGCTAAGAGCGCATTTTATGCATGGCTCCAGACATGTTTCTATCTTTCAAAGTTTATTCCATTTCAAGAGCACTTGAAATGGAGCCTTTATTCAATTCAAGAGCACGTTACAATACACTGTTATAAGACTTTCTGAAATGTCCACATTTCTTTCTTCTTCATTTTTCTTATTTTAAGCATTGGCAATATGGTAGGGGTTGTTGCTATAAGAAGTTTTGAATAGGTCTGTGTTAAGCTCCTACAAATAGCTGGTTCTGTCAGCTTGGACTGCACTGATTTGCCTTTTTGAATACTCATGCACATACTCCAGATGTAGTCTCCATTTTCCAATAGGATCATGCTTAGTGAGTACTCCTGATCTAGTTAGAGAATCATATGCACAACTCTGGTTGCTGGATGCAGGTGTATTATATGGGTTTCCCAATCCAATGACTTTGCTGCCAAATGACTGTAAACACACTGGGCTGTCCATTTCTAAACCAGTATCATAGGAAGATGCTCAAATTAAATTTTGAATGAAAGCTTTTATTTATTTTTTAAGCCAATAATGTATCCCTACATATCTAAATTCCACTTCTTAGGCAAGGAAACTAAGCACTGTATTTTCCCTCCACTGTTGACATATGAAAGAAACTATGGGACTATGTGAGACAGATGATACTAAGTTTTTATAATGCACTAAGAAAAACAGGTTTTCTATTCCATTTTAGTGCTAGTAACCTTGGATTACATTTGATAAAAGAATATGTAGGCATATAATAAATTATTTAAAGGACTGTAAAGGGCCTTGCTTAATGATTAGCAAAGACAAATCCAGGTGGAATTTAATTTGTAAGTGCAATATATGAACCTGTTACTGTACTTTTACATGTATGTATTGAATGTATATACATTTTTCAATAGGCATATGTATTTAATAGAACTGAGACAAAATATTAAGATGACTGCTAAGTATATTCCATTGTGGATGCAATCTATTTTTGATTTTCAAAATAAAATATTAAGCCACTGCACATTTAAGAAAATGTGTTTCCTTTTATTTGAAGGGTTATGGTAAGCCAAAATAAATAGTTCACTGAAAGTTGATGTTAAGTTCTGGTTTCTGAATTAGTCTTTGTCCAGATTAACTAGATTCACCGAAAGCACTCTACTATAAGATGCAGAAGAGCTCACTCTGAGTCATGGCTTAGCTCCAGCTAAGCAAGGGGTGTAGTTCAGTGGTAAAGTGCATGCTTTGCTTACAGAAGGTCCCAGAAGGCCCTATCCAGCCCCAGCACAGTACTTCCAGTGACTGTTGCTGGTGTCTATCTTATAATTCTTCTTAGATTGTGATCCCTTTGGGGACAGGGAGCCATCTTATTTATTTATTATTTCTCTGTGTCAACCGCCCTGAGCCATTTTTGGAAGGGTGGTATAGAAATCGAATGAATGAATGAATGTTCAATCCCTGAAGACCCAAGAGGACTGGTAAGACCCTGGTTTAAAACTATGGAACCATGTCAGTGGCCAACATTCTGACTAATGATGCACACATGCTTGTAACAAAAGCACGTTGGTTAAGACTTAACCTCCTGCTTCTGAAGCGTATGCACTCTTGCAGAACAGTGTTTCAAAACCTCCCCCTTACTACAGAAGTGCTCTCTGAGAAAGGGCACTTCCAGAGCAAGGGGAGAGCCACAAAAATAGTTGTGCTCTTGTGCCCATGCGCAGGTAGGCATTTGCTAGATGCACATGCACACCATTAGTCAGGATGTTAGCCAGTGTAGACAACACTGTGCTGAATCAATAGCCTTAGTATGTTCAGCTTCATATTTTTAATCTATATGCATTGCTTCAACATCTTTTTTCAAATGTATGCTGCATATCAAGATACAAAAGTAGAATATTTCTAAAAACATTAATTATCAGACTTCTAAAAACACATGAGTCAATAGAGGTAAATCCAGGTCTTTCAAGTCAACCTATCTGCTGGACTACACTATGTTTGCATAACTTACTGCCTTCCTGATCCTACACATCTGTTCTTTTTCTATTTCTATTCTTTTTCTACACATCTGTTCTGTACTTATTTTCTTCTCTGTAATTCTGATTAAGTTAATTATAAGTATGGACCCACAACAAAATATTGCTGTATATCCCTGGTGTGCATGCGTTACTGAGGCTGAGCATGGTGAAATAAGAAGTTAGCAACAAAGACTAACTTGTCTTCATATACATCCCTCCCCCTAATTTCTGGATGGTGGTTGTTGTTGGACCGGTACACTACTGTTCAGTCCCAGCTCCATTTCACCTAGCCCTAAGGTTTCGAGAGTTAATGGCCAGTGAGGGGTCAGTGTAATACTTTCATCAATATTTGTTGAGGTTGTAGGGAGGGAAAATGCACATATAGTAACCAGCAGATTAACAGATTCAGTGGACAACTTCCCTCTTCATTCCTCAGGAGAGTTCATACACATGCAGTTTTTATCGGGGGGGGGGGACGATATTAACCACACACACACACACACAACAAGAGCTTGCCTATGTCAGACTTCCTCCCCCTCAGAAATTCAACAGTGTAAAATGGCTGCTGAGAAAACTAAACGGTTCTAGACACCTTTCCCCTTCAAAAGTAGCAGGAGTTGTGACTGTTCCAAGGGAGTATTTTTCAAGCCAAGAAACTTTCCACTCTTTTTGTTCAAGTCCTCCTTGCCTCAGACTTCCATTACCTCCACCTACGTACCTGCTTGTCTCTTAACTGCACTCTGATCCTATACACATGTCTTTCATAGGGGCAGATTTGAGGGTTTCTGGCCCCCTTCGGTCTGCCGCCTCCCCCCACCACACACACACACACACTTTCAGATTTTCGCAAACCTATCTGTCAGACACTCCCAAGTCTGTCAGTACCTTCCATTTGCCTGTAAGTGCTCTGGTTATGTGTCCATAAGAATCATAATGTTTCAAGCTTTTTCAGAAATAGCTATAAAGTAACCACACTTGAATACACTGACTGACATCTAGACCAACAAAGCATTGCTGCAGCTAATGTGCTGGTTCAACAAAAATCACCCCTCCTCTGCAGATCTCCCCTTCCCTCTGAAGCCCACTGTCTCCTGTGCAGGTATATATTTTGGGAAGCTACAGTGGGCTTTAGAGGGAAGGGGAGAAAGACAAAGACCCCCCCCATCCCCCACCCAGCTGCACCAGCATGTTGTTTTCTAGGTTGGCCACCAATTGTGCAAATACACAAATATTTGCCTAAAGCACTCCTGGGGCAGAATTTAGTTTATTGCAATACCAGACCCTTAAACATAGCTCCCTGTAGTAACACACACTCCCTTCAAATAGTATACTGTTTGGATTACTTTTACTGAAGCTTTGTGCTTGATTACTTAGTCCTTGGTACTGAAAAGCTTATTTATTGAAGCACCACACAAAAATCCTGTCTAATAGAAATATTTTAAATAAATAAAATAATGCACCGTAAGATATAACTCATAGGCAACCATTCAGCATGCAAATCAGTTGTGTCTAGGTAGGTCATGTAAATTTTCATGTCCTAACTCTGTTCGTTTCTTGAGAAGGAGAGCTCTTAATTCATAGAGGAGAGTGAGATGACTTTACTGAAAACAGGGAGCTCTTTTTCTTTTTTCTTTTGAGAGATTAAGCTATCTATATAAGTATCTGAAAAGCCTTTCCCCCTACAGTGCTTGATTTTGTCCTGTTAATCTACGGGAAGAGCATTTCAGCTTCAGATACTTTCATCTCTTACTATTTTTCTCAAAGGACAAAAAAAAATGCCATTTTTAAGGCAGCAGAGAAAACGACACTGCTTAGAAAGAGGTGGGAAGACCAGGTTTGGGGGATCTACATCCCATGAGCCATACAGTGGGATGACCTGTTTACACAAGTGCAATCTATATGTGCAGATCTACATGTGAGTTTCTATAGATTAAGCAACATTTCTTTCCGCGTTTTTACTGTTTTACTTCCTGCTCTTACTGTTTTACTTGTTTTTCCTAAACAATTTGTTTAGGAAAAAACAAAATACTCTTCTTGTTGTCCCTACAAAGACAACCACAGGGCTCTGTGGTCACCAGGAGTCAACACTGACTCGACAGCACTTTAACTTACTGATAAACAACCAAGAACCATAAACTCTCACCAGCCTAGATCCCAGTTTATCTTCTGTCCATCCACCCATTTTGAATCACTTTATTTATTTATTTATTTTTATTTTATTTATTTTTACATTTATATACTGTCTTTTGTTAAAAAATACAACCCCAAGGCGGTTTACAAAAATTAAAACATACAATAAAAAAGCAATAAAAAACGTCAAGCTAAAAACATATAAAAACAGCCATAAAAACAATACAACAGATAAAAACACACAGAAGCCTCAGTAAAATTATGTAAAAGCCTGGGTAAAAAGCCAAGTCTTTACAAGCTTTCTAAAAGCCGTGATGGAGTCCGAGTAACAAATGGGCACTGGGAGAGCATTCCAGAATCTAGGAGCAGCAACAGAGAAGGCCCTGTCCCAAGTGCACGACAGCCTGGCCTCCCTTATTGTCGGCACCCGGAGCAGGGCCCCCTCAGATGTCCTCGTCAGGCGGGCAGCAACCCTTGGAAGCAGGCGGTCCCTCAAATACCCTGGGCCCAAACCATTTAGGGCTTTAAAGGTCAAAACCAGCACCTTGAATTGGACCCGGAAACGAACCGGCAGCCAGTACAACTCTTTCAAAATGGGGGTGATATGTTCCCAACGGGCAGCTCCGGATAAAATCCTCGCTGCCGCGTTTTGCACTAGCTGCAGTTTCCGGATATTCTTCAAGGGCAGCCCCACATAGAGCGCGTTACAGTAATCCAGCCGCGACGTGACTAAGGCGTGGGTAACCGTGGCAGATCTGCCTTCTCGAGAAAGGGACGCAGCTGGCGCACCAGCCAAAGCCGTGCAAAGGCACCCCGGCCACCGCCTCCACCTGAGCTTCCAAAAGCAGAGCCGGGTCCAGTAGTACCCCCAAGCTGCGTACTTGCCCCTTCAAGGGGAGTGCAACCCCATTCAGAACCGGTAGAATCGCCTCATCCCGATTGGCTCTCCTACTGACCAACAGTACCTCCGTCTTATCCGGATTCAATTTCAGTTTGTTAGCCCACATCCAACCCATCACGGCCTCCAGCCCCCGATTCAGGACATCCACCACCTCCCTAGGATCAGATGACAAGGAGAGATAGAGCTGAGTGTCATCCGCATATTGCTGACAACTCAGTCCAAATCCCCGGATGACCTCTCCCAGCGGCTTCATGTAGATGTTAAACAGCATGGGGGACAAGACCGATCCCTGCGGAACCCCACAGGCCAACGGCCATGGGGCCGAGCAGTAGTCCCCCAGCACCACCTTCTGGACCCTCCCCTCAAGAAAGGACCGGAACCACCGCAACACAGTGCCTCCGATTCCCATACTCGAGAGGCGGCCCAGAAGGATACCACGGTCGATGGTATAGAACGCCGCCGAGAGGTCCAGCAGAACCAACAGGGACGCACTCCCCCTGTCTAGTTCCCGGCGTAGGTCATCCACCAAGGCAGTCTCAGTCCCATACCCGGGGCGGAAGCCAGATTGAAAAGGGTCCAGATAATCCGTATCATCCAAGACCCTCTGCAGCTGGGACGCCACCACACGCTTTATCACCTTGCCCAGAAAGGGAAGGTTAGACACAGGTCTATAATTGTCCAGGTTGGAGGAATCAAGGGAGGGCTTTTTTAATAGTGGTCTTACCACCGCCTCCTTGAGGCACGATGGCATCCTGCCCTCCCTTAATGAAGCATTAATGATCACCTCCAACCATCTGCCCGTCCCCTCCCTGGCAGCTTTTATTAGCCATGAAGGGCAAGGGTCAAGAGCACACGAAGTCGCCTGCACACTGCCCAGGATCTTGTCCACATCCTCAGGCCGCACCAACTGAAAAGAATTCAACACAACAGGACCAGATGGTACCAGAGGCACGTCTGCCGGAACTGCCAAAACTCTGGAGTCCAGGTCAGCACGGATGCTAGCGACAGGCAAACCGATCACAAAGAGCTGTAGATGACTCCTCCCCCATTGTCTGGGGGGATGTGTGGAGCAAGGTTTTTATCACACGAAACAGCTCTGTTTGTCTGCACTGAGCAGACGCAATGGAGGCGGAGAAAAAGCATTTCTTCGCCGCCCCCACCGCCACGGAGTAGTCCCTAAAATGGGCTCTAGCCCATGTTCGGTCGGATTCGTGGCGACTCTTCCTCCAGCGTCGTTCTAGCCGTCATCCGAGTTGCTTCATCGCCCTAAGCTCCGAGGAAAACCAAGGAGCAGATCGGGCTCCACCAAGCTGGAGAGGGCGTTTAGGAGCAACCGTGTCAACAGCCCGGGCCATCTCTCCATTCCAGAGGTCAACCAGGGCCTCGACAGGGTCACCAGCTCTGGACACTGGAAACTCCCCGAGGGCCGTCTGGAATCCAAGCGGATCCATAAGCCTCTGGGGGCGGACCATCCTAATTGGCCCACCACCCCTGCAGAGGGCAGACGGAGCAGTCAAACTAAACCCCACCAGATGATGATCTGTCCATGACAAAGGAGTGATCTTAAATTCCCCCACCTCCAGATCATTTATTTCCCGGACGGCAAAAACCAGATCCAGAGTGTGTCCCGCCACGTGGGTAGGGCCCAATACCAACTGAGACAGGCCCATGGTTGCCATGGAGGCCATGAAGTCCTGAGCCGCACCCACTAGGGGCGTCTCAGCTTGAACATTGAAATCCCCCAAAACAATAAGCCTGGGGGAAACCAAAGCCACCTCCGAGACCACCTCCGCCAGCTCAGGTAGGGAGACTGAAGTGCAGCGGGGTGGTCGGTACACCAGCAGAATCCCCAGCCTATCTCGGAGGCCCACCCTCAAGGACAAACACTCAAAATTCTGAGATGGCCTGACCGGGCACCTGGAAACGGGGAGAGTATCTCGAAAGATGACTGCAACGCCTCCTCCCCGACCCTCAAGGCAGGGCTGTTGCACGATCTGGAAACCTGGAGGGCAGAGCTGAGAGAGACCAACCCCGCCCAGAGCATCCAACCAGGTCTCTGTCACACATACCAGGTCAGCACGCTCATCCACAATCAAATCGTGGATAAGAGAAGTTTTTGCATTAACTGACCTGGCATTCAGCAGCAGCACCCTAATCCTCGAGGTAGTGTTCTCAGAGCTCCCTGGGGTCAGAGGGTTGGGAGAAGGGCCGGAAAAAGGAACAGGCCTCAATTGCCTGGACCGATTTCCCCTGTAACGGCCTGCCCAACTCCCACCGCCATACCTCCCTCTGCCCGCTACCCTGTGATATTGCCGCCCCCACTCCGTACCCAGTTTTTCGCTTTCCCAGACACATCTCCCCAGACTAACCCACCATGGCTTCTTGGCTTAATAAAAACCAGAACCAGACTCGCGTAATCTTCTGCTGGCTTCTTAATTGTGGGAAGACGGATCTTCAAGGCAGAGGAAAGAGATCTTCTGGGCCCCAGGCAGCTTGCCCCACGGCTGAGAGCCACAAGGACGAGAGCCCTTGGGCCAGCCTGCCCTATATAGCAGCCAAAGCCCCAGCACAGCAACAGCCCAAGGAGATGATGTTACACACCTGAGGAGGGGCAGAAACACAGACAGCAAAGCAGTCAATGCCCCACCCAAGCTGTTCCCTCTGTCTTCTTCCCCCCTTTGCATTAGGCTCTGCTATTGGCTGTTAGTGCTGAGTTATTCACACCCTGAAAATGTGCCAGCTCTGTCACAATTGAGAGCACAGGCAATCTTATGACATCATAGGAAGATGCAGCTAGAATTTTCAAGCAGGTTGTCAGACACAGAACAAAGTTTTTCACATCAGCAGTTACATTGCTTCTACTGTTAATATATAGTAAGGCTGTTCTCATGAGCAGCCTAACCCAGGCTAGAGCAGCCCAGCCTGGGTTAGGCTGCTCATGTACAGCACTAGGATCCATGTGGATCCTGGCGCTGTTCACCTGCCTAACCCGATTCCGAAGCCCGGCCTTTAATGGAGGTTAAGGGCGCCCTTAACCCCAGCACCAGGATTGTGTGTGTGCTTGGACTTCTTGCAGCCCAGGTGCCTAGAGCACCCGTCTCACAGCGGTATACACCAATGCACCATGCTTATCAGATGTTGCATTGTGCGATACGTGGAGGCTGATACGCATCGTCCTGGCCTCTGGAGACCTGCACTGCGAGCAGCAGCACAGATCGTGTAGAAGCGTGGTCTACACGTCCCACCAACTTTGTTCAGGCATCTGGGGTGAAGGTAAGTTTCATGCAGCCTTCCTCCACCCTCCCTGTCATGTGAATATCCTAAGTAGATTTCAGCTTTTGAAACCTTCTACATCTGCTACAGTGGATCCTGTATCTAGTTGAATAATACAGATAGAATTGTCTTGAGGTCAGTTTATGCAACTATATTTTCTATGACAACTGTAACCATGCCATGGTAGCTTACTTATGTGATATAGCTATTGCAGACCCGCAATCATAGAATACTATATCTGTCAGTGAAGACAAGTTTTCCAAATGTCCTTATTGCTTAAAACCTGCTATCTGAACTGTTCACGTCAACTGAATCCTGGCTTCAGGTCAGTTGGGTGGGTTTATTCTAAGCATCATTAAAGAAGTGTGAGGACTTATTTCCACATGGCCAGTCCTACATAAATTGCAAATTCCTGGTTGCTCTGGACAAGGTCAATGTTTTAAATACTACTTAAAACCATTTTTTTTCAAGAAGAAAATGCTAAGTACAACTGAGTATCAGGGAAACATCCATAGCACAGACCTTCCCGGGCAGGTGGAGGGGCATTCATTGACTGTACAACTTTAAATCAATTTTAACATTTGTTTCCGTTTTATTCAAGCACTTTTGGGAGACTGCATAGGTGCAACGGTAATTATTCATGAATGACCAGCCATTTCTGCGCTATATAGCACACATTATTTTGAGATGCTACAATGCTGTATCTAGCACTAGTGGCTATTTCTGACATAGTAGCACCAGCCAATACTGTTTCTTGTAATTATGGTGCAGTGTTCCAGATAATAAGGCTATTATACCAATGCTCTGTTTATTGCACCTCAATCCAACTGCTGGCTTACCAGTTCATCATAGGACCTAACCTTGTATGGTATTCATACTAATAAAATAGGGAAGAATTGTGCACCCTCTAATTTTAAATTGACCAGCTCTAAATAACTGGCCAGGTGATGCATCATCACTCTATATAGCATAACATCTGTGAATAGTTATGCTGATAATTATTTCTGGAAAAGTCCCTACTGCAAGAGATGAGAAATAAGTTATAGATTTGAAGCACTCATGATTTATTGAATATAATCTCAATTTTAACCATACCCCCAAAGCCATTAGTCAAATATTGTTGTATGAGAGATGTGTGTCACTATTTTAAAAAGCTTTGAATGTGAAATTTTTTCAAAAGATAACCAGATATGCATACTTGAATCTGCAATAAACAGAATGAGACCTTTTAAAACTGTAGGGGTTAAACGCACATTTTATTCCTTCTGGAAACAACTTCTTGCAAGAGTTGGATGCTTTTAAAACAGAGGCTCACATTCCAAGGGTGTGTGAACTGGTTCGACTTGAAACCCACTTTGATTTGAACTGGCCCTGGTTTGAACAGAACCAGATTGAACCGATCAAACCAGTTCTGGGCAATGCTTGTAAACGGGAATCCGCTGAGGGTTCCTCTTACAAGCAAAGGCCATGGGGGCAGTGGCACACCTAGGTAATTTTGGCACCTGGACCGCACCCACCACAAAGCTGCATCCTCACGAGCCTGCGCCCCCCCCCCCGTGGTCACGAGTTTCCCCCCACCACTGCGAGGCCAAACCACCCAATTTTTTCAATAATTCTAGCCGCTGGGAGTGGGGGGTGAGCTGAGCAGGCCTCCCCCCATGGTGGCAGCACCTCGCAGTTCTCAGGGGCAGCTGGGCCAGATGGTCAGACCGAACAGCAGCTCCCACTCTGCCCGCTCCCACTGCCACCACCACAGAGGGAGGCCGGGGAGGCCTGCTTGGCTCACCCCACCCCCAGGCAGCTAGAATTATTGGGGGGGGAGGTGGTTTGGCCTCACGGCAGGGCAGTGGTGGTGGGTGCTGGGTGGTGGCAGGGGGTCCCCCCAGGCCTTTGGAGTCCCCTGGACCTTGAAGGCCACAGGCCAGGGCCACAGGGTCTGGGGTAAGAGCGCCTCTGGATGGAGGACAGGACAACTTACCTTCCTGCTCGTGGTGAAACAGCAGCAGCAGGTCTCCTCTCAATCCCCTGCTAGCCTCCCCAATTGCAGCCCAGTGGCAGCAGAGCAGTTTGGCAACTGCAGAGCATGCAGCAGGCCTCGGCGCAGGCGCAGAGGTCATTAGAATAGATTGCCTGGTGCTCGTGGTGCACACCAGGTGCTCTTGTGGAAGAGCAGTGAGTGCTCCTGGTGCACCAGGTGTTCTTGTGCAGGAGCACTCGGTGCTCCAGGAGCACCCACTGCTCTTCCGCAGAAGCACCCGGCAATCTTTTCTAATGGCCTCCACGCCTGCGCAGAGGCTTCTGTGCTCCACAGTTATCAAACTGGCCTGCAACTGCCCAGGCTGCTATTGGGTTAATAGCCGGAGATTTAGAGGAACCCCGCCACCAGCCATCAGCCCGTTGGAAGGTATGTTACCCTCTCACCCCCACCCTTTGGGAATCTCCCTTTGCTTGTAAAAGGGAATCCTCAGTGGTTTCCTCTTTACAAGCATTGCCCCGAACCGGTCCACAAACCAGTTCGGCAGTCAAACTGATCCAGGCCCAATTTGGCCGAACACACTGCACTCCCCTCCCTCCATACTGCTCTTTGGCTACCAGGAATATATTTCTGACAATCGCGCAATCTTTAGGGGCATATTTCTGAAGCCAAAAAATAATTTTGGAAGGAGGAGAGAGCAGCAAAATTCACTCCACCTCCATACACTTTTGGCTGTTCAGCAACAAACAGGCTGAGCTCCACAACAATTTTTCTATAGACACGCTGCTCTGTTCCGCCCTACTAATGCCATGCAGAATATGCGGCAGCATATTTACTTCACTACATTCCTTACATTGAAATCTTCTTCCTTGAAGAAGAAGAAGAACAGCAATAACCATGTGTGATTGACTAAACTATTCTGCGGTCTTACTACTTGCAAATTCTTTTAATAAGCACTGTGAAGTTTGAAATCACAATAATCATCACATTAATCAGTCAGCTCCTCCTCAGTTACCATTTCCATTCTCTAAACTTGATGCTTAGTTTGCATGTATCAGTGAACATGAGCCCATTTTTCTTTCAGGCATTTGGGTTGTTCACACTTCTTGGCACAATTGCAATTGCAGTAAACTGGTAGACATTATATACTTGGCGTTTCTGAAAAGCTTTTCAAAAACCCCTCATCATTCACAATGACACCAAATTCTGCAGGACGGTGCCAACAGTGAACAGCAGAGAGCTCAAAATAAAACTCCAAATTACCATCTCAGCAAATGTGGATCTCTTATTATGTAGGGATTTTAATGCCCTCATTGGTTCAGGTACAGAGTTTGAAAACAGCTACTTCCCTATTCATACTGAGGACATTTTTCTGTTGGGTCATAATTTATTAGATTTGAACCAGGATATCTCAGGATGAAAGTTAGAGATGCTATATACTGTATAGTCCAATCACTGGACTACAAGGTAGTAACCTACCAATTGGAAATATACTTTACCTTTTTGAACTCTATGAGAGGCTTATTTAGGCTGGACTTCCCACTTAACGTGATACCACCTTACCTTTTATAGCTTACTTTATTGTGTGAGATCCCTTCAGTGTCTATTGCTGGTGTCTTTCTTATGTTTCTTTCTTTTTAATTATTGTGAGCCCTTTGGGGACAGGGAGCCATATATATAATTATTATTATTTACATTTACATAATATGTAAACCACTTTGGGAACTTGTGATGGAAAGCAATATGTAAATAGTTTTTGTATTTGTACAACCATATTGGTCTCCATATGCAACATGCAGTATACGTGTAATATATAGGCAGGGAGTGGCAAAAGTATTTGTGTGTTAACTATCAGCAATATATGGATGATAGCAATAGCAATAGCACTTACATTTATATACCGCTCTATAGCTGAAGCTCTCTAAGCGGTTTACAATGATTTTAGCATATTGCCCCCAACATTCTGGGTACTCATTTTACCGACCTCGGAAGGATGGAAGGCTGAGTCAACCTTGAGCCCCTGGTCAGGATCGAACTTGTAACCTTCTGGTTACAGGGCGGCAGTTTTACCACTGCTTATGAGCTGATAGCTATAAGTTAGGTAACTTGTCATCCACTTTCAGTAAAGGTTGATGCAGCCAATGAATCATGCTAATATGCAGTGTATGTGAAACAATTTAACATACACACTTCCAATTTCAAGCTGACTCTATTACTTGTTAAAGCTCAATCTCAAAACACAGAGATGGTGAATTAAAATTTTGTTTTACAGTGAATTGTGAAGGAGAATTTTAAAATGGGACAACTAATTTCCTCCTCTGTGATAATAGCAATTGGTAAAGGACTGCACAAGGACAATCATATTGGTTCTGAAGCAGGAAAGGCATATGAGAGGCAAAGGCTCCCAGGATAGGAAGGAAAGATATATGAAGCTATGCAGCCTGACACTATGCGTGTTTATGCAGAAGTAAATTCCACTGCCATTCATCAGCCTCACACCTAAGAAAATGTACATGCAATTGCATTCCTAGGCCCAGTCAAATGTGCACATCCTGGACACAGGTTATTGTCTATATAAGATGTGGTTGAACCAAATTCTAAGTTGCACTTGCCAGTAAGTCTGCAATCCTATGTGTGCTCTTAGTAAGGCACTAAAAACAATGGGACTTAATGTCAAATAAGTGTGCACAGGATTGTGCTGCAGGCCTCATTCTTTCAATGGAATATATTTGCAAGTATATTTAGGGTTGTCATTTAGAGCTATGCACACAAGATCCAATGAATTTGATCAGTATTACTGCCAGCTAAATGTATTATAGTGGCCTGGATAGATTCGATAAGCGCAATAACGATAACTAACTGAACCCACACAGTGCATCTGTGCGGTAGTATACTGAGCCTGTGACATCCCCCCGCCTCCTCCCACAACTCACTCTCCACCCAGAACTTGCTCTCTCTGTCTGTCTCCCCCCACAACTCTCTCCCCCACAACCCTCTTGCTCGCACGCTCTGCCCCCCACAACCCTCTCGCTCACACACTCTGCCCCCCACAACCCTCTCGCTCGTGCTCTCCCACCCGCGCCTCCTCCGGGCGGTGGGGCTGTGCCTGCCACCCGGCTCCCTCCCTCCCTGCCAGCCAGGCAGCCATTTTGGGGTGGCTGTGCCACCGCATCCCCTCCTAAGCCCGTTGTCTGTCCTGGCTCTGAGCAGCAGCTCCGCCCCCGCCTTTTCATTGGTCGTGGCTGTAGTGGGGGTGGGGCTTGCCAAACATCCCCACGCATTTCTCTCCTCAGTCAGCTATAAGAGAATTATATATATAGATTTGAAGAAAACTGGTGGGCGTTCACATAGGGCTGCTTTATTAGGGTTCCTATTGGTCCTTCCAATTTCCCCCCATGCACCATTTAAGTCTGTGTATACCATGCACCATTCAAGTCTGTATAGGGTGTACCACTCCCCAAGTAAACAATCCCAGTGGTACTGTATGGTGAACATAAGTAGGCTTTTCTTAAAGCCTCATTTTTTGCTTTTTTTTAAAAAAATTGCTTGTTGATTTTGCAGACTATCGTATGCAACAGCCCCGCACAGGGCAGGTGCATACAATGTTCCACAAGATCACCAAGGAAATGTTTAAAGCCTCACTTTTTGCTATTTTTTAAAACAAACATTTGCTTGGTGATCTTGTGGAACATGCATGTGGATTGCTTTACTCCCATGTATTGGTATACCATGCAGATGCAGGTGCATATTATGTTCTGCAAGATCATCAAAAATGTTTTTTGTTTTTTTAAGTGAGGCTTTAAGAAGAGCCTATTTATGTTATTATGTTCATCATAAAGTACCACTGGGAGTCAAAGAAAGGCAGGTGGCTTTTCAAAAGGGGAAAAATACATTTTATTGTTTAGTATTTAATTTATATACTGCTGGATTCCAGAGGTCCGGAAGTATTTTTGTGGTTCACAAAAATAAACACAACAAAAACAAAATAAGACAAACTGTTAAAACATTCAGAGATTACTTTGGAGAGGAGAGCTGGCCTGGTGGTAGCAAGCATGACTTGTCCCGTTAGCTAAGTAGGGTCCACCCTAGACTGCATTTGGATGGGAGACTACATGTGTGGGCACTGCTGCCAGTCTGGGTAGACAATACTGAGCTAGATAGACCAATGGTATAGGGCAGCTTCCTATGTTCCTACTAAAAGCTTGCCCTAAAAATGTGTCTTAAAGGGCTCTTTTAAGGGCTAATATAGATAGATGGAACCTAGTCTAGAGGGAGCGCATTCCATCGCCTAGGAGCGACTACAGAGAGAGAAGGTTGCTCCTGAGTCATCGCCAGACAAGCTGGTGGCAGCTAGAGAAAGACCTGTTCGATGACATTAATGTGCAGTGGGGAACATGCAGAAGACGATGCTCTTCCAGGTAAAACGGTCCTAAGGCGGTCTCCCAGGTAACCTGGTCCTATTAAAAGAGGAAAACAAAATGCACTATGCAGGTGCATAGAGTGATGTTCCACAAGCTCACCAATCAAATGTTTAAAAAAGATAAGAAAAAAGTGAGGCAAAGTATATTTGCTATCTGGGAATGGCCAGCAGTATGCCTGGCTGAACAGGGTAAAGGCGCAAGAACATACTATTACTAGCAAAGGCTGGATGTTAATTATGCTTATTGCCATCGCAGCAGGAGTGAGATGATCCTGCCCAGTTAAAGAGCCTCACTGAATCGCAGAAGGCGAGCAAAGATTTAAAGGACCGCTACACTAGTTCCCTACTATCGCCTGCTGGCCTGGGCAGGACCTCCACCGTCGCGCTCACTTCAACGGCGCATGCGCCAATGCCCTCATCAGTAGTGCCCTGAAACTGATAAACCGAGAGAGTTGGAAGAGGACGTCACGCCCCTTCTAAAAACGGCGTCGATAGTAAAATACACACCGCCACTCGAGCCCTCAACAAAGATGGTGTCCTCTACCGCTGCAAAAAGCATGACAGTAGGAAAATGAAGGATTTCCTAGTGGGCGGTCAAGAGCCCTTTCCGCTTTGCGACATACACTCAGCGAACCTCTACGTTTTATCAAGAGCTGAGTGTTGCCATGCCAATAAATGACTTGATTTGTGCCCAAAGACGACCCACCCCTTAAGGGGCCTCTCAGTCTATGCCTTTGCCCTTAGCAAAAATGGCAGAGAAACCCAGCAGGGACGGCTCCTCTCGCCGCTAGGGCTTAGTGACGTACGTTGCTGTTCCGGGTGAGTGCCAGCAGGCGCCATTTTGTCTGGTTCGCGAAAAGCCAAGCAGGGAGACGGTGGCAGCCACAGAGCTGCCACTGCCACCGGTCGGAGGGGAAGGAGCGGGCGGGGGTGAGTAACGGCCTGAGCAGAGGCTGCTGCCGAGAAAGAACGGAGGCCTGCCTAGGAGCGGCGCTCCTTTCCTTCGGCCGTCGTCGGGTCTCCTTAGGGCTCGGTGCTGTTGTCCGAGCAGCCGGCGCGCGGCGAGGAAGGGGGGAGGGGCTCCCGTTGCTGCTGCTCTGTCCCTAAAGAAGGAGCGCGGGGCGAGGGATGGGCCGCTCTTCCGGGCCTCCCGATCGTTTGCAGCGGGCGAGTGTGCCCATAACGGAGACAGAGAAGCCCTCTCCCTTAGAGCCCGAGACCCCGCTTTGCGCATGCGCGCCGGTGTCCTAACTAAGGTACCGAAGGGGCGGGTTGAGGTTGGGCCCGTTACGAATCCGTAGTGCGCATGCGCCGGTGTCTCCAGGTTGGGCTGAATAAAGCACAGCGGGTTGATAATTGGGGCGGCTGCTGCCAGGCAAGAAGGGGAAGCCTTGTTTGAAGTCACGCCTTTTGAGCTCTGACTCTGTATAGCTTGCTGATAATTGCCCTAAGAGGGATTCATATGGACTGTTTCTTAGCCTGCTGCTGCTTTACCATTTGTGAACAATATAAACACTACGATTTTGTTGTACATGCCTGCGGCCCCAAAACATGTTAGTTTCTTGCAGTAACCTTTGTAAGCACTGATATTTTTTTGCTGCCTGATCTTCTAAGTGTTTACTTGGAAGTAAGTTCTACTGAGGCTCCAAGTACAAGATAGAACATTATCCATGGTGTAGAGAAAAGGGGTAGAAGGTTTCCTCCCCCTCTCCTAATACTAGAACTTGAAGTCCTCTGATGAAATTGATAGGAGACTTGAGGGCAGACCAAAAGAACAATAAAATCCAATTAATACAATACATAAGTTGTTGGAATTGGGAGCAGCAGTAAAGTGCTGTTGCCTTCATAGCCTACAGCTGGGCTTCTTTGAGGCCTTTGACTATTGTGGGAAATGGAATGAAGGGTTTAATGGACCTTTGATGTGATCTAATAAGGCTTTAACAAAAATTAAGATAAAATGTAAGTATGTGTAGGAATACAATATTAATCTAAGTGTAGCATCCTGAATACCTTGCTCCTGGGGGCAAACAATAGGGAGGGCTGTTTCCTTCAAGTTCTGGTTGTGGACTTCACAAAGGCTATCTGTCCTCTGTTGAAAATAGGATGCTCATGGAGATGAACTTTTGGTCTCATCTTGCAGCCCTTCTTATGTTCAGTTAAGCTTTAGTTTCAGTGTAGAGAGTAGCATTCTGCCAGTCAGCAATGCACAGTAGTGTCCCATTAGAGCACTGCACCAAACTAGTTGGCAGCAGGACTTACAGAAACTCAGTGTGTAGCTGCTTTATACAGCTGACTTAGTTCAGCTGGCCTATTTTTGCAGTTATTATTTCTGTTGGGTACATTACATGTTTCTAGTAAGTTACATTACATTGTCTGTGTTTAGTAAATGTGATTCTAGGCTTAAATAACCACTTACTACAACAAATATTTATATACTGCTCTTCAACCAAAATTCTCAATTACCTGGTTGCCTGTAGCAATTAAGAATTTTTCTGGCTGATTAGGCAAGGAACATGTTTGTTTTTCCTTTTCAGGCCACAAATGGCTAACATTTATGTTGACAGGCAGGTTAGTATAGATGCTGTGGTTTAATAACTTTAGTGGACATATTTGTAAAAATGATGCTATTGTTCATTGTAAACAGATGTGATATAATTAGGCCTTTTTCTCCCAAAGGCATTAAGGCATGCTTATGATTGTTGCATGGTATAATTGTAGAATGGGGACCATAGCTCAGTGGTTGGGCATCTGCTTTGAATGAAGAAGGTCCCAGGTTCAGTTCCCTGAAAAACTCCTGGTAGGGCTGGGAAAGACTCCTCCCACTAAAACCTTGGAGAATTGCCATCCGTCAGTGTAGATAATACTGAGCTAGAAGAACAAATGAACACACCCTGCTAAGTGAGCAAAGAGTCAACTTTTAAAGTGGTGATTCTCTTATATTTAGCTGGTGGGAGCAATTGGCCCTATCCAACCCCAGCACAGCATCTCTCCAATGGTTGTTGTTGTTATCTGCCTTGTGTCTCTTTTTAGATTGTGAGCCCTTTGAGGATAGGGGACCATCTTATTGATGTATTATTTATAAACCACTTTGAGAACTTTGGCTGAAGAGCGGTATATAAATATTCTTCATTGTCGTCATCAATGGTCTGACTGGGTAAAAGGCAGCTTCCCATGTTTCTTTGTAGTTTTCTTTAAATGTGCTTCAAAATATTTTCTCTGGTAGGTGCTTAACAAAAAGAAAAAAGAGGTGGCATTAGCCCTCCCATACTGAAATAGCACTAAGGTTAATTTTTAGTACGGACTAAGGCTGTCCAAGGATTTGCACATCATCCCTGGCCCTGCAGTGGGGTGGCGGCTTCCAGCGCTCACCTCCATGCAGAGCAGTCCTGTGTGCAGCACTGGGGAGGGCCATTATTCATTCTATCTATCCTATTTTTATATCACCTGATATGTACATCTCTAGGCAGTGTACAAATCCCAACATTAAAATCACAGGTTAGAATACATTAAAAATGATAAAAACTATATAAAACAAATTATTAAATTATTAAAATTCTAATTAAAAGCTTGAGAGAACAGGAAAGTCTTGAGGGTCTTCCTGAAAACAAACAGAAGAGGAGATGCTCTTAGTTCAGCAGGCAGCATATTCGAAAGTCCTGGGACAGCCACAGAGAAAGCCTGGTCCTGAGTCACCACCAGATGAGCTGGTGGCAACTGCAACTGAATGTCTCCAGAAGATCGCAAAAGGTGGGCGGGTTTTCGCAAAACCATTAAAAGGTTTTGGAACCTGAGAGGTCCCAGTGATGCCTTGGAAGGCCTGCAAGAAATGCTGGGAAACATCCTTCTGAGCACTTTCCCCACAGAGCTCTATAGAGAAAGTACTTGGAAGGGCTACATTTTCCAGCCCTCTCTGCATAACTTCCAAGACATCACTGGGACATCTCACAGCTCTGGATCTCTTTAATGGCCCTCCCCGGTGCTGCACCCAGTACTGTTTCACATGGAGGTAAGCACTGGGAGCCATCATTTCACTACGGGGCTATGTACAGATCATTCAGCTTAAATGCTTCAAAGCTGAATCTTTGCACAGCTCTAGTATGGACTATGATTTCTGTAACTCTCCTTCCCAAAGCTAATTCAGACATGCCATGGTTGGATTAATAAGTGAGTGCTTTCTGAGTCTGACAGGCATCAGCTTTTCAGTTGATCATATTAAGGTAGAGGAATATTTTTGTGTGTGCATTTTGCTTACGATATTGCATCAGTCTTATCTACCACATTTGTATCATACCCCTTTTTTCAAGGAGCTCAAGACATCATATATAGGATTTTCCCCATTTTATCCTGTCAACAACCCTGTGAGGTAGGTTGGGCTGAGAAATAGTGACTAGTTCAAGGTTCACCTGGTGAACTTGATGGTTGAGTGATGATGTGAAAAGCAATGCCTTCTTGCAAAATCCCTTTATTTATTACTTAACTGCACTGGCTCTCCAGCTTTGTTGTGTTGAATGTTTGGTCGACCAATGATTCAATTCATACATCTTATGGCTAGGAGAATGTATAATATTTTACAGCTGCCATTCTCACACCATTCTCTCTAAGTATGCAGAAGCAGAAACACATCCTTTATTATCTATAGACTAAGCAGATAGCTTGTGGTAATTATTGTGGTAACTTCCTTGGGATTATATTAAAAATAATAATAATATAGTGCTCTTATTCACTACATCATGTTCTTTCTTCGTGAACACAACAAAAATGTGTAGGAAATGATGTCGTTATTGGAAATAAAATTCTTGGCAATTCTTAGCTTTGCTTTTAAGAATTTATGCAGCTCGTAGCTTGCATGTCTGAATGTCATCTTTGTATTTCAGGAGCAGAGATGTGTGTTTCCTTGAAAATTTTGAATTGGAAAATTTTCTCCCCCCAAGGGGCTTACAATCTAAAAATTGACATAAATGAGATAATGGATAAAAAAGAAGGAAATTGAAACAGTGTCAATGGGGGAAGACTAAGCAGTTATTGCAGTTACACATACTTGGGCTTAGTTATAATAGGCTATGGGGGTGTGCCAAAGGGTTCATGGAAAAATTCAGAACCACATGAGGAGGTTTGTTCATAGACTGTGTGCAAATGCACTTGAATTGAAATAACTTATTGAATAGCCAGAGCATACTACTCAATTAGCAAGACCCTTGATATCTGGGCAAGACCCACCCAGATACCAAGAATGTGATTGAGGGTGGGGTGGTAGAGGGTCTCGTGAAACTGCATATTTTTGCTATAAATTAACCTCTCTGTTTAATTTTGCTTTAATTTGCCTCAAAGCAGTAAAGTCTATCAGCAGCTGATAGTGTGCAAGTAGATCTTTGAATAATGTAACAGCATTGATATGCATTTCAGTACATTTCAACATACTTTACTTTGGTAGTCCTTAAAAAAAAAAACCACACACAACCCGGAAGGTGACTAATATTGAACTGAAGATGCAAGTATAGGGCAAACTGAAGATGCAAATATAGGGCAGAGAGACTAGTGATTTGCTAAAGTTTACCTAATAAATTCATGGTTGTGAGAACCTATTTTAGCCCATACTACACCAGCTGTCAACGTGCTGAGTTTCAGTATATCATGGGAAAGAGGCTTTGGAAAGCTGTACTAGATAGATATTAATGGAAATCAAGCATAAATTTACATGAAGAAAGAATTTAAGCACCTCTTGAAAACTTTCAGCAACTTTCAGTTATATATGTAGGTTATATATGGCTCTCAAAAAGAGAGTGTGCCAAATGCAATAAGCGTTTTCCTTAATGTTAATTCCTAGGAGGCAGGAACTTGGAACTTTTTCCTTTTTGTTTTTTGTTCACAAAACTTTGTAAAGCACTGTTTACACTGGTGTGAGTTAATAATAAATAATACATTTTATCCTATTAACAGTTTCTAAAACAGTTGCATCATACCAATTTCACTTGTCTCCAGAGTTTTTTGTATATAGGAAATGGCTTGAGTTACAAAAACATATTTGTCCACTTTTTAATATTTTCAT
This sequence comes from Hemicordylus capensis, assembly GCF_027244095.1. Taxonomy (NCBI): domain Eukaryota; kingdom Metazoa; phylum Chordata; class Lepidosauria; order Squamata; family Cordylidae; genus Hemicordylus; species Hemicordylus capensis. Next base: position 324,191,789 of record NC_069657.1, on the reverse strand, counting down.
GCTGAATATACAGCAGGCCACATAATGGCTATTTTGATTATTAACAGCACAAACCTAAACATGTACACTCAGCAGTAAATCCCACTGAGTTCAACAGAACTTACACTCTAGTCAGTCTGATTAGAATTTTAGTCAAATATACTAAAACATGCTTGTGTAGTTCGCAGACATTTCAGGATGCATTGAAGTTGGTGCATCAGCCTAAAGTTATGTAAAAACACCTCTGGGTGCCCATGTAGGCAATGGCCAGAAGCAGAGCTGGGTCCAGAAGTACCCCCAAACTATGCACCAGCTCCTTCAAGGGGAATATAACCCCATCAAGAGTTGGTTGAATCCCCTCATTGGCTTTCTTTACTGACTAATAGCACCTCCATCTTGTTTGGATTTGATCTTGGCTTATTAGCCCACAGAGTGTCATCTACATATTGATGATACTGCAGTCTAAATTGTCTAATGATCTAACCCATCAGCTTCATCTAGATGTTAAACAGCATTGGGGGACAAAACTGAACCCTTCAGGACACCACAGGCCATGGGTCAAGTGTCAAGCAGTAGTTCCCCAGCAGTGCGTTCTGGATACTCAAAGAAAGGCCTGGAAGCACAGTCCAGAAGGATACCATGGTCGATGGTATTGAACACCACTGAGAGGTCCAGCAGATAACCAACAGGGAATGTACTCCTCTTGTCTAGTTTCATCCTAGTATAGGGGTCATTCACCGTTTGTGCTTGAAATCTTGATGATGGTAGGGGAGAAATTACTGAGAAAGTTATTCCATTAGATCTAACAGGTTGTATCTAAAGAAAATTAGTCCTGATTAAGCATTACTGAAATTAATTAGACAAGTTAATTGTGATTAATTTAATTTCCATTCATTTTAGTGGGAGTTAATCATGATTGACTGACTTTGAATACAGCCTAATGGTTTTTCTTAACATGTATAAATTATCATTATTAGATGATGGTAGTAATTCGAACCAACAAATGCTGGAATTGAAAATAGTGAATTGGCATTTTAAAATTCTACTAGCCGACCCCGCACAGAGCATCTGTGCGCTCTTTGGGGCTGGTGGTTACCTTCCCCCCCCACCACTTCTGCCCCAGTCTCTGCTTCCAGGCCCAGCCACCTCTCCTCCCCACTGCCACCTCTGCTCCCCGCCCTTTCTTTCCCCCCTCCTGGGCCTTGCCTCCACAGCCGGGCACGGGCCGCTGCCATGGCGACCAATCCTCCTAGGTGAGTCTCAGCCAATCAGGCATGTCTGCCACCCAGCCAATCAGCTGGGCTCTGGGATGCACATTCCAAGGCACACCCAGGAGAATTAATATAATAGATACCATAGAATTACAACAATAAAAATGGTGAAGGGAAGACCAACACAAGACTTCTAATTCAAGATGGGCCCTAGTTCATTTGGGGTGGGTGGGTTTGGTATAAATGCATTAATGGGAAACTTTCTTATGTACTCCTTTTTGTTACTGTGTGCTTATAGGGTTATTTGCTGCGTTTTCAGTTTCTTCTGGAAAAATCTTTTAGGGGAGATAATAGTGAATCTCTACAAGTCTAAATTTGTATGTATAGTTGGAACACTAGAACACTTCTATACTTCTAAACTGAACAGTATTGGAAAGAATTAAGCTTTCTTAACTGTGGCAGATGAAGACAAATGCCATCATGAAGCATTATCATTTTTAATACCTGTGACCACCTAACCCTGAGCAGCAGGGCCTTTCAGCTGTACAGCTCTATTTCAAATATATCTGGGACCCTGACTGTTAAGACCAACACCTTTGTGTCCCATCACAATCCCTGTTGCTGACTTGCAATGGCCTCTTGACAGTGTGCTTTGTCCATCAACGTGGTAGCAACGTTATCAGAGCTAGAGCTTCTTTTTTCTTGAGATTCATTTGAGCATCTTCCTAAGTATTTTCAAGGGGCAATGCAAGATCTTGTAATTTTATGAGCTGAGAATGTGGGTTTTTAAAAGCTATTTTAGGAATGTTTGTATAGCTTATGAATTGGAGCTCAGCAGGTAGAGGTTATGTTTTGTTCCTTCAGTTATTAATTCCTGTGAAAACCTCATTGAAACCATCTGTCAAGAGCTGCCAACTTGAGTCCCCAGAAGTTGTTGGATTATAGTCCCATCATCCCCCTGCCACACTGACCTAAGAAAGTTGTAGTCCAACAACATCTGGAGATCCAAGGTTGGGGATCCATGCCTTATGTAATAGGAAGCAGTGTCTTTTCTACTGCCTTCATTTCTGCTTATTTATTTTAAGTATATGCTGCCCTTCAATAATATTTCCAAGGTTGCTTACAAGTTACACTTTCAGGACATTCTCCATGCTGACCCCACTGATTGTGATGTAGCTCTCTTGAAATGTAGGATATTCTCTGCAGCCCTTTGTCCCAGTTGGTTGCTTACAAGCTTGTCCCATGGGGAACTAGTCATCTGTGGCATCATTCTTTATCCCACCTCATAGCCAGACTCTCCAGATGAACCACCATTGAATGATTTTAAAATAGCTGTCTAGAACTAGCTTAGGATTCTTCTTAGCAGCATCTAGAAGTCTTTCTAAGGAGCATGTCTCTTAAGTAGTTTGATACCTTGGGGCTCGTTCAAACTAAAAGGCATTCTTGGGCCAGTGCCGACAGTTTGAAAATAACATGTAACCACATCATATGTATATATTCTCCATAAGAATTTATCCTTGTTCTATCCTGGCCATTTTTTAGTGAGAAATTCAGTTAGGCAGCATAGTTGTCATGATCTTTTGTTTCTTGAGATTGGATAGGCTATTTAAAAGATTACAGTTTAAGTTGAAATTGTCTTGGGCATAGTAGTGTTTATGGCCTCTACAGGGAATGAGGACAAAACAGAAATGCTAAACTAACTTTTAAAAATAATGTAAGTAGTCAATTATTTATTTTCATTTTAAAAATACAACTTCTGTACAGAGTGGCTGTTGGAGAAGTTAAATGTCACTATACGGCTGAATGATTCAGAGCGTATGATACTTCAGCTCATGTGAAATATTATCTTTGATCAAATATAGAATATATAAGGAACTAAAGATGTGGGATCAAGGTGGGCAGCCTTGGCAACAGTGGCCTTTGAACCAGCAGCAATGGATGCAGTCGTTTCAGCACCAGCAAGATCCGAGTAAGTAAATAGCTGAAAGGATGGTTTCAGAATGAAAACTAGCCAAGTGATCTGAATTTTTGGAACAGAGCATTGCTTTTGCTTTCACTTGCTATGGAAGAGATTGTCATTCATGCACGATGATGATATAATATATCAGAATCTCAAGACAATGTGCTGCTTAGTGTTTGCCTTTTGTTTTCTTAACAGTCTTCATTTAAGCAATTTGTTGTAACAGTAGACTTCCAATCTTCTTTAATTAAAAAAAAAATAGTAATTTTACTGCAGTGTGCTTTCCGGTGGTCCCTTAAATTGTGTGTGTGGCGGGGGAACCGGAGGACTGTGCTGAAGGCCTTTTCAAGAACAGATTGTGATATGTACCTTCTATGCTGCAATGCATCTGTACTGAGCACATGGGGAAGGAGTGAAAGGGGAAGCATCACTAGATGCTCCTACTAGGTAACTGGTAGATGCTCCTCCTCGCTGGACTCCTCATGTCCTGAAGACATCTGTCTGAAATGACACTTTTCGTCATTTCAGTGAGATCCTTAAAGTAGTGTCTTGAATAACAAAAAATCTTAGTAATCTGGAGTGTGCATAAACCTAGGTGTTCATGCCTTCAGGCTGCATGTTCGGCCAGTCAGCATCAGAATACAGAGAGATTGGTTTAAATTTAGGGGCCTTTAGTGACCAGGATCCATAATGGCAAATATAGTGCTTCTCAAAGAATAAACCAGAATAGTGATCTATAATGCAACAGTATTTGAGAACTTCTGCCAAAGGAAATCCTGCCTTTAGTAGACAGTAGTATCTTCAGTCTTCATTTTCTAAATGTCTGCCTGTAATGCAGGTTCCATGTTTAATTTCTTACTGTGCATGTCAACTTTTGCCCTCTTTCTGTGTGTGTTCCCCTCTAAAATAAAAAGGAAGACTATAGTAGTGGCCCTGGTGTTGACTGCTTTAGGTCAGGATGCACTAATAGAAGACGAATGTTCTAGTAAAAGTATTTTGTTGCAATGACCTTTGCTCAGTTAATATGAATTGGTAAATAGAAACAGTTTTGCAATACCATTTCCTAGAAATTTTCCCTAAGTGTGAACCAGTGGTTTCCGCTCACTGTTCCCCCTAAGACGTGCGCTCGCTGACAAGTTTTTGGATGTCGGCTCAGTTCAATTTTGATCCCGCTCAGGTTGAATCAGGAAGGCCCCACTCTGAATGCAGGTGTGCACACACTGATTTCATACTGCCACCCAGAACAAAACTCATTCTGCACAGAGATGAAAAAAATTAGAGTAAACCGTATTTCTTAAAATATTGCCCTTGACTTTTGCCCTTGACTTCCATGGAATGTATATTGCCCCTTCAGTCTACAGTTCTTCACATAGTTATGCTACTTAAAACTGTTGGCTTTAAATCTCATTGAAATCTGTCTCAGTGCAGCTGTGCAGTCTGATCCAGTTGCATTTTTGTTCAGAAATACATTCCTCTGGACTACATACAGGTTTCTGTGCAAGCAGATGTTGACATATTGCAGTGTACTATTCAGTGTGAATAAGGTGCTGTTTTTATGGTCTTAGCATATGTATCTTCTTGCTTCTTCCATAGAAATTGGTATGTTGAAAATCTAATTTTAATTATAGGCCAGATTGACTGGGCTGCATTAGCTCAAGCATGGATTGCTCAGCGGGAAGCATCGGGACAACAGGGTGTGGTGGAACAGCAAGGGATGATGCCAAATGGCCAGGAGATGTCGGGAATGGAACCTGGTCCAAACAACCATGGTAACTTCCAGGCTGACCCTAACTTCAACAGAATGTGGCAGCCAGGTTTGTTGATACTTTCCTCTCTGCTTCCATATTGCAACAATTGTATGCCCACATTTTCTTGATCCTAGGAACTATTTTTGAAAGTACTGCTGACAACATTGTTTCAGTCCCATTGGCTTTGAGTGCTTCTCTCTAATAATGTACAGAACTAAATCAGAGCACTGTTCATTCATTAGGCAAGACCACAGAGAATTGGCTGTCTTAGATTCTCCCCTCCCCCAACTGCCACCTTGATTAGACAGCATGTCTTGGATTCAGGCTTAGATCAAACAGTCTGTAAATCAAAACGTGTGTGTTCCTGGGTATTCTGAAGCCTTTAGTTTGGGTATTGTGTTGACAAATTGTAATGGTAAATATTATATAGTAAAGGGTGAAGATTTAGTATTTAAGGAGCTCATCCTTAATGTGAGCCCTGCTTTCCAGTTTGCATTGCAGATATACATACCAGCAAGCCATCCGCTATTATTGTCCTTCCATTCATGCTTCAGATGGTGTGCTTTTAATTTGCAGCACTGCTTTGGTGTGCATGTGTCTTGGTATAATCAATAAACTATGACCCTCCAGCTGCTTTTGGTCTACACCTCCCATAATCCTCAACCACAGTAGCCAATAATAAGGGATTATGGGAGTTGTAGGCCAGCATCTGCAGCAGGACTGAAGTTGAGCAGTCCTGGTATAAATAGTTGTGCTTTCTTGTTGGTGGCCCATTGGCCTTATCTTCTGAGAGATCCGAGCTGTCAGCCTGGATTTAACAATGCTTCATCCCCTTTGCAAGATAGCACTGAGTTAATGTTTGCCTGAATACTTTTAAGCATTTTATTTCACCCCACATTCATTGTGATACTACAGTGTTTGCAGACATCTGAATGATTTTTCAGGTTTTCAGTTTGTTTATGCTAGGACATTATGGCACAGATTAGGATGGTTAAAGGTTACAGACAGGGAACAGGTTGGGTTGAAGCCCCCTGCCCCCTTTCTGCCTAAATGCCTACCACTACAGTAGAAGTTTATGCAAAGGGATGAATAGTCTTGGAAGAATACTTGGCTAAAATGTAGCTGAGAGGCACTATTCCCCCCCCCACTCCCCGATTTGTGCCAACTTAGGCAGTATGTAAAAATCAAGAAAGAATTATCAATAATCATCAGAATGCACAAAATGAATGCCATGGTTTTGTTGTGATGTATATCCCTGTGTTTGATGAAAGATGCTGTCTTGAGAGATGAAAGGAAGTAAAACTGACTGGTCTAAAATGATTTGTTAACATAGTGTGTTTGAATCCAAAACAGAATGGAGCATGCCCCACCAGCCCCCTCATCCGCCTCCAGAGCAGCCATGGATTCCTCCAGCCCCAGGTCCAATGGATATTGTTCCTCCATCTGAAGACAGCAACAGTCAGGACAGTGGGGAATTTGCCCCTGACAACAGGCATATATTTAACCAGAACAATCACAACTTTGGGGGACCACCACCTGATAACTTTTCAATGGGGCCAGTGAACCAGTTTGACTATCAGGTGAAACATTTGTTGCTTAAATGTTGTAAACGTGCAGAGTCCATTCCATGGAGGTGTTCCTCTAGCGCCGATTTTCAACAGAGTCTACATTCTGCAAACCACCTGCATCGTGAAGATGCCTTTTTATAGTTTGGCTACATAAAAATGGTTTAGCCTTTCTGATGGATTATTTTTCTGTATAATATTAAAATAGCTCCCTGTGCATTATGCAACATGATAAAAGCTTTTTTTCTATTTCACACTGGTTTGATTCTATGAATAAAGAAGACCTTATACCTACTATTTCACTTTGGAAACAAGTTGTGTGTATGGTGTATAAAGAATAATGTAATACAAACATTGATCCTGCACGCAGCTATGCATATTTAAGCTTCTATGAAATCAGTTCAACTTAGAAGTGTATAACTGTGCAGAATTGCAGCCAGTGACTTTCGTTCAACAATTTTGTCCTGGGCAAGAGTTCCAGTGCATGGAAGGAGCTCCCCTACCTGGAAAAGCATCTCCGTTCATTTCAGTGGAGGGGTGTATGGTGTGCATGTTCTTTTGTTCATGCTGATTGAAGAGAGCCAGAGAGAGCCCATGTTCACATAGTATTCATGGGCTTCTGGATGGGGCTCTAGGGTGCAATCCAGAGAAAGTTAAGCGTGCCAAGTCCCGTTCATTTCAGTGGCATTTAGACATGTCTAAATTATTTTGAATTGTTGCTGTTGCAATCAGGGTATCAAACTCTAACCCCTATAAATACTGACATTTGGCAGTCAGTGATGGAGATGATAAGCCAAAAGCTTTGAACCAGTTCTTCCTGTTGATAAACAGTTAGCATTGGCAGAGAAGAAACCTGGAGTTTATTGCCCCCTCCCCTTCTTTTAAAATATCTGCAACCAAAATTGTTAGAGATGCAATTTATCATTTTTCTGGCCTTGTTTTAATTTTAACTCCTAAGGTGGCAAATTTTAATTGGCAGATTGATCAACCAAAGCTTCAATTGTGGATGAATACATAATCCTCTAATCATGGGCAGGGCTCAGATCCAGTGGGCTGTTGCCAGCCGACTACACATGCCAGCTCCCTCCTCTGTGTGTCATATATGATGAAAAGGAAGAGATGGCCTGTCCTGTTTTGTATCCAGAATTAGTAGCTAGTTTGTCTTTGAGGAAGACATTGTGGAAGCTTTCTTTCTAACAGCAAGAACTAGAGGCAGCTGAAGCTGAAATCAATAAATCTCTCTAAATAATGGATTTTCCACAGTACCAATGGGACTTAAATTTGTCCATTTTAAAGCTGTTTTGGTGTGCTATAGTAACAGGAAATTCTTATATTTCATATTCCCAAATGGATGATAAAGAAAACAATGTATCATTTTTCACGACTGCTAGCTTTTCTTTTATGAAGTTGTAATTAGTTTTACACTTGAAAGAATCTATACATATGCTATAAAATCTTCAAAAGGGCACATATGTTGGGTGGCATTTAGGCCTATGGTAGAATACTGCTCCCATTGAGGTTTTGGTAATATACAAATATGTTTAAAAGTCATGAGACTAATCAGTTGAAAACTAATCTTTTAGTGGTGTTCAGTGTTCTTGAGACACCATTCTACTTTTTAAAAAAGCAACTTAATTAATAAACATCATCCTTTTAAGATCAGAACACTAGCAGTCAGTTATCTGGCAACTGATTTGGACTTCAGGCTACTTTCTATACCCACATTTTAATATAAGATATATATTGAACATATGTTAGCTTGAAGAAATCACTTGGTGAAAATCCAAGCTCCTCATAATGTTACACCTGTTTAAGTTTGACCGCAAGTTGTAGTTTTAGGATTATTACAATTCACTCATTACAGAAAGGCTGTACTATATACAGGAAGATTCTGTAATGTATATATTAGGAGTATTAAAATGGTCAGAAATTATTTAAACTAATGGCTGCCATCCAAAGAACTATGATACTAGTTCGTATTTCAGACTTGCATTTCTTACATATCAACTCAATGTTGCATTGCAAACTGCTTTTGAACTTTTATGAACTTTCAAAACCAGTTTGTGATATGACATGGGATTCTACTCTTCAAAGACTTCATATCTGAACATACCCAGAGCAATTCTTTGGATTCCAGCCAGTATCTTGGAGTCCACAGTAGAGAAAGCAAATGATTCCACTGAAATGATGGATTTTTGGTGGCTTTGGTTTTTCTTTCTTCCCACTGCACATTCTGCAGACAGACCCAATGTTAAGGTTAGGGAATGCATAGCATTGATTTGAGGGAAAATGAACTTCATTACTCTTTCAGCATGGGGCTACTTTTGGTCCACCCCAAGGTGGGTTTCATCCACCTTACTGGCAGCCTGGACCACCGGGTCCTCCAGGGCCTCCAGCACCTCCTGCACCACCTCAAAACCGAAGGGAAAGACCAGCGTTTAGAGATCGCCAGCGTTCGCCTATCACATTGCCTGTGAAACAAGAGCCTCCTCAAATAGGTATGTGTTCAGTGTGCTCACTTGCATAGTGGTTTGGGCTGTACAAATCCTTCTTATAATTGTGGCACAGCTTGTGCAAACGTAGCTGCTGTGTGAAATCTTGGCTTTAGCCTGTATTTGAACAGAATATAGTCTGCAGGAGAGTCCTTGCTCCAGAGTAAGGAGTACTTGTTTTGGAATAAGGGCTTCTGTTCCAGGCTAAGGACAACTGTGAGTGCCACCCAAGAGCAAATGGTAAGCTAGATGTTACAACAGCACAACCTAACTTCAGTTCTGCCAAATTCTCTTTGTGTGTGTGTGTGTGGTGGGTGGGTTGGGAGTGTGATTTTAAAGTGCGGTGGAGATGGGTGAGAGGGGAGGAGCTGCAACTTTCACCTGCCTGCACTTTCTCTGTGCTTCGCCACTGCTGTTTTTCTCCCAGCAGGGAAGCAGTTTTAAGAAAATGTGGGCTGGGCAGGGCAAGGGTGGTTATTCTTCTTTTTGTCAGCATGTTGCTCTTTAAATGTACCCTCTACCATCCATGTGTTTTTATATGATGTTAAACATTACATGACTCCTTATTGATGGTTTTGCCCTCATAATTCTTAGTGTGGCCAACAGAGAATTAACAAGTTGTAATGCCCACTTAAAAAAAAAAATCCACCGCCCCGCCCCCCCGCCAAATAAAGACTCTTATGTGATGAGACACAAACTGTGAATGGGTATTTGTTATAAACTGCCTTTAACGTCTAGATGCTGTTAAACGACGAACTCTACCAGCTTGGATTCGTGAGGGCCTAGAAAAGATGGAACGAGAGAAGCAGAAAAAATTGGAGAAAGAGAGAATGGAACAGCAACGTTCTCACCTGTCTAAAAAAGAAAAGAAGCAACATGAGGAAACGGGAGAAGAGGATGGACCTCGGTTACCACAGAAAAGTAAATTTGTAAGTAGTGTGTTTTTTCTTAATATTTATATTTTGTACATTACATAAATGTTTCAATTTGATAGTAGCTGTGTACTGTTTTAGAAAACTGAGCTGCCAACATTGTCCAGTGTTGGTAGTAAAGGCTGTAGCGGAGCCATGTCTTTCACAGTTTGTCCTCTAAAGAATATTGATCATGGTTGTAAACGGGGAGGGAGACAGATGAATAGTTTTCCCATTTGGGGTTTAACGGCTTAAGTCCAGGGTGTTTAAGGGAACACTCTCTTCATTATGAACCTCGTCACCTAATAAGATTGTCTAAGGAGGTTCATCTGAAGGAGCTGCCAGTTTATCTGGTGGTGACTCAGAGATGAGCCTTCTTTATATCTGCCCTGGTGCTGTTGAACCCACTTCCTATTGAAAAAAGAACTGCTCTATCCTTGATGGCTTTAAGAGTATTGAAGACATGCCTGTTCAGCTAGGCCAGGGGTGGGCCAACATGACCGTCCCGCTGTTGTTGGAACAACTGGAGGGCCAGGCTTGCCCACTCCTGAGCTAGAACTTTAGTTGAATTTTTCTTGATTTGTAATTTTTAAATTGAATTGTATATGTTTTAAGTGTTTGCTTTTAGTTTTTTGGTGGTTTTATTTGATTGTGAACCACCTTGAGAATGTTGTTATGGGTGGTATATAAATGTATGGAAGAACATTTGAGCAATTTATATGTAAGTAATGAGTACTTCCTAACTTAGTTTAAATATATCTTTAAGTTCTTCATTTCCCCTTTTTATAGGATAGTGATGATGAAGATGAAGATCTTGATAATGTAGAGGCTACAAGTAGTGGAAAAGTCAGCAGGAGTCCCTCTCCCACTCCTCAAGAGGAGCAGAGTGAACCAGAAATGACAGAGGAAGAAAAGGAGTATCAAATGGTATGAATAATGCGGGTATAAATATATTGGCCATGCATCTTTGTATTTAGTTGTTAGGGGAAATGGTGGTTTCCCTTAAACTAGAGACCCCAAGAGAAGCAATAGTAGAGATTGTTGATCCCCAAGGTAAATTGCCTAAATGATTCTCTGACATCATTTATGCAATTCTGCTTTAATAGCTAGTAGCTCCTAAGGCAAAAAAGGGAGTGGAGAGTGTTATGCATGGCTATACATGATGGTGGTCAATCTCTAGTGTTGAGCCATACATACAGCCAGCAGCAGTGTTTGACCACAGGCAAGTTTGATTTCTAGTACACAGCATAGTTTGCCACTCAGTTATGTACTTGGGGGCAGCTGCTACTTGCCCTGAGTGGGCAGCAGATAATAAGGCTTTAAAAAAAATCTTTCTTGTAGCAGTTTTTGTGTTCATTTGGAATGGTCTGAATTGAAACTTGACACAGGAACCTTGCTTCGAGCTTACTAGGACTGTGTCCAGAAACCTGTTCCAGTAGCAGCATCGGAAGCACTGTAACCTAGTAGGGCTATTATGCTTTGTGTCTGGCTTTGTGTCTGGCTTTGTGTGAGTTGTAAATTCTTTTTATAGCTTATTTATAAAAGAATACTGAATACTACAACCTTACTTTGTAGATCTGTAATAAAGTATTCAGCACAGGACCAAAAGTGGCAACTATCAAAGCTTTTTTAAATTTTTGATTAATACCTTAGTCTACTCTTTCCTAGAATTGATAAATGTAACCCAGTTGCATGTCTGTCAATTACAGGACTTATTTTTAGTGACTGCGCATGTTAATCGTTCAACAGACTCTTTTTGGTACCCCAAAATATACAAATTGAGGGTGATGTGTGCTTTGCATTTATACATGAGGGAAGAACTTGGAACCAGATCTGGAAAGCTAATTGAATTTCAACCACAGGTGGAATTTTGATGTCTGTGACCTGATAGGACTGAGTATCATAGATAGAGGGCTGAAAAAACTGGGTTAGGATGTCCATTCTTATATAAAAGGGAAACTGTGACTAATCACTTGATTTCACATGAATGAAAGCAAAGGTGGTCCATGCTTCTCTGAGAAGAGCCAGTTTTATGTATCTGAACAAATAAGTACATGTTTAAATTAGGAAGGTGGTTAAACATAACGCCAAGTAAGTAATTGTATGGATTTAATGCCTTCTTGCATAATTTTAGGATGAATGAACAAAAGAGTCATGCATTTTGACCTGAAGAAATAAATGGAATTGCATAGATGTGACTGATGATAGTTTGAATTAGTTATTTTGTATTTAAAATTGTTCAGATGTTGCTGACAAAAATGCTGCTGACAGAAATTCTCCTAGATGTCACAAATGAAGAAATTTATTACGTGGCTAAAGATGTCCACCGCAAAGCGATAAAAGGTATGCTTCTGCTTTCTAGTAGTTTCATTAAATATCCCTCTCTTTGCATGTCTTAGAACATTTTAAATCTATAATATCAGCACTTAAAACTAACCCAAGTGAAAGGGAGGGAATTTGCAACAGCTCACATGTAATTATCATATACTGTTGTCCTGTGCAGTGTGTGGTTCTGTGCAGTGTATCGTGAGATATGTTATTCCACTTCTTCCCTATAGAATTAATTTATTTTAAATGATTGTAACATTTTTAATGGTTTTTAGATACCACTTTAGTTCAAATTTAGTTGAGCAAAAGTTAAGGCAGACTTGCATAATGAGAATTTTTTACTATTAGCTATTGTGTTGTTAGAGGATAATTTTATTCCATATAGTTGTGTGTAAATTATTTAATACTGTACAGACTGCAGATTGTTTTAACTTGAACTTACTGCTATAAAGAACTTGCTTTTTTTGCTCTCCAGTATTAATTCACAGTTTAAATTTCTAAACATTCATGGCCAGAAAATGACTGGGGTTTCAATGGATGATACGTGTTTAATGTTTTTTCTCTCCTCCACAAAACAGCAATAGTAGTAGATTTAACAATACCATAGACTCTCATGACTATGAAATCGTGGCTATTTGTGTTAACATGTTGTTCCTGTTGTTGATGTGATACAAAGCTCCTGCAAAACAGCTGGCACAGTCCAGTGCATTGGCTTCCCTTACTGGACTTGGTAAGTATGTTCCCAGTTTTTGAGAGGGTCTTACTGGGGAGGTAGCTCTGACTTGCATTTCTAAATATGCATTGAAACTACCTATGAAATGCATTAGGCAACCTTTTAATAAATGATTCATTTCTTAGAGAGGGCTTATCTCGCAAATGCATCTATTGAAATCTTTCCCTTTTGTAAGCATAATGTACGCCTGCCCTAGGTGGAAAACTTGTTTGCGGATCGTGGGGGTGGGTGGTGATATCTAATACAATATAGATGGTGGATTTTAAAGTAATTTGTTTCTCCTGTTAAACCAAGCTGTGCTAGTGTGTATAGGATAAACCAAATATCAACCATTTTTGTCTTGCCAAAAAAAAATCCCACACAATGATTGCATATTTTGAGTTCTCATAACCAGCACTTAACCTAATATTAGAGCATGCTGGATGAGAAATTCAGAATTGTATTCTGGGGTGTAATAGAGGGTGGTGGGAGTTTGAGTCCAGTGTAATACCAGTTTAAACACTTTTAATGATTCTGTGGTATTAAATATTTTCCTGCTATTGAGAAATGGTTTCATGTTAGCCTAAATATATATTGTAAACTAATATAAAAAGAATCTGGAAAAGAAAGTAAAAATGCTTCTGTATCAGATGTTCAAGATTACTTTCTACCAGTCTGTTAGTTTTTTCAGATTTGTCTTTTGGGGGAAGAGAAGTCCATTCCTATTCCATATCTGTACCTTTTTCATGTACAGTCTTTTCTGAACAGAAAATTAATTGGCATCTGGGACTTTTTAAGCCCTGGATATTGCAGCTGGCTGGAATCATTGTAAAGATGTCTTCAGGGACAGGTTTTAGGCACTGCACTCCTGTGTATATGCTCTTGTTGATGTATACTAAGTATTGGTACTGGCTGTGCAAGGAGCGCTTTTTACCTATACCTAAAGTATGTAATCATAGCGATTGCTTGCTGGAAAACATGCAAGCTATTCCGGAAGAAGTAAAACCAGATACTGAGCAGCAGTTCAAATGTGTGGGCCATGAACACTCCAGTCAACCAGCATTGGCACTTCCTCCAGAATAAGTGACTTCTTCAGTGAAGAAGTGAAAGAAGGGCAATATATTCTCCTCTTTGCCCTGCAGAAATATTAAGAACCAGGATTAATCTTTCCTCGTGATAGACTAGGCTTTATGCACGCAGGTGGACTGGGTGGTTATGGATCAGGAGACAGTGACGATGAGAGGAGCGACAGAGGCTCTGAGTCATCGGATACTGATGATGAGGAACTGCGACACAGAATCAGGCAAAAACAAGAAGCATTTTGGAGGAAGGAGAGAGAGCAGCAACTATTACTAGAGAAACAGCTAGAAGGTAGGATATGTGTGTTGGTTCAAAATTGACTACAGCAGCCATCTAATCTGTCTAGTCCTGTGACTGACCCTCTACCTTAACCTGCAACTAGGTACTCACTTTTAAATGTTTACCTGTTATGCCAACAAGAAACTATCTTAATCTTAAACTCTAGGGCAGGTTATTTATATCTATAGATAGAGATAGATGTAATCCACTAATTCATAGTGTCACTGTACTGTATTCACCACTCTGAACTATAGCATAGAATAAAAATGTAACAAATAAGAATTTTTCTTTCATTCTTAATATGGTCCTACAGATCCTTATGCTGTTTGGTTCCTCACAGCATCTATGTGAGAGAGGGCAACACTGTTTCAACTTCGCAAGCGGAAAACTGAAGCTCAGGCACAGCAGCTTTCCCTTGGCTGCCCACTGAGCTAGATCAAGCCATAGTTTTCAGTGCATTGAACCATTCTGTCTATCCCTGTACATCTCACTCATGCACACATGACACAGAAAGAAGAAAAGAGGAGGAGTGGAGACGTGGGGTGGGTATGAAACAGAGAAGGCAGCTCATTGAGAGCACGACACAGACTTGGGGCAAAAAGCAGAGGGTGTTAGAAATAGGGCAAAATATACCAAGGGAAATACTTGGGCCGAGGACACAAGTGCACACTCACATGCTCTCTTTGCACATGCATACAGAGGAGGGTAGACAACTTGCCAGTAATGACTGAGGCATCCCTTATCGCTACTCTTGCTGGGGCTTTTTTTAGCATTCATTCTTGTGCAGCTGCCTGCCCCATTGGCTGTGACAGCCTCTGCTACCGAGAGTGCCATTGTCTTGCTGCAGGGAAGCAAGCCTGGAGCCAAACCTTCTGGCTTGCTTCTTCATCAAGAGGGCTGTTCAGCAGCAGGTACAGCAGTGGAATTTCTAGGCACCTGCCTGGGATTTGCAAAGATGGCAACGGTGTGGTATCAGATTCAAACTTTGTGAGGGGGTGGGCTTCTACCTTAGCAGAACCTTTCCCCAAGGAGTTAAAAGTGGCTTCCAGCTGATTATGGCCATGTGAGGAGCATCCAATCCATTGCAAAGTAACTGAGCATTCTGCTCCTGCCCTTCATTTAGTGGTGTTCAAATGAGAACCTGAAGTCAAGGCTGTAACTTTAATTTTCTGTGTTTATTGGATGCAAATGTTCACAGATGCTGCTCTTTAATGCAGACTTTTTTAAAAAAGAAAAAGACAGCAGCACCTCTGACACATTCTTGTAGACCATGATCCACTAGTTGGAGGCTTCTGCATTACAGTTTAAATTTATGTAGTAAAATGTGTCACATTTATATTTTAGTGGTATTAGCTACAGTTTTGGTGTTACAATCCATGACTGGCAAAAAATGTGTAAGAATTATGTTAATATTTATAAATACTGGTTAATCCTTACACGTGATTCTAATACTTGATAACAGGATTTAATAATTGGCCTGTTCATCTAATGCATGTTTACCTGGCAGTAAGAATGGTAAAGGCTATGGGAGAATTGTTATTGTTTATACAGCCTTATACTTGATACACCTACCATTTCAATTAGTGGCTGAAAGACAGAGAATTATTTTTTGTGCGCGATAATGATTTTTGTATTTGTATATCTCCATGAATTTATCTTGCAGAAGAAAAGCTCCAAAATGAAAAAATTGCAAAGGAGATGAGTGAACTCGCCAGTAAAGAGCAAAACAGCGATTCACCACCACATGATGTGAAAGAAGTGGAGGAGGAGGAGGATGTGTTTAGTGAAAAGAAAAAGTCTCCAAAGGAAACAACGCCAGATATTGAACCAAAAAAAGAGGTTAAAGAAAAAGAGAGGCCAGGAAGGAGTAGATCCAAAAGTTCAAGCAGTGGCAGCTCAAGCGCTAATAGCAGAAGCAGCAGTAGTAGCAGCAGCAGCACAGCCTCTAGTTCATCCTATAGTAGTAGCTCGGGTAGTAGCCGCAGTTCTTCACATTCTTCCTCCCCTAAAAGGAAAAAGAGACGTAGTCGCAGTAGATCACCCTCACATAAAGTTAGGCGCAGCAGAAGCAGGAGTTATTCACACAGAAATAGGAGAGAGAGGAGCAGGAGTAGGGGCAAGGTAAGGGAAAGACGGAGGTCTAGTAGACATAGGAGTGTAGAACGAGGGGAACGGAGACGAAATCGTAGTCCTTCCCATGACAGAAACTGGGAGAGGCATAGAAGCAATAGCCACTCAAGGGATAGACTTCCTAGCCATTCTGCTCGCAGTGGGAGTCACGATAGACGTAAAAGCGAGGACCAGCGTAGCAGTGTAAGTGGAAACAGGCACAAACACAGTCATGATAGTAAAGTTCAGGAAAGGAAAAAGGAACGCAGCAGGAGTATAGAAAAAGATAAGAAAAAGAACAGAGAAAGGGAGAGAGACCAGGAGAAGCGCAAAGAGAAGCAGAGAAAAGAAGAAAAAGACAGTAAAGCTGGCAATAATGATGAGAGATTGAAGAGAAAAAGAGAGAGTGAAAGAACTCTTTCTCGCAGTGATTCAGTATCTTCAAAAATGTTAAGGCGTGATTCTAGGCAGGAAAGCAAGAGAAGTTCAACCAAAGATAGCAAAAAGCATTCTGGTTCGGAATCTAGCACAAGAAGCAGTTCCGAGTCGCCAGGCAGCAGCAAAGAGAAAAAGCCTAAGAAATCGAAGCATAGTCGGTCACGATCTGTGGAGAAATCTCAAAGGTCTGGTAAGAAGGCAAGCCGCAAACACAAGTCTAAATCACGATCAAGGTAGTATTATTTTAAGTATCTTGCTTGATTAATGTATTTATTTATATTTCTATTCATCATCATGCCTGCAACATGTATATTTTACAAATTAAGCTAACTGCTTGTGGGGGCGGGGACTTCCGATAGGTATTTTTTTCTTTCTTTAAGAAAATGCAAAATTATTAAGCCTAAAGTGTGTGTGATTTTGATCTTTTCCCCTTTAATTTCCTCCCCTTTCTCTTTATTTTTCAGATCAATGACTCCTCCTCGTCGTAAACGCTGAGGAATATTGCAATAGTGATACGATTTAAAAATTCCATGAGTTTTTAAGGGCTTGTCTCATTATAGAGGCACAATTGTGGCTACGTAGGTGAAAGCTGAACCCCTTTTTTAAAAAAACATCTGTAAATAGCTGTATTTTTTTGGAAACACTGCTCGGAGTTAAGTACTTGCTAGGATTTCTTTGTATTTACATTTTTCAAAAACAGTAGTGCTTACTAAGAATATAAACATGCCATTCTCTTTCAGCTGTAATGTTCTTAAAATTGCTATTGAATGTACTGTGATGTCAATAAAGTTCTTTAGTTCATTTTTTGTTTTAAATTATTGCATTTTAATTTATTTTAAATTACAGAATCTTTTTACAAGGCACACTTTGTTTTGTGAAATATTTAATAGTATTTGTTAAAATTAACATAATTTCTTAATGTTTTAAGTCTCATTTTGGATAAGTCAAGGTCAATCCCGGGTATAGGAATTGTTGAAAATTGCTATGGTTTTCTTAAACCTCTTGAAACATATACTGTATGTGAATAAAATGTGGATAACTCTTATTGTAAAACATACCAAGACTAGCCAAGCACAAATAGCAACAACGTGCAAGTAACCAAACATGTATAATGTGAGTTTGTAGCTTTGGAACTCTATTCCTCAATATCTGCTTTCATATTCAAAAGCACACTCATGGGTTCATATGGTTAGAGAAGCTAGATTCTATTTTGGATGCATTTGTTTTATTGCTCTATAAATCTTGCATTAAAAACCTTTTTTTTCATACATAAGCTTAATTAACATAACTAGATTTGGTCTTGTAACAAAGATTAGAATTATAATTACATTTTAAATAATAAGGCTGCTATTAATCTTTTTTTTTTTTTTTGGTGACACATTAATTTGGTTAGGAGGGTGGCCGTTTGGCTATCTATATCTAGGTGGTCCATTCTATTGTGAAAACAGGCATTTGCAAATGGTTTACTGCAATCTGCCCCTCTTAGACAAAGTTATAACTTGTGAATTTCAAAATGTCAATAGAGATGTTCTGTTGGAGGGCCTCTGCTGTGTTTCTTTTCTTTATAATATAATTGTGCAGACTAAAGTCATAGTATATTTTTTCCTTTGGCTATAGAATGGTAGCTAAGGCTGCAGTTACCAGTTGCAGGGGAGTAATGGCAGGTGCGAGGGCACGCCCTCAACTCCTGTCTGTGGCTTCCAGCGGCATCTGGTGGGCCACTGTGCGAAACAGGATGCTGGACTAGATGGTCCTTGGGCATGATCTGGCAGGGCTGTTCTTATGTTCTGTGCTTGCTCACTTGGGAGTTAACACCATTGAACTCAGTGGGACATGCATAGGAAAGGGCTCCAAGACTGAATTTGTAACTCAGGCTTCTTTCACCTGGGCTAATTCCATGTAGCTTTTTAAAAAATCAGAAACACCTCAGTGAAACAATAGCTGAAAAATATAAACTCACTCTTTGATAAACCAGATCTTAGGAAATAAGAATCTTAGACATGATTGGCTTCAGAAATTAAAACCTGGGGACTAAGATTGTTCAAAGCTTCTCCCATTTGTTTTAATATAAACTACTGAGGAATACAGCTTTCCATGATCTATTACATTTGTGTGTTTTTTATTCCCCAGCTTCTATTATCTGTTAAATAAACAAGACTGTGCATGATTTTTTTAATATATTCCACCAGTTGGATTTGTCACTTCCTGTAACTATAGAAATTGCATTTATTTTCACACAAATGCACTGATCTGGGTAACGAATGTATGCCAATAAAGAGAGCATACCTTCCCTTTCTGTATTTAACAGGTTGATAGATCTTGCTTAACAGCCTATATCATGTTGTAAGCAGAACCTTGGAAACCATTCCAATTTAAACCACTGATACTTTCTTACACTTAAAAATGTGTCTTGTAAGCTAGCGTGCATTTTGAATGAAAAGGATACACAGGAAGTTGCTTACACTTACATTTACACAGCCTGTCTTTTTATCACTATAGTAGATTTTCAGTTAAACTCTATAATATGTAATTTAAGAAGACTGCCTGCTTGTGCGTTCTCTCTCTTTTTAAGCGGTGAATCTTTAAAACTAAACTATGGCAGACCTTGAAGTTTTAAAAGACTGGTGCTAAATCTTAACTTTTCTTCCAGAGCCAAGTTTATTTGTGTACATGAAGGTAAAATGCACATACACCTCCATTGTCCTGAACTATTTTTCTCGTCTCTAAAGGTATTGAAGAGTGCCTGGGTGTAATTGGATTTTCAGTGCCTGTAATCGCTGGTGGTGCTGCGCACTATCCCATCCCTCTTCGCAAAACTATTTGCGTTGTTTCTGGTGCATCCAACACTTGTTGAATCTAAAGGGTTGTCAATACTTCCATGTTCTGACTGAAAGGGCATTTGAAAATAATTCCTGGAGGTAAAAGGTCAAAGGGAACGAAACCTAGTCCCCCTGCTGCCTCACACTTGAATATAAATGAGATCTGGACTCGCATTCAGAGATTCTCTTCTCTGGTTCACCGATGGAAGTATGGTTACTCAAAAAGGGACAGGAATAGGTATATGGAAATTAATATGAACCTGAAGCTGGCTGTTCTGTTTCAACATGCTCTTTCAAGGGCAGGCATTAATATAATTAGTTACAAGTAGCAGGGAAATTTACACTGGTTAGAGAAGACTCTCACTCTTTTGCTTTAGGATGGTTTTATTAAAAATCCAGCATTCTACAAACATTTGTTTACAGTACATGGAGATACAGAAAATATATAAATGAAACAGATTTTTTTTAAATAAAATAAAATACAGATAATAGGTGCAAATACAAAATCAGAAAACTACAGTCAATATTTATTTTTATTTAACATATTTCTATACTGCCCAAAACTTACGTCTCTGGGCAGCTTACAACAAAAGTTAAAACTCTCATGTCAAGATACACTACACAGGTTACAATCCTAAACATTCCCTCCCTTTTGCAATATACCAAATAGATACAGGCCTGCTCGACTTAGGTATCCAAGCTGTTTTTAGACTACAACTGCCATAATCCCCAGTCACAATGGCCAATAGCCAGGGGTTATGGGAATTGTAGGCCAACATCTGCAGGAGGGCTGAAGTTGAGCAGCCCTGTGTACAATAATTGCTTGTGTTACTATAAATTCTCATGAATATCCATAAGAATCAACAGAATTTTGGTGGTTATCAGAATAGCTTTTAGACCTGTGGGAATTACAAGAACAAGTTTCAAGTGATGGGTTATGGAAAAGGGCCCTCTTTCCACTTCCATCAACTCAGCTGCCCTTTTGAAATTGATAAAACCATTCCTTAGATTAAGATCAGAGCTGTTTTAATGCTTGAAAGAGTGTAGGGCTGATTTATACAACTGGTGGTCTATGAAGCTGAATACAACCCATCAGCAGGACCTTCATAAACCTAACTTACTAGGACCTATTTGTACACGAATCTATAGAAACTCACAATTGCAAATGGAGTCAACACTAGCAATGTTTCCTTAAAAAAAAAAAAAAACAGAGGAAGAGTCAAAAGCTTACTCACTGCTTCTCGTGTTTAGACTCTTAAAAAGGTAATGTAGAACTGTTACTGTTAGATACTCTCCCTCCCGCCGAAGGGCCACTATCATAGGAAGCTCAGCTCCTAAACTAGCTCAGTATTGTCTACACAGACTGGCAGAGGTTTCTCCAAGGTTACAGGCAGGAATCTCTCTCCACCCTATCTTGGAGTCGGAGATGCCAGGGCAAGAACCTGGAACCTTCTGCATGTAAGCATGCAAATACTCTTCCCAGAGCAGCCTCATCCTCTAAGTGGAATACCTTATAGTGTGCTCCCACATGTAGTCCCATATGCCACCAGGATGGACTCTGCTTAGCAAAGGGGACAGGTCATGCTTGCTACCACAAGACCAGCCCTGCTCTCCTCTGCTCCTATCCTGCCACCATTTCATTTGTTGACTAATAGGAAACCTCACACTGGTCAGTCAAATCTCCCTCCCTTTAGGTTAATTGCTAAGTTCTATGGATTTGGGCAGGAAAGATGATAGTCCTGGAAAAGAAGGGCCATTTATAGTTTGACAAGTGCCACAGAAAGTTGTTAAGATACTGGCTGATATCCTAATGAAACAGCAATGCAATGGGAGAAACATGGGTGCTTCTGAAAATTTCCACTAACTTAGGGGCACTGCTTACTCAACAGTGGGGACAAATTTCAGTGATCTCCCCTTCAGGAAGCACCCTATGCCACCTGAAGATATGTCCCTGAGGGTTGTGCAGCCCTCAGAGACATATGGGGGGGCTGACACAGAGGCCTTTCAAGGGAAGCGCAAGTGGTTGAAATCCCAGATACACATTAGCACTGTTGCAGTGTTAGTCTGGAACTCTTCAGAAGCATTAGTGTTGCAACAGTGCTTCCACCATTGCTTTGGTAGGATGTCAGCTACTGAATTTACATTATATATCAGATATGTGTGTTGTGGAACCTTTTCTGAATTAGGTAAACTGAAGCATGGCTGTCATGTTTTTAGCCTATTGGACAGTCATTGTGTATAAGCATTAGCTAGATTTCCCTCCTAAGCTTTTGAAAAATGAGCAACAAAAGGGGCAAGGAACAACTGTATTTAAGGCCTTGGGCAGGGAGTAATGATAGAGATATGCCTACTGGATATAACACAAGGGTTAGAATGACTGGCAGCTGTGTGAATGCTCTCAGCACAAGTGAATGAAAGGCTGAAGAATTGGGGAAGAAGAGACATCCAGGGGCCTTGACAAATGGGTGGTGGTGGTGAGATAACCCAAATCTACTTATTGCAAGGATTTGCCCAACTAAGCCCCTATTTCCATGTACATTACTATGGTTAATATCTATAGAAACAAACACTGCTGAAAGGATTACTTCAGTTGAGTAGAAATGAAGGGAATTAAGTGGGGAATAGAGGAAACAGGATAAAATCAAAGGACCCAGAGAAGAATGGATGATGAAAGCCAGCTACTTAGGAGGAAGGAGTACAAGGAGAAAGCACAGCCCTGAAGTAAGGGGGGCAGGATAGGTGAGGCTGGCAAGCTGGCAGGAAAGGGAGGTATTTAGAAACCAATGAAAGGAAAGAAACCTAGTTTGCTATATGTTTAGCTAAATAGGCGATGATGTTCTCAAGGGAATGATATGTGGAAAGGTTACATTTTTGTTTATGCCACCTGAGCAGGAGCTCTGGAGTTTGAACAGTTCAGCCTTTCTAAGGTAGCTCATTCAGTGGCAGAAAAATAGAGGGCCGGGGAGGGATACAAGTGGCAAGGTGTGAATTTTGTCTGGCTTTTTAAATTCGTGAAAGAAAAGGAATGGTTTATTTCATATTAATGCTTCCTTAGTTAACATAAATGCAAGAAGTGACTTGAGCCTATAAGCTGCTCTTTATATAAATTGTTTATAAATTTATAATTCAGCCTAGCACAGCACCTCCAGTTACTTGCTGATGCCTCTTGTGTGTTTTAAGATTGTGAGCCCTTTTGGGACAGGGAACAATTTTCTCATACTTTTTTTTTTTTTTTTTGCGATGTAACCCTAAGAACTTTGTGTTGAAAAGCAGTAATGTTTATTCAAAATACTAATAAAGAAAGAGTTCAAATTGTTTTTCCTTCAAGTTACTATGGCGAACCAGCAGTGGGGGGCGGGGGGAAGCGAGGGGTGAGTTAGGGCCGGGGCACGTCCACCATCGCCTTTTCCTGGCGCCGACTATGAGCCGATTGGCTTGCAAGGACTTGTGTGATGAAATCCGCTGAGAGATAACCTTTAGAATCAGTGGGTTAAAGGGAGAGTAGCGGTAATAGGCCGTAGGGAAGAGCGCCTGGATAAATCAGGGTTGGTTTGCTCACTCCATTCCAGAAAACTACTGTTTTCTGTACTTCAGTCTAAAAAAAACCACACAACCCGATGATAAATGAAGGACAAGGACTGAAAAGGCCACCGCTGACGCGCAGCAGTCGGCTTCGGTGTGTTCAGCGGGGCTTTACTGCCCGTCCCACGAAGTGCCTGTGTCGAAACCGCGACATGGTTGAGAGACGCCTGCGGGGCGGGAGGGAAGCCTGGTGGTGCTCGAACAATAACACCAGTCCTCCCACTCTGTGATGGGGCTGGGGCGGGCTCAGGAGGGGCGTGGAGCTATTTAGAGCCGAGCGGAGGAGGCCGGCGCTCTTCTTCACGCAGATCCGGAGGCTGGGCTCAGGCTGTCGCGACGGGAAGCGGCGAGTTGTATTTGCAGGAAAGGAGAGGACGAGGAGGCGGCGGCCAGTTTGCCTTCAGTCCTAGGCAGAGAGAAGGCATGAAAGGCTGGAGCTGGCGCTGGCTGAGCAGGGCAAGGCGGCAGCGGGCCACCTGCGGCGAAGTGGCGGGGCGAGGGGCGAGCTGCCGGCGCGCCCCGCTGAGCCTGAGAGTAGACTCGGGTGAGTGGGACCTTGGCGCGGCCTCCACCGCACGCAGCGGCCCAGCCGCCTCCAAACTCGCTTGCTGGCGGTGGCTTCTCGCTGCCTGCCTGTCTCCGGGGGCTGCATAATCCCGATGCATAATCCCACACGTGCTTCTGGCCCCCTGTTATCCTCATTGCCCTGTTCTCTCTCTCTTAGTCCGGGTGGCAACTAGATGCGGTTTCCTTCGCCTGTTCAAATGCATATTTATACGTCAGGGTGGGGGGAAGGACACTTTTAAAGCCACTTTGTTGATTTGGGTGGCGGCTCGTAACGTTTTTGCGTGCATGATGCTCATTGAACTCGGTGCTGGCTCAAAGGGTTGTGGCGCTCTTCGCCTTTTGCTTTTGCACCCCCCATGTTTATATAGTTAAAAACTATAAATTTTATGTGGTGTTGTTTACTTTGTTCAGTACATTTTAATAAAATATTGAAATGTGTTTTAGTAACTTCCAGGCATCAGGTTCTATGTAGCAGGAGTCACTGGCAGAATCTTTCCCCCTCAGTCCACCTGAACTCACTCATAAGAACAGCCCTGCTGGATCAGGCAGAAAGTCCAGCATCCTGTTTCTCACAGTGGCCCACCACCAGATGCCGCTTAGAAGCCCAAAGGCAAGAGAGGAGGGCATGCCCTCTCTCCTGCTCTTGCTCCCCTGTGTCTGCTGTTCAGAGCCATCCTGCCTCTGAGACTGGAGGTGGTCTATAGTAGCCACTAGACTAGTAGCCGTTGATAGACCTGTTCTCCATGAACTTGTCTAAAGCGCTCTTAAAGCCATCCAAGCTAGGACCGCCACATCCCGTGGCTGAGAATTCCATAAATTAGTTGTGCACTGTGTGAAAAACAGCTTCCTTTTGTTGGTCCTAAATTTCCCAGCACTCAGTTTCATGGGATGACCCCTGGTACAAGTGTGAGAGAGGGAGAGAATTTTCTCTCTGCCCCACTCTCTCTTCTCCATGCATAATTTCAAACACCTCTATTGTGTCTCCTCTCAGTAGTCTTTTTCTAAACAAAAATGTCCCAGATGCTGTAGCCTTGCCTCCTAAGGAAGGTGCTTCAGGTCCCTGATCATCCTGGTTGCCCTCTTATGCACCTTTTCCAGTTCTACAATATCTCTGTGAGATAAACATATGATGAAAGAAATGGAGGGCCAATCTAGACTGTAGGTGCTGGTTCAGAGGCGTAACTAGGGAAAATGGCACCCGGGGCAAGCATTGAAAAGCCGCCCCCCCCGCGCCCCCCGCCCCCCAACATACTACATTATACGTAGGTTTTTCCTCACAAGCGCCCGCCGCCGCCGCCAAGCCAGGCCACTGACTGCCCGCCAGGCGCCAGCAAAGCAATGGGGGGGGTGCGGGCGGTGCGGAAGGGACCGCTCGTGGGGGAGAGGGCGCCGACGTGCTCCCTTGACTGCTGCAGCGCTGCTGCACTGAGCAGGAAACATTTGTATTAAAAAATTAAAAAAATATATTTTTGTCATGGCGGCGCCCCCCACGTGACCAGAAAAGATGGCGCCCAGGGCACATGCCCCCCCTGCCCCCCCTATAGTTACGCCTCTGTGCTGGTTTGCCTGTCTGACATGGCTTCCTGCAAAGATCCCTGGGAATCTTTGTGGGTAGAATTCCCGTTTAGAGGTCCCTCTCCTCCAAACTGTAGGCCAGGCTCACCATTAACAGAAATTCTCTTGGTGGGCATCAGAGACAGGATCCTTCTGCATGGTTCTTCCACAGCTGTGGAGTGATTTCTTCCCAGAGAGATAAGCTGGGATCCTTCTTTTCCCTCCTTGAGATAGATGGGAAAGACAGTTTTGCTCCAGAGGGCTGTTCTGTAGTGTCCTCTCACTGGGTTGGTTTATTTTCTTATTACAGGGTTCCAAATTCTGTTTTTATTTTTTGTAAGCCACATTGATATTCCTAACTTAAAAATGGAGTATAAATGCATTTGATAAATGCATAAAATTTATTTATTTATTTATTACATTTATACCCCGCCCAAACTTACATCTTTGGACAGCTAACAACAATTAAAACACATATAAAAGTTAAAACAGTTCAACATATAACACACATAAAAGTTAAAACAATACAATAATTTAAAAACCATAAAATTAAAGTTTTTTAAATTAAAAAGCTGAGAAGGCTTGGGTGTAAAAAAAAGGTTTTCAAATGTTTTTTAAAAATTGCCAGAGATGGGGAGGATCGTATCTCAGCAGGGAGCGCATTCCACAGTCTTGGGGCAGCAGCCGAGAATGCCCATCTCTGTGTGACCACCAAACGAGTTGGCGGTAACTGGAGACAGACGACCTCAGATGACCTCTGATGGCAGGGCAGAATTTTAGACATGTCCTAGACATACAAGCAAATATTACAGCAATTCTGCCCTTAAGGACACCTTTCCGCTAAGAGTTGTCAAGGCAGTGCATTTCCTAAAGACAGAAATGATGACAAGAAGAGCAGTGTTCCCTCGGAGGCATCCATGTGGGTGCACGCTCACATGTTTTTTGATGTCCACTCAGTTAATTTTAGATCACACGCAGGTTTAATCAAGAAGGCCCCACTCTGAATGCATGAGTGCACACACTGCCTTTATACTGCCGCCCAGAACAAAACTCATTCCTCACACAGGTGAAAAAAACCTAGAGAACACTGAAGAGGAGGTCTGGGTGCAACCAGGGGCCAGTCTAGCAGCCAATAATGTGTTGGCTGGTCTTGGAAACTGAGGATTTTTGCAGCCTCACCTTTTGCACTTCTCCTGTCCACATGCTCACCCTCAGCTCTAGATGCTTTCCAAATCTAGCCTTGGCAAATAATCTTACTTGGAATGCAGGAGGGTGGTTCTCCTTTTGAAGATACATCTGTGCTGGTCAGGCTAATTAGTTCTTGCTAATTGGTTCAGGGGGGGAAATGGGGGCTTTCTAACTGCAATAGGGTATGGGACAGCAGGCACACCTGCTCAGTGTGTCAGCAGAAAACACAGACATAGATGTGCTTCCCTTCACCTGTTGCTGGGATCCTTTTGTAAGTTTGCCTGCTCCTCCCACTGTCACTGGCTTTGCCCCCAGACTGTCTGATCCTGCCTGATTCCTAGATAACCCCTGCTAACTGGGCAAAGAGGCACCTTTTACCATGGTGATTCTCTTTATTTAGCAGGGGGAGAATAACTGGCCCTATCCACCCCCAGCACAGTACTTCCAATGACTGTTGCTGGTGTCTATCTCATGTTTCATTTTAGAATGTGAGCCCTTTGGGGACAGGGAGCCATCTTATTTATTTATTATTTCTCTGTGTAAACCGCCCTGAGCTATTTTTGGAAGGGCAGTATAGAAATCGAAATAAATAAATAATAATGAGGCACTACCTTGGCGTGGTTGTGGGGCTTGTGTGCTCTGAGGAAGGTGAGAGCTATGCCAGAGGTCCAACCATACTGGACAGGTCTCACCAGAGGAGCCAGACAAAGAGTGCCTCTCCCATCAACAATATGGTGAGACGTAACTTTAATAAATCTATACCAGATCGGTCATCGCCTGGGTCAACAAGGACCGTGCCAGGTGCTATAGTCCCTGGACATCTGGTGGCAAGTGGGCAACAGGACTCAGGATCTTGAGTTGAGCAACCAGGGCTGGAGACTGCAAGGTTACTGGAAGAAACGCCGCTTAACCGAAAAATATATAAGAAAAATGCCAACAACGAAATAATGATCTGCTATTACAAGTCTAGTCCAACTAGAAGAGGTTATTTAAAAATAATGTACGAAATTTGGAAAGAGAAGCATCCAGGTACAGAAATAACAGAACAAAGGCTAGCAGACCAGAGAAGATTCATAATAAGAAATAAAGTATTCACAGGAGTTGAGCTGGAAGAACTGCAAAGAGCAACACAGGCTCAAGATATGGAAGAAGAATTACCACCAATTGAAGAAGTTGCTCAGGTGCAGGTGGAGGAGGTGTCGGAAATCGAGGATGCCACTGTTGCTGAACTGTTTCAAAATCAAAACCAGGCAACCGCCCCTTTGCCTTCACCTCAAAAACCCAAATGCCGTTTAACAGAAAAGCAACAAGAACTAAAGCAAAAAATAACTGAGCACATGAACCAAACAACCACCAGGGTTCGACTTCCAGCTCTAAAAACAGTTGCCAAAAAACAACTTGCTCAGGTATTAAAAGATGTCAATGCTGCACTTGCAGAAATAACAACCAATAATTTGCAAGAAACAAACCAACTAATGTACAGTGCAGCAACAATAACAACACAAGAGGTAAGATATAAGATCAGTGGACCTGTAAAAAAAGAAAGCAGTACATTACCTAAATGGAAGATTAGATTAGAAAATAAAATCTCCAGGCTTAGATCAGATGCTAGTAAATTGAAAGATATGAAAGACAAGAAGCTGAAGAATGAAAACACCAAACAGTATCTGATCCAAAAATACCACCTAGATTGAAGGAAAATTAGAGAAGTCCTGGAAATAATAAAGCAGCAAATAACAGCAGTGTCAAAGAAGATTAGCAGATATGAAGCCAGAATGACACAACACAGGCAGAATCTCCAATTCCAGTCGAATCAGAGACGTTTCTACCAAAACATAGAAGGAGAAACTGCAAGAAACGTAGAAACACCAAATAAAGAAGAAACAGTGCAATTCTGGGGGAAATTATGGGACAATCCAATAGATTATAATAAAAAAGCAGGCTGGATGAAAGAGGTCAAAAAATGTAACCAACAAATGCAAGATCTAATAATAACACCAGAATAAATAAGTGAAAGAGCAAAGAAAATTAAAAATTGGACTGTGCCAGGCGATGATGAACTGCATGGCTTTTGGCTTAAACACCTAACAAGCTTTCATAAACCACTATCAAAACAGTTCAATCACATTTTGCAAGGAGGTGATATTGAACAATGGCTAACAACTGGGAAAACTCCTCATCATTAAAGACCCAGCAAAAGGTGCAGTTGCAAGTAATTATAGACTGATAACCTGCCTGCCAACCATATTCAAATTATTAACTGGAATAATAGATGAAGTGATGCAACACTTATTAACTAACAAACAGCTCCCAGCTGAACAGAAAGGAAATTGCCCAAACACCAGAGGCACAAAAGACCAGCTGCTGATTGAGAAAATGATTTTAGAAAATTGCAAGAGAAGAAAAACAAATCTAAGTGTTGCATGGATTGACTACAAGAAAGCCTTTGACTCATTGCCTCACACATGGATGCTAAAATGTTTAGAAACAACTGGTGTCAGCAAAAACATTCAGATATTTATTTTAAAAAGCAATGAGCATGTGGAGTACACAGTTAACAATCAATGGCGAGACACTTGGACAGGTTAGCATTAGAAGAGGCATTTTCCATGGGGACTCACTATCCCCTCTATTGTTTGTAATCGCCATGACCCCACTTTCACAAATACTAAACAAAACAGGCCTCGGATACCAAACATCTAAAACACCAAGTCAAATAAACCATCTGCTGTACATGGTCGATCTGAAGTTTTATGGAAAGTCCCAGTCAGAAATCGAATCACTGCTAAACACTGTCCGTATATTCAGTAGCGATGTAGCAATGGAGTTTGGACTAGACAAGTGTGCTGCATTAATAATGAACAGAGGAAAAATAACAAAAACAGAAGGAATAGAACTGCCCAATAGAAGCAAGATCAAGAACCTGGAAGAGAAAGAACATTACAAATACTTGGACATTCTCCAGGCTGATAACATCGCACACACTGAAGTTAAAAGAAAAATTGGAAGTGAATACATCAGGAGAGTTAGAAAAATCCTCAAGTCCAAACTCAATGGCGGGAACACCATGCAGGCCATAAACACCTGGGCTATACCTGTTATCAGATACACTGCAGGAATAATAGACTGGACCCAGGCAGAGCTAGAGACGCTGGATCGTAAGACCAGGAAAATAATGACCATCAATCATGCTCTGCACCCCCGCAGTGATGTCGATAGGCTATACCTCCCTCGCAGCTCATGTGGAAGAGGAATGCTGCAAGTCTATCAAACAGTAGAGGAGGAGAAAAGAGGCCTTGAAGAATATATCAAGGACAGTGAAGAAGATGCACTTCAGATGGTCAATAACGTGAAACTATTCAACACCAATGAAAGAAAGCAGGCCTACAAGAAAGAACAAGTCAAGAACCGAGCAGAAAAATTGAGAAATAAGCCCCTGCATGGTCAATATTTGCACAATATAAGTGGAAAATCAGACATCACCAAGACCTGGCAATGGCTTAAGAATGGTTACTTGAAGAAAGAAACAGAGGGTTTAATACTGGCTGCACAAGAACAGGCACTAAGAACAAATGCAATAAGAGCCAAAGTAGAAAAATCCACAACAAACAGCAAATGCCGCCTTTGTAAAGAAGCAGATGAAACCATGGACCACCTAATCAGCTATTGTAAAAAGATTGGACAGACTGACTACAAACAAAGGCATGACAAGGTAGCAGGGATGATACACTGGAACATCTGCAAAAAATACAAGCAACCTGTAGCCAAACATTGGTGGGACCATAAAATTGAAAAAGTTGAAGAAAATGAAGATGTAAAAATATTATGGGACTTCCGACTACAAACAGACAAACATCTGCCACACAATACACCAGATATAACTGTAGTCGAAAAGAAAGAAAAACAAGTCAAAATAATCAACATAGCAATACCAGGGGATAGCAGAATAGAAGAAAAAGAAATAGAAAAAATCACCAAATACAAATATCTACAAATTGAAATTGAAAGGCTGTGGCAGAAAAACACCAAAATAATCCCAGTGGTAATTGGTGCCCTGGGTGCAGTTCCAAAAGACCTTGAAGAGCACCTCAACACCATAGGGGCCACAGAAATCACCATCAGCCAATTACAAAAAGCAGCTTTACTGGGAACAGCCTATATTCTGCGACGATATCTATAACCATTGACAATAAAATTCTGGCATCCCAGGTCCTTGGGAAGGACTCCATGCCTGGATAAAACAAACCAGTCAATAACACCTGTCTGACTATGTAAACAAGAAATAATAATAATAATAAAAAGGCTGAGCTCAGATTCTCTCTTTGCATTCTAATTTGCTGTTTAAAGTGCAGGCCTTTAACTTTACAGACTGGATCAGGAGGGAGGGTGGAATGAACACTGCAAGGAAAATGTGCCACCCTAAGATGGCAGCCCTGCCTCAAGATCTTGCTCCGCCCTCTCCATCAAGTGTAGAATTACTTACCCCATGACATGCATTCATGACATAGTATCTGGCAAGTAATCGCCTTTACTGGCAAGCCAGAGGCCTTCTTTATACCACATGTATCTTATGGAACTCATTGCCACTAGTTCTGGTGATGGCCACAAGGCTTTAAATGATGGTTGCAGTGGCAAACAAGGCAAATGCCAACTTAGACCTCATTAACAGAACCACACTGGCCAAGTCACAAGGAGTTCTCATTCCACTCTATTAGCTACTAGTCAGACCTCATCCAGAGTACTGTGTCTAGTTCTGGGTGCTGCACTTTAAAAACTGGAACATGTGCAGGGGAGGGCAAAGAAGTCCTATGAAGAAAGGTTGAGGGAACTGGGTATGTTTAACCTGGAGAAGAGAACATAGGAAGCTGCCTATGAACTGAGTCAGAGCATTGGTCTATCTAGCTCAGTATTGTCTTCACAGACTGGCAGCGGCTGCTCCAAGGTTGCAGGCAGGAATCTCTCTCAGCCCTATCTTGGAGAAGCCAGGGAGGGAACTTGGAACCTTCTGCTCTTCCCAGAGCAGCTCCATCCCCTGAGGGGAATATCTTACAGTGCTCACACTCAGGCACGGAGCCTGACCACCGGTGGCCTGTGTGCAGCTGTGGCCCTGCTGACCCCGCCTCCTGTGTCTGACATCAGACGCGGGGGGCGTGGTCTGGCTCCCGAACGGAGCCTTGAGGTTCCATTCGGAAGTTAGAGTACAACTCCCGAAGGGGCTGCGCGGCCCCCGCTCGGGAGCTAAACCAGTACCCCCGCGTCTGATGTCAGACATGTGGGCGTGTCGGGGCCGCAAGGCGTGGCCCCTGATTGGGCACAGCCTGGGTTCTTTGAACCCGTTGGCCCAATGGTGGCTCCCCCCTGCTTACACTTCTAGTCTCCCACTCAGATGCAACCAGGGCAGACCCTGCTTAGCTAAGGGGACAAGTCATGCTTGCTACCACAAGACCAGATCTCCTCTCCTGAGCCTGAGAAGGCTGGAATACGGCTGCACGCTTCACATCCCCAGAGGACTGTCACATAGAAGAAAGCGGAGTGTGGTTGCTCTCTGCTGCTCCATAGGGCCGGACAAGATCTAATGGGCTTAAATTACAGGAGGGCAGATTTTGGATGAACATTAGGAGAAGTTTCTTAATGGTCAGGGCTGTCCAGCAACGGAATCAGTTTACTGGGGAAAGGCAGGAAGGAGCTGCAGGTTGGAGACAGCAGGGGCTCAGATAAGTTTTTCTGCCCCTGCCAGTTGCGCCCTCAGGCAGCAGCCACTCAGTCTCGTCCTGCTGAGCCTCCCCACCACGCAGTGACTCCTCCGGTGCTGAAAACCATGCCCACCTATCTACCTCCCGTGAGTCAGGCGCGGTGCAGCCAGTGAGGAGTGCAAGACCCCCACTTCTTCTTGGCCATCTCCCTCAGCTCACCTAGTGTTCAACTTCCCTATATAAGCTTTTTTTACTTCAGTAAAAATGTTTGAAAGGTTCAGCAAATCAAGCTGTCTGAGGTAATCTGCTCCTGCTTCGCACCTTCTCCAGCTGGCTCTGACACGATGACACATGCGTGTCTGGCCAGGCTGGGCAGCTCTGCAGCCTCCTCCTCTCACGAACCCCCCCCCATCCACTGAGTGAGCAGGGCTGCTCACTACAGCTGCTGTGGCAGCAGCTGGAGGCTGGCCCAGCCCCACTTGGCGCTCAGCCCTGGTCAGTGACAAGACGACACCGGGCATGGTCGGGAGCATGATGGCCCACGGACTGTGCCCCTGGCTGGTGTGCCCCTGGCTTAAGGCAGCCCTGCTTTAACTGCTGGCAGAGAACCAGAATTTGTTGCATTTTTGCTGATTGGGCTTTTAAAAATCAATTTCCTAACTGGTGGTTAACAAAGACTACCTTTTCCACCAGACTTATTCTGCTGTGACTTATTCTCTTATAAACCCAGTGCATAATTACTTATAAGTAAGATCATTCTGTCCAATTAGCTTTAGGCTTATTCCCTAGCAAATATGACCTTCCTCTTCTTCTTTCCAGCGTCAGACAATATTCCCCCCGCCCCCGCTTCCTCTGCTGTTTTCTCATTGTCTTTTTTGGATGGCAGCCTTTGGGAGCAGATACCAGTCTGTGCTGCCTCTGTGACTGCAAGGTGCCCATGTATATCAATAGTACTGTAATAATATGCTTTCCAAAACTGAATAAATTTTCACAGCGACCTAAGCAATCTGGCTGGTCCTTGTATCACAAAGATATTGCTTTTAATGTTTGGAAGAGAAACTCAGTACTAGCAGTTGTTTTTTTCTCCCCACCCCCCGCCACTATTGTGCGCTGATATAGTAGAACCGTGTTTGTAATACTTTTCAAGTCACCTATATAATTGGGTTCTGGTTCTTATGTTTAAATGGTGAATGCCAAGCGAATATCCTTGGAATGTGTGTGAGGCTGCTGATAATTTACTTTCAAGATTGCTTAATGTTTTTGGTATGTATTTAGCCCAATAAAAGTGGAATCTGTTAACCCTCTTAATAGCTGATGCAAAAAATAGGTCTGTTCTTTGATTGACTTAAACATCTGGCTGCAGAGTATAATTATGAAAATGTACAAAATGCTAGATTCCATAGGAGAGCTCCAAAATTGTTGTTCCAAATGTTACATTTTTATGGCTATAAGATGGCCAGTGATGAAAGGTAACCCTTTCACAACCATTTCGTTGTTGATAGGCGTTGACCTCTGCTAGAAACTCTGATATATTTTCAGTAGTAGTTTCAAAAACTGAGTCAGTGGGCTGATTGAAAAGTGTGTGATTCAAATACTTTTCTCTTATTTTTCAGGTAGCTACTATGGCCAGCCTTCGCAAATATCTCAAGGACCTTTACTTAAGAAGTATAAAATTGAGTTAAAATACAGTACATTTGTCTCTTTGGCTGAAGCAAGGAGTAAAATGTAGGCATTATATTTCACAATTATTGGTAATGGCATCTTTTAATGGTGGAAAAATATGCATCGGGATAAATCATCACTGACGTTAGCATGCTGATAGATTTATGGTAATTCATGAATCAAAATGGGTGTTATGGTTTTTGTGTATGTTTCACAGATTCTTTAAGAAAATTTAGTAATCTGTTATGCTTTTAGTATGTGGCATACTGTTTTTTGCTCTGTTACCTTTATATCCCACCTTTCTTCACATTAGAATTCAAAATGGCATATATAGTATGTGCACTGTGGCACTGACTAGACGAAACTCTGCTTAGATTCGGTAAGGTGGCTGTATCATGTGCCTCAAACTATATGCCTTGGCACCTGACAATTATGTAGGATTTTAACCTTCTGATCCTATGCATTTGTGCTCCTCTGTCTGACACAAGCATATTTTGTGCCATTGCATTTGGAGTAGCTACTGTTATACCTTTCCCCTTAACTCTTATGTGATGGCATGGCAAGACTGGGCTGCCAGTTCTTTTATTCTAAGAAAACCACATACCATTCATATCTTGAGTCGTGGACATAATCTTATATACAGTGGAACCAAAAGCTTGTAGCCGCCCTCATCTCTATGAGGGAGTATACACACAGGTCTGGTAATTCAGATCCACAATACATGTTGTATTACTGAACCTACACAAGTTGGACTTCATGAGAATAAGAGTGCAGGTGGATTAGACCAAGGGGTTTATCTAACTCAACAATGGCCAGTCATAGGCTTCCAAAGCATGAAGGTATCTGCTTTCCTCACTCTACTAGCTGCTACTTGGAGACATACTAGGGCTATTCACATGATCGGGAGGGTGGGTGGGCACAAAGGGGTGGAGGAGGCAGGGATGAACCTACATTCGCCCAGATTCTTGTAGGTCCAGTCTTTGGCGCACCACTACACGCACGCCCACATGATCTGCACTGCTCTTGATAGTGCAGATCTCCGGAGGCCAGAACAATGTGTCTGGTCCTCTGGATATCCCACAATGCACCATGCGATGAGCACGGTTCATTGGAGGATACTTCCATGAGTCGGGCACTCTAAGCACCTGACTCTGTGTGTGCTCAGGCTGCAAGCAGCCTAACCCAGGCTGGGCTGCCCAAGGTTGGGTTAGGCTGCTTGTGAGACTAAGTGTACTGCCTGTTTACATGGGGCTATTATTAAGTTATTAGCCATTGACAGACAAATTCATGAAGTGTAAGTCTCATTTTCTTTTAACGCCATCTAAAACAATGCTATATCTCGTGGCAGCAAATTTCATTAGTTTAGTATTCATTGTCAAGTACTGTCTTCTGACTTTCCTGAAACTACTGCCAAATGATTTCATTGTCTGACCATGAGTTTTAGCATTAGGGGAGAGAGACCTTTTCTGTCTCAAATTTCTCCATACCATTTTATAAGGCTGTATTGTGATTTGTGTTGGTTTTCCTGAAACCAAAAAGCCCCAGATATTTTATCTTTTACTCATAAACATGTTGGTCCATGTGCGGAAATGAGGAACACTCGGGTGGGATCCCATTGCTTCACAACTCTTTGAATCCTTTGTGCAGCTTGTGAGTAGTGCTAAATTACCAAAGCCAAGTACTGGAAATATCATATTGGTGTGTGTTGATCCCTGTTGTGATTATTACAGCTGATATAATATAACCTTTAACATTTAGATCTTTTGCAGAACAACCATACAGCACTTCACACACAACAGTGGATTCTAAGGAGATTAAAAAATTCCAGCTCTTAGCACACAAGTGGTGGGATGAGCAAGGAGAATATGCAGCCCTTCATTCTATGAATGATATCAGAGTGCCCTTTATTAGGTAAGGTTTTTGAATTTTGTCAGTCTTCACATACTACATCCAAGAACCTGAAAATGGTAGAAAGTGTCACATCTTAGGAGTTAAAGCATAACTTTTAGGGATGTGCATGAAGCGTTTCGGTACCTCTAATTTGAGGCACCAAAATGATTTGAGTTCCTCTGGCTGAAATGTTTCAGCAGGGGAGGGGAAGAGGGTGTTTTAAATAGAGGGAGGCAGGTCTTACCTGCCCCTCCATTGCTCTTCCCAATGCCCCAGTACAGTGCTGTCCATAACAAACAGCCCTGCTGTCTGTTCTTACAAGAAACACCATGTGGGGGCTTCTTGTTTGGGAACAGGAAGTTCTCTGTTCCCAGCATCCCACGGGTGTTATTGTCATGTAAATGGTGTCTGTGTGGATGTCATCTTGAGTGCTCATCAACACTGCTGAGCATTCAAGATGGCATCCACGCACCACAGGCGCCATTTAAGTGACAATGACATCCGCGGGATGCTGGGAACAGGGAACTCGTTGTTGTTGTTGTTATCTTCTTCTTTATATATAATTCTCTTAAATGTACCCATTGCTAATCCCATGCGTGGCAGCTCTCGTGAGAGTTTGCGAGCCGCTGCCGGGGGATAAGCGGGGAAGAAAAAAACTATGGCCGCTGGTGGAGCCGCGTTGTTGGGAGGAGGCAGCCAGCCGGTGGAACTGCGCCAGCGGGAGGAGGATGCTGGCTGGTGGAGCCACGCTGGCGGGCAAAGCTGTGCTGGCAGAAGGAGGTGGCCGGACAGTGGAGCCACACTGGCAGGAGGAGCCAGCCGGTGGAGCCGCACTGGTGGGCAAAGCCATGCTGGCAGGAGGAGGCGGCCGGCTGGTGGAGCTGCGCTGGTGGGGGGAGGAAGCCGGCTAGCAGAGCCACGCTGGCGGGAGGAACCGAGAAGGCAGCTGGCCGACTGCAAGAGGTGTTGGCAGGCCGGCCGGAGGCAGCTGGCAGGCGGGAAGTTAAGCACCGGTGGCCGGCTGGTGAGAAAACAACAGTGGCAGCGGCAAGCGGGAGAAAATGGCTGGGCCAAACTAGAGGGGCAGAAGCTCTGTGCCCGGCCCAGCTAGTTGTTGTTGTTGTTAAAATTATTTATACCCCGCCCCTCCAGTGCACCACTGCTCGGGGTGGCTCACAACAATAGGATTGATACAAGATACAACAAAAGTAATAAAGTTAACTAAATTAAACAAAAACGTTGTCAGATTAAAAACCACAATTATTATTAGATACAAATTAAAGGTTACATTAAAAGCCCCAAACTGAAAATTATAAAAAGCTAAGGAACCCAAACAGGAAGCCCCCACATGGTGTCGCTTGTAAGAATGGACACTGGGGCTGGCTGTTATGGACAGCGCCTCAGGGGGCAGTGGAGGAGCAGGTATGACCCGCCTCCCTCCAGTTAGAGTGCCTGCTCACCACCGTCCCAGATGTGCATGAAAAGCTTCATGTACATCCCTTATGACTTCATCATTATTGCTGAACTTCTAACTGGGCACAGTGCTGTTGTAATTGGAATTATAAGCCTTAATTGATAGACTAAACAAGTAAAGCTTCAGGTGAACAGTGAGGTTAATCAGGGATGTGAGATTAGGACATATTTATTTAGTTTTGAGGCTATATTGGTTCTGGAGTGTGTGGTTGTGAAAGGGAATAAAAATTGAAAATATTAAGGATGAACTTTCCTCCAGACAATGAGAAATATCTTTTGTTTAGGAAACTATAAGCTCTCACATGTTGTTCAATATCAGCACTTATATTGAGACGTGGTGAAATGTAGATGTATTTAAACTTAGTTGATTTGCTTAAAATCCTTTCTTGGTTAATTGGCCTAATTAAAACTAACTTGTTCTGCCTTTTGTGTAAGAGATACAGTGTTGAATATAAGAAATGACCACCAGCTGGGAAGCCCTCTGTCTGGTATGAAGATCCTAGATGTTGGCTGTGGTGGTGGATTATTAACTGAGGTAGGGGTGACTACAGTTTGAGTTACAAATTCTCTTATCCCTAACCTTTGTTTGAAGGAGGCACTGAACAGTTGAATAGTTGAATAATGTTGAATAGTGCTTATCTATAGGGCTCAGGAAAGCCACTAGTCCATTTGTCCGTGACGAGTGAAAAATGATGCCTGACAGTGAAAAACTACTGACAAGTAATGTACCAACATAGCTCGAGGAACCATATGATGAGTAAAATATTTTGTCTGGCTGTTGAACTGAGCCAACATTTCTTGACCTATGCTTATGTACTTTTTCCAAGCCCTCACATAACAGTGAGGCTATTCTCACGGTCGCCCCAAAGCGGGCTAAGGGCGATCGTGTGTGGCAACAGGAGCTGCGCGGCTCCCAGCAGATAGCCTCCATAAGTACCCCTCCCCTTAGACGAGGTTAACAGAGCGAGTGCTCCATTAACCTCATCTTTTGGCTTGTGTGTTGCCGTGGTGCAAGGCAACACACAAGTAGACGCCCTACCAGGAGGCTGCAAGCAGCCTTCCAGGCTCGGGTCTCTCCAGGATGACCCGCACGCTCATGCAGGGCATCCTGGAACTTCCGGGGGCCGCGCAGACCCCAATCCCCGCAGCCCCCACCAGCTCCGTGATGGGGCTGGCAGTCATGTTGGTGGCCGATCCAGCTGCCCAGGGCTACCTTCGGATCGTCTGTGGGGAGAGCAGGCTAAGCCCGCTCTCCCCGCAGACCCGGAAGAAGCTCTTCTCACTGATCATGAGAAGAGCTTCAGTGTCTTGTATTCTGCTGCACTACTAATTTGATTATTGTATTTATTTAGATAACCTAATAATAACTCACTGTGGTGGTGGGTGGTCTATACATTTTATTATGTGCAGGCTGAAATTTTGTAAAAGGCTAATGTGGAGTAGGGCACACTGACATTGTGTGGAAGGTTCAGAGTTCCCCAGTTTTACTAGAATTTGGCAGAATTTGGCCAGTTATTCCCAATTAAGTTATGATAACCTTGCAGCTTTGGGCACATTATGCTTTCTCTTCATAGTTTCTGGGCTAGACTTAATAGTCTAGGCTTATGACAAAATAACCAGCACTTTTAATATTATTGGCATTTTTAAAAATGCAAATCTGAATATGCTTTTGCAACACTAACCTATGTTTACTCAGAAATAGGTTTTTTACTCATGTTTTGAGACTTATTCCCAAAGAAGTGCATAGGACTGCAACTAGAAAGGCGACGGGCAGCGGGAGGAGGGGGTGGGGAGAAAAAGTCGTAGGCGGATGGGAGGGAGGAAAAATGGTGGCGGCGGGGTCCTTCTTGGCCGCCTGCCACGGCTCTGTGTCGGGGGAGGAATGGGAGGGGAGGAGGGCTGGAGAGCATGGGCCGGATGGAAGAGGAAGAGAGGAGAGACTGGGCCGGGAGGAAGAGGGAGGGGGAAACAGCCGGCTGCAAAGCGCCGCACAGATGCTCTGTGTGGCGTTCACTAGTGGTGACTATTTTGTTAGGGGTGTGTGAGAAAGTACTGGATATTATCTTATGCTGATCAGTAACTTTAGCCAAGCTTGTCATTCACTTGGAAATCATGTTTATTTCTTAATGCAACGGGGAATAACATGTTTGTGGTGTTAGCCCCTAGGTAGATTGGGAGCTTCAGTTACCGGCATCGATCCTCTGGAGGACAATGTAAGAATAGCAGAACAGCATAAATCATATGATCCAATCCTGGCCAAGAGAATACAATACAAATCCTGTACACTAGAGGATATTGTGGAAGAGGCATCAGAAACATTTGATGTTGTTGTAGCTTCCGAAGTAGTGGAACATGTGGCTGATGTGGAAATGTTTATCAGATGCTGTGGTGAAGTGTTAAAAGTGAGTTCTTAAGAAAACAACTTAATTTAAAAAAACCCAAAAAACTACTCAAATGGCTGTTCAGGAAAAACAAACTCCTTTGTTTTACATTTGTAAATATGTAGTGCATTTTAAATATGTACCATATTTTCTGGTGGAAAGGTATACATATTTAAAAAGTCATGCTTTTAAACCTGCATATGTTTTAAAAAATTATCTTAAGGCGTCTGCGGCCTTTAAGCCAGTGTGGCCTTTTCGCCAGAATTAAGGGGTGAGGGAGGGAGGTGCGGCGGCAGCTCAGCAGGCCCCTCTAACCAGCAATAGGCCCACACGCTTGAGAGGGCCTGGAAGGAATGAAGGCAGCAGAAGAGCCGAGGGGTGACAGTGCAGTTGGGCCTTCCTGGCCCTGGGTTTGCATGCTTCCCCCCCCCTTTTCCATTTCCCTTGGAGTGCCGTTTGCACTCTGCGTGGGGACATTTTGGCCCCTTTCTCTCTCCCCCCTGCAAAGGTGTTTGCTTTGGCCGGTGGCCAGGTTGAGCCTGCAGTGAGGCCATGACTTATATTTAGCGGCCAGTACGGGTGCTGCAGGGGGTGGTGGGAGGTACTTTTAAGTGGAAATTAGAAGGTGCTTACTTCCCTGTATCGCTGGCCCTGAAAGCTCTTCCCAGCAACAGCGGAGGATCAGCTCCGCCACTCAACTGCCGCCACTCTTCCAAGCAGCACACGCCCCAGCTGAGTGGCGGAACCGATCCTCTGCCGCTACTAGGAAGAGCTTTCAGGGCCAGCGATACAGGGAGGTATGCACCTTCTAATTTCCACTTAAAGGTACCTCCTGCCGCCCCCCATGGCACCCGCACTGGCTGCTAAATATGGTCATGGCGTTGCTGCAGGCCCAACCTGGCCACCCCTGCCCAAGCAAACACCTTCGGAGGGGAGAGAGCATAGGGCTGAAATGCCCCCAAACGGTGCTCCATGGGAAATGGAAAGGGTGTTGGCGGGTACACACACACCCTTTAGCTGCGGCCTTTATGCTGATGTGGAGTTTCTGATGTGATTTTTTAAAAAAAATTCAGCCGTTTTTCAGTGGTGCAGCTGTTACGCCAATGCGGCCTTTCTACCAGAAAATACATTAGTGTCCTTCTCTTTTTCTTTTTGCTTGGAGTGGAATCTTTTACATTTGTCTACTGCAGATTTAATTATCTAGACTTACAAGACTCTAAAGGGTTTTTAACTTGTGCTTTTGGTTGAGGAAATGTTAACCCAAGCAAACAGATGGATGCTATGAACATATTTATCAAACTTTTACATAATGTGAAGGAAGTAAGATATTATGGGATATATCCTAAGCAGAGTGGATTTGATTTAAATCAAATCAATTTAAATCACTAGTCAGTAAGACTAGGTTGAAATAATGTTTTTTTTACATAAAGACTCATTCTTGCTGGTATAATCTTAATATTTACAACCAGATGAAGGTTTCATTTTTGGTCATCTTCTAGATAGAAAAATTGCCCAAAATAATCTTACAGAAACCTCTGAAAGAGCATGACATTAATGGAATTCATTTACCAAAAAATTTAAACATTGCATATATACAGTCTCATGCTACATAATTAAAAATTAATCCTTATTTCATGATGAATACCTTTAGACTATAATGGATTTTAAGTAGAAAACTATCTTTAGATAGATTTTTTTCCCTCAAAAAGCATTTTATTTTAAAAATCTGATTTTAAAAAATCTGATTGTTTTAATTTTTTTAAAAAATCATTGATTTTATCCACTCTGATCCTAAGAACTTCTGTGAGCAGAATTAACATTCTTGCAAGGGAAGGGCAATTTTTGCCAGTCTTGTCCTCATGATTCCTGAAAAGTGGTGACTCTGGGACTGACTTTTGAGTAAACATGTATAGGATCAAGCTGTAAGATTGTTTTAATCGGGTGATGGCCCTTATCCATACATCTCTTTTCATAAACGATGTTGCCAATTATATTTTTATGTCTCTTCTTTTAATTAGCCTGAAGGCTCCCTATTTATTACTACAATCAACAAATCACAGTTGTCTTACTACTTGGGCATTGTGGTTGCTGAGACAATATTGGGCATTGTTCCAGCAGGCACCCATGACTGGGAGAAATTCATTGCCCCTGAAGAGCTTGAGCGGCTCCTGGAATCAAGTAAGTGCTAAATCCCAAGGCAGGCACACAGTCGTGGCTGCTAATCGACCTTGACCTTTCTACAATAGAGTATTGCCAGGAACATACTTCTCAATCAGTTGCATGTGCATAATCAGAAATTAGCAGATCGCAGAGATCACCCACGATGAGCTATCATGTTGATTGTCTTAAGTGGGAGCCCCAGTGTTTGTATTCTTAATGAGGCAAATATTCCCTTGCCAAAGACGTAGGAGGGAGGTTTCCTCCTGGGAGACTGATTACAATCCTTAAACTAACATCTGCCCTTGCAGTGTTGGTGCTGGAAGTAGCCCTTAGACTAGATCAGGTGTTAATCTAAGTCTTGTTCACCTTAGCAGTTTTTGAGGATTGTTTTCATGAGACATTAACAGTGCAGATTTTATTACATATTGGTTTCACTAGTAACTGAAAAATGGATTTCCTCATTAAATAAAATGATATATTGCATAGTATAAAGGGGAAGGGGCTTGGCATTGTACTGTGCTCCACAGTAAGTGGTAAGCTTTTGGTAAAGTAACTATATTTTTAGCTTAGGGGGGAGGGCAGGTTATCTAATATACCAATTTCTGGACCATCTGGTATTCATAATGTTAGAATTATATGCTTCGGAACTCTTCTCTTAGTCAAAAGCATTTTTAAAAATGACATTGATGGTAAGGGATGAAAACATGGTAAATTTGATAGTTTCTTATACAAAGAACCAAAAGATTTGGACAGGAGCAAACTGGATTCCAGATTCTTTGGCCTTGCTGAAGGGATCAGGTTATGCCTCTCTGGAAATACAGAAACAAAATTTTAGGAAGGGGAAAAAATCCAGGACAGAAAGACACGGAAACTAGAGGCATTCTGGTTACTGGAAAGTAGCAGTGCTTTCCTGTGGCCTTGTATTTTGCTACTGCCAGAATAGTTTTGGTTCTCAAAATGTTTGCCTTTCCTGAGGTATCTTGGCAAAATTCTTACTATGCCAAAACATGTTATTTCTCTAGTTTGGAATGTGCCTTAGTTTTTAGTAGCTTAAACTTATTGGGACACACTTTTGCCACTAACGGCTGAAATCTTATAACCTTCACATTGAGGCACCAAAAATGTCTTCCCACATGGGGTACTTGATGTGACCATTAGCATTTGGAAGCCAGTAACCACAAGATATAGGTACAGTTGCTTATAGTACCACCACAATAGTGCTGCTGCCATGGCTGCATGTTGTTGGACAGATATAAGGGGCTTCTAAACGTTAGAGCTCAGGGGCAGAGCCACCACTGAGCAAACAGGTTCAAAGAACCCAGGCTGCCACTAATCAGGGGCCGCACCTGGCACCTCCACCACACCCCCCTGCGCCTGCTTTCAGATGCAGGGGGCGGGGCTAGGGGGCTGGACCCGGGCTGCCTCTGGCCTCCCTCCACCAGTGTTAGAGCTGAATGTCCCACTACAAGGAAGTACGTTTTGAAGACCTCAGTATGAGGGCTGTAACAGAACTGAAACTATACTTCAAAATGTTTTGTATTAAAGTTAAGATATCATGGTTGTGGTTCAACAGTTTGTCCAATGAACTTTTGTTCAGCACTTTGTCCAATGTAATTTGAATAGTTTGTCTTAGACCAGTGATTCTCAAACTTGGGTCCTCAGGTGTTATTGGACTTCAACTCCCATAATCCCCAACCAAAGGCCACTGAGGCTGGGGATTATGGGAGTTGAAGTCCAATAACACCTGAGGACCCAAGTTTGAGAATCCCTGTCTTAGACACTTGAATCAGATGATGGAATTTCTCTTTCTATCCCTTCTTCAGTTACTAATATTTTATATAAAAATAAAAGTACTTTGTTGCTATTCTTTAAACTAGAGATTATTCTCACTGTAATATATTATGCTTAGACTTTGCAGACTGTAGTGAAGTGAACCCTAGAGTGCAAATTCTTGTTGACAAAAGTATTTTGGTTTGCATTTTGTTTTTGGGCTACCATAAGGCAGCTTCTAATTTGCATCATAATTTGTACAACAGGAGAACCTCAGTATTCGCAGGGGTTCCGTTCTCTGCTACTACCGTGGATATGGAAACCATGAATACTGAGATATTGAGGCTATGGGATCACGGGGGTTAGGTTCCTAGGGAGAGAAATTGGTCGAAAATCTCTGGGGTTTTTTTGGTCAGTTTTGAAGGTGAAAAGCAGGGTGAAATGCCCTAGAATCACAGGGGGGTGGCCAACCATGATAGAGGGGTCCCCAGCAGTTCAGAAATGCCCCCCCGAATAGAAAATCGGCCAAAAATTACTATTTTAGGTCTGTTTTTTTAATTTTAAAAATGCTATAAAAGGCCCTAGAAATGCAGGGGGAAGTGGCCTGCCATGCTTGAGGGGTCCCCAGCACTTGAAAAATGCCCCTAAAGTGTATAAAATCAGCCCAAAATCACCATTTTAGGTCCATTTTTTGTGAAAGTGAGCCATAAAATGGCTCCCGATGTCAAAATGGAGGCCAGAAATGACCTCCAAGGTCATTTCCGGCCACCCTGACCTGTGGATATGCAGATCTAACCCTTTTCTTCCCCATGTATACTGAGGTCGGGTGTCTATTACCCGGCCACGGATACGCAAAATCATGGATGGCG
This sequence comes from Hemicordylus capensis, assembly GCF_027244095.1. Taxonomy (NCBI): domain Eukaryota; kingdom Metazoa; phylum Chordata; class Lepidosauria; order Squamata; family Cordylidae; genus Hemicordylus; species Hemicordylus capensis. The sequence continues at coordinate 324,147,369 of NC_069657.1, read as the reverse complement.
AGTCCATGATTAACAAGGTTAATCTTGTACAGGACACACTTTTCTTGGAAAACACCATTCTTAAGTGGTTTGATGGCTTCAAGGCTTACAATGTGTTTTTAATAGGCTCGGGTAGCAAATTACTTAGGATGGTACAGTCTTGCCTGTTATGTCAGGGCAGCACTGAAAGCTTCATAGTTGTTTACAGTTAATGTCAGGCCTTTTGACAATGGTCACCTCTTTACCTTTTACAGATGGCTTTTTAGTAAAGACAGTGAAAGGCATGTTGTATAACCCCCTCTTCAGATCCTGGAACTGGACTGGAAATACTAGTATTAACTATGCACTCCATGCTGTGAAATCCAGTGTGCAAGAAGAATTGGAGCCAAAGGAAGCACCCTTGAAGACTGAAGATGCCTGATAGCTAATACATGGTTGTTAAAGTAGCAGGAGAAAGCTGGAGGAACATCTGCATAAATGGCTGTAATACACCAATGAAGAACAAGCAGCTTCGTGTTTACAGTGCTGGAGGTTAACATGTGTCTGCCAGGCTCAGTCTGGTGGGAGAAGAATTGTTCATTCTCTACAGCATCAGATGTACAAAGCTCTCAAAGATGAGTTATACTGAATAAGAAGTCAATTGTATACCTACAGATTAGATATTCTGTGCAGGAAAAAGGCTGGCTATTTTTTGAAATGGTTCTTAAAATGAATACCTCTGGAAGTCTAAAGGACAATTAATCTTGAAATGAGCTCTGGAGTTTAAAATGCAACATTTTGTATTTGTAATATAGCTGAAGCTTTTATTATCCAAATTCAGCAGCTTGTCTATTTTTAAACTTAGACACGCACCCTCTCTGCTTGTTTCTTTCTTTCCTGGAATTAACCTACAGTGTTGTGCATACATTCAGTGTGAGCACGTGTTGTATGTGTTTGGGCAAAATGTGCACATGCATTTCTCATGCCGTTTTCCCCTCAGATTTCTTTTGTCTAAGAATTAGGTATATGTAAGTGGCCGTTGGTCCTGCTGCATGTGTTTCAATTTGTATTTACACTTTATGGATGGGAATTGCCTAGCAGAATATAAGTACTGATAGACAACGTTGAAACCTTATCTGGTGAAAAGGGGTTAAAGCCTTTCTGCTTTAACTTGTAGCTATTTTGCTGGGGCAAACTATGGTTGGCTAGCCAATTATTGATCCATTAGAACATAAGAACAGCCCTGCTGGATCAGGCCCAACAATGCCCATCTAGTCCAGCATCCTGTTTCTCACAGTGGCACACCAGATGCTGCTGGAAGCCACAGGCAGGAATTGAGGGCGTGCCCTCTCTGCTGCCATTACTCCCCTGCAACTGGTTCTCAGAGCCATCCTGCCTTTTGAGACTGGAGGTGGCCCACAGCCCTCCGACTAGTAGCCAAAACATATGCTAGCACCTTGCTTTGCTTCAACTGTACATGCACAGTAGCAGTAGTCTGGTTTTGAACTTGGTATGGTATCCAGATTGCAGGTAAGGCTTTGCCCAGTAACATGGAAAACTTCTCTACTGGACAATGATGCCAACTGATTTAAAGAAATTTGAGCTGGAAAATGTTACAGTCCACCCCAACCCACCCCTGCTTTGTGTATTAGTCTAGTTTGGACACACGCAGCTGCCTGTTGAAATTAGCAGTAGCTGACTTCCTAGTAATAACAAAAACAATGCAACCTTTCTACATACTTCTGTGGAAAAGAATGAAGACTTAAAATCGGCATTGAGCAAGATCCATAGCATCATGCCACAAATGCTTTTTCCTAAAATAGCACTAACCAACCTTTTTAAAGAATGAAAAATAGTTCTCTTAAATATAACTATACATATTTTATGGGATGATGTGATAGTGCTATTGGTACCTAATAATCAGAGGGATAGAATGTTTAGCCCTATGCATGGCACAGGAGAATAAAGACCATCCCTATCTTTTAATAGCTTTCAGCACTTAACAATAGAAGCCTGCATGTCAAAATTGTTTTCCAGGTTTAGAACAAGGAAGGGATGAGTGAAGTCAGTAAACTTGATGAAGGTTGCAATCCTGTACACACTTGCCTACACACTATTAATCAAATAAATAACAAATATTAAACTCGATGGAACTTACTTATATGAGGAGACATGCATAGCATTGTGCTGTTCATGACTGCATTATTTTCATTTGAATGAAGACTAGGATTCTGTATCACTTGATAATGCAGATATGTGTTGAGAAGATCTTGTTTCATGGCACAAGCTGTTCTCATCTGTGGCAGCATGGAACAATGGTTTGTGACATTTCTGTGGGAAATGCAGACTAGGGTTGCATTACTTTGCTGTTGCTGAATTTCAGTAGTATTTTAGACTTATTTCAACTTTTAGACTTATCTCATCCAAGCTCCAGGAAAACAATACTTATACTAACAGCAGTGAGTGGAGGGGAAGAGGGTGGCTTACTCTAGTTGCCTTAGCAACTGGCACTTAAAGAGGAAACTGCTCTTCTACATGCACGCTCTAGGACTAGTCACACAGTGCTATACATAAGAGGTATCTGTAAACATGTACATGTATTCACTTAAGAAGTGAACCGAGCAACTATATCGCTTGGATTGGGTATACTATTGAACATGTGTGAATAACTGTGTGAATAGCAATCGTCACATAATAGTTGTGAAATAGGCCCCAGAAGTCTGCCTGTGCTCAGGAAAAAGTGGAAGGGGTGGGTGGGGAGAGGCATGCTATCCTTCCATGCTTTTGCTTACCTTAACTTGAGTAAACTGACTAGAAGTCTTCCGTCTGAAAAGCCGAGGTAGCTAACTCATCTGCTTCAGACTAGAAAACGGATAATACAATTACTTGAAGAGTCTGGGACGTAGAATTTCCTTTGATTATGTTGAAGATGTAAGTAAAATCCAATGTAAGTAAAATCCATCTCGCACATTCAATGGCTTCAAACAAAATATTTCCCCTTGGAATCCAGTGTTGAAAGAGGGCATTAAGGCCTTTATCTTAAGTGCTATGTCAGTTTCACTTAAGAATAGTGAAGTGTGTGCTTTGGCGTGTAAAAATGGTACTTCTCATGCTAAGAAACTTTGCATAAATGTATGCATTTATGTTTTAAAATGTAGAACACCATAGATAACCAGTAAGAATGACAATAGAAGGAACATAGATTTCAATAACAATAGGTGAAACAAGAAGCTGGACTTCTATTTCCCTTTTTTTTATCCCAAACATTTAGCAATTCTGGTTGTGCTTTTTGATCTTATTGCTGTGTGAATGTGCAGTTCCTTATAAGGTCTTCTGGGATGTACAACATTGCCAAATTAACTTGAATCTAGCCCTCTTCTTTAAGGCAGGGCCATCTAGCTATCAGCTGCTTGAATACATAAAGCTACCAAATTTAGGACATCTTTATCTCAGTCTGTAGTACCCTGTTAATGGCTATTCTATGTGGTAACCTGTCAGTATAGTTTATTGATTAGGTAAAGTTTTAACCACACAGTGCTATAACCTGATTCAGTTGCATTGCTAAAAAGCAAATTGTTACAAGATTAGCACTGAACACAAGCTTGTCTGAAAAGCAGATTATATAAAACGTTCAGGTATGTTCTAAGCTTACAGGTTAATTAAGTTACAATGATATTACAATCTTAACTTTGTATTAAAATAGTTTTATAAAAAATATATAAATTATGTATGTGGTGTCTATTGATTTGTTTGTTCTTTTGACTGCATAACAAAGTTCCCATAACTATGATGGTTTTTGTCCAATTATTGATATTAGTTCCACTCTTCTGATGACATGACTGAAGCTTGCTTTAAATCTGGACTGAATTAATCAAGAATGCAAATGTAGAGCATAGAAGAAGCACAGAGTGCACTTGGTCAGATTCAGAGCCAGTGAGGTGTAGTGATTAGAGTGTTGGAATAGGATTGGGGAGACCAGACCAAGTCCCTGTTCATTCATGAAACTTGCTGGGTGACTCTGGGCCAGTCACTCATCTCTCAGCCTAACCTACCTCACAGACTGGAAAAATATAACCATGTACACTTCTCTAAGCTCCATGGAGGAAGAGTGGGATATAAATGAAAAAATAAATAGACCATCAGGAGCAAAAGAAAATTACTTTTGAAAAATAAAGATGTTAATTTCACATCATGGTAATCCAAATAGGACAACCAGTCTAAAAAGCATGCTGATGGGATCTGGGCTATGGATCAGCTCTAATCTACGGAAGGAGCAAATATAGGATAAGGCCATCTGTGGTATCCTAACTTTCTTAGAGAAATGATACCACACATCCACATGAGTAACGTGACTACCTCCAGTACAATGCCATCTAGTGCTGACTTAAAGGGTCTTGGAATTATCTCCATTTTCCCTTTTCTTAATTTGCCTACTAGAAAGGAATAGACGTTGAAAGCCAGTATTACACCCCATCTCAATTTTTTTGTCCAGCCAATGCAGTATTATCAGTTCCATAGTTCAGTGCACCTCTCCAGAATTATATAAAGAGTCATTTAATTTGGAAAGAATTAGTTACAACATGATCTCATGGTTTCAAGTAACTTGTAAATTTTCCATTATTGCCATAGTATGAGCAACCAAAAAGCAAACCAACCCATTAGCATCCTACATCCTGGGTATACAAATCCAAGCAGTCGCAAAACATCAGCTATATCAGATCTTGGTCTGCTTGGTGTACTGTAGGCTGACTGTATCATCTTCTTTCTGCACATAGACATCTATGAAGATCAAGGCAGGGGGGTTACCCATATGGGGAAAGGGCTAAAGCCTGCAACTGGCAGCCCAAATGAGATACTGCCTGCTCTCTATTGCCTATATTCTCAGAAAAGGGCTGTAGGTGTGCATCTCTGCCCCTGGCAGCGGGACTTGGCAGCAGGCCCTTTCAGAGTAGGTGGGCGCAAATGCCGCTTGGGCTCTCTCCAGCCCACCTACCCACTCCGGAATTCTCCTTGCCCGAGGATCCTGTGACGGCCCTTTTACTATTCCAAATGCCCAGAACGGTAACAATTGTGTATTTCTGTCCCCTCTTTTAGAAGAAAACCATGGTGGGGAAAAGTGAGTTTATCATAGAAAACCCAATGTTGTTTATTTTCTTAACCAAGGATGTTGCCCCCGCCCCCGCCGCACCTGAAGCCGCGCTGCTTAGCTACGCGACCGGCCTCCGGCCAACATAATTAAAGCTGCAGGAGAGATGATGAAGAAGTAAAATAAAACCCAGAAAGCAGTTCAGTGCTTGGCAAGGCCGGGACAGCAACAGAATATCTCGCCAAGCCAAACAAAACAAACGAAACCCCACCCACAACCCTTCCTCCCCCCCCCCCCACCCCAACAGCCTCTTGTCCGCATTGGTTTCTGTGCTGTAGCTAATAGTCGCTCTGTAGGTCTAGGTGAAATGTGTCCTTTGCTTACGAGTGACCTTCTCTCTCTCTCTCGTCCCTCCTCCCAATGCGCCCCCCCCCGGTATTCGATAGAAAAGGGGTTGATGTTCTAGGGAAGGGCTTTGCGTGCGCCTGGCGGGGGTGCAATTAATTGCTCCTGGATTTTTAGGCAGGCGGGCGAGCCATGACATCACGCCTCACCCTCCTCCATGCAAACACACAAAGGCAAGAGGCAGCTGCAGAAGAAAAGTGCCGCCGCCGATGATGTTGCAGAGATCGCCCAGGAGACCCGGCACTGCCGCTCCTGTTTCTTTCTTCTTCTTCTTCTTCTTTCTCCTCCTTCACCGCTGCCGCTAAACTGCCAGCCAGCTCGCCGCCACCAGCACCACCTTGAAGCTGCCTGGATCTCCCCCATGCAGACGGCCCTGGCGTCGATCCGTGGGGAAAAGAGAACCAGCAACGCCCGCGCCGCACAGCATGCACTGGGGGGTTGGCTTCGCCTCGTCCAGGTCGTGCGTGGTGGATCTAAGCCGGAATCAGAGCCTCTGGTGCGCGGGATCCGACGATCACTTCTCCTTTTATGGGGAGATCATCGCTTTCCCTCTGCAGGATTACGGCGGGATCATGGCAGGGCTGGGGTCTGATTCGTGGTGGAAGAAAACCCTTTATTTGACAGGGGGAGCCTTGCTTGCCGCCGCTGCATATCTGCTCCATGAACTCCTGGCCATTAGGTGAGCGAGAGACCCAGGTCTTTGAAATCGAGACATAGACGCATATACCATGGCAAGGGCAGTACAATGGTGTTTTAATTGAATACGGCGCGGGGTTTTCGGGGTGGGGGTGGGGACATGCATTGTTGTAATCAGCCATCATACATTGATTGAACGGCGACCATCCTCAATCACCCGCATAAATAAACTCCTGGCCTTCTGTGCAGTTTGCTTTCCTTTAGATCATCGGGCCTGAGAATGCAGGCCTTACTCTGTCTGAACCAGAGTTCAGCCCCAGAACCCTGTTTTCAATGCCAGGGCTGCAGGACAAAGGGACAGGCTTCTGAACATGTGCAGAGTGCATTTCTGGCATTGGGTAAATGCAACCTAGAATGAAGGGCGAGGGCTTCCAGGTCAGAGGGCATGACTCACAGACGGGAACCCCAGCATCCCACTCTGGAAATATGACATAAATGAAACTGAGATCCCTAATAGGCTTTAAACTGTTCAGTAATGAGGCCCATTACTTATGCCAGTTATTATGTTACTTATGCCTAGACAACACAAGAAATACTATCCTAACACTACACACTATGCTTTGCAGGGTTTTTTTAAAAAAATGAAATACTTTTCATATGTAAGTTATATTATCATAATATTAGTCATAAGGGGAAGAACCTTGGGAAGTTCTCCTGCAGAAGTGACCCTGAATGAATGGGAATTGCACAAAAGCAGTGCCTGTGTTCTTCAATGGAGCTTGCATAAATGATCTGTATGCCCCTCTCCCATAGGAGAGGTGTTTATGCTGTCAGTGTCACAAGTATGATTTGCTTTTATATAATATTATGCACAAGATCCTAGAAAAGCATGTTTTCATAACCTTCAAATGGAGATAAAATAAGGGGGAAATAAGCAATGTAAAAAGTTTTTGTTTTGCATTTTTCATGTAACAGATAAGAATTTTGTTCAGCACAGCTGTGCGAATTGAGTTATGCCTTATTTTGTGCTCTTTTATTTGGCCACACCCTCATTTGATTCACAAGATGTAACTCAAAACAAACTATAAACTTTAGGGCTTTTCTGTCATGCCCAGCTGCTTCTCTCCCTCCCACCCCTTTTTCTTTTTGCTGAACATCTAATCCAAAGAAGAGTTCTGGGGAACTTGGAAGTTTGTTCACTACTTCGTGACATTTTCGTTGTTTCTAACAACCAACTAAGGTTATGATTGCTTTTGTATTATTTCTAATGGACCTGATCAACAGCTACCTGCAATTAAAAAAACAACAACAACCCTATAGTAACACGTTTTACGTTTTTCTGAATGTGTGTGGATGTCATGTTACAGGACAAAAGCCAGGGTACCTCTTCAAAACTCTTTGCGGTTTGTTGTTCACAGTGGAGGTGGTTTGTGCCTTAAGTTGCATCTTATGGGTGTCAGATATGCACATCTTAGGCAGATGTTCCTATAAGAAGACTACCAGCTCTTTCTTAGGAGCTCCAAAGGGATCGAGCCAGAAAAGGACAAACGCTCTATTGACGTGTGTGTATGTGTATGTACGTACGTACGTATATAGAGGAAGAGAGAAGGAACCAATGTATAAAAGACATGGTACAAGTAAGAACATAAGAACAGCCCTGCGGGATCAGGCCCAAGGCCCATCTAGTCCAGCAGCCTGTTTCACACAGTGGCCCACCAGATGCCGCTGGAAGCCACAGGCAGGAGTTGAGGGCGTGCCCTCTCTCTTGCTGTTACTCCCCTGCAACTGGTACTCAGAGCCATCCTGCCTTTGAGGCTGGAGGTGGCCTATAGCCACCTAAGTAATCCTATAGTCCCAACAAGTTGGTGGCCAGCTTATGCTGGCACTATTTAAACTCTCTTCAAATGTTATTAAATTAGATGATTGTGCTCTGGTATAGCAGGAACAGGAGCATGCTAGTTAGCCATGCCCTCTGAAGCCCTGTTGTCTGCTCTCCCTGGGCTCAGCACTTGTTTGACAAGCACGGAGTCTGGAGAGAGAGAGCAGGGGGTGTGGCTAGCTCGCACAGTCACATTTCCTCTGTAGCTGGGTAAAATGGACCTGGTTTAATAATGTCTGAAGTGGCTTTTGTGAAGATCTTCTGCACTCAGATCAGCAAAGCACAGAGAACACAGCTGACCCCAGCATCCATGACAGCACTGCCGACTCCCACCACTCACCCACGTCTGACTGACGTAGGAGATGTTGCCAGCATGCCATCCTTCACTCCTCCTCCTACCAGCCACAGAATGGCATGCTGACCATGCCTACACATCTGCCAGGCATGGATGGTGGCAATCCAGACATGATGGTGAGGCCACACCTTCAACATGTCACCCTCCTCCACCACACACATAACATACAAGCTGTCCGACGCAAGGATACCTACAACTGGGAACAGCCTAGCAGCTGAGAACTCCAGCAGCTCCCTGCATACAGCTTCACGTTCCCTCACACCAGTCACATATACGTACTACAAATAATGGTGGGTCAACAACCCTGGTGACCACCCAAAGGTTTGCTTCAAGGACCCTCCTCCATGGGTCAGGGTCTTGCCCCTACCACCACACTGCACTTCCAAAACACCAGGCAAGATCAGAGGCGATCTGCTCCCAGAGGGGTGGGATGGGAGTGGGAATCATTCCTAGTCCTCCTTTCTAGAGTTGGAGCTGAGGGCAGGGACCTGGCTTTGCTGCATTTGCAAATTGTTTCTTGGAAATACAGTGGCCACAGCAAGGCCTTTGCCTCCCACTTCTAGTGCCAAGCTGGCAGGGGAATGGCAAAGGTTTCACGGGTACAAGGGTTCAAGCCATCCAGAGAGGAATGCCTATATGAGCGGAAGGACCTTCTGCCAGAGAGGGCAAGGATAAGCTAGAAAGGAAGCCATAATTGGCCTCCTGCAGAAGCAAATTTTGGTAGCTTATTGGCTAGAGCAGGGGTAGGCAACCTTGGTTTTCCAGCTCCAGCTGTTGTTGAACTACAACTCCCATCATTACCAGTCACGATTTATTGAGACAACAGCTGGAGAGGCGTAGTTGCCTACCCCTGGACTAGTGACTGAAGCAATACTTCCCCTTTCCTCTTTAGGGAGTTGCACTGGCAATGCTGTATGTTCTGTCTCTCCTTGTCCATGCGACTTGGCTTTGATCCTGCAAGGCAGAAGAGATCATGAGTATCTATAGTCAGTGGTAATGATGGAGTGCTTGGAATTCACCAGCTTACCTGCATGTGGAGTTAATGACCACCCTCTTTCTGCGCTGTGCATTCTTTGTCTTGTGTCTCCTGAATGGGAGACACTGCTTCTAGCTGCTGAAGAAATTAAAAAAGGTTAGGCAATACAAGTTAGCTGCTTTGCAGTTGACCCAGTATTCTGGGGAAGGAGAGGCATGGGAACTGGGGCAGTAGAGCAGAGTCCTATTGAGTGTGTGTGGGGTTGTGGGGGGTTGTTGTTGTTGCTGCTGCTGTGGAGTCCTGAGGCAGCCCCATCCTATGCATGTTGATTCAGTCCCATTAAGTTTATTGGGGCTTACTTTCAATAAGTGAAAGTAAGCCCCAATAGGGGTTGCTTTCTAATAGGTGCCCTCGCAGGGGCGAGGGGCCTATTAGAATGGTCCGCCCAAAGAGGTTATTGGACCCAGCAGGATTCCAAGAAGCCTTGGACGGGTTTAATGTTGGTTTTGCCGGTGATCCTGTTGATGCCCTGGTTGAGAATTGGAACAACTTGCTCACCAGCACAGTAGACAGGATTGCTCCTAAGCATCCCCTCCGACTTGCTTCAGAATTGGCCCCTTGGTATACGGAAGAGCTATGGGGGCTGAAGCAGCAAGGTATGCGACTGGAGTGTAACTGGAGAAAGACTTCACTCAAATCCAACAGATTACGACATAGAGCACATTGAAAGATCTATGTTCAGGCAATGTGTGCGGCAAAGAAGCTATTCTTTTCTGCCCGTATTGCTTCTGTGAATTCACATCTGGAAGAGTTGTCCAGGGTTGTGAGGGGGCTAGTATCTGCCCCCCCCCACCAGAATTTGGAAGCATCAGTCATCCGCTGTGATGTGTTTAATGAATTTTTCATTTAGAAAAAAATCTCTTGGATTCGGGCCAACCTAGATGGAGACTCCATAATTAATTTGATGTCTGAACTGGAGGTGTCCATCAATTCCTCTTATGCGATTCAACTAGATCAATTTCAGTTTGTGATGCCTTGGATGTCTCCTTGTCTTAAGGAAGCAATTATTAGACCTCTTCTAAAGAAGTCTGCATTAGATCCCTCAGAGTTGAGCAATTATAGGCCTGTTTCCAACGTCCTGTGGCTGGGCAAGGTAATTGAAAGGGTGGTGGCCTCTCAGCTCCAGACGGTCTTGGAGGAAACTGATTATCTAGACCCATCTCAAACTGGTTTTCGGGCGGGCTATGGGGTGGAGACTGCCTTAGTCAGCCTGATGGATGATCTCCAATTGGGAATTGACAGAGGAAATGTGACTCTATTGGTCCTTGTGGACCTCTCTGCAGCTTTCAATACTATCAACCTTCTGGAACGTCTGAGGGTGTTGGGGGTGGGAGGCACTGTTTTACAGTGGTTCTGCTCCTACCTCTTGGACAGGTTCCAGATGGTGTTGATTGGAGATTGTTGCTCTTTGAAATCTGAGCTTAAGTATGGTGTCCCTCAAGGCTCCATACTCTCTCCAATGCTTTTTAACATCTACATGAAACCGCTGGGAGATATCATCAGGGGATTTGGAGCTGGGTGTTACCAGTATGCTGATGACACCCAATCTACTTCTCCATGTCAGCTTCTTCAGGAGATGGCATATCCTCCCTAAATGCCTCCCTGGAAGCAGTAATGGGCTGGATGAGGGAGAATAAACTGAAGCTGAATCCAGATAAGACGGAAGTACTTATTGTGTGGGGTCAGAACTCCAGAGACAATTTTGATCTACCTGTTCTGGATGGGGTCGCACTTCCCCAAAAGGAACAGGTCTGCAGTCTGGGAGTACTCCTGGATCCACAACTCTCCCTGGTTTCTCAGGTTGAGGCGGTGGCCAGGCGTGCTTTCTATCAGCTTCGGCTGATACGCCAGCTGTGTCCGTTTCTTGAGATCAATGACCTCAAAACGGTGGTACATTTGTTGGTAACCTCCAGACTTGATTTCTGTAATGCGCTCTATGTGGGGCTGCCTTTGTACGTAGTCCAGAAACTTCAGTTGGTCCAGAATGCGGCAGCCAGGTTGGTCTCTGGATCATCTCGAAGAGACCACATTACTCCTTTGCTGATGGAGTTACAATGGCTGCCAATAGGTTTCCAGGCAAAATACAAAGTGCTAGTTATAACTTATAAAGCCCTAAACGGCTTAGGCCCTGGGTATTTAAGAGAGTGTCTTCTTCACTACGAACCCCACCACCCATTGAGATCATCTGAGGAGGTCCATTTCCAGTTACCGCCAACTCGTTTGGTGGTCACACAGAGACGGGCCTTCTCAGTTGCTTCCCCGAGATTGGGGAATGTGCTCCCTACTAAGATACGATCCTCCGCATCTCTGGCTATTTTAAAAACACATTTGTGTTTCGTTAAGGCCACTTTTAAAACCTGTGTTTTTCTTTTAATTTACAAACTGATATACTTTTATGTGCTTAGGAAGTTTGCTAAGTATGTGGAAATCAGTACCTTATGTTGGGATGGCCCTGTTTTGCTTTCAAACACAGAAAAGGGATTGCCCAAGTTCAGTATTCATAGGCAATGAGAATCCTTTGAGTTTATGTTCTCATGGGCAGAGCAAGCCTATGTATAGTATATTTACTTAGATATGAGTTCTGCTGTGTTCAGTGGATCTTACTCTCAAGGAAGCTGCACAGGATTCTGCCCTTAATCTTCTCTTATTATAACTTTCTTCTTTATGTTATATTTTAAAGTGACTCTCATGATTTTTATTTGGTGTTAGACTATTTTTTAAGCCTGCCAATATTGTTTCTGTAAGTGATTACTCTGTTTTTCATTTAGATCTGTCTTGTAACTTGTATACTTTGAAACCTCAGTACAGTAGCTGAATGATTAAAGCTGCAATTCTGTGCACACTTACTAAGCCCTGCTGAAGGTGATGGGGCAAATAAACATATGTAGAATCAAACCATAATTGGTTTGAATTGTGGCTCGGAGTAGGGATGTGCTGAAATGCATGCGTGGAGGCCATGTTTGTGCCAGCATTGAGTGCAGTGGCCGCTGGGAGACACCCCAACAGCGCGCGAAGATACCCTGGAGGAGCGTTGTGATTACAGAAGTGGTGGCAAGTGGGAGGAGGAGCAGGTATGGACCTGCTCTCCTCGTTAAAGGGGGATGCCTGCTGTGGAAGCCCTCATTTTTAAAGGGATTGTGCCGGTGATTTGGATGCTGAATCATGTTTTGGCACATCCCTAGCTCAGAGCATGTTGAGATTGCTGTTATGCAGGCAAGTGGACATTCATGCCAAATCTAAAATTGAAAGCTCTTGATGGACTGTAGTGCCTGAAAACATGGTTTGACATCCAGCTACTTTCATGCTTATGGTACCCCAGCAGGGTCAGAAGGAATATCTTCATCCAAGTGCCATTATTTTTTAAAAAAAGTTAATGCTGCACTATAAAAGAAGCCTTGAAAGGGTGTGTGTTCCTCCTAAAACTCCAATATGAATAGGCATGTTTCAAAATTATGCCGCCTCAACGTATTTGCAAGGTCTCATAACAAAACAGAAGAGCCCTTCAGTCGGTTTTCACTGAAGTGTGACTTGCCACAAGTAGCTTAAAAAGAATATGGCAGATGAGGAATGTTTAGATAAGTTATACGGGTCTTGTTATAGGCTGGAACCTGAAGTTAACAACTGAGTATGCTGCTGCAGTTACAGTAGTTTTAGTATTGCTAACCACCCTAGGTAACAGCAGCTTCTAGTCTCAGGTCTCCGAGGACAGGATTTTACAAAGTATATATATAATATATTTAGAACATAAGCATGGGAATGGCAGGTAGAGGAGGGGAATACAGAGATTATTCTGATAGGTGAAAGTCCTTATGCTAAGCAAGAGTAAACAGTTTGTATCCGAGAAGCTGTGCAGCCATACAAAATGTTATCTCTAAACCAAGCAGCAGAATAAAGTCAAATGCAAGGTAGAATAGTAGATAATGCAAATATGAGTGAATGGCCTAACACCAAAAGCGGATGCCAGTTACCCTGAGAGAAATGAGCACAACCCAAAATGCTACATTTTGAGCCAGCTTATAGAATTAATAAGGTAGATTGATCCAAAGTACTGTTTGAGCTGACCTGAGTCATCTGAGGAGATTCTTGTAACAACTAATCAGTGCTTCAAAACCTTATGAGCTGGTGATTGAGTGATCACTCTGTGTCTGTGAACAGGAAATGCAGTAATGCAGCCATGGGCCGGATTGGCTTCTTATGTGCTCAGTCCTTGGACACCAGGCAGAGTCCATATCAAAGGCGTCTCCGAGGGACAACATCTGGAAGTTGCCCGAGAGGTAGGAGCGGAACCACTGCAAAGCAGTGCCTCCTGCTCCCAAACCCCTCAGACGCTCCGGAAGGATACTATGGTCGATAGTATTGAAAGCCACTGAGAGATCCAAAAGGACCAACAGAATCACAATTCCCAAGGTTAAAGGCCTATAACAGTCTTCCAGAATAGGTGGTACTCTTGCCCCAGTTCAAATAGTATTCCATGGTTCCCTTCAGCATACAAGAGATATGAGACTGGAAGACACTTTTCAGGACAAGAGATGAGACTGGAAGACGCCTTAACCCCTATCCAGAGTCTACTGAGCAGAACACTGTGTCTCCTATATCTCTGGATCTTCATTCATCTAGTGGAGAGAGATTTATTTTAATTTAGTTTAACATTTATAGGCTGCCTTTCACATTGGCCTCCTTGCTCAAGAAATGTTCTGTAGTAGAAAGAGCCAGAGCCCAAACAGCACTGAGGAAGAATAATGTACTATTACATCATGCGTAGTCTGACATTCCTTCCCCATTCCCAGGAGGAGGAGGGAAACTCAGAGTTTCCCTCCTCCAGAAGTGCAGGATCTCTTATATGCTGAAGCTGAAACATGAAGGGAGTTTATTCCCTGTGTTAGGGAGCTTGCAAGCAAAAATTAGAATGGGTGAACTTATTAGCCTTATTCAAAGATTACATTGTACCCATGTACTTGATTTGGGGAGAATAACTCAACATATGTTCATTTCAAAAGTTAATCTGAGTGCAGCCTAGATAGGAAGTGAATTGAACAAAATTAGGCTGTTCTCATGCGTGGGTAAACCTGGGCTAAGGAAGCCCAGCCCGCTTTCACCCACATGTGAGAACTGCCGGGAGCCGCATGGTGCCTGGTGGTGGCGCGGCAAGAAGCCTGCCTCTGGAGCCGGCCTGCAAAATGTGGTTATGGGAGCAAGTGCTCCTGTAACCTCATTTGGGCAATAGTTTGCCAGCCCTGGCTGCTTATCAAATGCGGTTCCGTTCCTTCATTATCCAGGTGGACCTCATTATCCGCAGGGGTTCCATTCCTGCAGATTATTGTGGGTAACAAAACCGTGGATAATGAGGCATTGAGTCTATGGGAAAACAAAGGTTAGGTTCCCAGACTACCGCCCCCAATCACCCCTAAATCATGAAAACGGGCAAATAAAGTGCCCTACCATGCTCCACGGGTCTCCTAGAGTCCATCAATGCCCCCCCAAGTCCCAAATAGTCCCCCAAAGTCACAGATTTTTTCTTTTTTTCTTTTAATTAAATGAGCCACAAAATAGTACCTGCAGACAAAATGGTGGCCAGAAATTAGCTCCGTGGTCATTTCCGACCTTCTAGGAACTGTGTATACATGGGTTTTAACTCTTTTGTATCCATGGGTAAGGAGGTTGGATGTCTGACACTCATGGATACCTGAAACTGAGAATACTGGTGCTGCATATAATGAGGTTTGCCTGTATATATTTGGTTCCAAAAGTAAATCTTATTTTTAACATAACTTAGAGTTTTGGCATGTGATATCTAGGAGTCTTTTTTTGAGGGCTAGCTTGGCATGTTTATGACTCACAGCAGTAGACAATAGTCAGGCAGATATCTGGCCTTTAGCATTTACTGTAAAAGAGATAGGTCTGATCCTTAAAAGGGACTTTTGGTCTGGTCTGTTGCCATACAAGAAAATTAAGGAGTTTAGAAATTGAAAGTTTCACTATAACTGCCAGATGGCTGTTTGAGCAATATTGAATAATGTAGCCAGTGAGGCTATTCACACGTGCATGGATAAAACCGGGCTAAGGAAGCCCAGCTCGGTTTTGCACATGTATGTGTACCTCCATGATAAGGCCCAATCCCGGCGGCACCATGACGGCAATCTCGCCTATGGAGTCTCCCTCAAAAATGAGGTTAAGGGAGCAAGTGCTCCCTTAACCTCATTTTTCAGATTGTCTGTCAGCTATGGCTGCAGTGCAAGCAGCCGTGGCTAGCAGACTCACAGAGGAAAGGGGGGAATTCCCATAATGCACCGCAAACTCTTGCGGTGCATTATGGGAGTTCCGGGGGAGGGCAACGATGCGTCCTTGCACCTCAACCCTCATCAACCCTGATCCGCCCGTCCAAAGAATGGGAAGTGCTTCTGTGCGGGGGAGATAAGCATTTCATGGCACCCTCTTCTCACCCCTCTAGAGCCCATTCTTGAATCATGAGAGTGGGCTCAGTGTCTGTTATAATGCAGTAATGTGAACAAAAGAACGTTGAATTACTAAGTTAGATTTTCTCATCCTAGGAAGACTCTCCACGTATGACCATCATTGCACAAGAGAAAAGGATTCACACCTTTCCCCCATGTGTCCTGATCTGCATTGGAGCCACTGTGACTGCTCTGTGGCAAAAAAGAGAAATTGCCAGACTTAAGCACATCTCCTTATGAGGCATTCCACATAACATGTCATTTGGCCCTTGAGCAATCATCTAGATATTTTGTCTGATTTTTGACTTACCTGATCATCAAATTCCTTCATGGATTATCTAGAGAAATAAGTTAAATACAGACAACTGTGGTTCGTAAGTCAGGAAACACAGTCAGCACATAAGAATATTAGTGTGTTTTCTCATTCCTACCTGCCTTCTGTAGGATCTGGCTCTTGAGTAGATTTTCCTAACTGTAGACTCCCATTGTTAGGCAAAGACACCAGAAGAGAGAGAGAGCATACTTGTAAGGGTTCCAGCCTTGGTGCATGTCCCCGTAGATCCAGTCACACATTTGTGGGCATAAAAGTTTGTTGTTTTGTATATCTCATACTTCTTCTAAGCAGTGTGCCTGTCTGTCTGTGAGCAGTATGCCTGTCTTTGTTCCACCCACCCACCCACCTATTGTTGCATGATTCTGAGTAGTTGGTAAAAGTCTGGGTGTTGTTGAACTATGCTGATCCCTGTGTTTCTGGCTTCCAAGGTTACAGTAAATTTTACCCAGATTCTTAAGAAATTAAAGCCTTTGTCTCAGAGCATCCCACGTGAGGGGAAAAATGCTGAATCATTCCTGGTGAGCTGCCTAGGTGGGCTTCTCATAAAACTATTCTGTATTTCTGGTAGATTTGAAATGCTGCCACCAGATCTCTCCTACAGGCTACTCTGAACAGAAATTGGAGTGATCAAAGATTCCCATTCACCTTTTCCTCCTTGCTAACAAGCAAGTGTATAATAAATCAAATTGTTTCCCCCAATTGTTAGTTTGGCCAAGCTCTTATTGAGACACATTTTGCACCAGAGAAAATCTGCCCTCCCCCGCTAGATCAAAAACCACCCTTGGAGGCTTGAAAACGGTAAAGAACAACAACAAAACAACCACCCACTTTTTATTCGAAAGGCTACAAAAATAGGTTGCCTTAAGCTTCAGTTTTAGGTTGCATTTAAGAACACTTAAATGGTTACAGAGTCTTTTTCAGTTACTACAGACTGGTTCCGTCTGAGGCTTTGGGTTGGTTAGATAAACTTAAAAATACTTAGTTGGCTACAAGTATCCTTCAACAGTACCCCAATGATACTGGGGCAGCCTACAGTAAATTCTTAGTTACTTAGTTGCAAACAACAGATATTTAGGAAATGCAAAGCACACTCCAAAGAAACAGAAATTCTAACATTAATTCTTACTAAAACACTTTCTTCTGCCTTCAGCTTCCGAAGCCACTAGCCTTGGCTTCCTTTTTTCTTGAACTCACCAAGCTCCTGATGAGAATCAAACCTCCTGCAATCCTGTCTCTCCAGGATCTACAGTCATCCTGCTGCAGCAAAACTCCATTGCCACATGTTCTCCTGGGCTCTTCCAGCTCAGAACTTTTCTTCTTCTTCACAGAATTCCCAGCAACAACTCTCTAGGTCACACTCACCTGGCATACTGACTGGTTGAGCTCTGGAGTTCACCAGCCTGTCAGTCAAGACAAGGGTTTGCTTCCTGTTAACCCTTTAGAGGGAGGGGAGACTGGTCATCACAGGGGTACTTGTATCTGTGTCCAATGCAGACCCTGGGATAGGGCTTCTTTTCACCTTTTATGTTTGGTGGCCTTGGGGAAGGATGGGCTCACGCCATTACCCTCTACAACAACAGGAAGGAGGATGGGCCCACTAGAGGTTGGAGTCACTGGAGGTCCTGTACACATAAAACTCAAATGCTGTTCAAGAGAAGGATGGTTGGGAAGACCACAGGACCCACTAGCTGTTTTTGTTTACTCTAACCAGTTTTGTGTTCTTTGGAACTGCATTTTCTTTAATGAATATAATAGCCTTAAAGCCAGGTTCTGCTCTCTGTTCCCTGGCAGTAATACAGTGCTATTTTCTGGAACTGAAGCTAGATCTTGGTCCAGTATCTTGGTAATAGGTTGGAGCAGGGCAGGTCCATGGCAAGCTTTAAAATCAGGACATGGATTTATGAGCTCATAATCAATTAAGGTGGAGTCTCCTGTACATTCTGGAGAGTATTGAGGTAGAAGTAATAATAGTTCTAGAGAGATAGGGTGCAAATGTGACAAAGATGTGTGTGGCTGAAATGTAGAGTTGCAAGTTGCATATTATGGTAGGTATGTTTGCAGAAGCGTGTCTGGTGACAAAGAGTTAATGGCCCAAGGGAGACAAGTTATTGAATGCTGTTGCAATACTGAACTCAACTACTAACTGGGTAAAGAGACACCTTTCAAAGTGGTGGTTCCCATATTATCAGGGGGAATATGGCCCTATTCTGCCCCCGCACAACATCCCTTCAGTGGTTGTGTTGTTGCCATCTGCCTTATGTTTCTTTAGAGTGAGAATTCTTGGGAAACAGAGAACCATCTTATTCTTTTTCTGTGTAACCTTCTTTGAGAACTTTTTGTTGAAAAGCAGAATAACCACTACCAGCACCATCATAGCAACAACAAACAACTGTGTTTGAGGTGTCCTTCAAGTTCATGAAGGTCTCATTATGTCACATGAGGGAATGACACACATGACCAGGACTCAGTGTCCCAGTGACATGTGCATTATGATGTCCTTTAATTGCAAAGCCAGGATCGTACTTAACTGGTATTTTAGTAATTAAGTCTGTCCTGCATGACAAATAGTGCTTTTCTTCTATATAGCACAAGAATTCCATATAAGCGAACGCAGTACAGTGGTTAAGAGAATAACCTCTGACTCATTCAGACTGGTTCAGACTTCACTTCAGCCATGAACCCATTGTTTTGGTTCTATATGAAGTATTAACCCCTCTCCTCATGATGAAGATCCTTTTATAACGTCTACTCAGAGGTTAGTTCCATTCAGCAAAGGTCTCTGGCAACTTCAAGAAACAAAGAAACTTATATCTGCTACCTTGGCAATATTCTGACATGGCAATCACACAGTTAATGCTGCAATAATAATCTGTACAGCAGTTGAATTCAATGTGAAATCAGCTGTGGAAGGCTTTTAGATATATCTAATAGAGAGTCAGCTTAGCTTCCTGTCTGTCTTTTGCCCTTGCAGCTCAAAGAGCTTCTTAGTGATTTCAGACTTAATGAATAAAAAATGGCAGTAGCCCATTAAAAGGCAGATGGGAGTTGTGTCTCAGCGATTGCATCCTACTTGGTGTGTTTAACATATTGGTGCTATATAACACATGTTGGAGTCTGCTTTGTAAAACCCACTTGCTTGTTTGCTTATAGGAAAGAGCAAGAGGTTGATTCAAAAGATGCTATCATACTGCATCAGTTTTCAAGGCCAAACAACGGTATCCCCAGTTTATCTCCTTTATGTTTGAAAATGGAGACATACTTACGGATGGCTGATTTGCCCTACCAGGTAAACCTATGCACGTTACTATACTTTGGCTACTTACAAGGGTATTGATGCTGCCTCTTGTGAGGATCATTTGCCCTGCCTAGTGGTGGTAGTATGTACTAAATGTGCAGGTGCTCATATAGTACAATCTTATTGCCAGCTGTACTGCCCATATAGATACTATAGGAACTGCTGCTTTATTGCCCTCTGCATGCCCTCCTGCATGGTATATGAAAAATGGTGGAGTTCACATGATTCCCATATTGGCATCTCTGCATCCACCACTGAGGACAGTGTTCCCTGTAAGAGGGATTCCCAGATGTTGTTGGCTACAACTCCCAGCATTCCGAGCTTCAGAGGCCTTTGGCTGGGGATTATGGGAGTTGTAGTCAACAACATTTGGGAATCCCTCCCACAGAAGCTTTCCCAGACAGCACACTTTACCGTGGGTTTACTATGAGGCTTTACTGCGAGTTCAAAGTTGCCCCCCAAAACCAACGCAAAAAGTGGATATTTTTTACCCTGGATATAAATTGGGCTACATGCTTAACACACAATGAAAATCCTGAATTGTGTGAAGTGCTCCCTGATAGCTTGCAGGAACTTTGGGGTAAATTTGTTCGATATATGAATACAAACTTCCATTCTGGAGGAGATGTGAATTAAAAGCCAACTGTGGATAACTTCCAGGGAACACTGGACTGGACATGTGATTCCTCAGATTGTATTGGCAGCCCAGGCACCAGTTAAACAGGTGATCAGTGCTGTCAGTTTCAGCCGTGCTAGTCACCTGTTTTGGAGAGGGGGGACTGAGTGAAGACCTGTTCTTCCCCTTTACTCTTTTCATGTGAGAAGTGGGGGAAGGAGAAGCAGGTTTCGGTTCCAAAAAGGCTATTGCTGCCGTCAAAGTTCAAATAATGCTTGTCTTGAATAGGTCACCATTACCAGCAACTTAACTGGCAGTTTATATTTTGTTCCTTCTTCTTTTATCACCTCTCTTGACCTTCTGTCACTGGCTGCAGTGAATGGTGTTCTGGTTCTGCTTTCCAGGGGAGAGGAAAAGAAGGCAGGTGGGCGGTGTGTGTTACTAGGGCAGGAGGAATTCTTTACACATCCTGGAGCTCTTGCAAGAATAAGGGCTACATTTTTGTTCAGGCTTTGGCAGCCTGAGGTAGCATGACCCTGCAGTCTAACTGGCACATGTTTCTCTTCACTAGACCTGCAAGGGGATAATGGTGGGAGAGTCTCATAGGTTCCTGTTGCCTATAATAAAATAAAATAAAATAAAATAAAATAATTTCTGTCTGTCTGTCTATCTGGAAGAACCAGTGGGGAGCCAACTTCCTCTCTGCAACTTTCCTTCCAAATGCTGTTGTCATTGTTTCACACACTGGCCTACAAACATGTGCTGGCTCAGGAGATGGGAAGCCAGGTCTCCACAAGTGTCCTTGTCTAGCACCTGTGGAGTTTGGAGGATAGGATTACCAGGCTGCAACCTGAAGATTCTCCCTTTGCCTTTAAACATGCTGCTGAATCTAAAGATGGGGCAGCCAAACTTCTCCCACCTAGTTCCCCTCTAGTTACTCCTCTTCCCCGTCTGTTGTGCATCAATCCTCGCTTCAGCATATACATTAAATACATACATACATGTGTGTGGGGTTTTTTTTTGGGGGGGGGGGACCTCACCTGACTCATCTCACAATTCAGCAGCTGATTTAAAGGTTGGCTGCTACTTGTTGGAGGCTGCTACTTTCTGCTCTGCCAGGAAGTGCACCAGCAAAATGGTACGTGTGTTTGTACAACTGTGCACACATTATTATATTATTTATATTATTATTGTTTCATAGAGATAGAGATAGATAGATAGATAGAGCCTTTGTAGCTTAAAGTGCTTCACGACCTGTATTTCCTTTATCCTCCCAAGAGCCCTGTGAGAAGGGGTGTTGATATTCCAGTTTTACAGATAGGAGCAATGAGGCAGAAAGACGGTAATAATGAATTATTTCTTTATAGTTCTGGTCCATTCGTGATTTTCTTCTTTGTGTATTTTTCTTAGAATTATTTTGATGGAAAACTTTCTCCTCAAGGGAAAATGCCATGGATTGAGTACAATCGTAAAAAGGTATCTGGCACAGAGTTCATTATTGACTTTTTGGAAGAGAAACTTGGAGTGAATTTAAACAAACACCTTGGCCCTCACGAAAGAGCTGTTTCTAGAGCAGTAACAAAAATGGTGGAGGAGCACTTCTACTGGTAAGTTGCCATGGAAACTTGAACACTCTCTGATTTCAGGCATGCAGTTGCACTTAATTTCTGCAAATGATGACTTATTTCATCTCTTGGAGACCTTGGAGCACACTTGTTAGGCCCAATTATCGTTTAACTCATGGAAAATTACTTTCTGCACCTATGAACAGCAGGACTGGTGACATTTTTACTAGTCTCGCTAAAATGCTGGAAATTAAATCCATAGCCATGTTTATGAATAATTGCCATGCTGATTGCATTGGTGGGGAAAAAATTGAATTCTTTGGACCAGAATTTTGCCCTTGGGCTCTGGTCCAAAGTTGCACTCTAGGGCACATAGAACCTCTTATAGTACTGATTTTGCTGTATATCTGCCAAAGGATGCATCTGCAGAGATGCTACTCTTGTTAATGTGAATGCATGATGGGAGCTCTCTGAAAACATGGGAACGTGTGTGTGTGTGTGTGTGTGTGTGTGTGTGTGTAAGAAGTCCCAGGGTTATGTTGTTGGTTCTGGGGCAGTTTTGTACAATACAAGAGCAAAAGAAAAGCCTGGCTGGATCAGACTAGTATCTTGTTTCTGCTATTGGCCAGACAATTCTCTTTGGAAAGCCAAGCTGGTATATTGAGAGGCCAAACTGGAATAATGGGAATATAGAGTTGATTCTTGAAGTAGATTTATGTATAATTTAATACGTATAAAAATGATTGTGTGATTCCAGGTAGTGGATGTATTATTTCCCACATCATCCTTTAGCATAGATTACACTTGCTGGATTGGGATGCATGTTTTGAATGAAGAAGAAACCTATCTAGCTCTCTGCTGGACCTATGAATGGCAAGTTGTTGCAGAGATATGCCATTCATAGACTTTTCTGACAGACATTTGGGTCTATTTATTCAGACTGGACCTTTTCACTTGGGTGTTGGGACAGATGTCCTTGACAGGAGTCTAGGCACACTTAGGATTTAAAAAAAGGGACTGTAATGACAGAAGCAGTTTTGAAAGAGATTGATAGAGCTACCTAAACAATAGTAGGCCACAGAGATTTTTAAAATAAACTCTAAAAGCCAAGCATCACAGATACCTAGAGAGAGGATCTGGCCTGTCAATCACATATCCTGATTAACTCTACCCTGTGCTGCTGTTGTCCAGGAGTGAGTAAAATGACTGCAGAAATGCAACCAACCACTCCAAATCTTGATATGAAGAGTGAGTTGGGAAAGGAGCTGGTAGTGTGGTCAGTCAGATCTTCATTATGCATGCTGCATGCTGGGCTTGCGTTGAAAAGGATTATATATAGCTCCCTGGCAGGGCTCCAAAAGCAGGCCTGCAGCGGGGCTTCTCCTAATCCAAGGGAAGAGAGGTGTGGGGGTGGGGGGACTGAGTTGCCCTTAAGGGGAAAGCACACATTGTGAATATACAACACCTTCTTAGGAGGGGCAGGTGGATTAGGTAGATTGTGAGGTGAAAAAACGCTGCAATTGTCTTGCGAGTTTATGGGCAATCTCCTGGAACTTTATCACTCACAACTCTGAGATTCTGTTGTAGTTAAATATGGTGTCAGAAATCCAGCAATATTCTTTAGAAACCTAGATCTGCAGTCTTTGCTCATATTTATTTTATTTTGACTGAAAGCCTGCCCTGTCTCTCGGGTTTATGAATGACTGCAGTGGTTATGCATAGCTGAGGAGGATCTTTAGTCCCAGAATACTTGCAGCTTATTTGGACATAAAACAACAAATAAGGAAGAACAAAATAATGGGGGGAGCAGGGACAAATTGCAAACAAATAGAATATGATCCAAAAGCACATTTAACAGAATGTCTGATAACGTGCAGCCTCCTATACTGTCATTCCCTGTGCATAGGCTTGTTACCCTTCGTCTAGCTAGCCCTCCTACCGGCCCCTCTCCCTGGGAGCACGGCGGTGACTCAGAGGATTGATGATAATGGAATGAGCACAGCAGAGTGCCTTCCTCTAGCTAGAGTGCCATAAAGAGGTTCCATGCGCCTAAAAATGCATTATTGTATCTGTTTGTATACCAAAATATTTTGCTTCTAGTAGGTGAGGCCCGTCTTTGACCAGGCAGAGTCATTTTGCATAGATTACACTTATAGGAAAGTTCAATAAATCTGCAATCGAGTTTACAAAAAAATAATGTGCTTGCAAAAGGGAGGTAAAAGAACAGTATGAAATTTGTGGATTTCAGCTTCAAACGATATTCTCAGCAGCTGCAAGTTTTCATATGCCTTGGCTTAAGGAGCTAAAGGAACAGGCAACACTGGGCTCCAACTGGTCACAAAACACTCCCCAGGCCTTGAGCAAACAAGCACTCCCCACTCAAACGGTATTCATTTTCCTGAATAATTACCATATATAGTGAATTTGAAATATAGTAAATTTGAATCTGAAAAAGATCTTCTGCTTCTCGTATACTGGCATGTCATTTTGGAATTATTGATCTGTTTATTGAGTGTTAAAAATCTGCTGAGAACAATAGCAGTTAAAATATGGTTATTTTCAGAAATCCTTCTAAAGATACAAAAAGAAGTTTTTAAAACTTTCCACTGGTATATTCTGGTGTAAAGGGGTGGTGCCTTCAGCTAATTTAAGTTGCAGGATTGTTCATGCAAAATTTGGTCTCTGTAGGTCATTGGGAAGTATGACTTTATTTTGCATAAACATGCAAACAAACAAATCCTTCGAAACATATAATAGATGTTCCTGAAAATCAGCTGGTCCAGCTCCCTTCATTTAGCAGCCTGTCTGAAGCCTCTTATAAACTAACCCATGACATCTATATTCTATCGTGCATTCTGTGCATATTAGTGAACTTGCCTGGTTCCTTATTGACCTCTCCATGTATTTAGTGAAAACTCCCCACACCATATAGGTAAGTTAAAAAAAAAAATCTGAGATGGAAGAATTTGTCCCCAAAGTTCCAAAAATAACCTCGAACAAAGTGAGAACCAAGCTGCTAATACAAGATCCTAGGAGCACATGCACAAAGGATGATCTGAAGGCACATAATGCATTTCTGCTGGTGAAATGCAAAAGCTCTGGCCCTGTGAGCTGCCTGGATAGGAGTCTTCTGGACTCTGGAGCATTCCTAGATGGTGCTTTTAGCTCGCATCTCCACCGGGATGGAGGTGTGCGTTCACGTATCAGCCAGGTTTACCCCAAAGCCTGTGTGGCATTCCATACACAATTCGGATTTTCCCCAGTGTATTGGAGCCTGGTCTAGGGTTTAAAAAATCCACTTGCTGCGTCAGAGTATTCAATATGCCCCAAACTTGCAGCAAAGCCTGCTGTCTGGGACAGCTCCTGGAAGCTTTCCATCTGTTTTCTTTCTTTCTTTCTTTCTTTCTTTCTTTCTTTCTTTCTTTCTTTCTTTCTTTCTTTCTTTCTTTCTTTCTTTCTTTCTTTTAAAAAAGAGAGCCACTAATAGGTCCTGTTCCAAATATCCTTGTTCTGTGGTCCCTTCACTTCCCGGGATATGGGGACTCACACCCCAAGTTCTTTGTTGAGAAACAAGTACTAGCTGTAATCTCAGTGGACCTCCCTCCCATAGTTAGATCTGAAGATGAAACACTGGGGTGTGTGTGTGAGTCACATGATTGTCCAGGGTGGGCTGGGAGGGCACGTGTCCGTGGTGTGTGTAGGGGAAGGCTGCATTTAACTTACCTTCCCCCCACTAGATGACCAAACTTCCCTTCATCAGCGCCCCTCCTGCATGCCCACACAGACAGCCCTGCTCCGTGCAGCTCTGTGAACCACGGAGCAGGTCAGAGGAACTCCAGGCACCCCTCAATGCAATGCACGACCTGCACATTGCATTGAGGATTCCCTCATGAGATGAGTGTTCTATTTGCCCATCTCTGTGACTCCTGCATGCAGCCCGAGGAATCACACGATACCCGGTAGCCAGGGTTATTAAGGGGGTTAGGCAGGCGGGGAGTGGAGGGATCCACGAGGACCCTGCCACTTAACACTGACCAGCTTAACCCTGCTTGGGGCAGCCCATGCAGGGTTAGGCTGGTCGTGAGAACAGTCCTTCTGTGTATTTTCACCGAATGGTGGCAGCACGTTTATGAGCAGTCTTTACACGATGGCAGTCTGGCTTTGAACCCAAGTAAGGGAAATACAAGGATCCAACAGGAAAAGGAAGAAGTCATTCATTGTAATGGGCCACACTGACACAGATTTTCTTTAATCATGAAAAGGGGCTACTCACGCAGCTACTGTGAAAATAGGATGAAGGATGGAAACAACTTATTCTTGGCGGATTCACCTAGACTGGGAGGAGAAGCATTGTGGACTTTGTTTTGTTCCTGTCTGCACTGTGAACAGATCCACCAGGCAGCCCCCGTGCACCTTTCCCTGCAAACCCTCCTTCTCTGTTCCTTCCCTTCATGTTCACTCCCCATGATGCAGGAACCCTGGGGAGAAGAAGGAGCCCAATGGTAGGACAGCACGTGGAGCTGGGAGGAAGAGGCGGGAGCCAACTTCTGAAGCTAGATAGTCATAGCTCCAGCAGACTGTTTGGGACGGACCTAGAACAAGCTCTCCTCTGCTCGCCCCTTCATCCTTGTTAATGTAATGCTGTGAAGCAGAGCCCCCTGTAGGACCCCAGGAGTGCAGCATCACAGCCACACTTTAGAGCAGGGATTCTCAACAATGGGTCCCCAGATGCTATTGGACTTCAACTCCCATAATCCCCAGGCACAGTGGCCTTTGGCTGGGGATTATGGGAGTTGAAGTCAAATAACATCTGGGGACCCAACGTTGAGAATCCCTGCTTTAGAGTGCCTTGCAGCGCGCGCACACACACACACACACACACACACACACACACCCCTCTTCCTTCATTCTATGGTTTTCTGCACAGCATGCCAGCCACTGTGTTCTTATGTATACAGTACATAAGAACAGCCCTGCTGGATTAGGCTCACGGCCTATCTAGTCCAGCATCCTGTTTCACACAGTGGCCCACCAGATGCCTCTGGGAAGCCTACAGGCAAGAGGTATGTGCATGCCCTCTCTCTTGCTGTTGCTCCCCTGCAACTGGTATTTAGGGCATTTTGCCTATTCGCTTATAGCCACCAGACTCGTAGCCATTGATAGACTTATCTTCCCTGAATTTGTCTAAGCCCATTTTAAAGCAGTCCAAGCTCGTGGCCATCACCACATCCCATGGCAGAGAATTCCAAAGATGAATTATGTGCCGTGTGAAAAAAATACTTCCTCTTGTCGGTCCTAAATTTCCCAGCCTTCAGCACATTTTGCATTTGAGGGCTCTGTACCAAGGTTCACTTTTAAAATGAACACATGTCTGGTCATTCACACAGAAGCTGAATGGCCATCTGACACAGGGATGCTGTAGCTGTTTCCTACACTGAACAGGTTTTGGACTAGATCTCCAGCTCCTTTCCAGCTCTAAAAATCCACACACGAATGTGCACACATGTGCAGTACAGTTTAATGTCTGAATAGGGCTACTAATGAGCCAGCGTGGTGTAGTGTTTAGAGTGTGGGACTAGGACCGGGGAGACCCGAGTTCAAATCCCCATTCAGCCATGATACTGGCTGGGTGACTCTGGGCCAGTCACTTCTCTCTCAGCCTAACCTACTTCACAGGGTTGTTGTGAGGAGTAACCTAAGTATGTAGTACATCACTCTGGGCTCCTTGGAGGAAGAGTGGGATATAAAATGTTAATAATAATTAATAATAACAACAACAACAACAACATTTATATCCCGCTCTTCCTCCAAGGAGCCCAGAGCAGTGTACTACATACTTGAGTTTCTCTTTCACAACAACCCTGTGAAGAAGGTTAGGCTGAGAGGGATTTAATTTAATAATACATTAAAATAATGAATGATACTCCTGTGATGTGTCCTTAGATCTCAAAGGCCTTTTCCTGCATTGCAATGACTATCCAGGGGAAGGAGCTAGGAGGGGCTCCTCCCTTTCATTTCATTTCCCTTTAGCCACTTCCTTGTTATCTCCCCTAAGGTACCAATATTGATGTTGCTCTGTTCCATTTTAGCCAGTAGTTTAATTTCCGAAATAATTAAAGGTCTGATCCACAACTGTCCTAGGCTATGGCAGTATTGATGCTCTTTCCCTTCTCTCCCCCACCCTCCCTTTACAGCTCAGGCAGCTGAAACCCAGCAGGCCCCGAGACATAATCTCTTGCCCATGTGCTCAAGGACTCAGAAGCGCTGGCACTAATTTCATGCCGTGCCCACTCCAACAGCCAGAGAAGCCAAGAAGTACCAGTGCTCCATCCCTGTGTGTGTCCCCACTCCACTCCACCTCTGGCTATGGGGTGCCTGGGGACCCAAGGCCTTGCTGTCTGTGAGGATTGATATTCTGTGTTTGCACCAAGGCAGCAGAGGACTAAGACTATGTTTGCTTTGCTCTTGTTTGTTTGTTTAGATTAATATAGGACACTTTCTGCATGGTGCTGAGTGACTTCTGTTGACTCAGTGTTCAACTGCTGAGAGGGGCTGCTGAGCACCAGAATGTCCTGCTGACCTTGGGCATGCTTTCTAAATGTTTGGCACCTCACAACATCAGCTGCTGCAAGTGTACCATAGGCATCCTGTGCAAACAGGGAACATATTTTCAGGGAGGGGCCTGTTAGTAGCCAGCACAAACGGACAGCCTTCATTTTGCCGCAGTTAAGTTCTTCCTATTGTTAGGGTAAGTGAGGTTCTGTGTGGCTCAGAAACCATGGAGGAGACAGTTGTAGAAAAGAGCTGACGGAGCTAAGAGGCTCTGTAGGGTAACTGAACTGACTTGACCCCACTTTGAAAGTATTCTGGGATTATAAATATTTTATTTCTAATGTAGCTGGAAAACTACTGGGCATAACTTCAGAACAACATGGTTTATATGTTTCTCTTCACATTAGGATTTGCCTTGCTTCCCGGAATAGCTTTGTGAAAAGGTGTGGGCGGAGGGGGAGTGAGCTATATTAGTATCTTCCTAGTGCTCTTAGGTTCCAAAGTCTTTATTAATGTGTTGACAAGTGTGTTGCCAGTTTCAGCATCATCCAGTTCTTTTGGAGTGGGAATATGCAAGTGTATATGATTAACAACAAGAGCTGATTAACAGTCCAGTTTAACATGACTTTCACACTCTAGCAAGCATTGCTGTGGAACATTATTATTAAGCCACAATGCGATCCTTTGCATCACAGTTCCTCTAGTTGAGACCTTGAAATGATTCAGATTAATATAACATTGCAGGAGTTGTAAGGGTTCAAAATGCCATCTGGTCCAACCTACTGTTGCGAAGCAGAATCCTACATACACAAGTCACTTTTTAGCCTTCTTTTCAGTAGGCTTATGAGATCACCACCGGCATTCTCTGTGTGTGTCCATGTGTGTCTCCCCACCCCTGGCCATCAACTTCGCAATGCCTAGAGCAATAGAAATCAAATTGGGTACAGTTGTAGGGACACTTCAATGGCATTGTTTGTGATGATGTCATCCACCCTGATTCAAGTTGGTGGACATGTAAACTTTTGAGATGCAAGTGGGCTAACTTGTAAACCTCTTAATGGATTTGAACCAAATTTGGTACAGCTGTAGAGACACATAGGGACTCAGTGGCGTAGTTGGTGACGATGTCATCCACCCCAATCCAAGATGGTGGTCATGTGAATGTCTGAGCCTCAAGCTGGCTAATTTGTGGACTGTCTAACCCATTTGAACCAAATTGGCTATAGTTGCAGTAAGTGACACCCAGGGACACCTCAATGGTGTAGTTTGCAACTGTGTCGTCTACCCCAAGCCAAGAGGGCGGACATGTGAATGTTTGAGGTGCAAGTTGGCTAACTTGTGGACTGGCTAACTGATTTGAACCAAATTAGGTGCAGTTGTAATGCAGAGTTGCCAGAACCTAAGGGGTATACTTGTGGGTCAAATGGGCCATAAGCCAGAATTTGGCTTTTTAAAAGCCAAATCTGGCCACCTAGTTGTAATGAGTGACACACATGGACACTTCAGTGGTGTAGTTTGCAATGATGTCATCCACCCTGATTCAAGATGGCAGAACCATAAACTTTTGAGGTGCAAGTGAGCTAACTTGTGAATCGCTTAACTGATTTGAACCAAATTTGCTACAGTTGTAGGGACACATAGGGACACCTCAATGGCATAGATTGTGACAATGTCATCCACCCCAATTCAAGATGGTGGACACATAAATATTTGAGGTGCAAGTGAGCTAACTTGTAAACTGCTTAACTGTTTTGAACAAATTTGCTACAAGTGTAGGGACATATGGGGATGCCCCAATGGCATGGTGTGTGATGATGTCATTGAATTGCCACTCCAATTCAAGATGGTGACCACATGAACATCAGAGGAGCAAGCGGGCTAATTTGTGGACTGTCTAACCAATCTGAACCAAATTAGGTACAGTTGCAGTGAGTGACACACAGGGACACCTCAATGGTATAGTTTGTAATGATGTCATCCACCCGATCCAAGATGGCGGATGCATGAACATTTGAGGTGCAAGAGATCTAACTTGTGGACCTTGATTTGAACCAAATTGAGTCCAGTTGTAGAGACAGTGATAGGAAAGTAGGCTGATTAGTTCTTACTAGAACAACTTGCTTTTAATGGCATCAGCAGAGATGAGGTGGACTGTATAAGATGCTTCACGGCAAATAGCTCCAAGTGCTTCAAGCAGGTGAGTAAATCAATATGCTGTGGCATTCACTCTCCCACAAGGCACTAGCCAACTTGTCCATCCCAACTCTAAAAATGGCGATCATTTCAGTTGTGGCTCCAGAAGAAACAAGTTGTTCTAGTAAGAAAGTAAGCCTAGAAAGTAAGCCTACTTTCCTTTCACTGTCTCTACAACTGGACTAAATTTGGTTCAAATCGAAGCTTGCAAGTTAGGAGAGGAGAGCTGGTCTTGTGGTAGCAAGCATGACATCCCCATAGCTAAGCAGAGTCTGCCCTGGTTGCATCTGAATGGGAGACTTGATGTGTGAGCACTGCAAGATATTCCCCTCAGGGGATGGAACCGCTCTGGGAAGAGCAGAAGGTTTCAAGTTCCCTCCCTGGCTTCTCCAAGATAGGGCTGAGAGAGATTCCTGCCTGCAACCTTGGAGAAGCCACTGCCAGTCTGTGAAGACAATACTGAGCTAGATAGACCAATGGTCTGACTCAGTATATGGCAGTTTCCTATGTTCCTATCTCTTGCACCTCAAATATTCATGCATCCACCATCTTGGATCGGGGTGGGTGACATAATTACAAATTATACCATTGAAGTGTCCCTGTGTGTCACTCACTACAATGGTATCAAATTTGGTTCAAATGGGTTAGACAGTCCTCACATTAGTGCACTTGTGCCTCAAAGGTTCACACATCCACCATCTTGGATCAAGGTGGATGACATCATCACAAACTACACCATTGGAACATTACGTGTCCATACAGCTGTAGCAAATTTGGTTCAAATCAGTTAGACTGTCTACAAGTTAGTGCACTTGTGCCTCAAAAGTTTACATGTCCACCATCTTGAACTGGGTTGGATGACATTGTCACAATCTACACCGTTGAGGTGTCCCTATGTGTCCCTACAGCTGTAGCAAATTTAGTTCAAATCGGTTAAGCGGTTCACAAGTTAGCCCACTTGAGCCTCCAAAGTGTATACGCCTGCCATCTTGAATCAGGGTGGATAGCATCATCACAAACTATGCCGTTGAGGTGTCCCTGTGTGTCACTCCCTGCAACTGTATGCAATTTGGTTTAAATTGGTTAGACAGCCCACAAATTAGCCTGCTTGGGCCTCGGATGTTCATGTGGTCGCCAACTTGAATTGGATTGGATAACATCATTACACACAATGCCATTGGGGCATCCCTATGTGTCCCTACACCTGTAGCAAATGTGGTTCAAATCGGTTAAGTGGTTCACAAGTTAGTCCACTTGTGCTTCAAAGGTTTACACATCTGCCATCTCAGATCGGGGTGGGTGACATCACCACAAACTACACCATTGAGATGTCCCTATATGTCCCTACAATGGTACCTGATTTGGTTCATATTGGTCCAGGTGTTGCGAAGTTGATAGCTGAGGGGAACACACTGACACACACACACAGAATGCCGGGTGATCTCATAAGCCTACTGGAAACTAGGCTAAAAATGCGGTTTGAGGCAGAAGAGGCATGCTGCATTCCTGGGGAGGAGAACTTTAGATATTCAGAATTTGAATATGAAAGAGAAAAAACATTATATTTCAACCCCCCCACCCCCACCCCAAATTATCAGGTATATTGATTCAGTGTGCCTGGCCACCGAAGACTACCAGGAACCACATGGGTGGCAGACTAAAACTAAAACAAGAACAATTGTGCAAGCCTCCAGGCCAGTTATTGCTTCTTTCTCAAAATTGTCGTCTTTCATTTCTGGTTTTCCATAGCAGTATGAAACGAGTGATAGGGCAGGGGTAGGGAATCCGCTATTGTTACATCTATAGTGAGTGGTATATCAAGTTCTGTTTGGTGACTCCTCCAGTGACTGTTTGCTGGTGTCTATCTTATATTTCATTTTAGATTGTGAGACCCTTGAGGACAGGGATCCATCTTATTTATTTGTTATTTCTCTGTGTAAACCGTCCTGAGCCATTTTTGGAAGGGCAATATAGAAATTGAATGAATGAATGAATGGTCTTCGTCTGGAGGTGCATTGTGTTCTGCACAGCAGTAAACTGTTTTTACCCCATTCTAGGACCTTGGCATATTGCCAGTGGGTGGACAATCTCCATGAGACCCAGAAGATGCTTTCTCTGAGCGGCCCCTTTAGTGACCTGCTGAAGTGGATTCTGTGCCATATAACCAAAGGAATTGTGAAGCGGGAAATGTACGGCCATGGCATTGGGCGCTTCTCTGAGGAAGAGATATACATGTTGATGGAGAAAGACATGCGCTCTTTAGCAGGTCTTCTGGGTAATGTACAGTGCATTTCGTTATATATTACCCACAATCACTGGGTTTTGACTGGGTTTGCCACCGCCCCCTCCCTCAGTATGACTGTTTTTGACAAGAGGCATTTCCAATTGGAAGCACACTATAGCCTCATATAGACATTATTATGACAGGAGCTGTACTCAAGTACAGCCTCCAAAAATGATGAAAATGAAGCCCCACCTGAGGTGTAAATTACTCTCCCCAGCTGGGTGGATCCATCACTCTTCCAGCCTTCGTCTGAAGAGGCTAAAGCTATATGCATAATGGAGGGCACTTCTGCGATGATCAGGAGACTCAGGTGCCTGAATCTTCTGATCATGGAAGTGCCTTCCATCTTGCTTACAACTTTAGCCCCTTCAAATGAAGGCTGGAAGAATGACGGGCCTGCCCATCCGGGGAGAATGATTTATGTCCCAGGTGGGACTTACACCTTATTTTCAGAGGCTGTACTCGAGTCATAATGTCTGAATGAGGCTTATAAAATGCGTTTCTGGACACATGTAGTTTGGTGCATAGCGTTTGTTGCAAGGATGATGGTGATGCTTAATATGACTGGCAAGCAGCCCGTATGAGCTGTTCATAATCTAGACATGCCCCAGAATCGTTTATCAGGCATAAGAGTTCAGTGCAGATTAACTGATGTGGAAGGGGTTTCCTGTAATCTTGTTAGTGACATTTTATCTTATAATCCCTCCAAGCAGCACAGGGTGGCATATATTGTCATCTCTCCCTACCCATTTTATATTGCCACCAATCCCAAGTTAGGCTGAGAAGCTTCATGGCCAAGTGAGGATTTGAACCTGGGTTTTCCCAGTCCATCCCAAAGAGGAGAGGAGAGCTAACCTTGTGGTAGCAAGCATAAATCGCCCCCCTTGCTAAGCAGGGTTCACCCCGATTTGCATTTGAATGAGTGACTATATATGACTGCTGTCTGACATAAGATATTCCCCTTGGGGGATGGGGCCATACCTCAGTAGTAGAGCATCTGCCTGTATGCAGAAGGTTCCAGGTTCATTCCCTGGCATCTCCAAGTAGGGCTGGAAGAGTTTCCTGCCTGAAACCTTGGAGAGCAGTTGTTAGTCAGTATAGACAATACTGAGCTAGATGGACTAATGGACTGACTCAGTGTAAGACAGCTTCCTATGTTCCTAATCAATATGCCATTCTGGCTTTCTCCTTCCTTAGGAAGGAAGATTGAAAACCATTGTCCTAGATATGTTATTATTTCTTCCAGCTCTATGATCCTGTGGTTTTGGGTGGATTTCACTACTTTGTATGTACAGTATATATAGCTCTTCTTAGCGTACACATAGATTTGGTAAATGCAGTTTGGGCTGAGTTTGGACTGTATTGCAAATTCTGGAACACATGGTGGTAATTTCTAGGATTATTAACACACTAGAAAGAGCTTTTGGTCACTTCCAGATTGTTAATAGTTTAGAAATTCAGACATTTTGATTGGTATTCATAAGTCAAGTTTCATTTTGTTTTGTTGTCCAGTTTTAGAGATATTCATTTCTCACTGTATCTGCAACACAGTCCTGACTCACCAGGCTCGATTGATTCTGTATCATAGTAATTTCTTGATGCAGATCAGGTGTCACTGAGAAACTGGCTCAGAATTCTAGGATTCGGATGGGTTTTCTGGAATACATTATGAGTCATTGCATTTCTCTCCAGCAATTATATATAATGGCCCTAACAACTTCTAAAACTACAGCGTGTATATACTATAAGTAATGCTTGTAGACATCTCTGTGCACAGAGAGTGCATAGTAGGGGTGAGCACAGAACCGGTTTCTTCAGTTTGGTTCAAATTCATGTGGTCAGCCACAGCATGCTGACCACGCAAATGGCTTCCATGCATGCGTGGAGAACATAGGGGTGCCACCATGGTGTTGCAGTGGTGCCGGGGGGGGGGGGAGGGCCTCAGCAGCAGGAAGCTGCATGGAGTGGCGGCACACAGGTAAAGACCTGCTCTACTCACTTTTAGAGGTGCTGCTCGTTGCTCCCCGGTGCTGTCCTTGAACCACCAAACTGGTTTGTGGTTGGGCCAAACCATACCATGAACCGGTTCACAGAACCACAAACTGGTTTGTATTCAAACCTGTGCATGAACTGAGGTTCATACACATCCCTATTCCCAATAATATAAGCAAATCTATGGATTATTTTATGCTTAGGGGTAAATTGTATAGCAATAGCAATAGCACTTACATTTATATATACCGCTCTATAGCCGAAGCTCTCTAAGCGGTTTACAATGATTTAGCATATTGCCCCCAACATTCTGGGTACTCATTTTACCGACCTCGGAAGGATGGAAGGCTGAGTCAACCTTGAGCCCCTGGTCAGGATCGAACTTGTAACCTTCTGGTTACAGGGCGGCAGTTTTACCACTGCGCCACCAGGGGCTCATAGTGCAATAATCACACATGCACTTTTAGGAATGGACCATAGCTCAGGGGTAGAGCATGTCCTTTACCTGTAGAAGGTCCCAGGTTCAATCCCCATCATCTCCATGGGGAACATTCCTGACTGAAACTGTGAGCAGCCACTGCCTATCAAGCCACCAGGAGGGATACTATGCTGGGCTAAATGGGGACAGTTGCTCCCTTCCTGCTAGATATGAGAGCTGCCCCTTTAAAAGGTGCCTCCTAACACCACCTAACAGGAGTTGATGCAGAACCAGATGGATCAATGTATGACTAGGTGTAAGGCAGCTTCACATGTTCATATATGTTGATTTACATTGCAACAGGCATCAAACACAGAAGAATTTATGAAATGTTAAATGGGTTAATAGTCCAAAAATCCCTTCAGTGCCTTGAGAAACTAAAGAGACCAATGCCATTCTTCAAAGTGATTAGACTCTGGGCTCCAATCATAGTACTTTGGTTAAAGGGTTGACCATTTAACTGTTTGTGTTTTGGAAATAGTACCAGGGTGTCATCAAGGAACGTGAGACTGATGAGACAGTCAACATGTAATCTAGGAGGGATCAAAACAAACAAACAAAAGCATCAGAAGGCCCATAAATGTTTGTGACACTCTTTTTTTAAAAATAGGTGATAAAAAGTACATCATGGGACCCAAGCTTTCTACTTTAGATGCCACAGTGTTTGGGCATCTGGCACAGGCCATGTGGACGTTACCAGGAACTAGGCCTGAGAGGCTAATTAAAGGTAGGAATGCCTTTTTTCCAGCATCATTGATCCAAAGTGGTTGGATAGTTTTGATTGAAAAGATTGGTAGGAAATGCTCCTAATCACATTTAGGCTATGAATGACTTTGCCTTTTTATGGGAAGCAAAAGCAAAAGCGTTAAACTGATCTGTTTCTTTTCCCTATCACTAATCTCTTTCAAATTATTTATTTAGAGTATATAAATGTACCACTTTTCAACAAAAAGAATTCTCAAAATGGTTTACATAGCAAAGGAAAATAGGTCTCTCTCTCTCTCTCTCTCTCTCTCTCTCTCTCTCTCTCTCACACACACACACACACACACACACACACACACACACACACACACACACACACACACAAACACCCCTTGATTATACAGACTGAATGAAGCTGAAGCAGCACACAATTTTAACGAACGAAACATCTGCCCTGCTTGACAGACAAGACTGGCTACCACATTAGCTTACAATGAAATCCATAACAAAGGATGACTTCACAGAGCAGGTGTGATGCTATAACAGCTTGAATTCTTGAGCCACTGGCATAGTGGTGCTGAAAAAAAAAAAAACTCCTATGCTTGGGAAATGAAATTTCAAGGAACTCTTCCTCTCTTCCTTGTTTCAGTTATTGCCGGTCCTCCAAAAAAACCTGTAAATGAAGTTCAAAGGGCAGGTGTAAAAAATCATCCAAATTTTGTAATATGTAAAAGTGATTCTGCAGTGTATATAAATTACTTACTTATTTAACATATTTGTATACTGCCCAAAATGCAAGTCTCTGGCGGTTTACAACAAAACATCAATTATAAATTAAGCAAATGTTCTGGATTTTCTCTTCCCTCACCACCCTCCAATAATTACGTTCTGCAGCGTTTCCTGTTTTTCATAACTGCTTCTGTTTCTGTTAAATTCTGTTCCTAATCCTGGTTTCCCTACACACTTTCAAGCATTTCTCTGCAAGCATAAGGCTAGAAACATGATCTTCTCCTTCTCCTTCTCCTTCTCCTTGTGCTGAGAAGTGGAAATTTGCACCAAATATTTAAATTCTGTGGAATTTTTCCAAGAACTGTAGCTTACAAATAGCCTCCCACACCACATGGAGGCTTGGAGGAAAACATCCACTGAAAACAGCTGCTATTCCTGGGCTATGATTGGCTTCTAGCAATAGCACAAGGGAATGAGTAGTCCCCTCCTGCCTTTGTTTGGAAAACCTACCTTGAATCTCATGAGCCGAATGATGATACCTTCTAGGTGATTACTTTTCTTGCCCAGATGCTATGCGTTGCCATGGAATGAACTGCCACATAAACAAAAGTACCTGTTCAAAGAGGGGTGGCATGGTATAGGTCTCTTTTTGAACATATGGTGGTATGCATAAAACTTGAAGTTGAGAATCTTTGTATGGGGTAACTCAATACCAGAGCTGCTTGTAGTATAATGTCAACATTGGTACTTCAATTGCATCTAATAACTGTGGGTCGACTCAGCATCCAGAGTGCCCTTGGATTGCAGTTTAGCATGTGTCTGATGTGCAGATGAACTCTTGAACATTTGGTGTAATGCAGACACAGCCTAACTCCTGAAATACGTGCATGTTCTGCCAAAACAATATTGCATCCTGTATAACAGTTTTGGCTTTCCATAAATGCAACAAAACAAATTTATCCCCCACCCCCGTGATATTTGCATAAACCAAGACTTTCTCTCTGTTTCGAGAGAAAGATTGCTGTCTTTTGTTCTGAAGTGTCCCCACCCCAACTCCTCTCTAAATTCACAAGTGTGTGAAAGAAATATTTTAATTTAGGACATGTTTCTATAGAGTCTAGTGAGGAATGATGACTTTTTCACAAACAATGCTGCCACCTGGAGGTAGACATTGATAACTTCCTTAGAAAAGAATTTATTTTATTATAATTTTTATACCACTGTTGGTTCAAAGATCCCAGGGCAGTTATTTACTGAATAAAACTTCAATAAAAACATAGTTTCAAAATAAAACAAAAACACATCTATGTTAAGAAAAGAGATGGGGGCCACTCATTGACCTGTATAAAAAGGGTGGCCTTCAGATTCTTCCAAAAGACTGGGAGAGAAGAAGCCCTCAACTGCGAGCAAGCTCCATAGCCTGGGGGCAATCACTGAGAAGACCCTGTGTGAGGGTCCACCCTCAGGGTACCTTTTTTGCTACTGCTCAGATCTGCTTAGGCAGGATCTGAGACCAGCTCTCACTTCTCCCCCCCAACTTTGTTGGTGCAGTAGCATGGAGGTCTCTGTTCAGGTGAGGTGGGGGAGGAAACAAAACACACTCAATAAAACGAAATAACAAGATTTTATTGATTTACAACAGTACCTTAAGCATGAGGTTTACAACTTCTGGAGTTGCATAAGTGTAGTGGTTTCAAAGTGTTGACATAGCTGTTAGTCTTTCTCCACTCTGGAGTTCAGGTGCCTTGCTTGATTACAGAGTTTCTACTCAGCCTTCCTCCTGTTGGGTCTACCCCTGGGCAGGCCTTGGCTTTCCAGTGGAGAACAGATTCACCCCTGCCTAAAGTTGCCATGCCCCCCGGAATTCTGGGTTTCACCCAGATTGCTTAGCCCACCCAAATCCAACCGGATTTCAGCTTTCTTTTCTTTTCTTTTTTTTAAAAAAGCTAATCTCTAGCCCTTGTAGACGTGGAGTTACAGAGCAAAATGTGCAGTCACTATTCTGCTTAGAAATTATTTTCAAGCCAATTTACATAATATGCAAATTAGGCACCCAGATTGGGAAAGCCAGAATAGGGCAACCCTACCCCTGCCTCCATCTAAGCCCCACTCCTCCCTTCACCAGAGACATCTCCCCTGTTCAGAATGCTTCTCTCTCCCAGCCTCCCACTCACCTTCTCCTCTTTTCACCGTCTGGCCATCTGCCGTCACCCAACTGATTTCTGTCGCCTCTCTCTCGCTGTCTGCCCCCTCTTGCATTCCAAGCAGGGTTTCCTTGTCCCTCCTGCAGGGGTCCCACTTCTGCTGCTGCTGCCACTCAAGTTCCTGCACAAACATACGCCAGCAGTTGACACACAATTCTATACACTAACATTTAAACACACATAAATAACACATGTAACAACCAATACTGGAAAATGCATGATGTCACACCCTGTCCTGGATGCTTGACAACGAGCCTCCGTAGGTGCTGGCATGCAGAGCAGAACCCTCCAAGCTGGTCAATGGGTCAATTCAGCTGGGAGCAAGCGGTCCCTAAGATCTCCAGGGCCCAAGCCCAAGTTGTCTGTAATATATTTGTGCTACAATTGTGTAAAATAATGTCGGAAGTGTATGTACCAGAGACCATCTATTGCAATGTATGCTTTGATTTGTCCTGTGTTATCTCTATGCTGCTCTTACAGTACACCTGGTCTTCCTACCTTCTTGACTGAAGATTTGAGTTGTCTTGTTTTTAGGGTGTTTAGTTTAGTTGTCATAGTCATTTTATTTGTATATTGTCTTTTGCATGCATTTCATTAAAGATATTCATTGCATTAAAGGATCACAAGTAGAAATATCTGCCACTGGCTATTGTAAAATTGGTCTAACAGCATGCAAAGGGCATTGTGGTAAGATCTGTGCCTACCTAAAAGGTATAGGCCTTCATGCTAAGAAGTCCCCAAATGGGTCGTGAATAGGCACAGGTCATATGGTGAAGTGTGGACTGCACAGTAATTCGCAGAGCAGTATTTACAGTGTGGCAAAAATCTGAAGGTCAGGATACAACCAGAAGTTCTTTTATGTCACTTTCCCACAACTTTGGCTGCAATCTTATAGTTGTACTCAGTGGGACTTGCTTCTGAGTAAACATGCATAGGATTGCACTGTTGGTGGAATAGAGGGTTTTCTCTCTCCTGTCAGAGAACAAATTGTCACGCTGCATCAGACCAATAGGCCATACAATTCAGCATTCTATCTAGATAATTTCCGACCAGATGACCCAGCAAAGTTTTCAAGTGCAACAAGGTGGTAATAGTCATCTGCAGTTGTTCATTCCTGACATCTGGATGCCAGAAGTCTCTTAATGAGACAACTGCATTTTGTTAATGAAAAACCTTCTTCCTGTCCCCGCCCCCACTCCACCAATTGCTATGACTATGGAATTAGTGGTTGGGTAACCCTGTAATGCTCTATTCCTTCCTGTGTTTTCCAGGAGAACTGATTAACCTTGCTATGTACTGTGAGCGAATAAGGAGGAAATTCTGGCCCGAATGGCACCATGATGATGACAACACTCTATACGAGTCGGAAGAAAGCAGTGAGGCAAGTAAGACTCACCCCTTGCAGGACTTCAGTTTTTACTCAAGGACAGAAACCTTTGAAGATGAGGGCACCGAGAATAGTTTTTCCCGAACGCCTGACACTGATTACACTGGACATTCCCTCTTTGATTCTGACGTGGACATGGACGACTACACAGATCATGAACAATGCAAGTGACGTGTTTACAAAATGCTTCTCCGTCTTGTGTCAGAAACACCATTGCCTCTTGTGAATCATGCCAATTGCTCCAGGTTCTTAAGAGGCCCATATTGCTTGGGAAGAGACTATTGTGTCTGATGCCATGTTCACATGCTATCTGGACCCTTTCAGCATTGTTTCATTTCGTTAAAGCATTCCGATGGATCCTAGATAAACAGTTTTTAATTCTGCTGAACAGGATGGCAAAAAGTTGATGAGGAAGGTAATGGGTTGGGTGGGGATTTGTGTTCGTGGTTTTTTTTTATTTAAAAAAGAACATTCCAGAATGATGTGGACCAGCCAATGATAAGCAGAGCAAAGCATTGAGGAAGGCTCAATGTTTGGGCTGATATTTTCCTGGAAACAGACTGAGGACAAAAAGGGAAGAGGGGTTGTTAAGACAATTGTCTGCCTAATACATCACAGCAATGGCTGAATGCGGTCAACACAGCAAGGGATTATAATATTCTTTTTTCTCCTCATGGCTTCCTGCACTTTGGGAATGCCAGGTGACGGCCTGCATTTTATGTATGCAGATGCCTTCAACAGATGCGCTAAATATCAAGTCTCCAATTTCAAAGGGAGACAGTCAACAAAGACAAAAAGAATGATTCTCCCCCATTCAAAATCTAGCTATTTGAGGATTTGCTTGACTATTTCTGATTTATTTGGGTACCATCTAAAACAGGGATGCTGCACAAGTTTTGGTTTTAGCCTGTCCTTATCAGTATAAAAAAGCCTGTTGCTAACATGCTGTCACTCTATAATGTGACCAAGAAACAGAACCCAGGATCAGGTTATGCAGCTGAAGGGATTGGACAGTGCAGTTAAAGCAGACTTAATTCTCAATGGGAATCCCACTGATTTTCAATGGGAATGATTAATCAGGGGCCAGTGCAGGTTTAGGCTCAGGCCCCCTACACTGAAGACTATAGCCTTTTCCTTTCTCCTATATAAATTAATGGCTGCCTTTCTCTCTGGTGGGGACAAGAGCAGTGCTCCACTTTGGAGACCCGGGTGCAGTAAAAGCAAAGCTCTCCACCCCTGCAAGTGCCTGTCCCTCACTAACTAGGATCCTGCACTGGGCTGCATCTTTCCCCACCACCCCAGCATTCTCCCAGTATACAGGCCTTCCCTCTGCAACCCCGCCCCCCCGTCTGTCATAATGATGGACTTCTTGCTAGAAAAATCATCACAATATTCAGCACAAGGAGGTTTGGACAACTTATGTGTATTTGTAGTTTGCTCCATCTGTGTTTCTTAGGTCCAAATTGGATGTTTGCAATGTATACTGTTTATTACGGAGCTGTGAGTATAGTGCAGGGAATAATTTGTGGAAAGAGGTCCTTGGACTCAGACCTAACTGGGAAGTTGGATCTTCTGCTCTTGAGCACCTGACCTGGAAGTATTTGTTGGGGTTAGTTTGGTTACATGAAATATGTGCAAAGACTTGATTATCTCTGTTATGTCACATGCTGCAGAATACATATCTGGCTTTGGAGATACCTTGGAATTCAGCTCTGGTGAGCTTTGACAACAGTTAAGTGCTGCCATAGGGTCTGTCTGTACTGCACATGTTTGGGATTGTAATTTTGTTGGGTTTTTAAAATTTTCTCTCCCCCATGTCACTTCCCTCGCCTTTTTGCTCCCCCAAAGTACCAAACCTTTTGTTCTGGTTGAATGAATGTTGATAGTAATCAATTGCCAAGGTAGAGTCCACACAGATGCAAATAAGGGAATATAATGAAGAGAAGACAGGTGCTCTCCTTCTCTCTTAACCCAAACAGGTTGTAACCCTATACTTATGGAATCATGGGATAGTACTTTGTTTTTTGTAAACCTGTTTTAATGACTCTTTGAGTGCTTGGAGATTTCTAGATAACTGGAACAAGTCAAACCTTGCAGCCATAAAGGTGCATCCAGATGGCAACCAACCATCTCCCCACTAATTCCTTGTTAGGCGCACTAATGAGCAACCAGGAGCACAGGAAGTGTCTTTCCCCCCTGAGATGTTCTTGTGCTCATTGCCAGAAACAAGCTATGCTGACTACATAACCTGTGATGGTCTCTGTAGGGTGTGTAAACATGTGCAACCTGAAGCCCCTGGTATGAGATGCATTGATACAGTGTATCTGTTCTTCTAATTAAAGTCACATGGATGTGCCTTTAGGTGTGCTAACTTGTAACTAATCTTCTGAATGGGACTGTGAGCTTGCAGCTACCTCTGCCAGCTTCTGCCTTGTAGGAATTCACACATCTTGGACAAAATGTTTAGCTGGCTCTCCAGAGAACCTTTAAACCTCTTTGGGCTTGCCTGGTCAGGATTTACTAGAGAAGCATTGCCAGTCCTCAGATGAATGGTAATTGAAATCCTTTGTCAGTATCCTTAGAGGAATGCAGTTTTCTTCCATAGGCTAGGTATTCATGGTGGATGTCCTACAGTCCCATTAATACTACTCAGAGTAGTAATCTTCTTGGGTTCAGCAGTATATGGAAATTACTGCTTTCCAAATCTGCAGTATAATCTTATGCTGCTGCAACCAGTTGACGTATTGTATTCAGTGGAATGATTCTGAAGCA
This sequence comes from Hemicordylus capensis, assembly GCF_027244095.1. Classification (NCBI taxonomy): domain Eukaryota; kingdom Metazoa; phylum Chordata; class Lepidosauria; order Squamata; family Cordylidae; genus Hemicordylus; species Hemicordylus capensis. The sequence goes on along the minus strand of NC_069657.1, from coordinate 324,104,456 downwards.
AATGGTTTGAGGAGCACAGCCTTTGTGCTTATAATTCTAGGTATCAACACTGTTTTGAGGAAAAAAACATCGTGGGGAAATATAGACGTTGGAGAATTTGTCCACAGGATGGAATTCTCCATGCCTTGTAGGAAGGTGGTGTGAAAAACTGAGGGATGGAGATGAAATTTTAAAAAATGAAATACAGTAGATAAATTGGACCCCATGACCATTTCCACCCTTTGTCTAACATTGTCCTTAAGGATCTTGGAACTGCAGCTAGTGCACTGCTGTTTGCTTGCTAAAGCAGTAGCTGATGCTGTCCACCTGACTGTGGATATGAGGTATGGTTTCCCCCCCCCGAATCCCATAGATGTTATGCTACCTTTATGTGATTTCTTATTCTAGACATCTTTACAAATGTATAGGACAGCTTCACACAATCTCCTGCAAGTCGGTAAGCCAGTAACATTCGGGAAAGAGACAAGATGCAGGTATGTGTGCTTCCAGCGGGCACAGTGTCTGAAGCCACCCAAATCCAATTCCTGCCCTCGAGAAGCTACTGAATTTGTCAAGCCAACTTCAAATCTTGATGACAGAAGTCAGTAGAATCTCAGTAACAGTCATGGAAACTGGACTTGGTCGGCTTCAGATGACATGCCCATCTGGAGCACATCCTGATCTTTTAGCTACATGTTACCAGTTTACCAACTTGCAGTGGATCATGTGATACTGCCCATATTATTTTGAAATGAGTTGGAGGTACAAGTGAATCACATATGGTTATCTAGAGGTCCAGCGCCGCTCCCCTGGGGGACCTTGTTGGCAAACTAAGCACAATAATAGGACACGAAAGGGATCAAAACTTAGAAATAGTGATGGTTATAAACCAATCCCAGGTCATAAAAGATTAACGGCACCAGAAGTAAACCAGGCATGTATTTGCTTAAAACTACTTATGCTGGCCAAGGAACTTGCTTTCCGTACAAATGTCAAATAGGTCTTGAGTCTTATGTTCAAATCATATTTCATCATTTATATAGAACTAAATGTGCAAAATGCTTTACAGTTTTTATATTGTTTGTCTTTACAACAAATCTATGAGTTAAATCACTATTATGTCTGTTTTATAGATGGAGGGAACGAGGCTGAGAAATAGTATATTGCCAAAACAAATCAATCGGTGGTTGAGAAGAGGTTTGAACTCAGATCTAACGCTTTATTAATTTTGACTACAGTGGCTCTTTATCTTTAAAAATTAAATGTATATCATTGATGTCATATTTTGAGTGAAGAGATATTTGCAAAATGCCAGCTTGTTTAGGATGACAAATCTGTCTGTAGTCATGGTGGATGACATATGTAAGATTGGTAGTGATTCTTATTTATTTTAAGGGACATCTTTTGATTTAATTGCCATCAAAGAGAGCATCATATTCCTATCAAACATAAAGGATCCCCCCACGCCCACTCTGAAACTGCACAGTGCAGTTCTAACCACATCACGATGGCTAAAAATGATGGCAGGCATCCCAAGTGCTAGTGCTACAGGAGTGGGGTGATTTTCATAGATCACCTTGAGGGAGATGCATGACCCCCAGGGATGTATTTTCAGAGGGCACAGTGGGCTTCAGAGAGGAGATGGTTGAAAGTTGCCCCTCTCATGAACTATGAGCTGCTCATCTGCTACACGATCACTTCATTAGTCTGGATGCTGATCGCTGACAACAATTTGCTGTATTTAAACAGAATCTAGCATTGTAGTCTTTCTTCTTTTTGTATACTTGATCTGGTTTATAACCTCATCTGCAATGCAGAGATCAGTTCAATGAACTTGGTAAGGGTTTTGGCTCCTGGAATTTCCCCAATCTCTGTTTATCTCAACTGTTATTTGAAATGTAGTATGGGAACTGTAGCTGGTCTCAGGTCCATAGAAAATCTAATCACAGAGCATGTCCGTTATCCTCCTAGTGATTAGTATCCTTTTAGAAGCAGAAATTGAGTCATCTGCAATGTTTGGTGGGGGTGGGGATAACAAGGTCTCCATTTTTCATTTTCTGATTCCAACTATGCCTAAAAAGGAGAAAGGAAGCAACAGCAAAAAATCCTTTGTGCCTTGTCTGTAATCTTTTCAGTTGGTGATTAACACCAATGGAGGCCTTAAGTACTGGTAAGTTTGGAAGAATCTTGCTGCTTTCCAAGGGCCAGGCAGCCTTTTGAACACAGGGTTTTGTCTTTGTGAGGCAGTTCAGCCTGGGCTTGTTTGTGCTCCCCCCCCCCCCAGTGATGGGAGGGAGGGTGGGCTTGGAAGGGGCTGCAGGTGGAGGAGGCAAAACTCTCAGGGCGGCACACAGGATCACTCTGCTTCTACAATGGGGCTGGGATCTGTTTCCTCTGTTTGTTTTAAGTTATGAATGTATTTATTGCTTTTCTGTGTTACAGAACACTCAAAGGAACTTACAAGTATGACACGTTAAAAAATATTTAAAACGTAGATAAAAATATACAGCATATTATCATTGAGAACTAAACAATACATAACATAACAGCAGCAACACGTCCCTCAGTGACTGGACAAAGCCTTCAGAAATTCAAAAATGTTTGCCTGCTGACGGAAGTTGTAGAGGGAGCTTGCCTATTGGCTCCCACTAGGAATTACAAATTTATTTATTTATTTAAAACATTTATATACCACCCAAAGCGCAAGTCTCTGGGCAGTTTACAACAAAAATTGTGGGCACTATGACACAAAAGGTCATGCCCTGCCCCCTTCCACCCACCCCTGTTGAGTTGATCTAACCTAGGAGGAGACTCTGAGCAAGTTGGCATCCCTAGATCTCACAGGATGGGGCAGGGGATGGCAGAAGGTGCTCCCTAGGGGATGCTAGATCCAGGCCATTTGGAACTTTCACGATACAAGCTTATACCTTGAACTGTGTCCCAAAAAATTCTGGACACTAGGGTTGATCTGAAAATTCTCTTAGAAGCAGTTTTGATGAAAAGAGAGGAAGCTGCATAGATTCGAGGGGCAAAGGACAAAAGAGGATGATTTCAGAGATGGATGAGAAAGTCAGTACAGTTTTAAAGGAGGATGTCTAGCTGCTGTTTGGCAGTGGCGTTTCTTTAATTACAGTTCGTGCTGCATTTTTGTAGGTGGCAGGGCCAACAAAGCTGGAAGTGCTAGACCTCTTCCTGGTAGCCGGCTCTATCCTGCTGCTGCCCCCCGCCCGAGTGTCCTCGGAATTATGCTACACCATGACATAGTCTCATTTCTGGGGCATTCTGCGAAAAGAAAAAAGGTCATAGATGGAGTCAGCCACCAGGAGAAGACCCAATGTTGCCACTGCTGCTACTGGCCACAGAGGTGTGTCATAAAATATTCCTAAAAAAAAAAAAAAGGACACCCACTACCACCACTAGCCAACAGTAAGTTGTTCCTCCATGAAACATTACGAATTTTGGACTTCCATGCTTAAAACACTGAATTGGTCTCTCATTTTCACCAGCGGTAAATGGTGAAAATGCCTGTTTGGATCAGCATGAGTCCAAGGGATTTTCTAGGAAAACATGGTAGCTGTTAATTGGATGAGAAATTCCTCTGGGGGAAAAAAAGAGACAGATGTCGATGGAGTGAGAAATTTCTCTGAATTTCAAAGGCCTCCCTGACAAATTGCTGAAATTGTGCTTCCCCCCACCCCCGCCCGCCACCTACTCACCACCTGAGAACTTGGTGGAGAAAATGGGAGAGATGTTTTGGTGGAATTCTGCTGGAGGCCAGTGCAGATTATCCAGGATCAGGGCAATGTGCTGTTTTATCTGTCTGTCAGTAAATGGATAATTCTAGCTGAAATTTCAGGGGCATCTTCAGAGAAAGTCCCACATAGAGATCACTGTTGTAGGTTACTCATCTATTCATGATGGTGACCAGAACCCCATCTGGAAGCTGGTTAAAAGTATAAAAGTACTGCCATATGTGCATGCAAGACCACAGCCTGTTGCTGTGTACCTCTTTTTAGAATGAGAGTGTGATCCAGTCTGCAGTAGGCAATGCTGCCCCATCAACAATTACACCTCCTGTCTTGTCAGCTTTCAGTTTCTTAGCTCTTATCCATGGGCTCTTCCAAATGGTGATTTCTTTCAACTTCAGCACCAATTCCAAAGAGAGATGTAGCAAACTGACCACATGATGACATTCAAGGACATCATATAAGTTCTTAGTAGCATTTGCTGGCAATGTGTGAAAAAATGGTGTGTCTTTTCAATGCTACTTTTATTTTGCATTTTTCATGGATTGGCAGTGGATGGCATTAAGAACTTTATGTGACACCTTTGAATGTCATGTGGGTGTCTCATTACGGATCCTCCCATCAGAATTTGGCCTGAAGTTGGAGTAAATCACCATCTGGAAGAGCTGCATGTCTGAATTGCCCGGGCTTCTGAGTGCCAGCCATGTGAAAAGGAAAGTGCCTCTGTAGAATTTGGGGACCTTTATGACTCTTCTGCAGGGTTACCTCATGATATATAGAAATGGCAAAGCCTCACCTACCTTGCAGCTTTTAAGATGGTTGACTTTTGCTCATGGTGGTGATGGGCAGGGGGATTGGCTTATGCATTGGAGCTAAGAGCATACAGCTCCCATTTTAGGAGCTTTATGCCATTAGCATGATGTCTGCTTTTGAATGATTGGGGCTGCTTTCCCTTCAGAAAGGACGGTGATGACAGAATGGCTTGAGGGTTGTGATTCTAGCTGTTGGCTGAATTTATTGCAGTTCACATTTTTGATTGATTGATTAAGTGCCGTCAAATCGGTGTTGACTCTTAGAGACCACGTAGATAGATTCTCTCCAGGATGAGCTGCCTTATACTTAAAGCTGCCTTTAAGGTCTTTCAATGGTCATTCACTGCTGTTGTAATTGAGTCCATCCACCTTGCTGCTGGGCATCCTCTTCTTCTCTTTCCTTCAACTTTCCCCAGCATTATGGACTTCTCAAGGGAGCTGGATTTTCGCGTAATGTGTCTGAAGTATGATAGTTTGAGCCTGGTCATTTGTGCCTTGAGTGAAAATTCTGGATTGATTCGTTCTATGATCCATTGGTTTGTTTTCCTGGCTATACATGGTATCCTCAAAAGTCTTCTCCAGCACCAAAGTTCAAAAGCGGCAATACTTTTTCTATCTTGCTTCTTCAGAGTCCAGCTTTTGCATCCATAGAGTGTCACGGGAAATACTGTTGTCAGAACAATTCTAATCTTTGTAGGTATAGACACATCACGGCATCTAAATATCCTTTCCAAGGCCTTCATTGCAACATTACCAAGTGCTAGTCTGCTGGCGTATTTCTTGGCTGCTGGATCCTTTACTGTTGATGGTCGATCCTAAAAGGCAGAAGCTATCCACCACTTCATTGACTTCACTATCAGTTCTGAGGCTGGTTGCTGTACCCGTTGTCATTAGTTTAGTATTCTTTACATTTAGTCGTGGTCCCATTTTTTCACTGTGCTCCTTGACTTGCATTTTTAGAGCTTGCAGATCATCTGCATTCTCAGCTATCAGAGTGGTCATCAGCGTAGTGCAGGTTACTGATGTTTCTTCCTCCAATTTTAAAACCACGCTCATCTTCTTCCAATCCAGCTTCTCTCAGTATATGTTCAGCATATAAATTGAATAAATAAGGAGAAAGTATACAGCCCTGTCTTACTCCTTTGCTGACCTGGAACCGGTCTGTTTCACCATGTTCTTTCTGGACTGTGGCATCCTGTCCTGTGTATAGGTTTCTAATGAGAACAATGAGATGTTCTGGGATGCCCATTTCCCTAAAGACATTCCACAACTTGACATGGTCGATGCAATCGAAGACTTTTCTGTAGTTAATAAAGCACATATTTACTTCTTTCTGGTATTCTTTGGCTTTCCCAATTATCCAGTGTGCATCAGCAATGATGTCTCTTGTTCCTCGGCCTTTTCTGAAACCATCTTGAACATCTGGCATTTCCCTTTCCACATAGGGCTCTAATCTGCATTGGATGATCCTGAGCATTATTATGCTAGCATGTGAAATCAAGGATATTGTGTGATGGTTTGTGCAATCTGTTAAGTCTCCTTTCTTTGGTTTGGGTATGTAGACTGACCTCTTCCAATCTGTTAGTCACTGTGGTGTTCTCCAAATTTACTGGCACAGTTTGGTTTAGAGCCTTGACAGATTCTTCTGTTGCCTGTCATATTTCTGTAGTAGTACCATCAATTCCTGTAGCCTTCTGACTCGGTAATGACTGGAGTGCTGATCTAACTTCATCTTCCCAAACTAGAGGTTATTGCAAGCAGGGGATACCTTCTAAAGTATCTTGGATGTTGATGTCCCTGCTGTACAGGTTTTCAGTATACTCTTTCCATCTCTGTTTGTTCTTCTCTGAATCAGTTACTATCTGTCATTTGGCATCCCATAACATACCAATTTAAGGCTGGAACTTCCTTCTGAGTTCAGAGATCTTTTGGAAAACTTTCCTTGTTTTTCTGTGTCTATTAACATCCTCGTGGTCTTTACAGATGTCACTGTAGTACTGCTCCTTGTCTATTCTAAGAGCTTTCTGAAAGTTCCTTCCTGAGGTCTTTATCTTCCTTTACTTTCGCTTCTCACCTCTTATTGGCAATTTCAGTTGTCTATTCTTTCATCCATTTTGCTTTCTTCTGTTTCTTGGTCTATAGCACTCTTTTTTCACATTCGTCCTTTACCATTTCTTTGATTTTATTCCACAGCACCTCTGGTTGTCTATCAATTAAGTTCAGAACTTCAAAGTGGTTCCTGATATTCTTCTTGAAAATGGTGTGTACATTCTCAGAATCATATTATGGAAACTAAATAGCTTTGTTTTTCCACTTTAGCTTGACTTGGAACTTGCACATGAGCAGTTTGTGAACTATTCCACAATCGGCCTCCAGCCATGTCTTTGCTGTTATAACTGAGTTCTTACACCTCCTTGCACCAATAATGTAATCAGTTTGATTTCTGTGTACTCCATCTGATGATGTCCATGTGAATAGGCACCACTTTGGTTGTTTGAAGAACATGTTAGCAATGAAAAGATCATTGGATTGGCAGAAACTAATAAGTTGTCGTCCTGCTTCATTTCTGTTTCCTAGGCCATACAGTCCGACAGTGTTTCTCTCCTTACCACTTCCAACTTTGACATTCCAGTCTCTAACCACCAGCAACACAACTTAATTGCATGTTCTGTCAATTTCAGACTGAACTTGAGCATAAAACTCATCAGCTTCCTCTTCTTCTGCATCAGTTGTTGGGGCATAGACTTGAAGAACTGTCATGTTAAAGGGTTGTCCATGAAATCTGGTTGATATTAGTTGGTCACTGACCACATTGTACCCAAGTACTGTCATTGCCATATCCTGCCTTATGAAAGCAACAGCATTCCTTCTTTGTTTCTTGTGTCCTGAGTAGCAAATGGTATGCTGCTCTGACTGAAAGTGTCCCATTCCAGTCCATTTTAATTCACTGATGCCCAAGATGTCAATCTCTGGTCGATTCATTTCGTCTTTCACTGTGTCGAGCTTTCCCATATTCATGCTTCTTACGTTCCACATTCCCATTTTAATTCTGTCTTTGCAGCTTTGGATTTTCTTTTTCCACATGGTAACATTAGCCTCTAAACGTCCAAAAGGCTTTAGCCTAACCACTTCATAAACGCCATCAGTACTCTGAGAGATTCTCAGCTCTTCCTCAGCAGCATCTTGACTACCATCTGACCTGAGGGGCCCATCATCTGGCACTACATCGACAATCATTCTATCTTGTCTAACCATGTGGTTTTCTTGGTAAAATACAGGAGTGGTTTACCATTGCCTTCTCCCGTGCAGGATGAAATGATGCCTTTGTCATTGTCACAAAAATACTGTCCTTCCTATATCGCTGCTGCCCAATATAGGTGCCTGCTTGCTTTAGCTGGGCAGCTGGGATTATCTTTGCACCTTGGGTGACCCTACTGGGAGCATACCTCCTGGCGTACTTCACTCATCCCTCTGAGGAACTCCACCCCCACCCCCAGCCACGATGAGGCAGCGTAGCAGGACTTGGGTGTGTGTATGTCACAGTTTTACATTCTTTGAAATATGTTAAAGTATTTCATATGATAGGTATATCCAGATGGTAGTTTCCCACAGGACACCACTGGGAGAATCACAAGGGCATCACAAGCGCTTCATGGAAATGCCAGTATGTCCACGAAGCAGTCTGTCCAAATAACATTCCCACACTTAATGTAGGCTTATGATACTAAAACAGTACATCATCTAATCTCCAAAATTATAGCAATCTGGATGTGCCCGCAGAAAGGAAGCATTGGGATATTGTCTTCCTTTTAATTCCGGGTTATAAGAAGATTGTATAATACTGCCTTTAGCCTGGATGAGAAATCACATCACTGGTGCATATCCCTTTGAAACTAATTGGACTTGTGTTAGTGGAAAAGACTGAGGAAGTATTTGGTTTTTAAAGCTGCCTGCCTGAAAAATTTACTTGAAACGTTTAAAGCACAATTTCTTTTCCTTTTGTCCATCTGTGCAGCAATCTTTTGAAAAACTACTACCCAAAGTGTCTACAAATACCACAGCATCATTTTGGTAGCCCATGATGTTTGTTATCTGCATTGTTTTCTGTTTATAAGAAATGTGTGAATGTATTTATCAGATCACATGCCTTTCATTTCTTAGGGAGAACTCTGGTTATTTTGAAGGAATAAATTTAGGGAGTTTTTTGTGTTTTGTTTCCTGTTATACCAATAGAGTTTAAACTGAAGAAAATACGTGGGTAGAGGCAGCTATGCATGTACACACATCTGTCTTGGAACTCTATAGACATAGTTCTAAAACATAGTTGGAAATCTTGCTTCTGTTGCATAAATAAATGCAACTTTTCTCTTAACATTGGGAAGTCTTAAACAAGGAGACAGATCATATTGTGGTGATGGCTGATCTGGTACCTTTTAAAAACAGACACATCTATGGTTACTGTTTTCTTAAATGCAACTAGGAAGAAGGCTGCACCACAGGAAGAAAAGACAAAGCTAAAAGATGCAAAAGGATTAATAGACAAATGTGGCTAAACATCTTTCAGATACCCATGTTCTTCCTTGAGGGGACATTGTTCAACACTTATACCATTAATCATTTTTAAAACGGCTTCTTTCTCCAGGAGTCTATCTAGATGACAATTTATTTCAACATTAACATAGATTGCAATGATTTTCTGGGGCATCCAAATTACCTTTAAACATTTTGCATAATTTCTTAGCGCCATCTGCTGGCAATCTGTGAAAAACCTTTTAATCTGTCCCTTTTAAAATACTACTTTTATTCTGACTAGAAAAATAAAAGGGTTTTTTTTAATGGATTGTCAGTAGTTGGCGCTAAGAAATTACTCAATGTGTTTAAACATCATTTGGTTGCTCCAGAAAATCTTTCATTGGAATTTGTGTTTATGTTGGAATAAATTGTTATCTAGATAGACCCCAGGGTGAAGCTCAAAAGAACAGCCCCTTTTGGCAAGCTGCCCTCCTCAGGGGCACAGATCAAAAGCTGAATGTACATGAGAGATCACATGACCTCTCTAATCAATTAATGACAAAGTCACAGTGCAGAATAAAAATGATGATGAATGCAAACTAATTCTGTAGGAAGGAAATGAATTCAGACAGGCCACAAAAACAAAACCATAATGAATAATAAAATCTCGTGTAACATAATAAAACAGCTACGAGCCAGTCTTCTTGTATAAAGCCTAGAGTTGTAATATGAAATAAGCTGGGAGTTAAAATGCAGTATACGGAACAAGCAAAAATGATGCAATAATTTTCAACTCTGTAACTTCACTAAACAAAAAACAATAATGAGAAAATCTGTTGTACAAATCCAGGAGTAAACACAGCATAATATAATGTAATGGAAGTACAGACATAGAAACTATCTATCTATCTATCTATCTATCTATCTATCTATCTATCTATCTATCTATCTATTTATACTAGTCGACCCCCACACAGAGCATCTGTGCACTCTTGGGGGCTGACTACCTCTCCCCACCCACCTGCCCCAGTCTCCGGCTGGGCCCAGTCTCTGGCCGGGCCGAGTGCCACCATGGCAGCCGAGGTGCCATTGCTGCGGCCGGGCCCACCGCTGCCTCACCTCCGCAGTCGCCCGGCCAGCCAATTCTCCTGGGTGCGCCTCAGCCAATCAAGCGCCTCTGCCACTCAGCCAATCAGCTGGGTGCTGGGATGCACATTCCAAGGCACACCCAGGAGAATTAATATTATATACATACACACACTCACACATACACATGCCAATAAATAGAACATACTAATGCTTAACAAATAACATAAGAAAAACCATGAAGGCAATGATAGTTGCTCACCAAAAATAATTTCTTGTCCTACCATAGAATCTCACTAACTGTGGTGAACCTGGCAAATCTGAAAATAACTAAACTGATGTAACTTTTATATACTACCATTTACCATGCATGTGAATCAGAAGTTTATAAGACTGGGAGATCTTACTGAGTAGTCCATTTGTTAAAAGGAAAACAAGGCTGCTTTATCCTTAATTGAGAACCAGTGTATACATTTGCTTGTACTCAACATAGACCACAGTGAGGATACAGCATTTAAGAGTGGCTGCAAGTGAATGTTTACCTTTTGTTAATATATTTAAAGAAATTGTTGCAGGAAAATAAATACAATTCAATACATGTATTAATCAAAACGGAAAAATAATCGCACCACTCACCAAAATTTAGTACAATGAGAGACATTCATACTGAGAAGGCTTCATTTTTTTCTCTAGGAAATTCTTCAAGGAATTCCCAGATAGGAAAAGCAGGGAAACCAGACAAGTAAGTAAGTTATCTGAGGTCCCAGGCCTTTCCACCCCTGCACCAATTTGAGAAGTGAGTTTGGTGATGATGATCATTTCCAAAATGGTATTAACTTGCTATCTGCACGAAGGTGAAATTGAGCTCTTCCATTTTCTAGCTCATACAATTTTGGCTGCTTAAAAAATCCTGCCAAGCCGAGCCATTGTTTGTTTATTAGTTAATCGATTTTTATACCCCCTCACCCAGATGGCTCTAGGTGGTTCACTAAACCAAACACTCACTAAAGGTCAGGCCAAAAACATATGTTTTTAGGGCTCTTTGTAAGGCTGCTAAAACTCTTAAGCCTCTAATATCCATAGGGAGCACATTCCAAAGCCCAGGAGCAGCTACAGAGGAGTTGGTGGCAGCCAGAGACAGACTTCTCCTGATGACGTTTAAAGTGCAGTTGGGATCATACTGAAGAAGGTGCCCTTCTAGTAAACCCGGTCCTAAGCTCTTTAGGATGTTAAAGGTAATTACCAGCACTTTGTATTTTGCCCGGAAACATATCGTCAGCCAGTGCAGCTGATTTAAAACAGGCATAATGTGGTCTCTCCAACAAACCCCGGAGACCAATCTGGCTGCTGCATTTTGAGCTAACTGAAGTTTCTGAATGACATACAAAGGCAGCCCCAGGTAGACCGCATTGCAGGAATCATGACTAGCAGTAAGTACACCACAGTTTTGAGATATCTTCAAGGAACGGATGCAGCTATCGTCTCAACTGAAGTTGATAGAAAGTGATCCTGGCCATAGCTTCTACCTGAGACACCAGGGTGAGGCCTGGGTCCAGAAGCACTGCCAAACTACGGACCTGTTCCTTCAGGGGGAGTGCAACCCCATCCAGAACAGGAAATACTTTCATATCCCTCAAATTATGACCTCTCACCATTAGTACCTCTGTCTTGTTTGGATTCTGCTTCAGATTATTATCCCTCAGCCATCCCATTACTGCTTGAAGTACCTTGTACTTACGATAATACAATGGGCCATCTGGTGCCAAGATGTGTAAAGGAATCTTCTTCCTGTGAGTGAATGGAAAATCCCTGAATGTGTGACTTGTCAAGCTGAATGCAGTCCAGCAGTTGTCAGCCAGAAACTTGATGAACCAAATAAACACATTTTGCTGCCTGCCTGGGACTACAAAAAGCACCTGACAAGCCACAGTACATGGCTGATGGTCTGCATTTGGTATGGTGGATAACAAGTTGTCTTGGCTTGGAGCAGGTTTTTTAAAATAGACCAGTCAGTGTACTGTGTACTGTAAAAACAAAGTACCATTTGTGTTTGGTTTTTTTTTAAAAAATGTGTGAAATTAATGTCATATAAGCTGCATTCTGCATTTTCTTCTTCCAGATGTCAGATATTCTATTCCCTTCCCCCCCCCAAACCACACACACACACACACACACACACACTCTCTCTCTCTCTCTCTCTCTCTCTCTCTCTCTTTGATAAATGTATAGAAATCTTTACAAGATTGAATGTTTCAGGAGCCTGAATTTATGCAGGAGTACCCAACACTGGAGCAGGAAGGGAACAGGATCTTAAAGCTGTTAAAACTTGACTAAATATCTTTTCTCTTTTTTTGCCTTAGTGGGGAGATGTGTGTAACGCTCTGCCTTGACAGGTTTGAAAGTTATGCTGGAGGGGTCCCCTTTGTTCTTTTGCTGCTGTACTTGTCAGTGATGTAATAGGCCTCTTTTGCTCATCTTTGATTTTGTGTCTGGAAGACTAGTGGAATGTGTGTACAGAACAGGACATATGATACATGAGCCGTTTCATATGATAGCTTTACTGCTCTGCCTAATTGTAGCTCAACAAGTCCCGGAGCAAAGGCAGCCAGTGCACATGCCCAGTCTGTGTGTTGTTTCTGCTGCCAATTGCACCTACAAATCTTCTCTACCCATCCCTACAGGATAACAACCAAAGGGGGTGAGTTTATAGGATCATTTACAGCAGGAAAACATTACCATGATGCCACATTGCTTCTTTATTGTCCATATTGATAGAACTTCCCCAAGAATGCTTCCCAAATGCTTAGCGATTCTGCTTCAGTATATCTCAACCTAAAGAGAGATTTTTCACAACAATCCTCAGGTCAATATACATTTTCACACATGGAGACATTTACAAACAAGTCCACTATTTCTGTGTAAATGGGAAACATCACCTGGGCTCCTTTTCTTAGCTATAAATGATTCCATAAACTCACCTGGAAGTTTGTATTACCATTCCTGCTGTATCATGTATGTGGGTAAGGAGAAATTCACTGCAGGATATGTAATGGGATCACATACATGGCATGAACTGAACATGTTGGTAAGCAGAGGAAATTAACAGGGTATCACATATGTACATTTGGTCTTAGTGGGTGGGGTACATTAGGACACACTGAATGCTGTTACACCAGGTATATGCTATGTCAGACTGAACATTGCACATTTACCAGTCAGTGCACCCATGATGGGATAAGTACCATATCCTAAGTTCCAAAGGTCCATCATGTTCAGAACTAGCCTTTGTGATGCCAGTAGTACAAGCAGGTTTGGCTGTTGTCGGTGCTTAGCTGCTCTTGCTCACAACTCATTGAAAAGAAGGCAGGTGACACTGGCTTGCAGCCTTCTCACAAAGCAGTGTGCTTGTGTGTGGTGTCTTCCATTTCATCCCTCTTCAGAATGTGTTGCTATGTCCCCAGTACCTTGTTGAGGACAATGTGAGTATTGTATTTTTCAGGAACACTGAGAATTGCAACACGTTTATAATCCAACCATTTAATCAAAGAATATTAGGGGTAAATGGGAGATGTGTGTCGTCGTCGTGGAATGGAGAGCTGATGTCAAACTATTCCATGGATAATGTTTTACTGGAATAATGAAGTGGCACATTGCTGAATGAAAAAACCAATGCTATTATGTTATTTTAAAGAAATCTCTGGGCAGGATCCAGGCTAAGGGCCAGTTCAGACAACCTGCAAAAAGTCCAATTTCTGGAAACCTCCAGTTCCCGAGGAGTGTCCACTCCTGGAGGGTGTGTTGCCTGAACCTGCCAAGCTGTCTGCCTGACATTCATTCTCTGAACAACATCAAATATTTATATACTGCTTTTCAACAAAAGTTTCCAAAGTGGTTTACACAGAGGAATAAAAAAATAAATACGATGGATCCCTGTCCCCGAAGGGCTCGCAGTCTAAAAAGAAACACAAGATAGACACCAGCAACAGTCACTGGAGGTACTGTGCTGGGGATGGATAGGGCCAATTGCTCTCTCCCTGCTAAATAAAGAGAATCACCACATTAAAAAGGTGCCTCTTTGCCCAGTTAGCAGGGGTCAAACTTGAACAACATTAAATGTAGGTTACAAATGGGAGGAGAGTGTTGGAAGGTCCAACATTCAGGTGGAAGGTCCAGGAAATGGAGCTTGGCAGGTTCAGACAATACATGCACCGGGAGCATGTACCCCACAGGAACGGGACTTTCAGCAGGTCATCTGAATCTGCCCTAAGTGAGTCATGACTCATTGAAACAAATGGGACTCAAGTTAGTCACATCTCATTTGCTTCAGTGATGTTTAGTTGTGATTAACCTAGTATGGATCCTGCCCTGTGAATCTACATCAATTATTTTAGCACTGTTATTATTACTAGTTTATAAAGCCATATTTAAACTTGTGCACTTGAGTGTAACTTACATTTAAATTGTGCACTATGTTGATCAATGTAAATATATGTGTGAAGATCTGTATATTTGGTCTCAATGCTATATGTAATTGATGTGTAAATGATAATGAACAGGTATCAAATATTTTGAGTGTGCATCCTTTCTCTTCTTGCTACACAATCACTTATCAGTATAGGAAAAGGAAGGCTCTTGTCCTTTATAAAGAACCAGGTTCTTAAGCTCTCATGGATGCTAGCTGTGGAAATGGATAGCAGTATAAACAGTGCTATAACTGTTTACCGGTCTAAAAGTGTCATATTTTCTTGCTTCTGCATTACCCTATTAGGAATTTACCAGTCCTACTAATAAGGACTCTCTCAGATGACGTCAAGGTGACTAAAAAGGGCTCTCCCAGATGACATCAAGAAGTGCTGTTCCTACACAGTTCCAAGTACCATTTTGCTCGGCTTCCACACATTTCAAGACTCATTGTCCTTTCCAGTTCCAGTTTATGCCCTATCTATATGTATAGCAGGGTGCTTGTGCAATTTTAGCAGCACCACCTGCTGGGCAGATCTTGCTTTTTGAGAAGAACCACCATTTTCTTCACGATAAATGTAATAAATAACAATAAATTTGTTGTAATCAATAGGAAAGCTTGGAGGAAGCCCCTGGAATGGGTTTTTTTTTCTTTTGTGAAAGGACAATGAGCACAGTTCTGGTTCTGAAAACGTATTCCCAGCCTGAGTATGTGCTCAGAGGTGCTCTGTTCCAAAGACTACATGTCTCTGCCCACCCCTCCGACCACAATTTTGTTCCTGACTGTGGTTGGAGCTAGCACCCTGGGGCTCTAGGGGAAAAAAAGCAAGGTTTATCCTTGAATTAGATGGCCTCATTAATTGGAGAATTAGAAAGAATAGTCACACCCCAGTTCTAAACATTACCCAGATCTAGCAGGATCAAATATACACACAAATAAGTGCTGTGTGTGGCATTTCCCCAGGAAATAGACCTGGGGATGTACCATGACTGGCTCAATCTGTCAGAAGAACTTTTTCTGGGGTTGGGGTGGGGGCAAAAGGTGCAGTTCTATACCCACTTACCTCGTACTAAGCCCAATTGAATTCAACGGTACTGGCTCAATCTGGGAGGAGACAACTGCCTTCCTTTGCCCCCCGCCCGCATGCCCATGGAAGTCCCCATATGTAGCCTCAGTCAAATTATCTTCAATAGTGCTGAGTGTTAGTTCAGTGACAGGATTTAAATTAGCCCTCTGATTGCAGATCTATCTATCTATCTATCTATCTATCTATCTATCTATCTATCTATCTATCTATTTATTTGATTTCTATACCGCCCTTCCAAAAATAGCTCAGGGTGGTTTACACGGAGAAATAATAAATAAGATAAGATAAGCTGGATCCCTGTCCCCGAAGGGCTCACAATCTAAAAAGAAACATAAGATGATTCATAAGATAACTCTCAGATGACTGAGAAACAACTTTACTCTGGGGTCAATGTGCACACAGCTCTAGCTTCTAGACCCAGCTTTTCAAATGGGAAACCAGTGCTCAGTGTCCAGTTCCTGAGTTTCTTTATATTAGAGCCAAGTAACTACTGAAAGTGAGTTGTATGAATTTAAATGGAGCTTTTTAAATCCATATAATGTTTTTATTGTTAGGGCATAATTAAGGGAAAGTGTAAAATCATGTCGCTGGAGAATAACGACTAATGGTTTTTCTCTTCTGCAGACTTGGAAGAAAAGTTGGAACTTGCAGAGAATCACCAAAAAAGTAAAGTCTTCACCTAGTATGTCATGGTTGTTTGCCATGAAAAAGTTTTTATACAGTGCCTGACATCCAGACTAACCCTGCACGATGTGTGAAGATAGTGGGTGATTTTTGGCAGAAGTGGCCCAAGAAGTGGTGTGTTAGCTGGTGGAGCAATATGCCACCTCCTGTGGTATGCCAAGTGTGGCTGAAGTCTCCTCCTCACCAATCTGTCTCTCCTTCCAGCCGGCCTTGGCCACCATGTCTGTCCTTACACCTCACCACTTTGTATCCTCCCTTCCCCACTTGCTTTGCCTAGCAGAACACAAGCCAGAGCCAACCCACTCCCCTGCTCCAGCCTTGGGTTTTGAAAAAGCCAAAGAGGAAGTCTTTTGAACTAGCAAGTGCCGTGCTGGCCTAGAGTGCATCCATAGCGAGAGGATGCACTCTCTATGCAGTTTTCTGGTGTGGCCTAGCTTGTCAAAGAGCTGATCCCATGGCGGTGGGATGAGGTAGGTAGGGTGGGAGGGGACTTCTGCTACCCTACTGGAACCCCCCAAATCTGTCTTTTAGCTGGTCTCTCACTTTACTTCATAAAAAGCCCACCCCCACCCCCCAATTTTTGGTGATCCCCCTTCCTTCTGCAGCCTCATGTGCCTTCTGAAACTTAGGGGGTTGCCCAGCCCTCAGGGATATAGTTTTGGGAGGCACTGGTGGCTGCAGCAGGAAAGCAGCATTATGGGAAATGGCAACCTGTGTCACATTTGGTTGCTGGTGCAAAGTTACTCTGGCTGGCAGTCAGTGACCTTACCATCCAACATCCATATTTCGGGAGTTTGAAACTCTGCTCAAAGGAGTCTCCCACCCACCCCCAAGCTAGAAAATGCTTACTAAGAAGGATTCACCCTTGCTTAAGGTAATAATTTGACAATTATCAATCGCACAATGTGTGGTAAACAAACAACTCCACACGTGAACGTGCTGTTATGATGCCACCAGAGGCGGCTGGGGTGGTGGCGGCAAGAGGTACCTTTAAGAGTCATTACTGGCAATACCGCTGGTACCTGGAAGCCATGAGGAGCAATGGCACATCACCCGCATCCTGCACAGCGGTTGCCCCACCCATGGCACTCACCTGGCTTCTGCACATGCACAGTGGCCGTTTGTGTGTTCAGCAACCCCATGCTGACCACACAAATGGCTGCTACACATACGCAGAGGCCAGGTGAGTGCTGTAGGTGGGGAAGCAGACACGTGGGATGCTGGGTGGTGTGCCATTGCTCCCTGTGGCTTCCAGGTGCCAGTGCTATCACTGGTAATGACTCTCAAAAGTACCTCTCACTGCCCCCCTCTGGTGCTGCAAGAAGCACCAAGAGAGGAAGTGCGAGCCAGCTTTCTCTTTCCAAACTCAGGCCCTTTCCAGACAGCAATACACTGAGGAATGTTAAAAACTTTTGTGCAAGGTCCAAGCATGATCTTACTCTCTTTACACGGCAGCAAGCTTCCATGATACTTCTTAGTATGATCTTACCTTCTATACACATGCTGAGCAGGGATCTCAAGAGCCAGCAGCTCTTGCATTCCATGAAGAACCCACCTCTTTTCATTACTACTACTTTTAGCAACTAAGAGAAAGGGTGGATTCTTCAATGCCAGAGCTGGCCAGTAGGTGGTGCTGTGAGAATTGTGCAAGGTCTGTGCTTGGTGTGTCCAGAAGGCAAGATCATGCTAGGAAGTACCATGGAAGCTTGCTGCAGTTTGATTATGGGATGTAAAATTGTGCTTGGAACTTGTATGAAAGCTTTTAACAGCTCACCATCTGAAAAGGCCCTTAAAGGGTAACATGAGGAAGAATGTAATATATCTCCACTTTCAGTGCTTCCAAATAAAGTGGAAAAATCTACTGTTATACAGTTGGTGAGCAGCCTTGGAGAATATTTGCCTAGATGCCTTTATCACCTCTAATGGTTCAGCAATAATAAAGGCTTTGTGTATGCTTTATGCCCTGTGTTTCAGCATGGCCTCTAAGCTGTCTTTTTCTTAAGCATGTTGACTCCAAGTTGCAAAGGTCTTTATATGTCACCAGTTCTGTGATTTGTGCAGGAAGATAATTGGAAACCTGTGAAGCTTCTGGGTGGTTTAGTGTGTCCCCAAGCTTCCCTCCATGTTTTTAAAAGATATTGGGTGTCACTTCTTTTAAGCACTCAGCTGATGTGAGCACCAGAGCACACCTGTCTGTCTCTGCTTATGGTACATTCATCTGTGGAGTGCTAAAAGAAGGGCATTCATTACGGACTGGTTTGGATGATACTCTCTGATCAGCTCCATGCTGTGCAGTTAGGGTTATGAGCATGTCATGAATGTATACATTCAGCCTCCTGCTTGTCATGCTGGGGTGTACACTGCCTAACGATGGGGGAGGAGTATGGCTTGTCCAAACTGATGGCCCATACACAGTGCAAATGCTGAGTAGTGCTTAAATCGTGCATGAAGAAGTGATTTGGACAAATCCTGCATTATTATTACTACTAGTAATTTTTAGCCCGTTGTAATAACGGGCGCTAGCCTTAAGGGGAGCTACTGCCACCTCTTGCTGAGGCCGCGGCCGCCATCGGGGCTAGTCGCCCCGCCACCGCCTCACCCGCACTCTCGGTGGCGTCGCAGCCGCCGCCAACGGGGCCAGTCGCCCCACCGCGGCCACAACTACCTTTGGCCGAGGCCGCGGCTCTGCCGCCGCCTCGGCCACACTCTCCTCCTGCCGTTGGCGGCGGCCGCTTCTCCTTGGCCCGCCGCTTCTGCTCCTCCCGGCCCTCTTGCCGTAACGGCGGCGGCCGCCATCGGAGCCAGTCGCTCCGCCGCGGCCACCGCCTGGTCCAACATGGCCGCCCGTCTCTGGGCGGCCGTATCTTTTTCGCCCGATCTGGGCATGCGCTCCGCGCATGCCCAGATCGGGCGAAAAAGACACGGGCGGCACGGACGCACGCCCAAGGCTTTTATGGGTAAGGATTATTTACATTTTATATCCAGCTCTTCCTCCAAGGAACCCAGAGCAGTGTACTACATACCTAAGTTTCTCCTCACCGCAACGCTGTGAAGTAGGTTAGGCTGTGAGAGAAGTGACTGGCCCAGAGTCACCCAGGAAGTATCATGACTGAATGGGGATTTGAACTCAGGTCTCCCCGGTCCTAGTCCAGCACTCTAACCACTACACCATGCTGGCTTTCTTGGGTGATTAGGTGTTTACACACCAGAAGTGGGTCAAGGATTTGTGTGCCCACCTAGCTAATCAGGTGGAGCCAGGCCAGTCAGAGAGTACTGTCCATGCAAGCATTATGTTTTGCTTTTGTCTTTAGAAAAAGCACCCATGTAAGTGGGCAGAGAAATGGGCAGAAAGGGATTGTGAAGGGGGCTCTGATGAGGATACATGTGGGCTCCTCTGGGATTTTCCAAATTATCCAACCTACCCCGGATAGATAGCTTAGTAGTACACTATAAATAGTCTTAATAGTGATGATGATTGTGGATGTTTAATGGGGATGTTTAATAAAGTTGTTAAAGTTCAGTGATGTTACTTCAGAGGTAGCACTGGTTATATATCCTCCATTTTAATTTTTTAAATTGAATTTTACAGTAGCTTTTACCTTCAAATTACATTCATTTATCTAATTCTACACATAAGTAAATATTGACTTCCCGCTTGCCTATCTGCGCGGTTCACAATAACTATACATATAAACCATTGCTATAATAATTCAAAACCATACATACTCCACAATTTTACCCAACCCAACCTGCTGTTATGACTATATTTCAAACCCTACTGAAAAGTCCATATTAGAAAAAGATTTCTTTAAGTAAAGCAAAAATGGTTCCCAATCTTCTTTAAAACATTACAAATTTTTGTCTCTTATAAGTGCTGTAAGCTTTGCCATCTTGGCATATTCCAAAATTTTTATCAACCAGTCTTCTTTTGAGGGCATTTTACTGTCTTTCCACTTTTGCGCATATACTATCCTAGCCGCCGTGGTTGCATACATAAAAAATATTGACTTTCTTCTGGAGAACTCTCTTCCATTTATTCCTAGCAGGAAGGATTCTGGCCTCTTAAGAAATGTCACTTAAAATTTTTCTTCAGCTCATTATATATCATGTCCCAAAAGACCTTTGCCTTCCTGCATGACCACCACATATGGAAAAAAGTTCCCTCACATTGTCCACATTTCCAACATTTATTTGAAACATTTTTATACATTAACGCTATTTTTCTCGGTGGCAGGTACCACCTATACATCTTATAATAATTTTAATAATAATAATTTTTAATAATTTAATAATTTTTAATAATTTAATAATTTTTCATCTTATAATAATTTTCTTTCAAAGTATAACATGCAGTAAACTTTAAATCAGTTTTCCACAATTTTCCCCAAGCAGCCATATCTATATTATGAGTTATATATCCTCATAACCTCTGCCTTGCTGCCCCAATTTACAAATCAGCTATTTGTGCTACATAATTTTTAGGGGCATGATAACCTGAAATCTCCTTCCAGTTTGGTCCTCCTGCATTGTGGTGGTTGTTACCTTGCTATCTCGCATGAGTCACTTAGACAAGCAGGGCTCTGCAGAGATCTAAGTAGCAGGCAGGGGGAGTTCTGAATGAGGACACCAAGGCCATGTCTTAAATGCTACTCAATTTCAGTGCCCAAAGAATCTGACCCCATTGAGTTTGGAAGTACAGCAGTGTTCTCAAGCAGCTCAAATGCTCTTCAGCCATTTGGACTTTCCTTTCCTTTAAGCTTTAAATTGCATGGTCACATACAGAGTTTCAAAAATCCGTACCTGTAATACAGCTGCATAGTTACAGCCGTTGCAGGGCTTAAAAGTGGATAATGATGAAGGCTGCTGCACTGGGTGATAAATTGCTGACCAGGCAGCCCTTAAGCTGAAGTAGTTTATACTGGTTCTGTGTACTTCACAGCAAGCTTGACCTAAATGTACAGAAAGGCTTCCATAGTCTGTGATCTATTAGGGTGCCAGGCTGGCATTCTATAGCAACTTTGGATCTGCTTTAAAAGGAGTAGAAGTATTCTACTTAGTAGACAAAAATAAAAATTTCTGAATATAGGCAGTGGCTTTATACTCAGATGGCTGCTCCATCTAGCTCAGGGGTTCCCAACCTCAGATGGGTCCTCAGATGTTGTTGGACACACCTCCCATCACGAAGAACCACAGTGGCCTTGTGGTCCAACAACCTCTGGAGACCCTAGGTTGGAAACCCCAGGGCTAGCTCATTGCTGAAGAGTTACTCAGTGGCTCGCCAGGTCTTAGGCAGTGATGACGACATTAGACAGAAACTGCAGACTGAGAAGGGAGTTGCAGAAGACAAAAGGTTGCCCCTCAGCATGTTCAGGACTTATACCTGGCAAAGGAGATCACACCAAGTATGGGAGATCCTCCTCATGGAGAAGCCCCCTTGACATCAAGTCAAGAAACAAAGGACCATGTTCATCCTGAAGGTTTATTTCCAGCATAAAATTAGATCTGGGCTATTTGCACCCCCAGCACTTTCAGGTGATGTTTGTTGTTCTGGTGGCCTTTCAGTGGGGAAATGAGAGAGGTTTGTGGGGTTCTAATGAAACTGCTCTGGAGTATTGGCAACTCTGAACTAAATTGGGGTTGTGTGGGGAACCAGCAAAACTAAAGTGAGCAGTCCATTGCAGAATTAATATGTGCAAAGCTCGAACCTTGGAAATGACTGACAGCGTGTGGAAGTCCAAAAATAGAATCAGATTTATTTTAGGGTTTGGGGGTACAGGGAATGAAATCTTGGTTAAGGGGCAACACAATGTTTAATTAGTAAAACTAACAAGATTAACAAACCAACAGGACTAAATTGAAGCTCACGAAGAGGTGTTTTGGTTTGTGATCTGAATTAAATCCACTCAAGGCTGACCAGAGAAATAGCCTTAGAGAACAGCTTTGGATTTAAAGAGAGCAGAAGAAGAGGGGAGCCAGAGGCTTTAGAGCAGAGATTAGTGATACCAAAGTCCATCCAGTGGAGTGTGTGGACCCTTGTAGTTCAACCAATGTTGAGGTCGAACTACATTGACCAATGTTGAGGTCAGACAGGAAAGCAAAAGGCAGGAACAGGGACCCAAGTACCAAACGAGAATCTGGGAACCAGGTAAAATCAAAAGGGGCTCTGATCTTGGGATCAAGGGCATAGTGAGACCCCTGGGGGCCCAGGGATAAAATCTTTGTAGCCCCCCCTTATCGTGTGTGCAAAGTACATGCGTGCCTCAAGCCATGCCCCCTGCATCTGACATCAGACACAAGAAGTGGGGCAACAAACATCTCCTGCCACCCCTGTCCTTTCTCCACCTCCCCTTCTTATCTTTGCCCCCGTGATGGCAGCGGGTGCTGTGGCTGGGCTGCATTTCTCTTCTCCAGCCGGCTGGCATGCCTCTCTCTCTTGCCAGCCAGCTGAACTGCACAGTTTGACTATTGATGTTGCATGCATGAGAGAGAGAGAGAGAGAGAGAGAGAGAGAGAGAGAGAGAGAGAGAGAGGCATGCTGACTGGAGAACAGAGGCCCAGCCCAACCACAGTGCTTGCCGCCACATGGGGGCAAAGATAAGAAGTTACAGTGGGGTAAGGGCAGGAGAGGGGCAGGGGCTGGGGTGGTGGGGCAGGTGCAGCGGCAGGGCAAAGGTGATCCAGTCTGCTTGGGGCCCCCTTAGGGGCCCCCTGAACCTCTGGGCTCAGGGACGTTTGTCCCTGTTTGTCCAATAGGTGCGATGCCCATTCTCGAGAGACCAGTATCTTGCAGCCAAACGTGTTGCACAGATCAGGCTTGGAGAAATGGCCAGTCTGAAGCTGGCAAGCAGAATGGGAGCAAAAGCCTAGGCAAGGCAAGATGGAGTAGCCAATGCTCAAACATATGAACATGCAACTGGTGAATCCGAGAGCGACACACACTGATTGATTGTATCTTGACTAGAAATAGACAGCATCTTGCTGACCACAACTTTCTGTTGACAGAGGTGACATTAGGGACTAAGAGACTAAGTAGTACATCCTTGTCCTGTTCAACTTTGTTAGGACAAAAAGATTAATAGGTTTGAGAAACCTGTGTGGGGCGAAATGAAATGGGCATATCAGAGTTTATCTTTGAGAGTGACTTAGGAATGTTTTAACAAGCTTGCTTCCCATGATCCGAGCCAGCCATTAGCACTTTTGTTAGAGAAGGAGATGAGCTTGTTGCCTCTTATCTATCCCTTCCTGTGAAGGTGATAGGGTTGAACTGGTCCAATGTGCCAACATAGGGGGAGAGTATTTGGCTAGTTCTTTTTCACAAATAGCACTTAATTAACTTGTGTCTACTCTGGCTTCCCCACCTGAAAGGCAATCAGGGAGGCGAGCAGAGGGAGAGTCCTCCTGCAGTCTTGGGTTAAACTTGGACCTAGAGCCACCTTTCCCCAGGCTGTGTGCCAGGTGATATAGCCTGGTTAGCTCATGTGAACCAAATGCTGAGCCCACAATCCCATAGTTCTGAAAAGGCAAAAGCAGAAAGGACAAGTCTGTAGCTCCAAAACAGGGGATGGGGTGCTCCTAGGAGCCTCCAAACAAGCTCTCTCGGTAACAGGGTGGGCAAATGAAAGTATCCAAAACAGTTTTGGGGTTGAAGGGAGTGACCAGTGGCAGCAGGGCAGCTCCCCCCCCCCCAATGACAAAATCATTTGTCAAGATTTGTCAAATCTTGACAAATGCCACTGGGCTGGTTCACACAATCACTAGTTCCACTTTGCAATTAGGGCAGCGGCACACTGAGAGGGCGCCCACTCTGAAGTCACGAAAGGATATCCTAATGCTCTGTTGCGGCATCCTTTAATCACATGGGAGGGATGGTCATCTGAATCAGCCCTCTACGTGTGCTCCAGTACCTTGGGGTTTCTACTATGTGGAGAGGGGAGATTCAGACAAATGTCCCTCTCCCATGATTAAAGGATGTTCCAAGTGTTAGGATGTTCTTTAGTGATGCCAGGGTGGGTGTGTTATCAGTGTTCCCCTTCCCTGAAAATGTCTGCTGGTGGACGCTCATCCAAACTGTCTCACTGTTTTTGTGAATGGTGGCAGCATTAATGCTTCAAGCAGCAGTGGCTGCCGGGTGCCATTTTCTTTCCTGGAATTTGTCAGGGAAGCATTATTCCCATTCTAGGAAAGAAAATGGTGTCCAGCAGTTGCTGGGAAGGGGAGCAGCCCTTGAAGCACTGCTGCCACTACCAGCTACAGAGATGGGGTCATTTTGTGGTTTAAACAGAGAAAAATAAAAATAAAGCTGCCCTTGCTCCCTCAACCCCAGAACTGCTTCATCACTTGCCATGGCTTGTCCACACCATGAAAACCATGGATATCCTCTTGCAGTTTCACTGAAGAGAATTTACTCTGTGAAAATGGAGGATGGCTTTAGGCCCAGAGCTGAAAATTCCACCTCGCTTACACCAAAGTGAATAAGGTGCTCATTAGGAAGCCTCACTTGCCTCTGAATTTAGTTACAGAGCCCTGATTTCAGTCTAAAACAAGATGACTCATCCCATCAGGTCTGATCTAAAATCTCTTGAATGGAGAGAATGAAGGTGAAGGAAAAAGTAAAAGCAAGCATATATCAAATTAATTAAAATATTGTAATGCATTACTTTAATTTTTGTCCTTTTAATTTGTTTTGTGTCCTCTACACTGCTTTATAATATTTGATTACACATGTAAATTAAAATATAGTTGTTGAAAAGAAAAGCTAGCTGAGCGAAGGCACTCTTTCCTTATTCCCAAGAGCAGCACATCTTGGGATAAAGGTTGACGCAAATGTAGCTTTAGAAACCTGTGACTACCCCACAGCATAACCTCTTTTGACAGCAGCTAGCAAATCCCTCTTTTTACTCCTGGAGAAAAGCGGTGTCCAGAAGGTATGCTGTTAACTGACTTCCTGAGAAGCCTCAGGAAAGCACGCACCAACCGGAGGCAGTCCCTGGCTATTCACCATTGTGGCTAGGATGACAAGAGTGCTAGTACAAAAGCAGCAAAACCATTTTACATGAGAGAACTCCTTTCTGCCCTTGTACACCCACCCACACCCCTCTCCCTCTCCCTGTGCTCCATGGCCAGACATGTTGCAAATCAGCATCCTTCACGCTTTCCCGCTGCTGCTGTTGCAAGTCCATATTGCATGATGTGGAGGCTTAAAGGTAGGCTGAATCTTCATGGTGCAGATACTTCAATGAGGCACTTGAAAAATGGCCAGCAGCATTAACTGTGGGTGTGAGCCAATAACACGGCTAGTCCATGCTGGAAGGTACTGGATCTTTCCCAGATCTCATGCTTTTGCAATTGCAACATGTGGCCCCAGGCCATCTCCTTGGTGTAGTCAAACTCCAGGTTTGTTTTGTTTTTTTTTAATGAAAGTGGTCTTGGAAGTCTTCTTCCCAGAGGATACCAGGGACAGTGATGGTTAGAACATGAAAATCCCACAAATGATGGCCGTTAATTCAGATCATTGCCAGAATATAACACATAATGACATTGAGTGTCCCCGCCTTCCACCCAAAAGAAACTGCTCCATGCTATTCTAACTAGAACCACAGGAGGGCAGTAGAAGATTTGGTTTAGGTGATAGTTTAGTTCTGTGATCCGGTCAGTTTTTGAAATGGTATCTCTTGCATTGAACTTCTGTCCTGCCAGGAACCAAAGATTGGACACTGATACAGAAAAGGGATTTAATTTTCAGTTCTGTGGGGTGTTGGGTGCATTTTCTTCAAATACTTCAGTTGGCTTAGCTTATCACACACGCATGGCAAAGGAACACTATCAATGTAATCCCTTGTACTGTTCACTGGCCAAAGCAGAGACCATGTAGGGAAACAATGGTGACAAAGTGTTCAAGGGCAGGACTTGCTCTCCAAAAGAATACACAGGGTCCACATTGCCATAACTCCATCCAGTCCTGCCTAAAGACCACAGAACACAATGCAAGATGTAGGAAGGGTGTTTTCTTTTGTAACCAAAAAGGGGAACAACAGCACTGCTTACATCTGTAATAAAATTACTACTATGATTGTGCCAGTCAGGGCCCTGTTGTGAATAAGTCTTTTTTCTGGGACATGGAGCATAAACCTTCAGCATGAGCTTTTCCTTTCCAACATGCTCGTGGAGCTGTCACAGTATAGTTCCAGCCATATATAATCATATTATCTCATATTCCTTTCAATTCTTCTTTTTGTTTCCAATATCTAGCTTTCCTCTCCTGCATATGTTTTAAAGCTACATTAGTTGCCATGTGACCTTCTGCATAGGTGCCATAATCATGTGACATTTTTCTAGCCATGGGCTGAAATCCTGATTAATAAAGCACCAGTGCAATGGCAGAAGCACCTGTGTAGTGCTTCTGAAGAGTTCCAGATGAATGCTACACTGGTGCTAGGTGTGTGTGTGTTTGCATTTCAGCAACCTTTCCTTCAAATTGAAGCCCTCTGTGTAGGGATGTGCCCAAACTGGTTCGGAGGCCATGCTGGAGGCCTCCGAACTGGTTCGGATCCGAGCCGGTCCGGTGGCTCGGCATGGAGGGAGGTTGTAGCTTTAAGGGCGGGGGGGTAGTACTTACCTCCCCGCCGCTCTTCCCCCTCCGGCGCTGTGGTTTCTGGTAAAGTTTCTGGGGCGGCAGCATTCCTCCCTGCCACCCCTGCCCCCGTCGTTAACCTGCCAGAGCCTAAGTAAGTAACACGCATGCACCTGTTCCGGCGCATGTGCGCAGCTGCCACTGCCGCACACGCGCTCTACATACGTCACATGTCAATGCAGCATGCGCGGTGGTGGGTGCGCACGTGCACTCCACATACGTCACACGTCAATGTGTGACATATGTGGAGCGCGCGTGCATGCACGCACCGGAACGGGCATATGCATGTTACTTACTTAGGCTCTGGCAGGCTAATGACGGGGGCAGGGGCAGCAGGGAGGAACACTGCCGCCCCAGAAACTTTACCAAAAACCACAGCGCCGGAGGGGGAAGAGCGGCGGGGGGGGGGGGTAAGTACTCCCCCCGCCCTTAAAGCTACAACCCACCGTGCCAAACCGGACCGGTTCGGAGCCATGCACATCCCTACTTCTGTGTACCCTGAAAATATGTCCCTGAGGGCTGTGCAACCCTCAGGGACATAGTTTTGGGTGGCACAGGGCAGTTCCTGGGGGAAAGGGAAGATTGTCAACATTTGTGAGCCAGCAGTGATGCTGGCTTAGCTAAACTTTGCCCATTGCACCAGTGCTTTGTTAATCAGGATGTCAGCCACTGACTGTATGCTAGCCTCCTGTGTAACTATGTTGTCTATTGATGATAATAAAACCTATTGTTCAGAGTTCCATTTAACACTGATGGGCAAACTCAGGATTTCATAGTTCTGAGACGATAGTCCTGTAATATGTGGGGAGCTCTTGGGCCACGTGAGCCAGTCAATTCGTTTCTCTCTCTGAGCCTGTTTGGAGGAAACCTTATCAGTCCATGTGATTAAAAGGTGTGTGTGTGGGAGGGGGGGTGCACCAAGAGTACACCCATCAGGGCTTCTTCACCTGAGTGCCAGATTAAAGGCTTGCAGTCATCTTTATCAAACAGATCTTTCAGGTGTTTGCAGAGCATCCGCTTTCTAGTTCAAAACATATTCTACCAAACACGTTTCTACACTTCAAAGAGTGTTCCGCCAAAGCCAACAGTGAAACAGAAAAACAGGAGGAGAGCGGGTCTTGTGGCAGCAAGCATGAATTGGTCCCTTTGCTAAGCAGGGCCCACACTGGGCTGCATTTGGATGGGAAACGACATGTGTGAGCACTGCTGCCGGTCTGGGTAGACAATCCTGAGCTAGACGGGCCAGTGGTGTGACTTGGTATAAGGCAGCTTCCTACGTAATGTGTATACTAGAGGTTACTGTGGCTCTATCATGCCATCTTCATCTCAGGGAACTGCTATCTGTCTCCAGACAGTCTCTGCCCCATAGCTCTCACAGGCTGTTTTTCAGCCTTTCCTCCTCTCAAGGCTCCCTTCCTCCTTCAAGCCTTTAATTCTGCAAGAAGCCCTTTTGTGCAGCTTGTTAGCCCACTCCTTGGTCATCCCTTCTCTGGGCCCTTCTCTTTGCTCCATCTACCCACATCATGTGCCCATAGTTTGTCTCTGCTTCCCCTGAAACCTACTTAGCCTTTGGAGTTGTTTGGTTTCCTAGCTCTTTCTGGAAAGTAAGAAGCAGTTAACACCCTTTGTCCATAGTCCATTGGCCTGCACTGCCAACCAGCAGCAGTTGTTTGTGTTGGAGATCCTCCTCCTGTCTATCCTCCTCATGACCACTAGGGGCATCGGGAGTAGAGATAGTGAGTAAGGGTTTCCCTAACCGTTCTACCTGTCTCTACTCTATGACCCCTGATATGACGCTACAGGTATTTCCTGTGCTGAATCAGAATCCCTTCCTTTCCTCTTAGCAGATGGAA
The DNA here is from genome assembly GCF_027244095.1 of Hemicordylus capensis. Classification (NCBI taxonomy): domain Eukaryota; kingdom Metazoa; phylum Chordata; class Lepidosauria; order Squamata; family Cordylidae; genus Hemicordylus; species Hemicordylus capensis. Next base: position 324,075,605 of record NC_069657.1, on the reverse strand, counting down.
ACATCTTTCTCTCTCCCCCTCACCACCACCTATTCATTATGTAGTTCTTTAGATTAGGGTTAGGTCTTTCCTCTACAGAAGTGTACCTCACCAATAAATATTCCTTATTTATGCTACAAGAATCTCCATGTGTCTTCTCTACATAGCTGCAACACCTAAACTCTGCAACTACTCTGTAACTGGAGTGGGTGCCTTCCTTAGTGCTCGGCTGATTATCTGCTGGGGGTAAACATTAACAACCACCCAACAGTTTGAGATCTCAAACTTTGCTAGATCTGCCCTTGGGAGTATTCATCTTCCACAGAGCTATAGCCTCTTCCTTTGGCATGTTCTGACTCCCTCTGGATCATCTTTCTTGCACTTGTATCCCCTGAGGGACCTGATCCTTCAGGCAAGTGCTGCCAACCTTGGGTCACCAGATGTGTCTGGGAAGGATGGGAGTTGTAGTCCAACAACATCTGGAGACCCAAGATTAAGAACCCCTGACATAGCTCATGACACCCAAGGGCAAGTATTTCAAGATTTGTATGTCTGTATTAACAGTATTTGTTCCAATGCCCATTCACATTCTAGAAGCCAAGATATTTACCATAGGAACATAAGATGCCTTGCTGGATTAGACCACAGGTCCATCTAGTCCACCACACTGTATCTGACAGTGACCAGACACATCCTCCCTGGAAGCAGGGCATGAAAGACATACAGTGTTTCCCCGAAAATAAGACAGTGTCTTATATTAATTTTAGCCCCCAAAAATGCACTAGGGCAATTAGCGGTACATCAGAAATTACTGCTAGGTCTTACTTTCGGGGTAGGTCTTACTTTCGGGGAAACAGGGTAGCTAGCTACCCACTATTGTTGGTCCCCAGGAGCTGGTAATAAGAGCTATATTAAGACTGTTCTCATGAGCAGCCTAACCCAGGCTAGGGCAGTCCAGCCTGGGTTATGCTGCTCAGTTCCTGGCGCTGCCCACCAGCCTAACCTGACTCCAAAGCCCAACCTTTAGCCGAGATTAAGGGCACAAGCGTGTCCTTAATCCCGGGAACCAGGATCGTGTGTGTGCTCAGGCTGCTTGCTGCCCGAGCACACACAGACAGGTGCCTAGAGCAGCACTCTCACAGATGTATCCCCCAATGCACTGTGTTCATTGTGGGGTACATGGAAGCTGGGACGTATTGTCCTGGTCTCCGGAGATTAGGGCTGTGTGCAGCAGCACAAATCATGTGGGAGTGTGGTTCACGCTTCCCAGCAACATTGTTGGATCGTCGGGGGGCGGGGGTGGAGGTTCCCCCTGCATGCCCGTCCTCCCCGCTTTGCGATCGTGTGAATATCCTTATTGTCTCAGAGAATGGTAGGTTCCTCTTTTGCTATTGTGGTCAGTAGCAATTGGTTAGTAGCTTTCCTCCACAATTTTCCATTGCTGGCTTGTGGCAAGAAATCAAAATAATAAGAAAGTATGCCAACTCCTTTGTTCCTGAATATGATTGCATTGCTCCTGGGTCTTTTGTGAAACTTTTGCATACTTCACTCTGCCACCTGAGGGATCAATACATGAGATGAGCTTCTGCTAACTGGGCAAGAAGCACCTTTTAAAAGCAATAGCTCTCTTTCTGGCAATTCCAAAGGTAACAGAATCAGGTATGTTACCACTTTTTCAATGACTGTAGCCATAAGAAAATGTACAAGTTGATCTTATATATTGTTGGTGGGTGAAGTTACTTGTGATGGGTTTTGTGATTAATTAGCAGAGCACTAAAGAAACTATTCTTCCAGTTACAGAATAGAATGCAGAGTTTAGTTCTTGCAGCTATATATAGAAGACACATGGGGATTTTTGTAGAATCTAAATACTAAGTAGATTTATTGGTGAAGTACACTTTGGAGAGGAAAGACCTAATCCTATCTATAGGCTACATATGAATAGGTAGGTAGGGAGAGAGAGAGATGTTTCCATCTGCTCTCCAAGAGGAAAGGAAGGTATTCTGACTCATCACAGGAAATGCCTGGGGAGTCAAGGCAGGGGCCATAGAGTAGAGGTAAAGCAAGGACAGGTAAGGAGACTCTCACTAGCTACCTCTACTCCCAATGCCCCTAGTGGTCATAAGGATAGTCGGTGCAAAAGGTCAATGCCATTGGCAAGAGAATATCTCCTACTATACGGCCATATTTTTATAAAACCCTTAAATATTATAGATAATGAGGTCATTCTCATGACCAGGCGGGGCAACGGGCAGGCGGCAAGGAAGGCTGCTTACACTTACCTTCAGTACAGATGATCGCCGAGCACATGGATCGAGCACCTAGATGGTCACCGGTTGCTCCAGGCAGCATGAAGTTTTGGGGGCTGGGACACGTTGTCCCGGTCCCTGGAAATCCCACAATGCACTGCACAAGTGTGCAGTGCATTGTGGGGATCCCCACAGTTATGGCCAGGCTAAAGCAGCCAGTGCTGTGCAGGGAAATGTGGTTAAGGGGGCACTTGATCCCTTAACCCCGTTTAAGAGGCGGGCTCCCTAGGTGGCTTTGCTGCCAAGGCACTGCCGGGAGCCGGTTGACTCCCGGGAGTTCCCACAGGCATCCAAGCCCGGTCTTGGTTGCCCTAGCCTGGTCTTGGCTGCCTGAGAGAAAGCCTTACTGTCTGAAACATGCAAAATGCATCAGGAAAGGAATCAGAATGTTTGATTCTGATGTTAATGAGCTCCTCCAACAACACGTGCCAAGCTTCTGGATTGAACGCAATCCTAGTCCACCTAGAGGATTTTGTCCATGTTTTTCTGCTCAAAGGTTTGTTACTTTATTACTTTTGTAAAAAGGGGCCATCATGTTCTGCAGTGTATCACAGATGGGTTCTGAGCTGCCCATGCTGCTGTGGGAGTCTAAGGATCTATTTACATTGTTTCCAATGTAAGCAGCACTCATGGAGTGCAGTGTGCTATTTAAGTGCTCATGTGCAAAATCTGTGTAATATCTGTGCTCGTGCATCTACGTTATGCTGTGGAACATGTCGGCGAGGGTTTTTTTGGTGTGTTTTTGCATGCTTACTCTAATGTATATATGGGCTTCAAGAATCTGGTTTGATGCAATAATACCTTGCTGCTACAAGGAGGGAGAAGTAACATTATTTCAGAGATAGTCCTGCCTCCATGTAATTCAAAAGAAGATCAAACATGTGTCTTGTTTACTAGCAGCCAGAAGTTTATATGCCAGCGATAGGTTCAGTCTGGACTCCTGATATTATGTGTGAACTTGTAATGCCTGCAGAGATCCTGTTGACTTCAGGAGGATTTAGGAGAGCGTAATTGTGGGCTCAGTATCGTGGGCTGTGAGAATGATGCCTGCAATTAACAGTCTTCAGGTCAGCATTTTGAAAAGATATGAACAAACAGGGAATATTAATGTACCTGGTAATCCCCACAGGCCTCGTGCCTGGCCATTAACTTTGTTTATTTTCCAACGCCAGCACATTGTGCTGATGCTTGAAGCAAACATCAGTAGCGAATGATCCTCTTACACAAGTGCAAGTGGCCGGAGGCAGTGCTGGAGGCTAAAAGCACAAAGTGGCCTCCAACCAAAACAACTCTTCCTGCCTTCAATGCCATTGGCCCATTAGGGTATCAGTAGAAAGTTAATTCAGAGGGGCCCATTTTTGCTAGCAACAGCAACATAAAAAAGATCTGACCCATTTGGGGGTTAGGAACCTGTGCAATAATGAAGAAGAGAAGACAAAGCATTTAACATATGATTATCAGTCCAAACTTGCCAATCACATTTACTTCCTACAGGAATATCCAAACAAAAAAGAAAAAAAGGGTGGGGGAGCAAAGCAAATCAAATTATATATTTCTAAGCAATTTCTAAGCAATATCGAAAAGCGACACTCAGGTTTATAAGATTCCATTTTGTAAGACCCTGAAAAAGACCCCATTTTGTAAGACCCACAAAAGACCCCATTTTGTAAGACTGCAACAGTGCAACATTCACATGAATCCTCATGAATGTTTCAGATTCTCATTCTACAGGTGAAACTCATAAAATTAGAATATCGTGCAAAAGTCCATTAATTTCAGTAATGCAAATTAAAAGGTGAAACTGATATATGAGACAGATGCATTACATGCAAAGCGAGATAAGTCAAGCCTTAATTTGTTATAATTGTGATGATCATGGCGTACAGCTCATGAAAACCCCAAATCCACAATCTCAGAAAATTAGAATATTACATGGAACCAAGAAGACAAGGATTGAAGAATAGAACAATATCGGACCTCTGAAAAGTATACAGTGTACTGTGCTTGATTGGGCAGCAAACTCGCCTGACCTGACCCCATAGAGAATCTATGGGGCATTGCCAAGAGAAGGATGAGAGACATGAGACCAAACAATGCAGAATTGCTGAAGGCCGCTAATGAAGCATCCTGGTCTTCCATAACACCTCATCAGTGCCACAGGCTGATAGCATCCATGCCACGCCGCATTGAGGCAGTAATTGCTGCAAAAGGGGCCCAAACCAAGTACTGAATACATATGCATGCTTATACTTTTCAGAGGTCCGATATTGTTCTATTCTACAATCCTTGTCTTCTTGGTTCCATGTAATATTCTAATTTTCTGGGATTGTGGATTTGGGGTTTTCATGATCTGTACGCCATGATCATCACAATTATAACAAATTAAGGCTTGACCTATCTTGCTTTGCATGTAATGCATCTGTCTCATATATCAGTTTCACCTTTTAATTTGCATTACTGAAATTAATGAACTTTTGCACGATATTCTAATTTTCCGAGTTTCACCTGTATATGTGGCTTGGGAGCAGAAATGTACTGGATGGCCCTGCTCCTGACCATCATATGAGGTGAAGGTGAGACTTGGATTTCTACCTGTATGTGCATAGGCCCTTCCATGCAATTAGGAACCCAACGTTGCCTGACTGTGTGGAGGGTCTGTGTGGAGGGAGCAGTGCATCATGCTTTGTGTGTGCATGGAAATCTGAGTATCCCCTTCACTTCAGTGTTGACCCTCAGCTGGTGCAAGGAGGTTTGGGGGGGCGGGCTAATCAGCACAATCCCACTGCCCCTCCATTCCACAATCCCACTGCCCCTCCACATGAAACCTTTGTAAGAAGATGGCTCCTGGAATTCATGTTAAATGGTTCGTAATGGGCCAATTTCCTGCTAGTAATGTTGTGCTGTTGAATCGGTGCTGGCTCCTGGTGACCACACAGCCATGTGGTTTTCTTTGGTAGAATACAGGAGGGGTTTACCATTGCCATCTCCCGCTCAGTATGAGATGATGCCTTTCAGCACCTTCCTGTATTGCTGCTGCCTGATATAGGAGTTCCCCATATTCTAGGAAACATACCAGCTGGAATTCGAACCAGCAACCTCTTGCTTGCTAGGCAAGTCATTTCCCCGCTGTACCATTAGGTGGCCTTTTCCTGTTACCTACACACATATCTAAAGAAGCCCAATAGTTTTGTTTTGGTTTTGAAAGGCAAAACAGTTGTAATTTTGTGTGGAGCAATGGAGGGGTGTGTGCACTTAACCCTCTCCCTTCTGACTGTTTTCCCACTCAAAAATAACTTCCTCCAGTTGCTTTTTCTCTCTGTTGAGTGACAGATCTGTATGCACCTTTGTAAACCATGAGCAGGAGTGGAGGGTGCTGTAAAGGTAGATGTTCATCTTTTGTAGTAGCTGTACTCAAGTAGGAACTTAGATGAGCCCAGTCCAGTTTTTACTAACAGTCTTGTCTTTTCTCCAGTTGGCCCTAGACAGGCAGCTGTGAAAAATTCCATACCAACATTTCACAGCTGGAAAATGGGACACTCCCATTCATGAGTGTCAGGCAGGGGGAGGTTAGGGGCATCCCAGCAGCATGCCTGGCAGACAATGACAGCCCAGACCCAAATGCATCACCAATCAAAAGGCAGGATGCCTCTGAGTACCAGTTGCAGGGGAGTAACAGCAGGAGGGAGGGCATGCCCTCAACTCCTGCCTGTGGCTTCCAGAGGCATCTGGTGGGCCACTGTGCAAAACAGGATAATGGACTAGATGGTCATTCTTGGGCCTGATCCAGCAGGGCTGTTCTTATGTTCTTATGGGATTGTCTTCATATGACGACTCTGAAAAGTGGCTTTCCCGGCTGAACGGGGGCAGTTGGAGGGCATGAGATGCTGGCAGACCAAACTCTAGCCTTGTGTTTAGAGCTCATTTAAGAAAACCAATTGTATTGTTGTGGTCACCTCTCTGTGGCATTCTGGTTGTTTGCAAATCGAGATAACCATGTTAATGGAGCTCAAATAAATTCACATTTAGCATTGCAGGGCATTTCTTGTTGGTTTTTGAACTTTCTACGATAGAACGTCATAGGACAAATGGGACACATTTTAACTTTATGATTACTATAGACTAGAGGCTATTCTCATGATGGCCCAAAAGCGGGCTAGGGGAGCCTAGCCCGCTTTGGGGCAACTGTGTGCTGCAATGGGAGCTGCACGGCTCCCGGCAGCTTGCCGTCATAAATGCCCCTCCCCTTAGATGAGGTTAATGGAGTGAGAGCTCTGTTAACCTCATCTTTTTGCTCGTGTGTTGCCGTGACACAGTGTGTTGCTGTGGCTTGCAGCCTCCTGGGCTCTGGGGTCTCTCCAGGATACCCTGCGTGCTTGCGCGGGGCATCCAGGAACTTCCGGGGGCCGCATGGCCCCCGATCCCCGCACCCCCCACCAGCTCCATGACAGAGCCGGCAGTCGTGTGGGCGGCTGATCCAGCCACCCAGGGTTGCCTTGGGATTGTCTGTGGGGAGAGTGGGCTAAGCCCGCTCTCCCCGCAGACCCGGTAGAAGCTCTTCTCACTGATTGTGAGAAGAGCTTCATAGTCTCACATTTAGGGTTTCACCCTAGGAAAGACATAACCTGTTCCTTTCCTACAAATGTGGCATTGGCCCTTGACAGTCAATGCTATCTCAAATAATAAGGTTTTACTGACTCCAAGGGGATTCGGAATAGATGCTGCGAAGCCAGTTGCTGGTTCAATCAACTTCAACTCAATTCTGATCGGCACTTATCTTGAAGACTACCATAGGAAGCAGTCTTCTGGCCCATTGTTTTGATGGTTTATGACACATTTAATTGAATTGGAAGCAGCAGCAGAGAGCTGCAATCCAGACTGGACCACAACACGGGGGAAGGGGGCTTAATCCTCACTCCCCTTCATTATTTTCCTACTGTAAATCATACCTTCCTGAAGCTCTTTCCAACAACATGGAGAACTCTCACTTACTTCACATTATATATCGCTTGTAGAAATTAACAACATCTGAGAGATTTTCCTAGCAAATGATTCAAAGACTTTGGGCAGGGGTGCTCAATTACTTGGAGGCAGCAAGGCAGGAGGGCTGAGCTAGTTTGCCAAGTTTTCCCAGTACCTATCAGAACCATGGCTTTTGTAGCATGGAGAGATTTGTGCCCTTCCTTTCCTGACTGATAGGCAGATACCACTCAGCTTTACAATTCCTGCTGAGAGATAGAGCCAAGCATCTGTCCCCGTAGCTGAAGCCAATTGGAATCCTGGCAGGGTGTCAGGGAGGCCCAAGGGATGGTTCGTGACATCTTCTATGTGTGTGTCCCCCAGTGTGCCAGCAAAGGGGAAGTGAGGAGGTGAGTGTGTTTGCATCAGGTACTTCTGGTGTGATCCCTCCCCCCACCCTTACTGAAGGTAGATGTTGAATTATACTCTTAGGCTCTGGGGAGATTAATCATTTTGTTACCAAAAGGTCAATGTTCAGCAATTGAGCACAGAATGGTCCTGCTTCCATAAAGCAACAATAGAAGACAGCAAGCTGCCGGTGGCATGAATACGGGCACCATCCTGTATTCCCAAAGATGGGATGGTGCCATTTTCCCTGGGTCATTGTTGAAGTCAGAAAAAGGAAAAACCCCTCAGGGCATGACAGAATAAAGCCAGCTCCTTGGCTGCTCTGGCTCTGGCTTGAGGGTGAGGCCAAAGTTAAGCGCTTTAAAACCCCATTGGTTCCAATGGGAGAGAATGACGCATCGGTGGAATTCATGCCTTTGAAATCCATGACACTAAAAAGTGATAACATTTGGCTGGGTGGTTGTGTTCTTTTGAAAAACACATCTTTATCTTAAATAGCATTTTCTATTTTTGATTTTTCTTTCTTTCTTCTTTCTCTCCCTGTCATGATTTCCCCCTCTTTTTTTAAACAATTCAGGATTGGTCCACATGTGTTAAAATCCCCCATGCGTAAGGGCCTCATGGCTGCAACTGTGTGGGAGAGATAATGTGGGATTCAGTGGGACAACACAGTTTTCTGGTAGTGAACTGGGGGAGTGCAGTAACACATTTTGTATCTAACATGCTCACCACCAGGAAGCTGTGTGGTCTCATCAGTTCATACATTACTTCATCCATATGGCTGTGGCCATGGGACTGCTCCCTATGGGAAATGCTAACTGTCCTCAGTGCCCTAGAGCTAATATTTTTTCCACTTTCTTCATTTTCTTTCTTCTTCTTCTTTTTAAATACACTTTTATTGTATTTTTAAGATATACACATTTAACAGAACCAATACAAGCAACATTTCTTTTTACAAGGGTAAGTCATCAGTGTTTTTGTTTCCCTGTATCACCATCCATATATTTGGCAGAATACAAATAAAGAATGGAACATTGGTATTACTCTTACCAAGTACAGATAACCTTTAAAGAGGAGGGATCATGTGTTGGATCATTTCCACATTCTGTATAGAACCAGAATAATTCTCATATAAAATAAAATAAAATATTTTGATCAGGTATATAGCTAGACTTCAACAAAAAGGAAACTTTATCCATTAGCAAAACAGATCAAATTTTAAGAAACAATTTGTGATTGATATATGACCTCTTTTCCCCCAATGAAAACCAATAACAAATTTTGCTGCAATTCTCAAAAGGCTGTAGAGCTCCTTTTGTGGTGTATCAAGTTTTTCTTGCAGAGGTGAGTAAATACTGTAGTTCAATGGATAGTTTGAGACTTTCTTCATTTTCATTGACGGACATTCTAATGAAGCACCTGTGCAACAGAAAAAGCATCACTGTAGCACCAGTGCTTCTGAAGGATTCCAGACTAATGCCGTTTGTATGTGTGTGAAAATTTCAACAACTTCCCCTTCCCCTGGAAGACCTATATATCACCTGAAAATATGTCCCTGAAGGCTGTGTGACCCTCAATTGCTGAGCCAGCAGTGGAGCTTAGTTGACATTGTCAGGAGGACCAGTATTTCTCCCATTATACCGGTGTTTTGTTAGTCAGGATGTCAACCATTGTGTGTTTAATATCAGCTTGCAAGTTTTCAAACTTAAGGACAACCTGCACAGGAAGAAAGATTCAAAACAAGACCAAAAGCAGAATCAAGATGCATAATAATTCCTATCTTCTAATAATTTATTCTATTTATATATTTAAAAAGGAATGAGTGGCAAACAAGGAAAACAATGTATTTTTAAAAGTGATAATAGAAGAAGCTGAGGAAAAGAGAAAGAGAGGGATTGAGAAAATAATTTCCAAATAGTTCATTATCACAGATTGTCTGCTAAAATAATTAAATAAATGGAAACATTGGTCAGCTCTGATTATTGTTGCTGATCCTTCAGGAATCTTTTTAATACAGTGTACAGAGACAGAGAAATCTGCATTTAATGGGATTAGGGGGAAAGGTGAGAGAGGGGAAGTCTAGGTGGAAGCAGAAGGCAACATACTCAAGGATTTGGGAGATACATGAGAAAGAAAGAAAGATAATGTTTCCTAGACTGTGTGAGGTTGGATATTTTTCTCAAACACAGCAAAAACCTCTTTGCTTAAGGTAAAATTTCCCTCTAAATTTCCATTGGAGATTTGCAGAAATCTGTTTTCTGCATCCTTCTATAACTTTTTTTGTTTGGCACAAGAAGAATGCCAAATCTCCAGTCATTTCATTGCTGAATATGCAACTCATTTATAAACACACTAAAAATTTAGTGTACACTAAAAAGGGATGAAGATAGTTGTGTGCAGCAACTGTATGTGTGTATGTTTGGACTGTAGTCTCAATGTAGTAGGAGGCCTGTCGTCTGAATGATGTTGGAAACAGTCCTTTGGGGTATTGACTAGGAACATGTTTGAGAACTCTTGCATTTAGGAAGTGTTTGAGCCTTACAGTCAATTTTTGCTAGTATTTTGCTTCGGCTTTGCTCCCTCATTGCCTCCTATTTGTTCCTGTGCTGGCTGCTCTTTGCAAAAAGGTGCAACAAGGGAAAGAGATGATTAGGAACAAAGGAGAACAAGTTGTATAGGGAACAGGCACACCAGCTTGCTGCATCAGGCATGATGCGTAAAGGCATCATGAGAGATACTGCAGGAGAACATAGTAAGGTCCAGCTTTGTGTGAACATCTGCTCAAGAGGTGTGCTTCCAGCTGGAAGCACTTCCCCCCACCCTCAGAAACAACCACAGGAAGGGGCTGATCCGAGTCAGGACCAAAGCACATAGGGAGGAGAAGGATAACTATTTTCTCTCATGCCTTTTTCCAGCCAATCATTCCCCACAAAAAAGTGATATGTCCCTGAATTGCCTATTTAAGGAAATCGCAGAGAAGTTTGGGAGATAAATCACCACTTCAAAGGGATAACAGGGGGAAAGAGTTAACCCCCTCCCCCACCTGCATGCTGCAATCCTGACCAGGACTGAGCCCCAACATCACAGTTTGTAAGAAAAAGAAGCGCTTCTTATTGAAATCATGCCTCTTTGGCACATGAACATGTGGCTTGACCCTTAGTAAAGGTAAAGTGTGCCGTCAAGTTGATTTTGACTCCTGGCGCCCACAGAGCCCTGTGGTTTTCTTTGGCAGAATACAGGAGGGCTTTACCATTGCCTCCTCCCACACAGTATGAGATGGTGCCTTTCAGCATCTTCCTATATCGCTGCTGCCAGATATAGTACAGGGATTCGAACCGGCAACCATCTACTTGTTAGTCAAGCATTTCCCTTAGTACCTACTACTAAACTACATACAAATAACAGGATAAGCATCAGAGTTTAGCTAAGGGTCCGGGGGCCTCAGAGGAGCCCACTGCTGTTGCCTGAGCCCTCTCATTGTCTTTGTGTTCTAATGACACTCTAACGCTCTAGAGGGCCCACCCAGGTAGAAAGAGGCACATGGAGGGCAATTTACTAAGGGCCCCTTGAAAACTGGAGCTATCTTTGAGCACATACTACACACTGAAGTCTCTTTCAAATCTGTTTAATTGTCAAAACCTATAGGCAAGGGACCTGGAGACTGTAGGCCAGGGGTGTCAAATCTCAGGTCAGATCTGGCCCGCTTCCAGAGCTCCTGCCTCCGGAAGGCTTGTGAGGACCTAGGGATCTCTCTAATTAGCACCAATGTAAAACTATAGTTTTGAGATTTTTTGAGAGAAGACATGTCAAAACAGTTTCAAAAGAGTTTCAATCTGTTATATGTGTGATAAAAGGATACCTTGATTTTGTTATAGTATTGATATTTGTTGTGCTTGATTTCTCTTAAATAGCAATACAGCCATCAGAGATGGATGGGCTTTATATTCTTATTCTAAGTATTGGATGGAACTTCCAAGGACAATCTTTTAACACATATTAGATAAAAATCTTCTGTGAGATAGCAGTGATTTGTGTGCTCAGATGCAGAGTTTCCTCCATGGCCTGTCTATGAATGTTAGGGGATCTTATGTCTAGATATCCTGCAGTGCAAATTTAAGTAATTTTGTTATTTCCTTCTTGGCTTAAAAAGGAAGTGGCCTGCTATGCAGGAAACATAGCTATTTCTTCTCAATTGCCCCATTTTTGCATTTTGACTAACAATTCTCCATGGAGTGCAACCTTCGAGAGATGCTTTTGGTTTAACTTTGTCCACCCTTGGAAATTTGAGCTTCCTAGTTGATCAGATTTCTCACAAAGACAGGCCTGGCTTTATCCATTTCCAGGCCATGTAAACTGAATGTCCAGTCTGGACTTTAGAGGGTGAAGCTGGGACAGAAATCAGCATGGATTCTGCCTGTGAGTAGAGATCACGCAACTTATAACTTCAAGAATGTAAGTAAGTTTACCCACCTTATGCTAAGGTAAACATGTTTAGTGTAGAGATTAAGTATAAATTGTTGTTATGCTTTTCAACATAACTGTTCTCAAAGTGGCAAGAATAACAGGAAGAGAATGATTCCCTTTCCTCAAAGGACTCATATTTTTAAAAGAAATGCAAGGTAGACACCAGCAACAGCCACTGGAAGAATACAGTGTTGGGGCTGAATTTTGGGTTTTATCTCTGTCTTGTTCCTGGTCTCTAAACCCACCCACCCATCTCTACTGCTGGATACTTGTGGGAACAATGACATAGGGGGAGCCAGATACAGTGGGCAAGGTTAGGTTGGTCAGGAAGTACTTTGCTGCAGAACTGGATCTTGAGAAAGGGCTTTGAGCAGGACAAGGGGTGCCTGCTAAACCAAGGGCTAGTTCACATATATATACAAATGCATGGCTTCATTACTTGACAGGCAGCTGAGTGTATGAAGAGTTCAATGAGGGGGACTATAATGTAAGTTCTCTCTGTAGTGTCAGATCTCGGAGGTCATCACTTGAAGTCACACACATCCAAACACACTTTAGGCACTGGGAACCTGGATGTAAGTACAGGTGGAGTGGGACTGTGCCAGCTAGCCATGCTCCAGTACCAACACACTCTGTAGCCACAATGAGGAAGCAGTATGCCAAGTCACCAGAAGAAACCCACCCTGGGTTCAGCACTTTTCTCTGCAGGCAAGCGCTGAACATGAGGGCAGCAGGGGGTGGGGCTATGGAATGCAGCAGGGGGTGTGGCTAGCTGGCACGCCCCTGTTCCCTGAGTACAACATACACAATTTTTGAATGCCTGCAGAGAGCTTCAGTGATCAACATGCATGTGTGAACCAGCTTAGAGAGGGAAAAGTTGTTCACAGCAAATAGAGAAATATGGCTTTTCCCAGGGGATGAGTAGTTTTTGTTTTCCTTTAAGGACATTCACATTGGTTGACATGATGAGGAGAATGAGTTCAGATGCCCAGGATAACCACTGTCATAGCTGGCTGAGATAGTAACTGCAGTATTCCCTAACACAGATCCGTCATGGTTATGGACCAAAAGCTAACTCCGGTTTGGCTTGCCAAACTCCCATTGAAACCTTTCGGTTATTTCCAAGTTTCATTGCTGACAACTGAGGTTTTGCCGCTGAAGCTTCACGCCCAAATTCTGACTCAGCTATAACCATGGTTTTTTGCCTATTCCAGACTCCAATCATAGAGGTGGTGGGGATGTACCTTGGCAGCCGGGCAGCAGGGAGGGGCTCCCCTCTCCCTCAGCTGGAGTTTGGCTGGCCATGGTTTGGTGAATCTCTGCAGTGTGATTTGGAGTTAAAAATTGAAACCTCAACCATGCTTAACTCCATTTAACTTGTACGTCTGAACTGGGCCAAAGTAGTCCCATTGAAACTGAAGGTCAAGTTAGGCATTGCCTAATCTGTCCTTTGACTTTCACTGGGACTACTTTAAGTAGTTTTCCTCATGTCAGCCATTTTTGGTACTTGATTGAACCTTGAGTATTGGATTCAGGCTCCATGCAGGTGTTGGTAACTTTAGCTGATTTAGTTGATCTTAACTGATCTAAACATAGACTCACAGCATGATTTCTCCTAGACTAACAGAAGAGGTGGGGGAGACAACCCTGGAAACTTGGTGGTCCTTAAAGGGACATTGCACAGTTAATTTACTGTTCCTGAATATAACACAGGTATATACCCAATTTAATAGTGTTTTGCTCATTAAATAAACAAGGGCTCAAAATGCCCATTATTCTGAGATGCTTACAATCCAAATATGGTCCTCGTGTTCCAAATATGGTAGAATTTGGTAGAAAGTTTTCTTGAATCCAGTGGCAAATCCTTGCATTTCCATGTGTTTCAAATTACACTCTAAGCTTGAATTCTATGTGTGGTTGAGAAACGCTGATGTCTTAATGTTCACAACAGCAAAGAAGATGGGATCTATCACTGTCTGGAAGTACCCAAAGTTTGGATGTTTCTTGCTTACAATTCAAATGTGAATCTGAGTTTCCTGGCATGGGCCCTTCCGTAACCACAGCTAATAGCGAGATGGTCTCACAAACAGCTATTATTGCTTTTTGAGATAATATAGCAGGGTAGTGTGTGGCTGAAAGGACCAGCGATAAAAATCTAAATGCGAGGGCAGGATGAGAACGTGCCCCTTTCTTCCAGCTCTCTCTCTTCTGTTGTGTGTGTTGTCTAGCTCTGTAATTAGGATGGCATTCAGAAAATGCGAACAAAGTTGGTATTCTTTTCATAACGCCTCCCCCTCCCCACAAATCTTTGCATTGCTGCATGAAACTTTTGGCTCTGGCTTTTCCCTGTTCATTAACCATGCCAAAATTTTTAATCTAACACCACTGTTAAAGAGTGGCAGGCTTCCAGGGAAATATATCAGCCAGGCTTATTAATTTCATGCCAAGTGCTGGAGGCGTGAATGTAGAGAACGCTGTTTGACTTTGGATAATAGGAATCAGGCAGCTTAAAGGCAGGGGATAAAGATCAGGAGCCCTGGGTCTCTGGAGGAGGAGCAGGTGCAGGCTTCAAGCAAGGCCTTCAGACCCAAAGGGGCAGCCTATGCTTAAAACAATCTGCAGTGCTTTTTTTTTTTTAATTTGGCATGTGCCTCTCACAGCTTAACAGACCGCTGCTCCACAAAGGGTGGTAAACAGAGAAAGGGAAATTAAAAAGGGAAGTCCCTTGACAGACAAAAACAAATTAGGGCAAACAAATTACACAGAGTCAACAAATAAACAAGGGAACATCTGTGAATATATTTCTTGGATTTTCGGATTCTGAAAGCAACCTGAGCAATAGTGTCGGGATGTATGAAAACGAAATCGAGAGAGCTGCCCCCCCACCGCCTGGGAAGGTGGGAGATGTTTCACAAAGAGGATGGGCACAATCTAGCAAAATGTTTGTCATACAACTCAGCCCCATTGGAAACAATGGAAGGGACTAGCATTGCCTTCAGCAGGGCTCATTGCAACCAACTATTGTTGGGTTCTGTCAGGTAGCTCCAACTACCGGAGCTACTTAGCAAGGTGAAAGTATATCTGGATAGGTGTATCTTTACTGAGATATTCTGGTCTAGAGCTCTCTTCCATCTCTTCCTAATGTAGATGTTCCTACACTTCTCAAATTCATGACAGCCCAGCTCAGTCAGAATATAAATCCATTATTGTATGCATCATTCAGAAGCAAATAGTCTAGATGCAAACAGTAGTAAATGTATGCTAAAATAAAAGCAACATTGATACACTTTATAGAGCTGTATTTAAAGCTGAACAGCAGCTTAAAGCTGATCTTATCAGCACAGTACCTGGATGTTCCCCCCCGTGGGACAAATATCAGCATAGAGTGTGGGGTGGGAAACTGACACAGGGGAAAGAGTTAAATTCCTCTCCCCTACTGCTGCAGTTCCGATTTGAACCCTCCCCCCTGCTCCAATCGCAGCTGCTTTTAAACTGAAAAACAACCAGACATTGGGGATCCTATTAACTGATCTCCCACATCAGACCTAGTCAGACCCCTCTTTGGTGATTTGAAGCTGATTCTATCAGTTCTTTTGATGAACGAAGACCTTTACTATAATGGACTCTAGCAATGTGTAGAAAACCCCAACCAAGAAATACTCTCCAATGCTTAAAATGAACCTTGCCCCAAAGCAAAGAATGATGAGACAGCAGATATGATTCCAAGTTGATAGGCAGATCAATGCTAATATGGTCAGATTTCTAAGAGAAAAAGAGAACACTGAGAGAGGCTTGTCTGTAATATTGTGAATGCTCTGATAGTGTATAATAAATGATACAAACTTTGCCTTAGGTGTACTGCATGGTTGCTCCTTGCCACACTGACAGGCCTTGTAAATTGTTCTTGGAAGTAGAACATGGGCAAAATCAACGGTACTGCTATTTCTGTACCTCTTTCTTAGCCCGTAGCACTTTATTCCATGCTCTACCACCACTGCACTTCAAAGTTCAGGATGGTGCTCATAGTCTGGGTAGCACAATCCATTAAAAGACATATTTTCTATGTTATTTCACAATGTGATCTGAGGTGCATCTTGTAAATGTGTGTAAGTTCCATTGCGGCACAAAACCACTTGGCACTCCATGACACTTTTGACCACATTTGACATTGTCCTCACCTGTGAATCTAGCTGCGGCACACCTCCAGAGGAATAGTCCCATATTTCATAGAGTCACAGTTCACAAGAATAGAACTGACCTGTACATTCAGGGCAGGGGGCGGGGGGAGGAAGCACATAATATAGCCTTTCTGGGTCAATACAGCTCAGGAGCAACTCTAGGGCCTGCTTGGTTGTGCCCCCTCAAATACGGAATGCCCTCACTATGCTCTCTCCCTTAGGGTTTTTTTTTTTTTAAAAAAGATCTCAAAACCTATCCATTTCGAGAGACTTTTAAATCTTTTAATATAAAGCCCTTAACAGTTTAGGCCCAGGGTATTTAAGAAAGCACCTTCTTTGTCATGAATTCTGTTGCCTATTCAGATCAACTGGGGAGGTCTGGTTATGGTTGCCACCAGATCGTTTGGTGGTGACACAGGACCAGGCCTTCTCTGTGGCTGCCCCGGTGCTTTGGAATATGCTTCATGTTGAACTGAGTAGCTTCTTCTCTGTTTGCTTTTAGGAAAACTCTCAAGATGCACCTGTTTTCTCAGGCTTTTAACTGAAATTAATTTTAATTTAATTTAATTTAATTTGTTTTTAGTTTATGAGATTGTTTTTACTGTATTTTGTTAAATGAAAATTGTTTTTACTCTGTTTTATATTGTGCTTTAAATTTTGTACAATGTCTAGAGATGTACATATCAGGCAGTATAAAATATGATAAATACAAAAATATGCTGATGGATTTTTTATTTTATCTTTATTCAGTTTTTAATTTTAATTGAGTTTGCTTTAACTGATTTTATTCTATGCTGTGTTTGAATTGTTGTTATAAATTTTATATTATTTTTACTGCTGAGAGCCATCCTGAGCAGTATTATACTGGAGGGGTGGGGTATAAGCATTTTAAATAAATAAAATAAATAAAATAAATAAATAGAACTACTAGTTTGGGGAAGCAAAGGATGTTATTATTAGGGGAGTGAGTGAGGATGTTGCACTACATTAAATACTTATAAAGTTAAGGTTATTAATGCTAATTTATTTACTTCATTCAGGGGCATAGAGAGACCCCTTGGGGGCCAGGGGACAAATTCTCAGCAGGAGGCTCCCCATCATGCCTCAGCGCCCTAAGCTACACCCCCTGTGTCTGATGTCGGATGCAAGGGGCAGGGCAACCAACATCTCTCTGCCGCCATCTCTCCTACCTTCTCCTTGGCCGGCGGCGCCCCCGCCCCCACTGATGACGCTGCTGCTGCTGCCGCCCTGCTGCCACTTCTTATCTTGGCTTCCAGGATGTGGGGTGGTGGTGAGCTGATCAGGGCAGGCCACCACCTGTGGCAGCAGCAGCAGCAGCAGCAGCGGGGGGTGCTGTGGCTGGTGGGCCTCTCACGCTGCCCTGCACACCTGCACAGTTCAAATATGGGCGTCGCATGCCCATGACATCACAGGAAGGCCTATTCAAACTGTGCAGGCACACAGTTCGGCCGGAGAGGCTGCTCCCTGCCACTGCTGCCACAGGGGGTGGCCTGCCCTGCTCAGCTCACCCACCCACCCCCAGAAGCCAAGATAAGAAGCGGCAGCGGGGAAGGGGTGGCAGCAGGGCAGGGCAGTGCAGGGTGGTGGCAGGGCGGCCTGCTTGGGGCTCCCCTGACCCTCTGGGCCTAGGGACATTTGTCCCTGCTTGTCCAATGGACACTAAGCCCATGACTTCATTAATGAAGCTTGCTTAACATTTTCAAACATATTCAGAAACGGGCCAGATTCCTCCTAGAAAATACAGTCTTCTTTTCTTAGACGAAAACTTCCAGTGTGCTTTCCAGGCTAGCTTTCTCTTCCTGTTCAAGACCATGTGACAGGAAAGACTAGGGTGGGGAGAGCGGTCAGTACCAGGCCAGCTGAAATCTGCAGGGGAGCCTGCTGCACACATGGTGCAGCCCAGTTCCTGGTCAGGAAGCACCTGGGAGTCTGGCAAAGTCTTATGTCAGGTAGGGATATAAGACTGGTAGAGAAATATATATTCAGACAATGCTTCATCTGCCAGCTGCACACACATGCGATAAGGACATGTGCGTGCTATGAGTACACCTTGGTTTGGCTGAACAGTGTATTTGCAGCATACTTGGGTTATTAGTTAATCTGGCCCTGAATTTTGCAAAATCCCATGGAATTTTCTAGATAGCCTGATGCTTATTCTCAGAAGCTGGTGATTTTGCTCAGGTTCTGGGAACACAAGGTCAGCAAGGTCAGTCAGTCCTGGAATGTCATCGATTTCAGCAAGGTGGGATGAATACATGGGGTTCCCTTTCAGTCACCCATCCAAGCACTGACCAGAGTTAGACCTGCTTAGCTTTATCAAGGTGACTGCATGATATACCTTCAAGCCATGCTCTGAGGTCATTCACATGACCAGTTAAGACATGGGGGGGGGGAAAGGCAGGGTTCAACCTACCTTCTCCCAGAAGATCAATCATTGTCTCTTCAATGTGCAAGCTGCGTACCCAGCTTGGGAGCAGCACGGATCAACGGAGGCCGGAACTCATTTTCCCGGCCTCCGGATATCCCACAAGGCCAGGTGCCTTGGGGGATTCCCCCATCAGACAGGCGCTCTAGGCAACTGCCTGCAGCCTGAGGAGACACACAATCCCAGCAGCTGGGTTAAGGGAGCACGTGCTTCCTTAACCTTGGCTAAGAGCCGGGCTAGGAAGTGGGGTTAGGCTGAGTGAGAACGCTGGGATCTGCACAGATCCCGGCGCTCTACATGAGCTAGACCTGAGCTAGGCTGCTCGTGAGAACAGCCTCAGTGAATGACTCTGAGGCAGGCTTGAGCTCCAAAACCTCTCAATTTAGAAACAAAGTGCTCTTTTTGCTGTTTCATTTTACCATGTCTCTGAATGTAAAATGTTGACAGCCCCCGGCACTATCCGATCTTTAAAATTATCGATTATGACAGCATGCATACTAAAAGTGCTAGAGAAATGGTAAACAGCGTTCCAGTCCTTATCTCATTCATTTTCTTGGAAGGTTTGCTAGTTATTGCATTTAGAGAGCTGGTGCTGTACGGATCTTTTTGCCGCTCTTATCTTTTGGCTGCTTGAGTGGAAGTGAATAATTTGCCCATACTTATGGACGTGTCTCTTTTAAAGCAGTCATGATTGGAGGCTAAAGGGTGACTAAATGAAAAATGGGACAATGTTTGGAGGCCTTTCAAGTGCCTCATCAATGTGACTCATTATTATTATGATATCTTTAGATGCATCACTGCTCAAGAGTTTGGTGCTGAGAGCAGAATCCTTACCCATGCTGGATGCTGCTTTGCTTACCTATTGCTGCAAGGAACATGCAGTATCAAAATACCAAATGATGCTTTCTTTTTCCTTAAGAATTCTTTATCTGCTTCGGGGTGCTTCACAGTTCAAAAATTAAAGTCTGGATTTTGTTTCCCCATTATGCAAGCAGATCCATGAATCTTTGCAAGGCATTTTAAAGTCATATTTGCATTTGTTGTCCTTTAAGCTAATGTTCAGCTGCTTAAAGTTTAGTTTGAGAGCCTTCGTTGAACTTTTCTGAATGTAACTGAGCAGCCTAGTCTTGATTCCTGGTAGCAGCTTCTGTAGTTGCCCTCAGACAATGTGGGAGCAGAGCTGGGCAGCATAATCCTGTGGGTTGTATCCAGCCTACGAAGACTTCACCACCTGACCATGCAGGCCTTCACAGTGGCCATGGGGCTACTCTCATCCACTGTCCAATGGATCTAGGGAAAAAGGTGGGGAACCTATCTGCAGAAATAATTTGGGTGGGCCAGATGCAGTCTGAAGGCTGCAGGTTGCTAACCCTGCCCTGGATTATGAGGAATGAGGGTCCATACAAACTCATTTAACACACCATGACCGAATACGCCATTGATTCTTTGCTCTCCTTCTGCACCTCGGATGCTAAACACTAAAATAGACGTGGAATACAAGGTGGCAGGAGGAGCGGGGGGGATGGTGGAAGCCATGGAAAGCATTGTAAAGCTTTCCAGTGAAATCCATGAACAGAAAACCCATGTTTGCATGTTTTCCCTTTTAAAAAAATCTTCAGAATTAAAACCTTGCAGCTGTAAACATGCATCTGAATAATTATATATATATATCCCACCTCTGCCAGTGCAGCCAAAGTTTAATTTAGCATTCCCCCGACAGCTACAAAGGGCAAGGTGGATGATTGCAAGGGCAGTGCTTCAAGGGCTATCTTTATTTGCATGAATGAGTAACTGGGAAGCACAAAAATATCTTGAAGTCAATTCTGTCTGTCACTGACAGCAATCTAAATAGAATTACAGTTGTGTGAAACTCTTTGCGCTCTCTCTCTCTCTCTCTCTCTCTCTCTCTCTCTCTCTCTCTCTCTCACACACACACACACACACACACACACACTTCTTCAATTCATTTTTTTTCATTTATATACACTGCAAATGTTTGTATATCTTACTTTAAAACCATATTATAAAAAGGGTGCTTTAAAAGCAGCCCTTTGGATCTGGCTCTGAAAGTGACCCTCAAAGTTCACCTACTTTAATCATAATGCCCAGTAATTTGTCCTCCCTATAAGGCCAAGTCCCTACACCTCTCTCCTTTTACTTGAGATCAGTGCAGGTTTGTGCTGGGCTTTCTCTGCTACCTTGCGATCCTGAAGAATGACACCTAAAGGAGCTCTTAACAGTCCTACCCACTTTCCAACCTGGTTGCTGGCATAAGTGACCAGGGGACTCTGTGAGCCAAGTGTCATGGCTGACTGCTGGAAGTGCAGAAATCATTCTAGGAAAGCTAATGCACCTGGGTTCGAGATCTGGAGCAGCTGGGCCTCCAGGCCTCTGTCAGCTGGGAGGAAGCAGTGGTGCTCTTTGGACTGGACTTCCGGGAGGAGGTCCAGTCCCCCACAAGTCTCAGGGACCTCTAAATGTTGGCCTGGGTGGGGCCTCTAAATGAAATATAAACAACAAAATAATCCAGCTTTCCCTGAGCATGTTCTGGTGTAAAAAAATAGGGCATTGCAGCTTATTTGGTGGTGGAAACGGTGGGAGTGGCCCCCAAAAGGCCTTTAGGTCCAGGCTCCAAAATTTCCTAGGCTCACCTCTGGGAGAAAGTAGCACTGCCATGAGTCTCTCACAGCTGAGTCTCCTTGCAACACCTCCACCTTCTCCCACCCATCCTGATGGAGATGCACGTGGGGAAAGGCAGTGACGGCACAAGAGAGGTGCTACCATGGCATTCTTCTGTTTCCCCCATCTGCAAATGGGCTTCCTCCCAGAGATCCCTATGATGATTCAGGGACCTCTGGAAGGAAAGCCCTTTCTCTGGTAAGAGGGGAGGAGGAGCTGCTGCTGAGGGTCTTGCAATTGTCTCCTTCCCTACCACCTTCACCATCCATGTGGCAGTAGCAGCAGTTTCTCCTCTTCCTACCCTCCAGCGTGAGACAGCTGCTACTGCTGCTGCTGCAGTGTCAATGGAGAAGGTGGAAGGGAAGGGTGGGAGGAGCAGTAACAGCTCCTCCCACCCTCCAAGGGTGAGAGGGACAACAACAACAACTGCGGGGGTGCAGAGCATGATTGATGGTCATTATTTTCCTGGTCTTAGAGACACTAGATCATAAGACCAGGAAAATCATGACCATCAGTCATGCTCTGCACCCCGGCAGTGATGTCGATAGGCTATACCTCCCTTGCAGCTCAGGTGGGAATGCTGCAAGTCCATCAAACAGTAGAGGAGAAAAGAGGCCTTGAAGAATATATCAAGGACAGCGAAGAAGATGCATTTAAAATGGTCAATAATGCGAAACTATTCAACACCAATGAAGCAAAGCAGGCCTACAAGAAAGAACAAGTCAAGAACCAAGCAGAAAAATGGAAAAATAAGCCACTGCATGGTCAATATTTGCACAATATAAGTGGAAAATCAGACATCACCAAGACCTGGCAATGGCTTAAGAATGGCAACTTGAAGAAAGAAACTGAGGGTTTAATACTTGCTGCACAAGAACAGGTACTAAGAACAAATGCAATAAGAGCAAAAGTCGAAAAATCAACAAGCAAGTGCCGCCTTTGTAAAGAAGCAGATGATACCGTGGACCACCTAATCAGATGTTGTAAAAAGATCGCACAGACTGACTACAAACAAAGGCATGACAAGGTAGCAGGGATGATACACTGGAACATCTGCAAAAAATACAAGCTGCCTGCAGCCAAAAATTGGTGGGACCATAAAATTGAAAAAGTTGTCAAAAATGATGATGCAAAAATATTATGGGACTTCCGACTACAAACAGACAAACATCTGCCACACAATACACCAGATATAACTGTAGTCGAAAAGAAACAAAAACAAGTTAAAATAATTGACATAGCAATACCCAGGGGATAGCAGAATAGAAGAAAAAGAAATAGAAAATACAACAAATTACAAAGATCTACAAATTGTAATTGAAAGGCTGTGGCAGAAGAAGACCAAAATAATCCCAGTAGTAATTGGTGCCCTAGGTGCAATTCCAAAACACCTTGAAGAGCACCTCAACACCACAAGGGCCACAGAAATCACCATCAGCCAATTACAAAAAGCAACTTTACTGGGAACAGCCTATATTCTGCGACGATATCTATAACAACATTGACAATAAAATTCAGCCATCCCAGGTCCTTGGGAAGGACTCAATGTCTGTATAAAACAAACCCGTCAATAACACCTGTCTGACTATGTAAACAAGAAATAATAATAATATTATTATTAATAAATTAATAAAGTTTGTTTATTATTTGTTAGCCGCCCAATAACAAATTGTTCTCTGGGCAACTCACGACAATACAACAGTAAAAAAAAAAAAAAATCCAATAAAAATGCATGCAAGACAAACAAATTGCAACACAAATTAAAAACAATGATACAAAACATTTTAAAAACTACCCCCCACCCACTTTTTAAATCAATTTTTAAAAGCCTGAGTTTTCACCTGGCATCTAAAACAGTAGCAGCCGGTGTGGGTTCCGCCAGGGGTGGGGCGGCAGCGAGAGGTACCTTTAAGAAGAAAGCAATCCATGCTTACCTCCGCTCTTGCCGCACTTGAATGCTGCTCGGAGCAGCAGTGCACCCCCCAGCACTCCCTGTACACCCTAATTGCCTCCACCGCTCACCTGGCTGCCGGCAGGAGATCAGCTCCATGGAGGCCAGGTGAGTGGTGGAGGAAACCCCCCGCCACAGGCAGTGCTGGGTGGTGCGCTGCTGCTCCGAGCAGCGTTCAGCTGCGGTGAGAGTGGAGGTAAGCACTGACTGCTTTACTCAAAGGTGCCTCTCGTCGCCTCCTCAGGTGGTGCCCGCACCGGCCACTACTGGTCTAAAAGAACAAAGTAATGATGCCAGGTGAGCCTCCCTGGGGAGGCTATTCCATGTGGGGTGGGGGCTAGGGCCTTCTCCCTAGTAGCCTAGTAGGAAGTTCTGCTGCTGTATCAGTAGGGTAGGTGGTAGGGGAAGGAGATGATGCTGTGTCCCCTCCCCATCCCCTCATAAAAACTACCATCCTAGGATGGAGGCCTTGTGCCAAGGGCCCTCATGGAAGCCCTCAATGTACTTTGTGTTGGAAGTGAAGGACTCTGTGCAGTCCCATGTCTCAATGACAGAGGGGGACAGACTAGTGAGTCAGAGGGCTAGAGGGGTCAAGACATTGGTCATCCCTTCTCTACTGCTCTGACACTATCCCTTTGATATGTAGATTGCTACTCTCATGGACTTCCTTCCCTCTTGCCACTTCCTCTTCCCCCTTGCCACTTCCTCTTCCCCTTTCTTCTCCCTTGCAACACCCACGCTCATCTCTCCCTGTACCATGTGTGCAGAGATGCAGACAGCATCTCTCTGCATCCAGCTAGCTAGCTAGATTAGAGATTGTATCTCTTCACTTTCCTATCTAGAATGGAGTTCACCAATAAAGACTCCTTATATTGATTTGAAACTATGAACTGGCTCCAAGTTTATTTTACTCTCAGCATACACACATGCCTGGGCAGACTCCGCTGTGTTTTGTCTCTGTGCACTCTGCTGTAATAGAAGGGTATCTCTTACCAGAAAGAATTCCCAACACTTTGCTCAAAACAAGAGGAGGATGGTGGCAACTACTGAGGTTGCACTATTAAAACTGGTGACCCCTGTCTGTACAAAGTCTGGAATGTTCCTGAGATAAAGAGCCAGTCAGGACAATTCTGGTTCCATGATACCAACCTCCCCCCCTGCAGTGGGGAGGGGGTTGTAGCTCAGCATTATTTGTTTATTTTATTTATTTAGTATATTTGTACACCACTCCAAACTCAAGTCTCTGGACAGTTTATAACAAACATAAAACAAATAAAAACAGAAATTAAAACAATTTAAAACCACAGTTCTAGTTAAAAGCTTGGGCGAATAAATGTGTCTTAGGAGTCTTTGCAAAAAGCTGTCAGAGCTGGGGATGCTCTTATTTCAGCAAAGAGTGCATTCCAAAGACTCGAGGCAGCAGCAGAGAAGGCCTGTCCCTGAGCAGCCGCCAGACAAACTGGTGGTAACTGAAGACGAACCTCTCTGGATTATCTCAGTAGGCGATGGGACTCATGGCGAAGAAGATGTTCTCTTAAATACCCAAGGCCTAAGCTGTTTAGGGCTGTATAGGTTATAATCAGCACCTTTTTGCCTGGAAACATATTGGCAGACAGTGTAGTTCTTTTAATATAGGAGTAATGTGGTTTCTTCAAGATGACTGAGAGACGAACTTGGCTGCTGTGTTTTTCCTCAATTGCAGAAGTACCCTGACATTTCCTCTGAAATGTATGGAAGGGCCATAGTGATAGAACCTTTCCTCCCCAATTAATTAATTTTTTTTTTTGGCTGGGTGATCTTGAGGAACACCTAGCAAGTCACAGTCTTTGCCGAGTTGGTGGTCATCTGAAAGTAGACACTGGTGGAAAATAACAACAACAACAACAACAACAACCTGTCTGACTGTGTAAACAAGAAATAATAATAATAATAAAAAGAAAATAAAAGAAAAAGAAAAAAAAGGATCTGCCCGCCCATCTCCGTGCTTCTCCATTGGCCTGCCTGGCTTGGCTTGCTTTCCCTGCTTCCTCTGCAATTGCTTTCCAGCCAGCAGGGCAGGTGGGGTGGTGAGGGATGGAGCGGGGTCATCAGCTGGGTGATCTTGCAGAACACCATGCAGGTGTGGGGGAGGGAGAAGGATCCATTGATACCAATGAACATTTCAGACTCAAAAGACCTAGGATAAGAGTGCCATTTTTAATTGAGGCTTTGTGTGTGTGTGTGTGTGTGTGTGTGTGTGTGTGTTCGAATCCCCGCTGGTATGTTTCCCAGACTATGGGAAACACCTATATTGGACAGCAGCGATATAGGAAGATGCTGAAAGGCATCATCTCATACTGAACGGGAGACGGCAATGGTAAACTCCTCCTGTATTCTACCAAAGATAACCACAGGTCTCTGTGGTAGCCAGGAGTCAAAACCAACTTGACGGCATACTTTACCTTTAAACAAATGTCTTTTATTAATTGAAATGAAAGTTTTTAGAAGCATACACCATGTATGCATGGTGGAAGGGGGGGAAGGAGCATCCCACCTACTCTAGAAAACCATTGGCCAGAAGCGTCCTGAGAAAGATCCGGGGGCAAGCGGTATGAACGGTCCATGGGAAAAATCCGAAAGGAATGGAGGGACACCACAACAAAGCTATACACTCCCCCAGAATTGTTATTATTCCGGCTTCTGGCTGCAGCTTCTATGCAGCTTCTATGCGACTAATTATTAGTTGCGGAGTCCGGCAATTAAGCCTGCCATCTGGGAATGGCCCAGGCAGAGCTAGATAAGATTCTTCTCTGAAATCCTGGAGAACCGCTGCCAGCCAGCATTGAGCCAGCACTGAGTCAGCATTGAGCATTGAGCTCAAGCGCTGATCAACATTGAGACAATGCTGACCTAGATGGATCAATGGTCTGGCTCAGTAGAAGGACTTCATATGTCATTCATAAAAGCACATCCATATGCCATCCATACAAGCAGACCTTAAGATACCTTTAAATAGTTCACCCTTCACCTTTGGCTTTTCACAGTGATGCTACATTTTTTAAAACTAGCAGCAGTATAAAAGAGGACAAGCCTCAGCCAAGCTAACTTGGCTCTAATACTGTACTTAATCAAGTACATCTCCAGCACAGCACCAGCAATTTTGCTTTTGGCTTAAGTAAAGATAAACTTTAACCACTTGACCTGGAATTCATTGACTCAAAAGAAAAACACACCAGTGCATACCTGCTGTCTCCATGACTTTTTTTTTTGGTAAACCACAGATCTGTCCTGTGGGAAGTGGACACGATCAGTACATCTTATGGATTTGATCTCCATTCCAGGACAGGTGAACTTGGTTTGGAACTGAGATCAGGATTTTCATCAATGAGTATAATATCTTATACTTCCTGTGCTCGCGATTTACTTGGAAATGTGGTTGGCATTCTAATGAACTAGTGTACAGGCCTATTATTTTTAAACTGGCTGCAGCCACTCTTTAGTCTTCAGGGTCAGATCCATAACCACCCTTCTTGCTATAATATTTTTACTTCCAAGCTCATGCTGCTGTATTACAGAATCCTTCCTGGAGCCTAAGAACTTGAATTTAAAAAAATTAAATAGAAAAACTGAATTATATTAAAGAGACTGGGCTATATTATAATTATGCCTACCTAAAGCAGCTTCCAATACAGTGGTATTGCCTTCAGTTATTTATTTGATTTATTTGATTTTGATTTCAACTATTAGCTAATCAACTATTCTTCTGTCCCCTTTATACCATAAGACTCTTCTCCAAAGCCTGGCATAACAAACCTTTCTGTACAAAAGAGTTGATCTGTGGCTTAAAGTTCTTTAGAAACATCCCCAGGTCACACCTCTTGCGCTCTTTCTCAAGCATTGGCTCAAAAACAACCACCTCAGCATAATGGCGTGGATGAACTGAACAGATTGTGCAAAAATGAATGTGTTCATGAGTGGTTAGGTTCAGGGGAGAGACTGTAGGATCACTGAGCAGCTGTCTTCACTAACTGAGGCCAAAACATTTAATTAGCAACTCCATAAAATGAGGGGAGCATAAAGGCTAACCCCTGCAGTACAATAATATGTTGTTGACTTTCTCCTATTCAGTTTTGTGCAAGAAACTGAATTTGAACCCTGTCTTGCTATCACTCTCTCTGATACTGGACAGCAACTGACAACTATGCTTTCCGACAGTCCATAGTGGGACCTGGACCAGGATTTAGTCTGTGCACTAAATCCAAATCTGGTCAAAGAATGGAACTCCAGAGATCCATCTAGAAGTTATCTGGGAGTTCTAGGACTGGTAATCCTGGTGACTTCTTCTTCTTGTTGTTTAAACCAAGGTATGCCCTCTCACTAGTTGGGACTGGGTCCATGGTGTGAGGGGGATTAAGGATTTGCCCCTCCACTGATTTCCCAATTTATAACACACCCCTACAGCTGCAATTAATAATGGAAGGGATGATGTACAGATCATTGTGTTGCAGGGGAAAGAGACCCTCTGGCCCCTATGCTGTGGCCCAAAGCCAAATTGCTCCCACACCCCTGCAGCTGCTTTTGAAAAGGGGAAAAAAACCCACTTCAGGGATTCTAAACTCAGAACTCCCATATCACATCTATTTTGGCCCAGAGAAACTAGCCAGACATCAAAAGGCAGTCTGTGCCATGTGGCACCTTGTCTGGAGCAATGAGGGGATGCTGCTGATGCTTTTGCTCTTCCTGTTGCTACTGTGGTAGACCACCTTTGCCTCCAACTTGGTAGGTGCAAAGTTTGACCACAAAAACTAGTTTAGGCCTGCATGAACATAGCCTAAGAGAGGCATGCTGGCAATCTGATTGCTTGGTGAATCCAGTTTCAATGCCAGTTGCCACATGCCAAGTTGAACTGAGTTGACGGGTCAACAACAATAACAACATGCATAGAAGAGTTATGTAAGTTGGCCTTTCCTTTTGTATTCTCACAGGAGTCATGGGGATTGTTCTACAACAAATTATCTGAGGGCCATGTGTGATCTCGTGTGCAGTTATAATGGCTCTGCCAACTGTGATGGAAAAGAACTCTTACATTTCAGGTCTAGGAGAGAGGAGTGCTGATTTATTCTCCATTGTTATGGTGATGATGGAGTGGAACCACGAATTTGGGCTTCATTCTGTTGGGCCCCTATCCTAGTGAAAAAGAGGGTAACTGTTGCAACTAGACATGCAGCCAAAATCGGTGGGGTGGGGGGGAGAGATAGAAAAGACAACCATAATGTTGAAGTTGGTTGGATGTTGTTGTTTTGTCCCTTCTGATTCTGAGCCTAAAATTTTGTCAGCCATTACAAAACCAGCTATTCTCACAGTGTGAATCCACTTTTAAGACCCACTTAATCAACAAGTCTTTTATTATTATTTGCATCCTTGTGATATTCCAACCGAACCATCTGTATTCTGCCAATATTTTAAGCCTTTAATGCCCAACCACCTTCATTCTTGCAAGCAAAATACATGTGCGTAAGAGCCATACCACACCATCTGTAGTTGAATTATGTTTTGAACTCTGTTGTAACAACCATCTTAACTAATCAAGGTGGTAGGAATGCTATGGTTCCATTGTGGGAAGGTTCTTGACTGAATAGCCCTCAAGGCAGCTTACAATTTGTAATAATGTAAACAATTGTGTCTTTTCTGCTCCTCTATATTGCCTATCTGCACATGTGCATTGATAAAGCACTACAGAAACAATATTGAAAAGAGTGTATGCAGTTGTATCCAGATCTTTTGTGTGTGGTGTTTACCAGTGCACAGAAGCACATTACTGCATCCGTAGAACACTATACAAAAAGAACCTTGATGTTTTGTGCAGTGCTTAATCAATGTACATGTGTGCATCAATAACGTGTTGGGCGGGGGTAGGGATGTCAATGAACTGAGAGCGCAGAAAGCTGCGGTAAACTGAAATGCTCCAATTCCAGAAATCATTTTAGAAATGTTCTTAGTTAAACTTGAATTAAGGTAGAAAGGCATGCAGGCCAGGGGAAATATGCTTAGCATCACATATCATCATATTCTACCATATATGTGTCATCATACGCGCGCACACAAGAAGCTTGTGTAGCTGAGTGGATGTTCACAGTTGCACAATCTCTTGCGGTCTTCTTGTACAAATGTTACCTGCATAACAAGGAAAGAGGATAGCTTTGCATAACTCTTTGCAAGATATATGGACTGAGGAAGGGTTAAATAGCAGGAAGCCCACCACAGGTTGTTCAAGTGCACCTGTTGCACTGGTGCAATGCTAGTCTGGAACACAAGTTCCCGACTAGCTAGTGCAACATCTTTGCACCAGTACAGAGTTAGTCTGGATGTCAGCCGTAGTTCACACTCATTTTATTTAGTATGAAACAGTAGATTACAAGAAAAGTATAAAGTAGAATAAAAGAGATGTATAAAGAAGCAGATTAAAAGAGAAGTTACATGACATTGTAGCCCTTGGATTAATCGACTGTGCAAGGTTGCCCTCTGATTTAAAGGCAGGGCTTAGAGGATTGTAGGGCTGTTCTTGTTGGGAATTCTCTCTGGTAGGATAAACCCTTTTTCATTATAGCAGAGTGCACAGAGGCACAACACAGTGGAATTTAGTTAGGCATGCGTGTATGCTGATAGTAAAGTAACTTGGAGTCAGTTCGTAGTTTCAAATCAATATAAGTGGTATTTATTAGAGAACTCCATTCTAGATAGGAAAGTGAGGAGATGGGTTCTCTAATCTATCTATCTAGCTGGATGCAGACGGATTCTGCATCTCTGCACACATGGTGCAGGGGAGAGGAGCTTGCATGTTGCAAGGTAGAAGGGAAGAGGAAGGAAGTGGCTGGAAGGAAGGAAGTCCCTAAGATTAGCAATCTACATATCAAAGGGATAGCGTCAGAACAGTAGAGAAGTGATGACCAATGTCTTGACCCTCTAGCCCTCTCACTCACTAGTCTGTTCTCCTATGTCATTGAGACAAGAGACAGCGCATAGTCCTTCGCTTCCAACAGTTCTCACAAGCAGCCTAACCTTGGCTAGGGCAGTCCAGCCTGGGCTAGTCTGCTCATGTGCAGCACAGATCCTGGCGCTGCCTGCCCACCTAGTCCTACGTTTAAGCCCAGCATTTAATTGAGGTTAAGGGCAAGAGCTGCCCTTAACTCCAGTGCTGGGACATGTGTGTGCTCAGGCTGCTTGCAGCCTGAGTGCACATAGAGATGGGTGCCTAGAGCGCCTGACTCACAGTGGTATCCCCCAGTGCACCACGCTCATTGCGTGAGGCATTGGGGGATATGTGGAGGCTGGGATGCATTTTCCCGGCCTCTGGCGAACCACACTGCAGTTAGCTGCGTGATTGTGTGGGAGCACAGTCCTTTCTTCCCCTCACCTTTCATGATCATCTGCTAGGAAGGTAGGTTTTGCACAGTCTTTCCCTTGCTCACCATCCGCGCCTCCTGGTCATGTGAATAGCCTTTATATCATTATGCCCTAATGCTAAACACTTGCTCTGATTCTAAAGTTCACTTGAAATTCTCCTGCCGCACTGTCATAAGATCATTTGTGTCCCAGTTTGTGGACCCCATTCTGTGTTTGTTTTGCTGACACAAGAAGCCATATAACTCAGCCGTTAGTGATTCCTATATAAGTCATATAATTCAGCAGTTAGCTATCACTATATAAGGCTAATTGTTAATCAGGTTTTCCTCTCTGATATAAACAGGTACTGTTAGAAGCTGATATAGTACACAGTGTACTATTATATAATATATAATGTGGCTATGCCTCTCACTTGTCCTCAGACTGTTTCTTGTAATCTTGTTTTGCGAAAATAGACATAAATATCCAGTGGGAATAAGATGATAAAATGATAAGCAATTTGTGATGGTTTCAAACACTGCCATTCCTTAACTTTTATGGGTTTTCCCCCTCTCCTTTAGAAGGAACATAATTAAAGACCTCCAGAATTATCATACACATACCAGAAGCGTTTCTTTAATCTTTGACCAGGCAGAGAGAGAAAGAGAAAATACTGAAAGAGAAAACAAGTTCAGTTGCATAAGGCTTTCTCTGATTCCCGCAAGAGCCCTGCTTTGACGTTTCCAAGGGTATAGCCATTTTGACAGCAGATTATAAGGCTATGCACACAAGCAGGTGGGGGCAGCGGGGGGCGGGGGGAAGGCAGGGTCCAACTCACCACCTTCCCTCCAGACAATCAAAGCAATGCGGCATGGTGCATGTCTTGCACTCCCAGACAATCCGTGCTACTCCAAGACATCCCATAATGCATCATGCAGAGGTATACCAAGGTAATTTTGGAGCCTGGACCTCAAGGCTTTTGGAGGATCCACCCACCCAGTATTTTAAACACACTTTTAACTGATCACACCACCCGGACAGATGAAAAAGGATTTGCGGCCCCCCAGAGGGTGTGGAGACCCTGGACTTGGGCCCCGATGGCCAGGGGTAAGAGCGCCTCTGGCACCATGCAACAAACATAGTGCATTGGGGGGTCACCTCCATGAGATAGGTGCTCTAGGTGCCCACCCCTGTGTCTGCTTGGGCTACCTGCAGCCTGAGCAAACACATGATCCCCACTGCAGAGTCAAAGGCACCCTAGCACCTTTAACTCTGGCTAAAGGCCATGTTTAAAAGGAGGGTGAGGCGCTGCACACAAGCCTTGGTGAGGCTGCTCATGTGAATAGCCTGATCACATTCAGCTTTTCACTCCTGTAGCTGAAATTACCAAGCAGACCTAGACAGCATTCCAGAGAAAAATGTAGATATAAAAGGTTCTTTATCTCATTATCAGCCCCTTCACCCATCCAGTCCCTCTTAAAAGATCTGGGCTTTTGCCTACAGAGCCTGGCTCAGGATCACAGCCTCAACCCATTTTAACAAACCTTCCCATGCTCTCCAAAGGCACCCAGCACTCTCTTCCAGTCTTTGAAGCCATTAGTCACCACTCCATCTTTGT
The DNA here is from genome assembly GCF_027244095.1 of Hemicordylus capensis. Classification (NCBI taxonomy): domain Eukaryota; kingdom Metazoa; phylum Chordata; class Lepidosauria; order Squamata; family Cordylidae; genus Hemicordylus; species Hemicordylus capensis. The sequence continues at coordinate 324,043,255 of NC_069657.1, read as the reverse complement.
TATATCTGGCATGCTTTGGCCACGGCTGTTGCTAGGGCCCGTTTAGGTCTGACCCTGGCCCATAGTCATGCTTTATTTTTACATTTCCATCCCTTTGCAATCACTTATTCCAGTGGCCCAGCCATGTGTAGAATTTGCGGGGTGGCTGGGAGACTTACTTTGCATTGGTATATCACTCCTCAGTCTTCCTTGGTTTCTTCCTCTCTTTTGGAGGTCGCTTTGCAAACACACAATTTTTTAAAACATAGGTTTTTTGGTGAAGTTAGCAGCCTTTTTGGGGGGACGGTTTATCCACCTCCTTTTCCTGGGCCATTGCCCCTGCCCCCATAATTGATCCCAGTAGATGGGTTGCTGCTGGGCATGAGAGTCACCACTTCGCTGCTCCCTTCATGGGGCCAGCAACTGGGGGAGGATGAAGGCATTTGACTGGATCACTGGGAGGCATTTCCATGGAGATAGTCCTCTGTGGACTGTCTTCATCAAGCATGAGGGGGTGGTGAACTGTTGCTTTTTTACAATGCTAATTAATTTATTTTAAAAATTTTACATTGCTTTTTGTCTTAAAACCTCAAAGCTGATAGCAGCTTACTTTACAAATATGAAAATTCAGTGGAAGTTGATTGATAAAAACAACCACCACCAATAATCACCACTACTACCAGTGTTCCCTCTAGCAGAAAATCCCAGATGTTCTGGACTACAACTCCCAGCATCCTCATCCAAAGTCCACTGCAGCTAGGGATTCTGGGCACTGTAGTCAACAACATGTAGGATTCCCTCTTACAGGGAATACTGACTACCATTAAAAACCAATACAATGAGGGGGGGAAATGGCCATGTCCATTTGTCCCAAATGCCCAGCAAAAAAACAAGTAAACAAGGAAGTGTAGAATCTAAGGGAAAGAGTTGAGGTATGCAAGGACAAAGCAGTGGGGTGGAATCAGCAATATTAATAGTTTAATTAAATAGATATTATGTACAGGGAGGCAAGTACCTTCAGTGCTCTTGCTGCTGGCTGTTTGGTTTCCCTGGCTTAACTCCAGGACTGGAATACAAGTAATTAAAGCCCCATTCAAAAACTGGCCTGGATCAAGGAATGGATTAACCAGAACACCACAGGTAAAGGTAAAGTGTGCCGTCGAGTCGATGTCGACTCCTAGCGACCACAGACCTGTGGTTGTCTTTGGTAGAATACAGGAGGGGTAGTAGGCCTAAAGCAGCCATCTGAAGGCTGAGAGAGATGGGGCAATATGGACAACCCTGCAGTTTGGACCCTCCACCCTCCTCCACAGTGGACACCGGGAAGGCCCTGCCCTCCCTGGTGCTTGCTAGCTGAGCCTCAGCAGACATTGGCTTCTGGAACAGGAAGGAATGTGAGGAAGATAAGTGAACATGCCTTGATTCCAGTTCATGGGTGTATGTATGGTGTGTGTGTGTGTGTGTGTGTGTGTGTGTGTGTATGATATACAACATTTCAATTTCCCCCCCTTTCAGTTGATTTTTTCTTGTAACAAGGAAACAAAGTTGCTACATCCTGCTGTCAGCCGCACTGAATGCTCTTTTTTATGTCTTTAAATAAATAGTGACAATCCATGTTAATATTACTGGTGGTTTCCTGAAAAACCTGGGGGGACTGAACATACAGGTCTTGGCAGGTAGAAAATGTTGAAGTTTAATTTTCAATGTTGTACTTTAGAAACTGTTGCCTTTTGGGGGGCTGCACTGTAGTTGGAGGATTTTTTGAACTACTGCAAATAGCTTCAAAAAGGCTGTCACAATTTACAAGACATACTCATTATCGTCTCTGCTGCTTCTTTGAGTATATTTCAGCGACAAGTCCTGGGAATAAAGGAATTCCCTCTTTTCTGCTTGTAGCTGTGATACACATTTTGATTGCTGGTGGTGGTAAGAAATGTGCCCCAGAGAGGTTAGATTTCAGTGCAGGCATGGACAGGGAAAATGTCTTTCCCAGGCTCTCCCTCCTGCTACCCCACACTTCTTTCACTGACATGAAGGAATAATCTGAATTTCAATTGGGTATTAACTACTGGCTGTTAGACATCTCTCCTTGGAGAAAGAGTCCAAGATTTGATTAAACTAAACTGCAGATGTTATAGAATATGTCCCCCTGGACTAGACATTGGATTCCTGTGTCTATCAGCAACATTGTGTGAATTTTGTTTTTCCTTGCTTAGAATAACCCCACATGTCAGCTCAGTGTGCCCTGTAGAAGACTTTATGCTGATCCTTTCACTTGAGATGAGAAACACAAGAGACGTTTGCTCTTTTGGGCCGAGAAGGTAGGACAGTCAAATCTTTCTAGGATTTTATTTTTTTTAAAATTTACATGGCATTGAATGAAGAACTCTGGTGCTGCTTTGAGGATTTAACATTTAGAGCCTCTTCCATATCTAAAGGGTTTTTTTTGTCTAGTTAGCTTTTAGCCTGTTATGTCATTTAGGTTTAGAAGCAACCAGCAAAACAGAAACAAGAACAGTCCACAAATATAATGTTTGGGATGTGTTGGAGGATGGCTAGTATTTGGATCTTTTTAGATGTTCCTTTTCCCTTGCTGGGCTCTCAGTCAGGGATTGGATGAAGTGCCTGGAGTTTCTACAAGCCTGCTCCAAGGCCCTGCTCAGCTGGGAAGCTCTCTGCATAACTGTAGACTAGGAAAATGCTAATGCATATTCGTGTGTGTGTGTGTGTGTGTGTGCATGCACATGTATGCTGCTTTACATCTCATTCTCCAGCCCCTAGCCCCTTTCCCTCCAAGTCTTCTTGAGTGTGGTTTAATTCTACCCTGCATAGAGCCTACCTGTTCTCATCCTGAGACCTTCATAAGCCTGATGCTCAGAGAGAAGACTCCCTATTTTCCAGATGCTTCCCAGCAAGCAATTTTTGCTGTGGATCTGAGGTGTGAAGTGGCTTGCACATCCCTATCAAATATGCCTACTTCATGCTAGACAAGAGCTAGGAATAATTTTCCAGCCATAACAAAAAGCGACGTTTACTGTTTTACTGTGCTTTACATCTCACATTCTAGGAAGCTTTTTCACACCCGGCATTTAGTTCGCATCTTCTCCGGAATGGAGTCGTGCGTTTCCATATCAGCCAAATTTACCTTGAAGTCCTTGTGAGCTATTAGGGAGCACTTCACATGTGACTCCTGTTTTTGCTTGTGTGTTAGAGTGTAGCCCGATTTATATTCATGGTTTAAAAATCCACTTTTTGTATTGGGTTATTTTGGGCAACTTCGAACTCGCTGTAAAGCCTCCCAGTAAACTCACAGTAAAGCCTGCTGTCAAGGAAAACTCCAGGTGCATTTGTAAAACAAAAGAAAATGCAACAGGCACGATCCAGCCACAGTTAAGCCTCTTTTATTTCACTGGGGAATTGAGCACAAGCGGTTAATACTTAAGCACAAGATTAGCTTTCTCACATTTAAATCAATGGGACTTAGGAGTGCTTAATTTTTGTTTTCATTGTGCTCTAATTTTGGAAGAACATGTAGATAGCTGATTCTGTTATGAAAGTCTATGGCAACAGGGCACCACATTTTGAAGCTATAGGCAGCCATTTGTTGGTAGCATGGATGATAAGAGGAGTACTGCCCATCCCCTTTTCTTGGGGACGGGAATGCCTTTTTATCAATGCACAGTCAGAATGCACTCAGTCTTTTCAGCTTGCTAAGTGTGGTGAGTGACATAGTCCAGTATGTACAGTGGCTGACATTGCACACAGAGGAATACTGGTATGAAGGACTTGCGGGGTTGTCTGTGCAATGCGAAAGGCAGCCCCAGTGGTGTGGAAGAAGCAGGAAGTTGCTCAATGACCTAAGACAGTGTGAGGCCCCCTTCTCAGTGGAAATAGTGCTGAAGAAGTGCCTGTGCACTGCGTGAAGTCATTGTGTGACGTTCTGCCTTTGCAGCAGGTCCCTAACATTGGCATTCCACTGTGCAGAATGTCAGCCATTGAAAACGATTTTGTTCATTGGACAGGGGCAAGTACTAAAAACCCTGTACTACTTGGTAGTGGGTAGCTTCTTAAGACAAGATGTGTTCCCTTCCTTATTTGTATTTTGGTGCATAGGGCTGTGTCAGCTTGCAGGACCCAGTCAAAATGAAAATGTTGGCACAGAGTTGCGTCCAGACCTTGCACGCGTGGTGGGAAGCTTGTGGAAGGGAACTTTCTTGCCCCCTTCTCCCCACAGTAGCCCCCTGTGATTAAGTGCCATCAAGTCAGTGTAGACTCTTAGCGACCACATAGATAGATTCTCTCCAGGATGATCTGTCTTCAACTTGGCCTGTAAGGACTCTCAGTGGTGCATTCATTGATGTAACTGAGTCCATCCACCTTGCTCCCAGCCATCCTCTTCTTCTCTCTCCTTCAACATTTCCCAGCATTATGAACTTCTCAAGGGAGCTGGGTTTTCGCATAATATGTCTGGAGTATGATAGTTTCAGCCTGGTCATTCGTGCCTTGAGTGAAACTTCTGGGTTGATTTGTTCTATGATCGATTTGTTTATTTTCCTGGCTGTCCATGGTATCCTCAAAAGTCTTCTCCACCACCAAAGTTCAAAAGCATCAATACTTTTTCTATCTTGCTCCTTCAAAGTCCAGCTTTCACATCCATAGAGTGTCATGGGGAAAATCATTGTCCAAACAATTCTAATCTTTATAGGTACAGACATGTTACAGCATCTAAATATCCTTTCCAAGGCCTTCATTGCAACCTTACCAAGTGCTAGCCTGCGGTGTATGCATGTATGTATGTATGCATGTATTTATTTATTTATCACATTTATATACTACCCAAACTTTCATCTCTGGGCAGTTAACATAAAACAATTAAAACATATAAAAAGTTAAAACAATTCAACAATTTAAAATCAATCACAAAATTAAAACCAACAAATTTTAAAAGGCTGAGAAAGCTTGGTTAAAAAGATGGGTTTTCAGATGTTTTTTAAACATTGCCAGAGATGGGGAGGATCGTATCTTAGTAGGGAGCACATTCCCCAATCTCGGGGCAGCAACTGAGAAGGCCCGTCTCTGTGTAGCCATCAGACGAGTTGGCGGTAACTGGAGACGGACCTCCTTAGATGACCTCAATGGGCAGTGGGGTTCATAGTGAAGAAGACGCTCTCTTAAATACCCAGGGCCTAAGTTGTTTAGGGTTTTATAGGTTATTACTAGCACTTTGTATTTTGCCCGGAAACCTATTGGCAGCCAGTGTAACTCCATCAGCAAAGGAGTAATGTGGTCTCTCTAAGATGACCCAGAGACCAACCTGGCCGCTGCATTCTGAACCAACGGAAGTTTCTGGACTACATACAAAGGCAGCCCCACATAGAGAACATTACAGAAGTCAAGTCTTGAGGTCACCAACAGATGTACCACTGTTTTGCGGTCATTGATATCGAGAAATGGGCACAGCTGGCGTATCAGCCAAAGCTGATAGAAAGCACCCCTGGCCACTGCCTCAACCTGAGAAACCAGGGAGAGTTGTGGATCCAGGAGTACTCCCAGACTGTGGACCTGTTCCTTTTGGGGAAGTGTTACCCCATCTAGAACAGGTAGATCAAAATTGTCTCTGGAGTTCTGACCCCGCACAATAAGTACCTCCATCTTATCCAGATTCAGCTTCAGTTTATTCTCCCTCATCCAGCCCATTACTGCGGATCAACCACATTCTCAGCTATCAGAGTGGTGTCATCAGTGTAGCACAGGTTATTTCAGTTTCTTCCTCCAACTTTAAAACTGCATCTTCTTCCAACCCAGCTTCTCCCAGTATATGTTCAGCATACAAGTTAAATAAATAAGGTGAAAGAGGTCACTGTACTCCCTGAAAAATAACTTCTAAGAGTCGGGGAGCCTCAGAAAGCAGGGTGAGATAAGTTGCAAGGGACTTTAGGAGAGGGTAGATTCCTGAAAAAGTCAGATAATGCATCTTCCTCGAGTAGAGCTCCACTTGTGGAAGATACACCTGTCCGATTTTTGGCAATGCCTGCCCTGCTCCTAATCCCATCTCATTCCTGACGGCTTCAGGAATAGCTTTTCAGAGGGTTCAGAGTGTTGCTGTGGAGAGGTGGTGTGGCAAACTTCCCTTGCATGAGCTTCCTTTCACTCATGCCAGGTCTGGATACAACCCATGGTTCTTGACTTTCCATGTCAGTTGTAGATACTATGAGCCTCCAGGCAAGCTGCTGGTTCTTTTATGCATGAGTGGATCACACCAGATGGAGAGCTTTTTTACTCAGCCAGTGGGAAAAGACAAGCTGAAACTCAGCCAGGAATGAAATGGGGTCCTCACAATTTGCAGATGTCTTAAGAGTTGTATGCTTGCTAGAAAAAGAGGTGAAGGGAAAGCTTGGGATTGGGTGGGTGGGGATCTGGACAAAACTCCAAGTAGGGGTATTACTATGAATATAAGTAGGGGTACACTTAACACTGGAAAAATAAAACACAGGCATTAGTATGTTCACTTGGAAAACGCCTTATATATAGAGATGATGGAAGAAATAGCTGTGGAGTTGGCTCATAACATACAGTAGCACATGAAGCTACCTTATGTGTTAAGACCATTGGTCCTTGATCTAGCCCTGTTTTGACCAGGAGTGGTTTCCCAAGGTCTGCTACTTAAGATCCTTTCAACTGAAGATGCCAGAGACTGAACCAAGGATGTGATGCAGGCAAAACATGTGCCTGGCTACTGAGCTGTGGCCTCCTCAAATATGATTTTTTTTTTGGGGGGGGGAACTGTTGCAGTAGATACAGCTGAATTAATCCTGATCTGTCATTTTTGCTTGCCCTCTTCCAGATGTCAGTTGCTAGCCTTCCTTGGACTTTAGGAACTAAAAATGAACCACAGCAAACCCCACCCCCCAATAGTCTTGTGAGTAGGAGCCCGAATGTTGATGCATTTATGGCCCCTTCTGTGCCTAGGATTTATTATTGCAGCTCGTATCCTACCAATAAAATAATCTGTGCTGATTGTGCAATTTGTCAGAGTCTGGGTGCTACCCGAAATGGCAGCATTGATATGTCTCGCATACCACGTATGCTGTCAAGGAATTAAATCTAGCATTCTCGGTGCGTGCAGTGGGGTGTGCAGAGTACACCTGTATGAGAAAAACAGGTTGTCTTGGAGTGACAAGGCAGCACTAACTCAAGTTCAGAGCTTTCAGCAATCACTTGCATGTGATATAAAATTTAAATTCTAAAGGCCGGGATTTTTATTTTTTTAAGCATGTCCTTTAGGCTTATCTCTAAGTGCATAAGAAAAAAAAAAAATAAGCACAAGTTTCTATTGGACCTTTGGGTGAACCGGAGCGAGCATATTTTCCCTGTCTCTCCTGAAGCATCATGCTCCACTTTGGGGAACTTCATTTATATGCACATCATATGCAATCTGACTGACTCCTACTGTACCTTTGAACAGATCCAATCAGACGCCCATATGCATGTAAATGAGGTTCCTGGAGCCTTGTTCTCAGCGGTGAGGAAGAGGAGTTAAAGAGCAGCTCTTCAGGAGACTTGCTACTGTAACAATCTACACACACACACACACACACACACACACACACCTCCCTACTCTGGTCTTTAATTTTTTAAAAAATTCTTCACTTCCCATTGTCCATGCCAGGAAAAAGCCCCGTAACTCACTTTTCCAGACAGAAGCAATTTATTTGAACAAGGATTATTTGTAAAATGGGAAGGGATACAGGACTTGGTTTTTAATCCTTTCTCACATAAAGGAAACAACATTCTCCCCCTGCCTTCATAAAAAAGAAAGAAAGAAAGAAAGAATGCTTGTGTCACAACTCAGTGAATGTAAAAATTAAAAAAGGCTGCAACTATTGTCTGAAAACAGGCAAAATAATTAAAATTATTATGGAATAATCACATATCACACAACAGCCTCCCACTCTTCGGAGCAACAATCCAAAACAGCTTCTCCAAAGCAGGCCCAAGGGCAGAGGTTCTGTATATCATTCAAAGACCATCTGTCATTCAGTGGCTGTAGCCCCTTTCCAGTATTTAGAGGGCAAGCTTGAAATGGAATCCTGGCATTCCTTTTTCCATTTGCTAACAAACAGCAGTGATGGCAGATAAATATGGCAAACAATAGGCGCTCCTAATGAACTGGAAAGGGATATAGGTTTTTGGAATCAGCACCAAGAAGTTCCTGGTCCTACGCTGGGCTCCAGGGATTCCCAAAGCCTGGTTTTGCCATGTGGCTGAACAAGCAGACATCTGCAAGCTGGGTTAGGCTTTTAAAAACTCAGCCAACCTGCTAAGGGGTTCATTTAAATAAGATCAAATTTACACACACACACACACACACACACACACACACACACACACACACACACCCCGCACTCTTTTTGGTCAAAGAAAGGATAAAAGCAACACAGCAAAGATACAAAGATTTTTTTTCTAAGGACAATCTTAATTTTTGTTTTTGTTTACACCAATTTAAGGCAGATCTCCTTAGAGTTAGTAGTTATGGATCCAGCATTTATGCGCTGGAATCTGTATGACTGGCTGTTTAGGGCAGTACTTTTATTTATTCTTTCAGGGGACAACATTGGGATTGAAATCCGGGGAGAGATAAATATTCTTTGTATGTCAAGCCAGAATAAATATAGCATCAATTCACAGTCATTAAGAGAAACCTAACATATTAAACAGCCATTATAAGTTAGTGATCTAAAATCCTGTGACATCTTTCTACAACTGGAAAAAAAGAAGTTTAACTCATAGAAATAAACACACACTTTCCTCTTCCACCTGTTCTTGCTTCTATTGGTCATGGAGCTATGTGCTGATCTTGGGGAGTTGTAGTTTTCCAAAGGGCAGAAGTAGGTATATTGCAGTTCTGTCAATTCCAAGGCAAGAAACTTCCCCAAGCTTCCCAGTAAAACAGGAAGCAAGCCCAGCCCGAGTTCAGTTTAATTCAATAACTAGATTAGGCTATCCTTTGGTGTTGTAAGGCAGCCCAGAGACATATAGCCCCTTAAACACCTTGGCAATTTGAGAACAATCAAATGTCAAGACTTAGGAGACAAAAAACATATTTAGAACCAGACATTGGACTGGTTGAGATGATACTCAGTCTGCCTGGCCTACCACATGCGATACAGAGGGGAGTGTTCATCCTTCCTCCTTCTCAGTGCTTGGAGGCCTTTCCCTAATCATGTGAGGAAGGTGTTTGTCTGCATTTCTAGCATGCATAGAGGAACAATTTGAATGAAACCCCCCCCCCAATTAAACACCCCTGCATGCGGGGAGGGATGGGGGGGAATGATATGAGCGCCTTGAGTATGCACAGTCTTATAGCTTGTCATGCATATAGATCAAACAATATTGTATGGGCAAGTTCTGTCCTCACCTGGGAGTGGATTTCCATTGGACTCACTGGATCCCTTTTGATTCTTGCCATTTTGCTCCAGCCCTTAGTCAGGCAGAGCATTTTGGCCATGTGCTTGGTCCTCACTTGCTATGGGAGGTTTGTGCATGCCTGCTATATTTGGAGCTACATGTCTGCTTCTCCCCGAAGCTGCAGTGCTATATACTAGGGTGTGTGCAAAGCTTTGGATTCTGAATCAGGTCTGAATTGAAGTGGGCCTTGAAAAAAATACCATCAGGAAGAAATATAGCATCCCCAACCCAAACTTGCCTTTTCTGTAATGCCATCCGAGGGCATATACCCCAACACTGTTAACTTAATTAACAGTGTTTGGGGAATAATTTCAGTGTTGCTGGCACACCAAGTAAACTTGCCAAGAAGTATGCTTCATTATTTTCTACTGCTGTAAAAATTGCAGCTGTGTATTCCTTTTGGCTAGAGTCAACACTTATTGCAAGACATGTTGAAATAATAATAATAATAATAATAATAATAATAATAATAATAATAATAATAATAATAATAATTTTCCCCAGTGAGGCACTACCTTGGTGTGGTTGTGGGGCTTGTGTGCTCTGAGGAAGGTGAGAGCTATGCCAAAGGTCCAACCATACTAGACAGGTCTTACCAGAGGAGCCAGACAAAGAGTGCCTCTCCCATCAACAATATGAAATTAAAAATTGGACTGCTCCAGGCGATGATGAACTGCATGGCTTTTGGCTTAAACACCTAACAAGCCTTCATAAGCAACTATCAAAACAGTTCAATCACATTTTGCAAGAAGGTGATATTGAACAATGGCTAACAACTGGGAAAACTCATCTCATCATGAAAGACCCAGCAAAAGGTGCACTTCCAAGTAATTATAGACCAATAACCTGCCCGCCAACCATGTTCAAATTATTAACTGGAATAATAGCAGATGAAGTGATGCAACACTTATTAACTAACAAACAGCTTCCAGTTGAACAGAAAGGAAATTGCCTGAACATCAGAGGCACAAAAGACCAGCTGCTGATTGACAAAATGATTTTAGAAAATTGCAAGAGAAGAAAAACCAATCTAAGTGTTGCATGGATTGACTACAAGAAAGCCTTCGATTCACTGCCTCACACATGGATACTAAAATGTTTAGAAATAACTGGTGTCAGCAAAAACATTCAGATATTTATTTAAAAAGCAATGAGCGTGTGGAGTACACAGTTAACAATCAATGGTGAGACACTTGGACAGGTTAGCATTAGAAGAGGCATTTTCCAAGGGGACTCACTATCCTCTCTGCTGTTTGTAATCGCCATGACTCCACTTTCACAAATACTAAACAAAACAGGCCTTGGATACCAAACATCTAAAACATCAAGTAAAATAAACCATCTGGTCTACATGGACGATCTGAAGTTGTATGGAAAGTCCCAGTCAGAAATCGAATCACTGCTAAACACTGTCCGTATATTCAGTAGCGATGTAGCAATGGAGTTTGGACTAGACGTGTGCTGCATTAATAATGAACAGAGGGAAAATAACAAAAACAGGAGGAATAGAACTGCCCAATGGAAGCAAGATCAAGAACCTGGAAGAGAAAGAACATTACAAATACTTGGGCATTCTCCAGGCTGATAACATTGCACACACTGAAGTAAAAAGAAAAAATTGGAAGTGAATACATCAGGAGAGTTAGAAAAATCCTCAAGTCCAAACTCAATGGCGGGAACACCATACAAGCCATTAACACCTGGGCTATACCTGTTATCAAATACACTGCAGGAATAATAGACTGGACCCAGGCAGAGCTAGAGACGCTAGATCGTAAGACCACCAAAATCATGACCATCAATCATGCTCTGCACCCCCACAGTGATGTAGATAGGCTATACCTCCCTCGCAGCTCAGGTGGAAGAGGAATGCTGCAAGTCCATCAAACAGTAGAGGAGGAGAAAAGAGGCCTTAAAGAATACATAAAGGACAGCGAAGAAGATGCACTTCAAATGATCAATAATGAGAAATTATTCAACACCAATGAAAGAAAGCAGGCCTACAAGAAAGAACAAGTCAAGAACCGAGCAGAAAAATGGAAAAAGAAGCCACTGCATGGTCAATATTTGCACAATATAAGTGGAAAATCAGACATCACCAAGACCTGGCAATGGCTTAAGAATGGCAACTTGAAGAAAGAAACAGAGGGTTTAATACTGGCTGCACAGGAACAGGCACTAAGAATAAATGCAATAAGAGCAAAAGTAGAAAAGTCAACAACAAACAGCAAGTGCCGCCTTTGTAAAGAAGCAGATGAAACAGTGGGCCACCTAATCAGCTGTTGTAAAAAGATTGCACAGACTGTCAACAAATAAAGGCATGACAAGGTAGCAGGGATGATACACTGGAACATCTGCAAAAAATACAAGCTGCCTGCAGCCAAAAATTGGTGGGACCATAAAATTGAAAAAGTTGAAGAAAATGAAGATGTAAAAATATTATGGGACTTCCGACTACAAACAGACAAACATCTGCCACACAATACACCAGATATAACTGTAGTCGAAAAGAAAGAAAAACAAGTCAAAATAATCGACATAGCAATACCAGGGGAAAGCAGAATAAAAGAAAAAGAAATAGAAAAAATGACAAAATACAAAGATCTACAAATTGAAATTGAAAGGCTGTGGCAGAAAAAGACCCAAATAATCCCAGTGGTAATTGGTGCCCTGGGTGCAGTTCCAAAAGACCTTGGAGCACCTCAACACCATAGGGGCCACAGAAATCACCATCAGCCAATTACAAAAAGCATCTTTACTGGGAACAGCCTATATTCTGCGATGATATCTATAACAACAGCAACAACATTGACAATAAAATTCAGCCATCCCAGGTCCTTGGGAAGGACTCGATGTCTGGATAAAAACAAACCAGTCAATAACACCTGTCTGACTGTGTAAATAAATAACAATAATAATATATTACTGCATATAGATTAAAAAAAAGGTTTGCAATGAATATAGAACACTCTGTTCAGTAAACAGCAGGATCCCAGATCACCATGGTTGTGGGGGATGCCCTTAGATGGTACGCTGGGCCCATGCCCCCTGATGGCTTGGTTGCTGTGGTTTGTAGCACTTTGTGGTTAGTTTGCTGGCCGTTCCAAATTGCTCTGGATCACAGCTGGTGCCCTGCCACCCAGGTGAATCCCCACAAGGGCTCGGGGGAGCCTTGCTCAGGAGGTGTGTTTGCAGCAGGGCAGAGAACTTCACAGCAGCTGCACTGACTGTCACCATCTTAAAACACAACAACACATGGTAGAAAGAATCAGGATGGGATTTGCAATACCTTTTATTTCTCAAAGCATTTATTTCACATATCCCACCTTATATAATTTAAAGTCAAGTAAATGTTCCTCTGGCTTAAGACCCCCATGAAGAAAACTGCTAGGTCAGCTAAGGCTATCTAGGCTTGGGTTCCCTCATTCACATCTGGATGCACATCCCATTTCTCATGCATAGTGGCTCACATCTAGTGCACCATGGAAGAGTAAGGCATGTGCACTGACTTCATATGTCAAAACTGTGCTCTCGCTTCTCCCAAGGTCCATTATTCTTAATAGGAGGCTCGTCACTGCTGTGATGATGCAAGGCTTAGCAGCAGCAGAGCATCTCCAAGCTCTGGAGAAGCAAGAACATCGTTTGGGGAGAATGTGGAACCAGTATCCTTGCACTGCTCTTCCATGGGTGGTGCTCTATGCTGTAGGTAAGGAATTGAGTTACAAAGCATTCAGTGCAATGTCAATCTGCATCTGTACTTACAGCAAAGATGCAAGTACACTACTGGCCTGCTTCATTCAGCCAGGGATAATGCTGGAATAGCATGGTGGAATGTTGGTGCAAGCCTCTCCCATCATAGGGAGAGGGAGAGATAGCCTTCATTGTGAACTGGGTCCTCCAGTTGAGTACCTGCTCAATCAGAGATTGATTAGCAATTTTGCTAATCAGAGATCTGTATAGTAAAATTCCTTCACCTCAGAAGAAGACAGCGGTGGGGGAGGAGGAAAGAACCATGTGAACAGGTTTCTGTACAAGTGTGGGTTTACACAGAGGTCCTGATTGACTCTGGAGCATTTGTGGCAGAGGAGAGGGGTTTGCATTGCTCTTTTGCCATAGAACCTCTGCACCAGTTGCAATGAACAGATGGGCAGAATCACTTGTTCGGGTATCTAGTAAATTTCACTGATGGTAGAGAACTTAGATGTCTTTAAAAAGTATTAGATAGCTTCATGGGAGATGGTTCCACAAATGGCTACATTTGACAGCAAAATGGAAGTGCCCCCCCTCCGCTTTTCAGAATAGCCTTCTTTTTATCTTGCCATCACCTTCATGCTTTATTTTGATTCCAGATTTCTGGCTGGCTGTTGTTGGAAAGATATGTTGGCCTAGATGGGTCTTGGATCCAACAAGGCTGTTCTTATGTTCTTAGTTATGCACATCACAACAGTTATGCATCATTATCTGCATATAATTTTAACCCATAATATTGGCTTGATATGATATGTCCATACTGCATATTATGGTGATAATATGAATAAATTTCACCCATCACAATGTCCATTCCTCTATGGCATAAAAAATGTAAACAGGTCATAGCAAGAGAGGCTTTAAAAAAATATTTTTTAAAAAGTTTTTTAAAGTTGCTGGCCCCAAAAGATTCTAGGGAGATGTTTTCATAATGAACCAAAGTGGAACATTTCAATGTTCCCAGAACAGATTAGAGAGGATTAAGGATCAAGGGAAGGCAGCTGGTCAGTTTACCACACATTAATGTGGAAAGGTTCCATACAGACAGAGCATGGAGTATGGCAGCAGAAGGAATCTCATCATTATTTGAAAAACACAACCATTTAAAATTTTGACAAAAGCACAATATAAAGGATAATTCAGGAACATGAAACAGAGAGGATTCAGTCACTGCAAATCAAAGCAGTACCAGTTGTATCTCCTAAATGATGGGAAGATGTAGTGGCTAACTGTAGTGGATCAGATCACTGGAATGTATGGGGCAGAATAAGTGACCAACATCCAGACTAATGTTGTGCCCGTGGAATGACATTTTTCATATGCAAAGGGGGAGGAGTGGTTTTTTGCCAGATCCTTCTTCCCTCTAGAGTCCTCTGTGCTTCCCAAATATATTCCCCAAGGGTTGCTGGATTCTTGGGAGCATAGTTCTGAGAAGCACAAAGGAATGTACAAGGAAGGGGGAGATCAGCAAAAACCAGCCAACATGATGTGCAGTGCTCCATGCCAGGGCTGCTGTGGATGCTGAGGCAGCCCCAACACTGTTCAGAATGATCAGTTGCACAAGCAGTGCTACTGCAGTTATTCCCAGGGCATCTGCAGTGGTCTACAGCAGCTCCAGCATGGAGTGTTCCAGCAACAGAATGCTGTGCATCATATTGGCCACTAACCATCACCTATTGTGAAACATTATCCTGACATGAGATTAATCTGAATGTTGGCCAATATAGCTAAACCAACTCAGTGTCTCACATAATCTGCTCATACGTCTTCTAAAAGAATAACAGACTAGCATGGGAGGACCATCGTTCACTGGCCAAAGTATAGGACAGTTCAATAAATTAAATATATGTAATATAATATTTTCATTAATGTGTTTGCTAAGGGGAAGTAAAAGAACAGTTTGAGATTTGTAGGATTTCAACTTCAAACATTATTCATTGTATTGAATAATTACCATTTATGGTAAATTTGGATCTGAGAAAGATCTTCTGCTTCTTTTGGATATTATATCATTTTTTATTATTTATCTAATTATTGAATGTTAAAATCTGTTCAGATCAATAACAGTTAAAATCCAGTGGAATCAGAAGACTTGTGTTTGGAGATACGTATAAACATTCTGATGAGGGTGGAGTTCACAATAAGAGGCTGAAGGAAGTAGACGAAAGGGAGGAAGGTTGACTTCCTGATAGGCAGGTCAGTCCCAAACCAAAGCAGAACTGTATAGTATAATCTTATGCTCCTTACTTAGAAGTAAAGATAACCCCATGGAGCTTATTCCTAACTAAACATGCATAGGATTTGGGTCACAATCACTTTCCATTCTTCTAGAATCAGTTGTAATGCCTTGCACCAGGGCGCTTTCCAGACTAGTTGTTGGAACAGCAGCAAAATGCCTCCATTCGGGCAAGTTGCATTCGGAATGTAAACAGCAGGGGGAGCAGTCTCGCAGCAACTAACAACCCGAAAAAACCAGCAACTTTTCCTCGCTGGATGTACAGCGTCCTCACTCTATATCGCAGAGATAAAATTCACAACAAGGCATTGCAAATGAGAACAGCACGCGGTTGTCCATGTAGGACTGCGGTGTCACAAGGTAGTGTGGAAGCACACTTCCGAGATACGTCCTGACCCCATTGTTGGGTCTAGTCTTGAAAGCGCCCAGGTGTCATTTTTAAAGTTCTCTTTTCGCAGAAACATACACTGGATTCCTGTGGAGTAATTTTAGGGTGGAATGAATTTATACACAGTATTGCATAAATTTAGGAAGAGCCATCTCTATGTGGATCACCTTTCTGGTTGTAAGTGCACAAGAAGTTGTTCTGGTAAGAACTAATCTGCTTGCTTTCCTTTCACTACCCCTAGAACTGGACTAAATTTGGTCCAAATTGGTTAGGCAATTCATGTTAGCCCACTTGCACATCAAAT
The DNA here is from genome assembly GCF_027244095.1 of Hemicordylus capensis. NCBI lineage: Eukaryota > Metazoa > Chordata > Lepidosauria > Squamata > Cordylidae > Hemicordylus > Hemicordylus capensis. The sequence continues at coordinate 324,027,133 of NC_069657.1, read as the reverse complement.
GTTCATGTGTCCACCATCATGAATTTTGGTGGATGACATCATCACAAACTATGCATAGAGGTGTCCCTATGTATCCCTAGAACTGTACCAAATTTGGTCCAAATCAGTTCCCACTTTAACCTCAAAACATACTCACACATGGATACACAGACAGACAGACAGACAGACAGAATGCCAGGTGAGCTCATAAGCATACTGGAAAGTAGGCTAAAAAGATGTTGTGTATATTCAGCATTCCTTGGTGTTTGAGGTGATCTTGCTGATCAATGGTTTGACAATACAAAAAAAAATTTCTTGCTTTAAAAAACAACAACTAATGAGTTACCAGTTTACAATAGTTTATTATTTCATTTTTAAAATCTTTTTAAACTCGTCTGACAATAGAATATTGTTTCAATTTTATTCTCTTAAAATGATTTACCATACCCATTTTAGTTTCTCCAGTGACTGTTCCTAAATAAGTAGAGTGGATCACACAATGCGCAGTCCTGATGGTGACGATGGGACTTTTGATGCCACTGCTCCGGATCTGAAAGCAGCGGTGCCACGGTAGAGAACTGATGGCTGCATTAGCAGCATGACGGCAGGTTTCCCCATGGGGATAAATATGCTAGCATGACTGCCAGTTCTCTACAGTGGCTCTGCTGCATCCAGGTCTGCAGCAGCTCCCCCGCCACTCCCACCGTCACTGTGAGCATTGTGCATCGCGTCAGCCAGCATAAATAAATATTATATTATATAAATCTTTATTTAGCTGTGCTATGCTGTTTTTAATAGTACTATCATATTGCATTAAATGCTTTAGAAATAGAAAATAAGACTCTGACAGTCACATTCCCCTCTCCCCCCTGGTTTGTTGTCTGTTGCTTATGCTCAGTGTGTGCCATAGAGGGAAAAACCTTACTGACCACAGGCAAATAATCCGAATAAGTTGATGTTTCATTGCCTGAAATGAAACAAGTCTGTCTGCAATATCCACACATGTCAAAAGAGCCTTAGGTGTGTCTATTGCACTGCATGCTACTTGTGTAGACCACAAATTGTGTGCTATAACTTACAGGGTGACTCAGCCTGTTGGAAAGTACAGGAAGTGGCCTAGGTAAAGGGAGGATTTTGTTGTTGTTGTTCTTTGAAATACCCTTCCAAATGCTGAACATAAGATGTTGCCTATGCCAACAGTATGTGTCATTTTGCTCTCTCTCACCTGGAGGTGAGACTAAAGCGTGCTGTAGGTCTGTACTGCCAGGATTAGTAGTGCTGAAACGGTGAATACCACTTATATTCCTTTGAATCAGTGTGTCACTTCTGCTATCTCCTTACACATGTCAGCAAGACTTCATAGAGAATTCTTGCTTTTGATAATCGTATTTTACACATGAGTATGAATGAAAGCCCTGGAACCTGCTATTTAAAGTGTTTGTTCAGCAGTGTATCATCTGCATAAACTTGATTGGTGACAGAATGATTTTGTGCTGCATAAGCCACAAGGCATGCAAAAACAAAAATACCTGCACAGAATCAAAGGGGATTATTGAATGGCCATAAATACACCCTCCTTTTAAGGAGATGGCAAAATGCTGCATGATTAGATGTGATGCTAAATGTGTCATTGTTTAGTCTGGGGCTTACTATCACTTTCACATACCTTCGGGGGCCCATGGAAGCTATGAAGGATGATTTGGTGAGGGAACACCCAGGAATTAAAGGTCCTGTTCGGTGATCTCTCTAATTTTTTCCGTCTGTTTGTGGAATGAGTTTTGTTCAGGTGGCAGTATCAAGGCAGTGTGTGCACATGTGCATTCAGAGTGGGGCCTTCCTGATTCAACCTGAGTGGGATCTAAAATCAACTGAGCGGACATCAAAAACCTTATGTGCATGTGCCCATGTTCACACCTTAGAGGGAACACTGGTCCACTTCCATGCTGAAGTCCTGATGTGGATCAGGACTTGAAGGTGAAAGCAAACCTCAAACCAGATAGTCATATTTTTAATGTCACTTCTAGTTTGGCCATAAATAGCTAACATTTCGGGCACAATAATTCACTGGAAAGATCTCTTGTGTTTCTCCTAGATATTTCAGTGATCAGTGGCGTACTGTGTAGTATTTGAGCGACCTTTAGAAAAAGAGAGAGAAATTAAAGGCTCATAGGAACCAACTGTAGCAAAGTGTAAATACGACAAAGAGCTGTACAACAACATTTGTATCATGCAAGTATACTTTTCAGAGGGCATTAAGTGTAAGCTTGGTGGCAAATCCAGGTTTGTTGCTGTGTTATATGTGAAACAGCCTCAATATCTCTGCTTCGCACAAGACAATAACCAGTGGAACAGATAAGAGATTCTATCCCTGCTGAAAACAGAACTGTATGAACCATTCCAGGATATGCTTCTAGGAGATATTATTCTGCCATAAGAAAAGAGAGAGACCAGGTATCTAGGCAGTGCAGCAATATCCAGGCATGTGAGCTGTAATGAAGGCCCCCGCTACATTGGTTCTGCAACTCCATTCTCTACAGATTACTGACTTGAGGGCTAAGTGTAGTTGAAGATGAATCACACTAGTTTGATGTTAGTCTTCTGGTTCAGAAAAGTCTAGCTTGTTATTCCTGGCCTGTGCAACACAAGGACATTGTTAGGAAAAAGAATGAAAACAGAGAGGGAAGAACACTCCAGGGCTTTTCTTTTTTTGTTGTTAGCACCCTATATATTTTCAGTGACTTGTTTTGTGGCTTCTTTCTTGCCTCACGGGATCAAAAGGGTTTTGAGTTTTTCTCTTTTTTAAAAAGAAGAAGCTTTGCAGTGCTATTTGGGGTCTGAAGTTCATTGCCCTCACACAGCTCCTCTGCAACTCTTAAATATTTTACTAGCTATGTAGCTCTTCTTTCAGTTGTTCTTTCGTGTTTGTCTGGAGTGATTCAGGATGCTGAAGCAGCTTATGGCCATATAAATATCCACAGATTTTGCAGCATCTGCAGACATCAGAATCCACAACTGCCCTACTACCATGGATTACTCCTAGCTAAAATCTTACAGGCTGCAGAAGTCATGAAGGCCTTAATTTGTTGGAGGGTCTAGAGCAGGACTGCTCAACTTTGGCCCTCCTGCAGATGCTGGCCTACAACTCCCACTATCCCTGGTTATTAGCCACTGTGACAGGGGATTATGGGAGTTGTAGTCCAAAAACAGATGGGGTGGTGGTGGTAAGTTGACCAGGCCTGGTCTAGAGAGTGGCACCATAATCTATGTTCAGATAGCTTGATATCACAAATGTTACCAAAACTGCATGGAAGCACTGGCTAAATGCTTCGGTTATGCTTTTTGTACTGTGTGGGGGAAATTAGCTCAATTGAAGTACAGTTCTGATACAGCATTAATTTAAGCAAGTATTGGAAATGTTTCAAAGGATGAGGGAAGCTGAAGTAATAGTTTCAAAGTTTTATTCAAAGTAAAATGAGAGAATTACAGAAGGCGAAGAAAGTTTGGGATAGGAACTTCAATACATTGGCTAGAGCTTTACAGAAAGTAACGGAGAGCTTAGTCAAGGGTCTTTACCAGAAGTGCCTGGGAAAGATAAGTGAAGAGGGAGGTAGAAAGGTGAGTGAGTCCGGAAGATAAATGGCTGAAGTGGAAGTCTTAACTATCCTTTCTAGCATGTTTGGTGTGCAAAGTTCAGACCAGCACCTCCTTGAGAGTGGGGTGCAGGGCGAGGCAAGAAGGGAGAAATAGGCAAGGGGCAGCAGCCACAGCTCACCTTTTAAGAGTCTGTAGTAGAGTGGATTCTGATTCCATGTGGTCTGATCAGAGTAAATATGCCCCGAATCATGTCCTGGGGCAGAGTTTGAGTCAATCATGGGGATTCCCTGGCTGGAGGGTAAGTTAAGTGGAGCATAACAACTGTGGCCATTGTCAAAGTGGGTGAGATCAGTGCAGGTGTGCTCTTTGGACAAAGGCAAGTTCAAACTGTGCAAGTGTTTACATGTGTGGTGCAAATAAGTCTATGTTTGCCTACCTCTTGAAACTCCAGTGTCCCAGGTGCAAGAAATGCAAATCTGTTGTTTGCTGATGAGCGTTCCTCCCTTATCTTTACCAGTCTAGTGAGGAGGAGGACATGGCAGTGTTTGCTCATCTTTACTGAGTGTTTATACCTTATCACCTGGACAGGACTATCCCGCCCAAGGCTTTCTTTTGATGGGTCTACCAGCTAGCTTGATTGCAAAGGGAGTGTTCACTAACACCCTGATTCAGCCTTTTTGATTCTTTGGCCTGTGGCCAAAGCATGTTGCCAAACTCTGCATGTACTAATGAGTCACGTGTGCCAAAAGGCTGGAGATGTACAGGGTGAAAAGTTCACTGTGGACCATTAGTTTAGCAGCTTGTAGCTTGGCACGTTTGTCATATCACAGAGAGGTGCTTCTTGACGCGACCCCCAAAGTACTGCTACTGGAAACACAAAGGAATTGTTCTATCTCAGGGAGTATCTTTTCTAGGCACTGGCAATTTGGTGATGATTCCCTGCTGAAGAATGTGACAAATGGAGTCCTTAAGAACTGGGGTTCTCAAACTTGGGTTCCCAGTTGTTGTTGGAATACAATATGCTTTGACCATTATAGCTGGGGATGATGGGAATTAAAGTTGAGCTGGTGGGAAGAGAGCTGGTTTTGTGGTAGCAAGCATGACTTGTCTCCTTAAGCTAAGCAGGATTCGCCCTGGTTGCATGTGAAAGGGAGACTAGAAATGTGAGTGCTGTAAGATATTCCCCATAGGGGATGGAGCCGCTCTGGGAAGAGCATCTAGGCTCCAAGTTCCTTCCCTGGCATCTCCAAGATAGGGCTGAGAGAGATTCCTGCCTGCAACCTTGGAGAAACTGCTGCCAGTCTGTGTAGACAATACTGAGCGAGATGGACCTATGGTCTAACTCAGTATATGGCAGCTTCCTATGTTCCTAAAGTCCAACATCATCTGGAAACACAAATTTGAGGAACCTTGTCTTAGAGGCAAATAAATTGCCCATGTGTATGGGTCAAATTAGATAATGTGTCTCTGTGCGTGATTTTTCTAACAATAATAGCATGTGTGGGACCCACCACAGGGGAGGGGAGCTTTAACTGTTTGACCCCTCCATGGTCTTGAACTAGGCTGTCCACCCCCCCTGCAAAATTGCTCTTTGCCCCAGGCACCTATTGGCATCAAAGGCCCTGATTTGGACCAAGACTATGATAAGGGCAAAAGAAGTCAGAGAGGCCCTGCTTTGTAGGCATCTATGGAATTATTACTAGGAGAACATTTTCATCTGTCTGTGCTTTTGAAAGGTGTTTGACTGACAAAGATAATCATTCTATCCCCTGCCTCCGCCCCACCCTGCACCACAGCCTTTTTGAACTCTGCTGTATAATCACTAACTGTACCAATTGCTTCCCAGCCATGTGGGTGTTGCATCAGCTCCAACTGTCCGTATTTTTGCCTCTTGGGGGCGGGTGGGTGCCCTGTTCATTTTCTTTTCATGAGTTGCTAAAGTTGCCATTCTTCAGGATCCCACTCCCAGTATTCCACTCCCCAGAGTCTCTAGAAATTAAATCTCCACGTGGGTTGGTGGGTGTGTCTGTCATGCAGATGCCTGAATAGGTACACAACCCTAAGACGCTCCACAGTGCATTGTATATAGCTGGTAGAATCCCGTCTTCAGCAATGTGTAATAATGGGTGGGGGGCTTGGGCAGTAAACCCTGGTATGCAAATTGGTTGCTCCAAGTGTATCCCTGTTTTCACCCATGAAATGTTGGAAAGCATTTGCTTGGATCCTCCACTATGCAAAGCTGGAATAAAGTGTTTTATGTGCACTTTATTACCTGCTTTCCATTTGTGGCACACTTGTAGTCAGAACTATATACCATGTCTCCCAGGTTGGCCAGCCCCCTTACACATTGCACACCACACTTCACAGGTTGCTTAGCCATTGTCCCCAAGATCTGGACCCAAGGTCCAGTAAAGAACAAGCCAAAGAGGATGATCTATCCACAGATGAGGAGCCTCTCTTCAGAGAATACCCCACAGACATCAGGGTTGCTTCCCAGCCCAGGACTCCTTCCACTCCTCTTCCTGGGGAACCACCAACAGGACCCCTCTTCCATAGCAACCCAGAACTACCTACAGCTTCTGCAGAGCTGTGGCGGTGTTCTCCAGACACCGCATGGAATCACCCTCTGCCACAACACCCTACCCTTTACCTGAGGAACAGCACATCCCTGAAACCTTGTAGGCCTTAGCCCTTGGGGAAGCGTCTCCGTCACCCTGACTTCCCAGAGAAGCCTTGGTGAACTCCTACATTCAAAGGCACAGCTGGATCTAGGAAGCCCTCCAAGGTTGAGGAGGACTAAAAGGAGGACTAAGTTGGGTCGGTTTGTAGGATGGGCAGGATGGGCATATACAAGCGTCCTCCTGCAGCAATTGCTGTTAGCAACGGATTGCTGTTAGCAATAGATTGCTTAGGGAAGCTCTCTTTTATTTATTTATTTTTATTATTTATTTATTTATTTATTTATTTATTTATTTATTTTATTTTATTTGTATACCGCCCTTCCAAAATGGCTCAGTGCGGTTTACAATTAAAACACACCACTAAAACAGTAAAGAGCTAAAACAAATTTTAAAAAAATTAACAATTTAAAAACATTTTAAAACAACAATCAAACAATTACAGTGATTAAAATCCCTGATATCGGGTTTTGAATTTTAAAATAAACCTGAAATTAAAATAAACCAGAAATTAAAACTCCCACAATTTAGGGAGCTAAGAAAGCTTGGGTGAAAAGAAGGCTTGTAGCCCCTGTGCACTCAGCCAAGTTCCTTGCACCCAGAGAATGGGTCCCTTGTGTCTCAGTTAGCAGCTGCTCAACTCCAGAGCAGCAACCTCAGATTATCCTGTAGCCATCAGTTATGCATCTGCTTTTGGGATCTTCCTGTTCCAGACTGGCATTAGCCTTTCCTTCACTCCAACTGCTGAGTGCATGACAGCTACCATCTTACAAATTCACAGGCATGTTCTTATTTTTATTGGTGAGATGTTGGAGGGTATGGTGTTGTACCTCACTGCACTGCACTGCCCCAAAAAGAATTCTGATTAAACTGATACCAAGACTTGAAGCTCCAGCAGACTATTCAGTTTCATGCAATCAGACTGCAAAAGTACTCCCTGGATGTTGTGACCAGAGTGTTCTTTAACCCTACAGAAGGTCCTAATTTGGTCTAATTTGCAAACACAACACTAAGGTGCAAAAGATATGATTAGGGCTATGGGTCAAGTATATCTCCATGTCAGTGTGTGACCCCATTATTTTAACATATCTATCTATCTATCTATCTATCTATCTATCTATCTATCTATCTATCTATCTATCTATCTGTTACATTTATCACATGTAGCAGTGCATGCCAGCGATCAGTGGCCAAACTGGATGTGTGGCTGGAGGGCTAATGCGACATCTGAATGGGCCTGTGGTAAGTGCATTTAAACATGACAGGTGTATGTGAAATGCTTCCATGGGCTTATGTTTTGGCCCTCTGCTATGCTTAAGAAAGGCAATTTTTTTATTATGAACTTTCAGTCTCAGGACTAGCTAGAGGAATGACATTTGAGTGTTGTTCAGGGAATACTGCAATGGTGTGGTGGACAAAGTGTAAAATCCCGTGTGTTGTCCAAATGTTGACGAGGACCAGGAGGCCCAGAGTTCATAGTGCCGCTCAGCCATGAAGCTTACTGGCCCAGTCCTTAATGTCGTTCATATGGCCGTTCGCGCTGGGGCTGGTGAGGGCTGGGACACTACCCACATTCTCCCACACGATCCTTACCACTCCCTGGCTCTGCCATACTGGTGCCCACACAACTGGTGAACAAGTGATCCTGGAGTGGCAAGGGGGCTGGAGGAAGCAGGCTGCATCCTCCCATATCCCACAATGCACTGCGCAAGCAGTGCAGTGCATTGGTAGATTCCCCACTGCTGGGTTGCACCTTCCTCCTGGCTCTATGGAAACTCAGGCTTCTGGCCGCCCGAGCTTCCACATGACCAGGCGGTGAGGTAAAAGGCGCATATGCATCCTCCTACCTCACTTTTAACCCAGGTTTAAAACCCGGGCTATCTGGCGGAGAAGCACCAGGATCAGAAGCGATCCCGGCGGTTCTCATGTCCAGCCCTACCTGGGCTACAGCTCTCCTACCTGGGTAGGGCTGGTCATGAGAACGGCCTCATTACCTCTCAACCCAACCTACTGCACTGGGCTGTTGTGAGGGTAAAATGGGAGAGAAACTGGTATGTTTCCCTCATCTTCTTGGAAGAAGGGCAGGAGAGAAATGAGCTTATATAGCGGGGGGCGGGGGCGGAAATGACAGTGGCTTACATACTGGACAGCCACCCATCAATGAAAGTGGGCGACATGCGTGCTGCCTTCATCATTCTGCAAACTGCTTTGGTGATGGCATAGAAGGCTCCGTGCAAATGGTGTGCTGTGTCAGAGCAGCTCCGGCCAGCTCCCATTGGGAATGTTGGTGTCAGATGGAGCTGCTTTGACACAGCAGATTGGTTTGCATGGAGGCTTCCACATGGTTGAAAGAGTGCCAATGTGGTCTGTAGAAGGACAGAGGCCGTGTGCATGCTGCCCATTTCCATCAGCAGTTGACTGTGTGGTATGTAAGCCAACATTTATTTGTTTTGTTTATTATTTATCTGTGTAAACTGCCCTGAGCCATTTTTGGAAGGGCAGTATAGAAATCGAATTAACAACAACAACAACAACCCCTGGTGGCGCAGCCCCTGGTGGCGCAGTGGTAAAAAATTGCTGCCCTGTAACCAGAAGGTTACAAGTTCGATCCTGACCAGGGGCTCAAGGTTGACTCAGCCTTCCATCCTTCCGAGGTCGGTAAAATGAGTACCCAGAATGTTGGGGGGCAATATGCTAAAATCATTGTAAACCGCTTAGAGAGCTCCGGCTATAGAGTGGTATATAAATGTAAGTGCTAACAACAGCATTACCACAGTTTAATTCTCCCCCCCCCCCAACCCAGATACTCCTACTTAAGTTGGATGAGTGTGTATTGCAAAAAAATGGCAAAGGCTGATATCTCAGTTTATTTGGAACCAAAAGGAACCAAGGGTAAAGAAGGTGGTCATTAGGGTTGCCAACATTTCATTGCTGTTGGAGATGAACTTCCAGTACATCGACCTTTTGCACCAACTGTCCGAATGTCTGCTAGGGGCATTGGAAGTAGAGACAGTGAGTAAGGGTCTCCCTATCTGTTCCTACTCTATGACCCCTGAACTGACTCTGCAGCACTTCCTGTGCTGTCACAGCCCTTACTTTCCTCCTAGAGAGCAGATGGAAACATCTCTCTCTCTCTCTCTCTCCTTACCTATCCATTATGTAGTCCTTTAGATTAGATATAGGTCTTTCCTATCTAAGTGTATTTAACCAATAAATGTTTAGTGTTTAGTCATACAAGGCTCTGCATGTGTTTTCTCTAAATAGCTGCAATATCCAAACCATCCTCTGCTACCTACTCTGTAACTGGAGTGTGTGCTCATTCCTTAGTGCTCTGCTGTTTTACCTATTGTGGGTAAAAATCAACAACCGCTAACAATTGCCAGAATGAGGGACACAAGTTTGTGGATGTTGGCTGTGGGGTGTGTGCTGGGAGGTGTATGCAGTGGTAATCAAGAGCCTGAGTATCATTGACGTATATGTAATTGAATTATATGCTATTGAATAGATGAGGGGGAAATGAAGGACAAATGCTGTCCCTATAGGGACCAACATTTCATCCCTGAAATGAGGGACATCCTGTGTAATGAGGAACAGTTGGCAACTCAGGATGAAACTATTAAAGGAGAACTGAGTACATCATATTTACAATATTATTACATGAGCTGTATACACTGGCTCACATAACAGAACTGAAAAGAATGAAGTTCAGGTGGAACAAAGTTTTTGTCCATTTAAATTAAATCATTGCTTTGGAGTAATGAGAGGGTACAGATTAAACAAGATATTCATTATTATTTGATGAATAACTTGCAGAGAGTTTGGGATAAATATAAGAACAGGCTAAACCCAGTAAGATCCCTGGTTGAAGCTATAGCATGCAAACAGCCTGTAATTCTGCAGGAGAATTTAGTCAATGGAAAAGGCATAGTATTTTAATATATGAGAATGTCATTGCTATAATGGAATCAAGTAGACCATATGACTTTGACTATTTACAGATAAATGACTATGTCCTGGAATTAAGAAGGAAGAATGTCCATTTAAAGGAATTAACCAAATTTCAAATTTTAATTTTAGAAGAATCAAATCAGACATTGTCTAGGACACATGAGATTTTATTGGACTTCTATTGTGAAATGGAGTGTGGAAAAAATATGTATTATTTTGTGGGCACAAGGTGTTGGGCATAATATTGTTTTTAAGGAGTTGGGATATATGGAAGGAAGGTAACACATTTTCATTATGTGTTACTTCACAAAAGAACAGTTTTAAGTTAATGAGCCGCTGGTATATATTGCCTAAGAAGCTGTTTAAAATGACAAAGACTTACAGTTGTTTATGTTGAAACTGTAATATGGAAATAGAAACAGTTTATCACCTGTGGTGGACTTGTCAGCATGCGCAGAAATCAGAAACACAGTTTGTACAATGGCAGGTTTCTATGTGATATTTGGACCAAGAAATCTTTCTGTTAAGCAATACAAAGAATATTGATGAAATGGTAAGGGATGGGAAATAGTCTATTTGATTTGCCTGGTGAGAATTTTATCCACTTAACTATGTAAATGTAGAACCAGGGGTACAAGAATAGGAAACTACAAGCTGCATGTACAAGCAGTTGGCAGAACTGATGGCATATGTAACCTTGAGGAGAATAGACACATTTATCTTCAAAAATAATAATAAAGGGTAGTATTCCCTTTGAATGTCAGAATGTCTGAATCACACTCAGGGATTTGGAATTTCTTTCTTTAAAAAAAATTCCTACTCTAATGAAGGAGGAAAAGAAGAAAATAATTCCTGACTCAAACTTTGTAGTAGTCAGAGGGCCAGGGACCACTAGGAGTGAGAATCTGGATGCTGAATAGGCTTAAGAGTTGGAGAAGGCAATGCTCAGCTAGATTCCTTCTGTATACAACAACAGCCTGCTATATCTTGTCCTTCTGGTCCACTATAATAGATCCTTGAGACTGGAGCATTTGTGGTGGCAGGATTGGTGGATTCCCACACTTTATTTAATCTGGAGTGAGTGTGGACTGTATATACCTTGCTGGGCCCAGCCTCTGGCTCTCCTCTCTTGCTCACTCTTTTGGCGGTGACAGGAGGGGAGAGAGAGCGAGAGAGAGAGAGCAAGTGCATGTGGGATCCACAAGCAGCAGCAGCGGCAGAAGGAAGGAAAAGACAGAAAGATCCTGGGGAGCACGGCCTCAGCAGGAGAAGGGGAAGGAAGAGGGAAAACATGGGGAACCTCCTGGGAGCCTGGTGAGAGCAAGAGAAGGGGGAAGGGGAGGAGAGTGAGAGTGAGAGTGTGTGTGAGAGAGTTTGAGGCAGCCATGGCAGCAGTGGCTGAGGGGCTAGAAATGGGAGAAGGAGAAAGAGAGGGAGCAAATCCACACCTCTTCGCCCACAGACGGTCATCTCCTCACCTATACCTCTCATGGAAACCTGTTCTTAAGTGTCTACATGTTGAAATATAATGTGCACAGAAGCTACTCGTGCACACAACACAGCAAAACACAGGTCTATCTATCTATCTATCTATCTATCTGTCTGTCTGTCTGTCTGCCTGCCTGCCTGCCTGCCTACCCACCCCCAAACTTCTGTCTCTGGGTGGTTTACAACAACATAAAACAAATTAAAAGGAAAACCTTAAAACAATTTAAAACCACAGTCAAATTAAAAAGCTTGGGTGAACAAATGAGTCTTTAGGGATGTTGTCAGAGATGGGGAGGCTCTTATTTCAGCAGGGAGCACATTCCAGAGTCTCCGGATGGCAGCAAAGAAGGTCCTTCCCTGTGTAGCCAGCAGTCAATCCAGTGGCAGTTGCAGACGAAACCTCTCAGAATGATCTCAATGGGCAGCGGGGCTCATGGCGAAGAAGACGTTCCCTTGAAAACCTAGGGCTTACGCTGTTTAGGGCTTTATAGGTGATAACCAGCACCTTGGATTTTGCCCAGAAACTTATTAGCAGCCAAATTTGCCAAAACTGGCAAAATTTTGTTCTATCTTTCCCATGGATTTGAGGGCTATTCATGGTAGGAAAATATGGAATGGCATGTACATCATTATATGGCCAGCAACATCCCTCATGGAAACGAGCATTCAAGGTGGCACAATTTTTCATCTAGATAGACTCAAAGTCATTGCATCACCTACATCTCCCATGGAAACCCATCCTTAAGTGTCTACACACTGAAATCTAATGTGCACAGGAGCTACTCATGCAGGGTTGTTGTTGTTTTGTTCTGTCCTACTTTTTTTTTGCAGATTTGAGGGCTAGTAATGGTAGAAAAATATGGAATGGCACATACGTCATTTATACAGCCAGCAACATTTCCCATGGAAATCAACATGCAAGGTGGCACAATTTCCCATCTAGATAAGCTCTTAAGTCTTTTCCATCTAGATAGATTCTAAATCTAAGTGCCTGTGATCAACTGAGGGCATTCTGAAATACTGGCCTGAATCTAGGAATGGATTTGTCCCAAATATCATAAGGTCCAGTTTATAATTCACCTATGGTGGTGCTGGCAGTTTTATTTTCTCAAAGATTGATGAAGCCCAGCAGACAGTAACATAGGCATGGTGCTTGCTTCATACTTTAGCAAGAAGACATAAGAATAAGCCTCAGTTCAGTTTATACTTTCAGCAGCAACAAGTGATAAAGGTTGGAGAGGAGAGCTGGTCTTGTGGTAGCAAGCATGGCTTATCCCCTTAGCTAAGCAGGGTCTGCCTTGGTTGCATATGAAAGGGAGACCAGAAGTGTGAGCACTGCAAGATATTCCTCTTAGGGGATGGAGCCATTCTGGGAAGAGCAGAAGCTCCAAATTCACTCCCTGGCAGCATCTCCACAATAGGGCTGAGAGAGATTCCTGCCTGCAACCTTGGAGTAGTCGCTGCCAGTCTGTGTAGACAGTACTGAGCTAGATGGATCTATGGTCTGACTCAGCGTATGGCAGCTTCCTATGTTCCTATGTTTCCTGGACTGTGCTTCTTCTAGGCTACCTTCTCAGGGATGACCCACCTTGAAGAAGTCCCTGCATTTAGAATGCTAGCCTTCTAGGAGTGGGCTAAGTGGAACCTTGTTCCTGACACTTTATTTTCCTAGTGCAGGGAGATGTTTATTCTACAGAGGAACATTGTAACATGCAACTGCCCCCCCCCCGCCACCTGAATCCTGAAGTAAGAGAAAGCTTTATCACTGTATGCTGCCGAACATAAGTATAAACCGAGCCGAGGCTTATTCTCATGGCTGTTTGGTCAAATGTCAGGCCAACAACATGCATATGTTACTGTCTGCTGAGCTTCCTAATTTCATCAGTTTTATTGTATTTGTATCACGGCACTGGCAAGGTTTATGCTTACTAGTTACATAAATCCCAAGTAATCTTTGTGAAAATAAAACTGCCAGCACCACAGGTGAATGGCTCACATGCTGAAGTTTGACAATTCCCATATTAGAAGTTGATAAGCAGCAAGATATTGTTTGGTGTTCCTCTATCTCAGGGGTTCTTTTGTTCTGCGACTGAGACTATCTGTGCACCACAGTAAGTCAAGCGACAATCTCTCCTTATTATACCAACTTGAAACCTAAAACTATTTACGGCCACACACCTCCATGACACGAAAGCTGCATTTATTACAAGAAGCTGTGGGGATTTATCGGCGCCACTCTAGCCTCCTATGTGGGCTCTGTTTTCATTCTGTACAATCACATGTTGTTAACTCAATATGTACAGAGAAAACAGCAGGAACAGGGACACCTTTAATCTTTGCTTCTCCAAATTATATTATGCTTCTCCCTTTATTTGCTAGCTTAAAAAACAAACCAAAGCAAAACACCCAGACACCTCCCTATAGCAAGTAGCATGGATGTTGCCCACACCCTCCCTCTAATCTTATTCAATGGCATTTCACATCTTAGCTGGGTAGAAGGGGCATCTATGTAAATCTTCTTCCTAGGAGATTATATGGGTCACCTTCAATCACCTTTCTGGTGTCCCTTGAAGAATTCGTTTAATCATAACTGATAAAATAAATGCCACACAACCCAAAATTAAATTAAAATCTCTTTGCCACAAGGAAGATAGCATTAAGACATATCCATCATGGTTCTCTGTCTCTGCGCACACAGATAAACAAAGAGATTTATAAAGCAGGAATTACTGCAGTGTTAAAACAGAAAACCAGCAATATTGAATTAAACTTTATATATTTGTCAAAGGCTTTGCAGAATGTAGTTAGAGACCATGCTGGGTAGACTTTACAAAGGCTCAACATGCATTACGGATAAAACACAAAATGTTGTACTAAGCCTTAAGTACCAGAGCAACAAAATCAGTATATTCTGTGGATACTCAATTGGTTCCTGTTGTGACTCCGTAGGTAATGAATCCTAAGGAGCCTGTATTAAAATTAGGGCTGGCTCATACAGGCTAAAGGCCTCCACATTAACTCTCCCAGCCATCTCAGGGTACAAGGATCATGTGGGAAAGTGTATTGTGTGAATCATGATCCATGAATACACCTTCTGTGTGGTTTGCATGATCATGGCAAATCCCTGTGTTAACTCTAAGTGGAGGAAAAATGCCATTACTGAAAATGCTACTGGATTTAGTTACAATATATCAGGAAATATCAGACCTTGTTTTTGGAATTCTTCAAAATTAGCCCATGTGGCCATCCTTTTCTGCATGATTGTGGTGAGCATATTACAGATTATCATAGTACCGTGACATGTATCTGTGCAAAACATATACCGCTACTGACCCAAGGCAAGAATTCTGATAATATAGGATTTGGGGGTGGGTGGGTGCATATTGTCCTCAATGTCCTTTCCAGAGCTCTTTCTCCTGCCTTACAATTTTGGGATGTAACAAAGCTGTCTTCTCTTGAATCAGGCCATTAGTCCATCTAGCTCAGTTTTGTCTGTATTATCTGGCAAAAGCTGTTCAGGTTTTCAGACAGAAGAATCTTTCTTAGCCCTACCAGGAGATACTGCCACGGATTAAACCAGGGGTGGAGCTACCATTGGGCAAACAGGTTCAAAGAACCCGAGCCGCGCCCCATCAGAGGCTGTGCTTCGTGGCCCCGCCCCACCCCCCGTGTCTGACGTCAGACGCAGGGGCGGTAGTTTAGTTCCTGAGCAAGGGCTGCGTGGCCCCTTTGGAAGCTAAACTAAGGCTGGGGCTGCATTTGCAGCGCCAGCCAGGAGCGGCTCTTCCCTGCAAAGGCAGGGAAGAGTTGCTCCTGGCTGTGCGCTGCTAACGCAGCGCCAGCCTAACTAGCTCCTGAAGGGGCCGCGCGGCCCCTTCAGGAGTTAAAAGACGATTGTTCCCCGGCCTCCCGAGGTGAGAGGCAGACAGCTGAATGAGCCCAGGAGCCTCACGGGTGCTCTTGAGGCGGCGGCGCCACCTGAAAGCCCAGTAGCCCACAGCCTCAGGTGGGTCTCTCCCCTGTCCTGCTCTTGCGCGGGAATCGCCAGGCTGGGCGGAACGAGGCTCCTCAATGAAGGTTTCTTCTAGCGGCAGCGAGGCGAGCTGCAGCCACCGCCTGCTGCTCGCACAAACTGGGATCAAAGGTTTTGAAGTCGCTTTGCAATTCCCACCCTGTCCCTGTGAACGACAGGAGGAGGGGAAGGGGGGAGGTGGGGAAGAAGAGGAGCAGCGCCCGCCAGTCAGAAGGAAAAGATGGTTACTTGGACCAAGTAAGGTCAACAGCATGTAAGTTTCCTCTTAGCACGTGCTTCTCGGCTGGATGGGAAGGAAGGAACAAGCTCTCCTTTTTCCTTTCCTTTCCTTTCTCTCCCCTTGAGCCCTGCGAATGCCTTTCTGATGCCAGGCTTAGTTTAACTGCGGCTCCCTTCCGGCACAACTGAACTGACTCAGAAAGATCAGGCTTGCTTGCATTCATTAAAATGTAGCACAGCCTACCTAGGCAAGCTGTAGTGGAAAGCTTCCCTTTGCATCGCAATTAACGTGGCATATACTGGTTTGCAATATGCATACTGGGGAAGCTGATAACTGTCTAAAACATTCGTCCTTGCAAATCTTGGGGCTTAAGCACTTAACTTCAGCTCCTAGTCACTTTGCAAGGGGTCTGCAATGCTTATTTCCTGTATGATCTTTATTAGGGTGGAAAACAAGCAGCAAGATGAGGGAACTGGAACAGCTAATAGGCACAAAGCGGAGACGCTTCAACCTAGGAATGTTGTTAATTACAGCAGCCTAGGAGAGGACACAGTACGAGAAAATAGTCCTCTCCTGGGCTGCCTCCCATCCTATTTTTAGGCTGCAAAGGAAGAGTGCTTTTAAACGACACACTTTTGGGAGTGAGACAGCTTTGAACTGTGAACTGTGGAAAGTAGTTGGACACTGAATTTCTCACCTCCTCTAAAGTCTGTGCATGTAAGTTAATGGTGCAAGCAAGGATCCACTCACTGGCTGATCCTGCTTCAGTCACTCTGGGGTCGGGAGCCAGACCATGACCCCGCATCAGACGTCCGACATGGGGGCGTGGCTAGCTCATTGTCTGATGTCAGATGCTAGGGCGGGGTTAGCGGGGGCGCCCGCCGCGGCTGCAAACAGGCCACCGGCGGTCTTGCTACGCCTCTGGATTAAACTTGTGACTTGCTGCTTACAATGTATGTGCTATGGCCTGTCCCGGGACACCAATCCCACTCATCTATTTTTGTTTGTCGGGATGTCTATACCCCTTGGTGAATCTCCAACTTGTCTTTTTGTTTGTAATTATGGTGTTTAGGCATGCACAGCAAGTGTTTTGGAAATGTGTCTGAAACCAATTAAAATGGGGGAAAGAACAAAAGGTGAAGGCAAAGCAGGCAGTTTTAGAGAAGCCAGCCGATTGCTGCTGCTCTAGGCAGCACGGCTCGTTTGCCCCAGCCCCTTACGGAGGAGCATGTGACGCTGGGAGCATATATCCCATTGGTCAAGTGTGCTTCCGGGGGCGGGGCCAGAGCAGGGATCCGGCCTGCTCGCTGAGGCCCACACATTCCGGCTCTTGAAGCTGAAGAGAGCGGATGTGTGTGGGCTGTTCTCCCAGGCCAGCCGCGAGCACATGGCCGGGCCTGAGGAGAAGTCGGCTGCACCAGGGGGCTAGGGGGTGGGACTGGGCTTTTAAGCCCTCCCACCCGGTACAGGCGGCTGTGGCGGGGGTGGGGATTGGGCTCTTAAGCCCTCCCGCCTCATCGGCAAGTGGCCTGGGCTGCGGAGGAGCAGCGCGTGCAAGCGCCGCAGCTTTTTTTCCTCCAAATTCATTTTTTATTAATTTTAACAATAGCAATATTGTCATTCATTACAAATACACACATAAAAGATGGACTTCCCGCTCACATTTCTTCGTGAATCATCAACTATAAAATTTACCCTTGCTATAATAATAATTCAAAACATAAGTTCAAGCCCTTACAAACATAATTAAACTAACCAACCTGCGATTTATACTAAATTTCAAACCCTGCTGTCAAGTCCATAGTAGGGAAGTAATTTTTTAAATACAACAAAAATGGTTTCCAATCTTCTTTAAAACATTCCAAGTTTTGATCTCTTAATAATGCTGTAAGTTTTGCCATCTCCGCATATTCCAAAATTTTTATCAGCCAGTCTTCTTTTGAAGGCAGTTCACTAGACTTCCATTTCTGTGCATATATAATTCTAGCTGCCGTAGAGGCATACAAGCAAGTGCCGCAGCTTTTAAGCCAGCCCGGGCGATGGGGGAACACCCGCGAGCCAGCCGGCCACGTGTGGCCACTGCTGGGCCTGCTAAGGCCCCATTTCTCGGTGTGGCCAAGCACCCGGCCGGTTTTCTTGGCACGGCCAGGCGCCGCGGCCAGGCGCCGCGGCCGTTTTCGGGCTGCGCAGGGCCGCGGCTGCGGGGATCTGCTGTGGGGCCTTTTAAGGTCCTTGATAGGGCCCTCCTGGGGCCCCGCTTTGGGGCGCGGTTCGGCGCCGTGGCCTTGCTACCCCCTGCGGCCCGACCCTTGGGCCTATTGGGCAAGGCCTCTACGGCCATGGCCGGGCCCCTCTAAGGCCCTGCTGCAACAGCACACACGACACCAGCACTCAGAGGACAGCATGCAGAGGAGGAGGGCCCTCCTGGAACATTGCTAGGCCAGGCATCTGCCCGGTCTCAGGTTTGGTGGTGGTGGTGGGTGTTTATACTGCATGGAGAGTCAGCTCCTCCATTTTGTGGGTTGCTAGCCTCCCCTCCCCCCCAGTGGGTACGTGCGTGCATGCTTAGGGCCCTGGTCCAATTAGCAGCTGGGGTCACATTAACCCATCAGCAGCTGGGGTCACATTAACCCATCCCCGCCACAGGATAGAGCATAGATTATAGTGCCATGGGCCCCAAGAAAGCAGCTGCCAAGATGGGGGAAGCAGGTTTGACCACCCAGGTGGACCCCTGCCCCGACGGAGTCATCCTCCAAGGACGAGAGAGATACTGAGCTCGGGGCTATTAGAGCGCTCATTGCGTGTTTGGAGGCCATGGAGAAGCAGCGGAAGGCACCCAAGGGGGATGGGGCTGTGGGCGGCTCGGTTGGGGCCCTTACCACTCACCATCGGCTGTCTAGGGCCGCCAAGAAGGCAAAGCTAATGCAAGGTTTTGCTGATCGTCTAGCGGTGCTGGAGGCCACAACATCAGGATCACCTAACATGGGGGGGGGGACAGAGAGCAGCACCTGGAACTCGGGATGGGCAGCGGCAGCGAGGAGCCAGGCAGTGGCGGATCTGCTACAGGTTAGTCCCCCCAGGGAGTATGGCCATACTCTGGGGTGGCCCAGAGCGAGTGGTGGTGTAGTGCACATAGGGTGCCAACCACCCCCATAGGTTTCTAACCCATGGCGTACAGGGTTCTGTTGTTTCTGAGGTATTCTGAGTGTGGATTCTATGATAGCAAATGAGATATTCAATGAGATACCATGAATCCACTCTTATTTGCTATCATAGAATCCACACTCAGAACACCTCAGAAACAACAGAACCAAGTACCCCATGGGTTAGAAACCCATGGGGGTGGTTGGCACCCTATGTGCACTACACCACCACTCGCTCTGGGCCACCCCAGCACCCCCCAAGTGCACTTATGGGGCTGCTGAAAGCTCCATTATTATACCTTATGAGGAAAAACCTTAAAGACGCGTAAACTTCAACAATTCACCAAAAATCAGCCCTCTGCACAAATCCTTTGAAAAAAATTCAGGTAGCTTCCTTGCCCCTACCCGGCACTACCACCAACCCCACACCGCTCTAGGCCACCCCTTTCCCCCCAACGTGAAGCGATACAACCTCCAATATACCTAATGGGGGAAACCTTAAAGACGCATAAACTTCAACAATTCACCAAAAATCAGCCCTTTGCCCAATCACTCTACAATTGGGGTGGTAGCCTCCACCCATTAGGAACTACCACCCCACCCCACTCTTTTGGCCCAGATCCCACATTATGCCCCCAATCTGCCCCAAAGACACTAAAACTTCAAAAATTCACCAAAAATCAGCCCTTTGCTCAATCCCTCTGCAATTGGGGTGGCAGCCTCCACCCATTAGGCACTACCACCCCACCCCACTATTTTGCCCCTGGGACCCGAAATTCGAGTAGAAGAATTTCAGACCTTTTTGCATTGAAGTCAATGGGAGGCAAAAAGGCGGGAAATTCAAATAGACGTCAAAATCCGAAAATCCGAATATTCTGAGCCGAAATGGAGGTGATTCAGTTCGGCTAGGAAAAATTTCAGATGGCCAGAAGGGTGATTCGGTTCGAATCCGAATCAACCGAAATTGGCTGTTTCGGGTACAGATCGTTCTGTACCCGAAACGTTTCGCACATCCCTACTTTTAACCTGTTGGGGTGGTACCCGGGGCCCTTGAACTGGGCATCTCCACATGCCACCTGTAATAAGGTGTGGCAAGGGGGGTCGGGACCTGCAGGGGAAGACCCCCCCCCAAACAGCCAGCGCAAGAACAAGCAAGCTCTGCCAGCAATGCGGATGGGGCACCCGTACTTCTGGGCGATCACTTGTTACCTGTGGTCAAGGAGCGCATCTGGAAATGGGAGTTCTTCGATGTTTTCCAGCTGCTTTTTAAGGATCCTGAGTCCTTAGATGAGGAGGTGCAGGATAGAGAAAAGGAGAGAGTTAGGAGGAAGCCTATTGAACACAATTGGACAAACTGGGTGGTTGGGTTCACTATCTACATGGGGGTAGTCACTCAGAAGTACCCGGAGAAGGGCCCTGCGTTCATCAAAAACTTTGATATAATCCACAGGGCATTCCTGGACTTTGCAGGGAATGCATGGGAATGCTATGACCGAGCGTTCAGGGAAAGGGTTTCGAGCCATCCGGGTATCACCTGGGAAAAACAACACCAGGAGCTATGGCTCCAAATCATGACCCCCGCAAGGTCCATGGCAGGTGACAGGGCTGAGAGTGGCCACCTAATATCTAAAGCACCAGTGGCGCCGACAGCTCCGGCTAGGGGCACCCAGGGTGTTCAAAGTCCCCTGGTCTGCTGGGATTTCAATAGGAACAGGAAGTGTGTGTGCTCTCCCTGCAAATACTGGCACGAGTGTGGTTTTTTGTGGGGGGCGGCACGTAGGCCTCCACTGCCCTCATGCAAAAAGCTTTCAAAGTGTGAGCGGGCAGCACCGTTACAGCGGGGGAAGGGGTCCCATGGCTGGCGCAGACGGCAGTGCGGGAAAGGGGCCCCAGCCCAATTAAGGTTTGTGTACTGAGGGAGATACTGCGCAGAATTTTTAGTAGCTGGTTTTTTGTTTGGTTTTAGGATACCCTGCAAGTTTCCATGTAGCTATAGTTTTGCACACAATTTGAGGTCAGTGGTGGGGCTGGAGCATGTAGTAGCTAAAAAGATAGGCAAGGAGGTCGCGCTGGGTCGGGTGCTTGGGCCTTTCAGCAAGCCTCCCTTACTAGCACTGAGGGTTTATCCTTTGGGAGTCGTGCCCAAAAAAGTACCTGGTGAATACAGGCTCATTCACCATCTGTCATATCCCAAGGGCAGCTCCATCAACGATGGCATACCAGCCGAGCTTTGCTTGGTTCGGTATACCTCCTTTGATGAGGTGGTGGATATGGTGCGGGCCTGTGTGCCCGGGGCCTTGCTGGCAAAATGTGACATTGAGTCTGCATTTAGGCTGCTGCCTGTCCACCCAGATGATTTCGAACTTCTGGGCTTTGCCTTCGAGGGAAAGTTTTACATCAACAGAGCGCGTCCCATGGGCTGCTCAGTATCATGTGCAGCTTTTGAAGCTTTCAGCATGATGCTTGAATGGGCCTTGCGCTGGCGGGCGGGGCTTCGCTCTATGGCTCACTCTTTTGACGATTTTCTTTTTGGAGACGGGGCAGGCACTGATAATTGTGCTGTACTGGTCCACACGTTTATGGAGCTTTGCAGGGAGCTAGGGGTTCCGCTAGCCAGAGACAAGACCGAGGGGCCGTCCACTAGATTAGTTTTCTTTGGCATAGAACTCGACACGCAGGGACAGCTCTCACGCTTTCCATCTAGCAAGCTCCATGCACTGAGGGAACTGCTTGGGACCTGTGTCCGGGCCAAGAAAGTTATCCTTAGACAATTGCAGTCACTATTGGGGCATCTTAATTTCGCCTGCTGGGCAGTAGCACCAGGCCGCCCCTTCCTCAGACGCCTCTGTGATGCCACGATGGGGTGCGGGCAACCGCACTTTTGGATCAGGGTGACCGCAGAGATAAGGGAGGACATAAGGCTCTGGCAGAACTTCTTGAGCCACTTTAACGGGGTGTCCTTCTGGCGGGCCGTGCAACTGCTAGAAGCTGATTTCCAGGTGCAGTCAGATGTGGCTGGGGGGTTAGGTTTTGGCCTCTACTTGAGGGGACGGTGGTGTGCAGAGCGCTGGCTGGAGGACTGGGCAGACAGGGGTGTCACAAGGGATCTCACCTTCCTTGAACTGTTCCCCATAGTGGTGGCGGCCCACATCTGGGTCGACCGTTTTAGTAACTTGGTTGTGCACTTCTGGAGTGACAACTTTGCAACGGTGCAGGTGATCAACAGTCAGATGTCCAGGTCCAAGAGGGTTATGGCTTTAGTTTGGGCCCTAGTGCTGACCTGCTTGTGCCACAACACGCTGTTTACAGCCCAGCACGTCCCCAGGGTGCAGAACGAAGTGGCGGATGCCCTGTCTCGTTTTCAGATGCAGCGTTTTCGTCAACTGGCCCGAGAAGTGGCCGCATGCCCAGAACGAATGCCCGAGGGACTATGGAGCCTTGGAGCCTAGTGGCTTCCCGAGCGATCGAGGCCTCGATTGCACCTAGGACCCGGGCAGCCTACGGCAGGAGGGTTAGGGAGTTCGAACGATTTAGGTCACAGGTAGGGATCAGACAGGAATGGCCTCCACCGCCTGAACATCTCATGCAATATTTGGTGCAGCTCCATGCAGGCGGATTAGCAGTGAGCACTATGGCAGGTCATCTAGCAGTGCTGGCCTTCTATGGGAAGGCTAGGGGGCTGGCAGATCACACAGCTGATTTCCGGGTACGGCGCATGTTGGAGGGCTGGGCAGGGGAAGCACCGGCCCAGGCTGACCAGTGTCGGCCAATTACCCAGGAGGTGTTAATGGCTGCATCGCAGTACCTGAAGGGGATCTGCTTTTCATCACATGAGGAGGCCCTGTTCCAAGCGGCAGCCCTTGTGGCCTTCTTTGGAGCATTCAGAATAGGTGAGTTGCTCCCAAGAGGAGTGCGCAGTTTGACTGGGCGGGAACTGCAAAGGCGAGACCTAACCCTTGGGCCCTCGTCGGCAGAGCTTCGGCTCCGCTTCTCCAAAACAGACCAGAAGGGTAAAGGGCAGGTCATCACCCTCCACAGGGCAGTCAACCAACACCTGTTCAGGCCCTTACAGCATACCTGGCCGTCAGGGGGGAGGCAGAGGGCTGCCTCTTCGTCCACACAGATGGAAGGCACAGTACCAATTTTCACAGTACCACTTTCACAGTACCAATTCTGGGCGGTGTTGAGGAGAGCCTTTGAGGCTGCGGGGATGTCTACCCGGCATCTGTCCCCCCATTCCTTCAGAATCGGGGCAGCCTCTGAAGCAGCGCGCCTGGGTTTTCCAGATGCGGCTATCTAATGCTTGGGCCAATGGAGGTCAGGGGTCCATCGCAAGTACGTGCGATAGCTGGGGCGGCGCCTCCTCTACCTTCCACCCCGGCACCCTGCAGCAGCCCTTTACTAACGTTCTCTCTCTTGCGCAGGGGCAATGCCTCCGGTGGAACGGGCCAGAGTCCTCGTCTTGGGCCACTCTTTCATTTTCTGGGTGTTCAGATGGGAGCAGGGTGCAGAACCTGGAACGCAATTGGGCCTAGGGCAATGGGCCTCAGTGGAGTGGCGCGGAAGGAGAGGCATATGGAGGGCCCAATTTCTGCCAATGTTGCGTGAATTCCTCAAGGAGAATCCGGTGCTGGATATTCTGCTGTTGCATTTTGGGGGCAATGACCTGGTCAGACAGCCGGGCTTCTTGCTGTCTCAGCAGACCATGCAGGACCTGGAGGAGGTGCTGGCATGGTGCCCGGATATCATTATACTCTGGTCTGACATCACGCAGTGAAGGGTATGGAGGGGGGCACAAAGTCAGAAAAAGATCGATAGGGCTAGGCAAGGAATCAATGCAGCAATGGCACGTTTTCTGGCCACCAAGGGGGGCAGCTGCATACCACACGATGACATACTTTACTCACAGCCCATGCTTTTTAGGGGTGATGGAGTACACCTTTCACCCGAGGGGATGAGGCTACTCATTGATGACTGGAGGCTGGGATTGGCAACGGTGCTGAGGGGATTGTGGGGTGCAGGGCATTAAGCTAGGCTAACGCCCGCAGTGGCAGGTACAGTGCGGCGGAAAGCTGGGGAATAATCGGTGCGGCACTTGAGGTAAGCGTTGGGCTGCAACTAGGAGGTGCTGATCCCCTGAGGCTTGACAGATCGGGGATGCAGTTCAACTCCTACCCCGATGTTGGCAGCATCCTTCCATATGGCTGGACAGCATCGGAGGGGTGGCGCTGATGGCAGGGACCTGACATTAGGTTGGCTGAGAAGGGCGTTCCCTCCTCATGGCAGTCGAGGCGCCTTGAGCCAAGGTTCCAGCACCCTAGGTTTTAGGGTTAGGCGGCCACGTGCGTGGCTGACCTGCGAGCGTCCGGACTGTTGGGTGGTTGAGTGCCAATCCCAGCTGAATGCCTAGCAACTCCATTAACTCCATTGCAATTGGAATGTTAATAGAAGTGGCCAGTTTCACCAAAAGTATACGCGTCCGTGTCTCCTTGGGTCTGGGTGCAAGCTAGCATTACTGAGCAGCAGGTCTCTGATAACTTCATAATTGTGAACAGTAGGAAGGGCAACAGACCATCAGACAAGCCTTCATAGCAATGGGGGCAACCTCCTTTCTCATGGGGTGTAGAAAGAAGATGTAAGCTTTGTGTGATGACAATGCAACCTTGAAAATGTGAGGATGGCATCCTACAGAAGGTCTTTGCTCCAGTGTCATGGCAGAATAAATATGCTGTCCAGCCATATGGAAGGATGCTGCCAACATCGGGGTAGGAGTTGAACTGCATCCCCGATCTGTCAAGCCTCAGGGGATCAGCGCCTCCTAGTTGCAGCCTCAAGTGCCGCACCGATTATTACCTCAAGTGCCGCACCAATTATTCCCCAGCTTTCCGCCGCACTGTACCTGCCACTGCGGGCATTAGCCTAGCTTAACGCCCTGCACCCCACAATCCCCTCAGCACTGTTGCCAATCCCAGCCTCCAGTCATCAATGAGTAGCCTCATCCCCTCGGGTGAAAGGTGTACTCCATCACCCCTAAAGTGCATGGACTGCGAGTAAAGTATGTCATCGTGTGGTATGCAGCTGCCCCGCTTGGTGGCCAGAAAACGCACCATTGCTGCATTGATCCCTTGCCTAGCCCTATCGATCTTTTTCTGACTTCGTGCCCCCCTCCATACCCTCCGCTGCGTGATGTCAGACCAGAGTATAATGATATCCGGGCACCATGCCAGCACCTCCTCCAGGTCCTGCATGGTCTGCTGAGACAGCAAGAAGCCCGGCTGTCTGACCAGGTCATTGCCCCCAAAATGCAACAGCAGGATATCCAGCACCAGATTCTCCTTGAGGAATTCACGCAACATTGGCAGAAATTGGGCCCTCCGCATGCCTCTCCTTCCGCGCCACTCCACTGAGGCCCATTGCCCTACGCCCAATTGCGTTCCAGGTTCTGCGCCCTGCGCCCATCCAGATCACGTTATTTATATATTTGCCATATTTATATCCTGCCAAAAACTTGCATCTCATGTGTTTTACACAAAGATTAAAACAATAAAACCACATCAAAACCATCTATGATTAAAACAGTCAACATAACAGTAACAAAACCGCCTTGGGATTGTTTTTAATGAAAGGCGGTATATAAATTTAACAATAAATAAAAACAATAAATAAATAATAACGGTAAGAACGGTAAAGCCAACTTACAGCTAGCCAAAGGCTTGATTATCCAGCAGTACTACTCAGTAGTAGTTGGATACTACTCAGTAGTTACTCCAGAGGACTACTACATTTCAATAGGGCTTTCTCTAGCAAATTTAATGAGGATGCCAGCCAAAGACTCTAAGCTGACAATAAGAAAAAGACCACATTAAGGGTGGTTTGCTTCGCGTGGTCACTGCCAACTCAGTAAGCCAGGAATGTCTGGCAAGCAGGTGCTCTTGGCAGGTGTGCTGTCTGAACCTGCCAGCCTGTGGTTCCCAAGCCTTCCACCCAAGCATCCATTTGTAACCTACATTAGAAGTTGGGCAGAAGGCTTGGAAACTGGAGGTTGGCAGGTTCGGATGACACATGCCTCTGGGGAGCGTGCATTTGCCGGGAACCAGAGGGTCCTGGCTCACTGACTTGGCGATGACTATGCAAACCTGCCCTAAGTCTCAATCTTTTCTCATATTTCTTATGTATGTAGGAAAGGAAATGGCTATTTGCCACTTCAAAACAAGCAGTAGGCTTTAAAAGTCGTTTTCTCCAAACACTGAAGAAATCAATTCAGCCTTTGCTCGGCAGCCTCACAGTATTGTTTGCCCAGCAGGGTTTGAGACTTTCTCCGGGTGAGCCTGTGAGTTCCCTATCCACGCCTTCCTTCTCTCCTTTGTGTTGGCTGAAGAGATCACCCTGCTTCAAAATTGTGCTGCTAACGTTTCCAGCTATGGCTTCACAGCAGAATCTTCTTGAAAACGGAAGGTTATGGCCTGCTGGTGAGGCCAATGTGTGACACAGGCTCCCAGGATTTTGAATGGCCTCTCAAGAGAAGCAAGCCTGGCACCTTCCCTGTCTGCTTTGGTTGGAGATGGAGTTCTAGTGCATCGGCCTTTTGCACCGACTACCCTAATGACCACTAGGGGCTTTGGGAGTAGAGGTAATTAGTGAGGGTATCTTTCCCTGTCCCTGCTTTGCCTCTACTCTATGACCCCTGCCTTGACTCCTCTTCCTCCTCTTCTTCCTCCTTGACTCCTCTTCTTCCTGTGCTGAGTCAGTCCTCTTCCTTTCCTCTTAGAGAAGACGATGGAAGCATCTCTCTCTCCCTAACAATTCATTATGTAGTTTATAGTTAGGATTGGTCTTTCCTATTTCAAATGTACTTAACCAATAAACCTATTTAGTTTAGATTGCTTGACAATCTCTATGTGTATTCTTAATATAACGGCAATAGCTAAACTCTGCACTGCTCTGCAACTGGAGTGGGCAGCTTCCTCTTGGTGCTTTGCTAAATAATTAAAAACTCTAACATCTTTCAGTTATAGTGAAGCAGGCTTTTTAGCACCCTGGTTTTATGTATTCTGCTGCTTTTAAAACAGTTTCAAATGATGGCAAATATGTTTATCTGTGTGTGTGTGTGTATGGTTTTGTAAGCCACCTCCTGTTACTTTTGTAAAAAAAAAGGTGGGCTATACATTAGTAACAACATACCCATGTGACATTCCATGTGTCCAACATCTTATTTAAATCAGGCTGCCTCACCTTCCCTTGCAGTGTTAGCATGCAGTTGTAGGGAACGCAACTAGCATTCACCAGCAATCACCAGTGAATCACTCTGTTTTGAGAGATCCTGGGAGCATGAAATACCACACAGGTAATTACTTCTTTCCCATCCCGTGTCACATTTACTTAAGGCCTATGTAAAGGAATTAAACCCCATCACAGTATTATCACAAATGCCTTCCTCACAAGGTTGTTGTGGAGATAAACATAAGCATGTAGACGGCTATGGGCTCCTTGGAGGAAGAGCAGGCTATAAATGTATCAAGTTGTTCTAGTAAGAACTAATCTGCCTACTTTCCTTTCACTATCCCTGCAACTGGACTAAATTTGGTCCAAATCAGTTAGGCAGCTCACAAGTTAGCCCACTTGCACCTCAAACATTCATGCATCTGCCATCTTGAATCCGGGTGGATGACATCATCACAAGCTACGCCATTATCCCTATGTGTCCCTACAACTGTACCCAGTTTGGTTCATATTGATCTAGGCACTGAGAAGTTGATAGGGGGACACACAAAAACAAACACACAGACAGAGACATAAACACGGGAGATCTCACAAGCCTACGGAAAAAACCAAAACAAATAAATATGCTATAGATAGCCATTTGACAAATATATTGCCTATTTTAATAGAAATAGGCTCATCTCACTGCACTGCAGTTGCAGGCATCAAGTGAAAATGCCTCACTTGCCTGCTCTCACTGCATGGGCTTGGGAGATGAATTACAAAGCACGAAGCCTTTCTGGAGCTATAGGGAGCACATACTCCTCTGGCAATGTTTTAATAGTAGTAGGGACCATACCAAAAATGATGAGGTATTTATGTGCTTGTATTAATTAATACTGTCTGCCCTCCAAAGGCTTGAAACAGGCAACAATTTTATGTCACAGTGATGAAAAGTACAGTGATTTGGAAGTCTCATCGAAATCAGTGGGATGTGCTTTCAAGTAAACAGGTTCAAACTGTGGAGCTAGTAAGTAAATTCAAAAGCCTTGAGAGGAAGGAGGAATGACAACAATGAGATCCCAACATTTGTAAAATGTTTGATTCACTTAATTTTTTTAATCTGCATGATTTTGCATGTCGCCACTTAGTCCAGTTAGGAAAGATTTTCAGTGAGATGCAAAATCATGGTGTTTGTTCTTGCCAAATTGTTCATATAACTAGAATATATGTCACTCTCTGCACTGATTTCTGCTGAACAGCTTGTGGAACTACAGCCTATACATGCCCATTTTTTTTTAGCCCTATCCAGACAATACTCTGTGTGTGTGTGTGTGTGTGTGTGTGTGTGTGTGTGTGTATGCATTTATTTTAAAAGAGTGCCATCTCAAGGGTAAAAACAGGGACTACTGTATATGCACGGAGTGTAATATCTGAATAATTATGTGTGTACACCTCTAAGAAAAGCCCTGCTGGATCAGGCCCAATCCACCCAGAGCCTATCTAGTCCAGCATCCTGTTTCACAGTGGCCCACCAGATGCCTTTGAGAAGCCCACAGGCAAGAGTTGAGGGCATCCTCTCTCTCCTGCTGTTACTCTCCTGCAGCTGGTATTTAGAGGCATTTTGCCTCTGAGGCTGGAGGTGGCCTATAACCAGAGGCGTAACTAGGGAAAACGGCGCCCGGGGCAAGCACTGAAATGGCGCCCCCCCCACCGTGCCCCCCGCCGCCCCCCCCCAACATACTACATTATACTTAGGTTTTTCCTCACAAGCGCCCGCTGCCGCCGCCAAGCCAGACCAATGACTGGCTGCCAGGAGCCAGCAAAGCAATGGGGGGGGGGGGCAGGAGGCGTGGAAGGGACCGCTCGTGGGGAAGGGGTCACCAACGCGCTCCCTTGACTGCTGCAGCACTGCTGCACTGAGCAGGAAACATTTGTATTAACAAAAAATTAAAAATTTTTTTTACAAAAAATTGGTCATGGCGGCGCCCCCCATGTGTCCAGAAAAGATGGCGCCCGGGGCACGTGCCCCCCCTGCCCCCCCTATAGTTACGCCTCTGCCTATAACCACCAGACTAGTAACCATTGATAGACCTGTCCTTCATGAATTTATCTAGACCCCTCTTAAAACCATCCAGGCTGCTGGCTGTAACATCTTGTGGCAGAGAATTTGATTATGCATGGTATGAAAAAGTACGTCCTTTTGTCAGTCCTAAATTTCTTGACAATGATTTTCATTGGATCACTCCTGGTTCTAATGCTGTGAGAGAAGAAGAAAAAATTCTCTGTGCCCACTCTCTCTCTTCCATGCATAATTTTATACACCTCTATCATGTCTCCCCATAGTCGCCTCTTTTTTAAACTAAAGAGCCCCAGATGCTGTAGCCATGCCTCATAAGGAAGATGCTCTAAGCCCCTGAACATCTTGGTTGCCCTATTCTGCACATTTTCCAGTTCTACAATGTCCTTTTTAAGATACGGTGATCAAAACTGCACACAGTACTCCAAATGTGGCCACATCATAGTTTTGTATAAGGGCATTATAATATTAGCAGTTTTATTTTCAGACCCATTAGGAAGGGTCTGCAGTGTAGGCATGCATACACTGTGCTTGCCTACACTGTACACAGATGGTCCATGTGTTTAACATTATGTGTGAATAGGGCTTCTGTCTGCCCCATACTGGCCACATTGGAGCATAGCAAAATGAAGGTTAACTCAAGGTCAGAGCAGTACAGAATGATGCTGTACAGAATGATGTTGGAGGAGGAGGAAATTTCCTTGCTCCCTCTTTTGCGACTCCTCATTTTGACCAAATAATTGCTGGAGGTAGGTACAAACATAGTTATCACCAGGGCAACTGTCTGTGTTTCTTCAAATGTGTCTGATACTCGGATTGTAATAAGTTTGGTGTAATCTTTAAAGAAAAGCAGGAAAGGGATTCCTAACTGCACAATCCTCTGCACATGTTTTAAACAATGAAAGGGTGAATGTTAAAAAGTGAAACCCTGCCCAGCTTTATCTAGAATCAGCCCGACTGCTGATCAGTATATTTCAGATTCCTCCCACTTTCAACTAGGAAAGCCGGCAGCTGCCTGAGCACAGCCTCAACCCCAATCCAAGTAAAACTTCTGACTTAAAGATCCAAATTGCTGCTGTTCTCAATAGAAGTCTGTATTTGGTACTAAAGGAAAACCTTCTAAATGCTCTTTAGCTAGTGTTATAGCACAGCAGCTGCATTGCTCACAACCATGGACTTTGCATCAGGAAACCTTACCTCTGACGATATGGTGTCACAATATATGTTGCCATAATAATCAGGTCTTTTACATTTAGAATACTAAATATGGACATCATATGAATTCATTCTAGCTTACATCTGGGCTGCCTTCAGATGAATCTATGAACCTTTATGCCAAGGAATGTGTAGTAGGTTTTTTGGTCTGTGTGTGGTAAATGCATTTTGATGCTTTTTAGTATGACAGTCTTTGTAAAGAACTGTGTGACCAGATTTCTAACACAAAACCCTATCCAAACCCATTTATTTTTTGAGCAAAGGTGAATGTTAAGTGGAGGGGTGGGTTGTAGGAAAAGTGAAACATGATAAACTTCCAACATGCATTTTGGGGTTTTCCCTATACCTTATGCCCAGTAGGGGGAGGTCTGACACAGGCGTTCTGGTTTTCTCTCCCCCACCCCCAAAGGTTGTTCTTAATCTCCAGTCACTTTGCTGTCTTCCACATGAAGAAGAGCCATCTGAACCAGGACAGATCTTGCTACCTTGATGAATCAGAGCTGCCACTCAAACCAGAGTGCTAAATTATATTAGCACAAAGGCAACCACTCAGCTATTTTAAACGATGTCTTTTTAGCTGCAGATAAATGAAAAGAAAAATAGCATTATATCTTAGTCACAGGTGTCCTTATTCCTTGGCACTTTCACATTGTTTCTTCCTTTCCCCACAGTCTCAGTCACTGGAGTATATTTCTTATATTTTAAAATGTTCTTGATTTTGAATTTTATCTTAGCCTTAATAGCTGTGGTCATCGATAAAACCCTCATCAGTTGAATATATGTTTAATAAATAAATAAATAAATAAATAAATAAATAAATAAATAAATAAATCTTGATTTGACAAAGATACCCATTATCAGAACTTTGTTAGGAAAGAAGGGGCCAGGCAGCATTAGGTGATATTTTTAGGAGCCAGTAGTTGGGAACTACCATCTTCTCCTATTTCCTCAGTGTGAATCTCTTCATGACACAATCCCCATTATTTCTGATTTTTAAAATTATTTGTCATGATTTATTTCTATCCTGCCCTATCCTGGAGTCTCAGGGCATATTGCAGTGCATCTTAAAAATAAGCAAAATATACATTGCAAATGTATAAAATATTGGTCTGAAGAAATAAAATTCACAAACATCAACAAGATTAAAATATTCACATTACAGCAAAGGAGTCAACCATATAGACTCCATGTTGGTCGCTTGAAGGCAACCTGAATTAGGCGGGGAGGCGGGTAGACTAACTATGCATGTTTCCTTGGAGCCTAAGGACATATGGTGGTTTTTGAAGGGATGCGGCTGTGTGTCTAATGCCTATCAGACCGCCAAGGTCAACACACCATGGTGTCTTCAAAATGTTTGGATCCCTCACTTTCGGTACTGCAGATGGGGTTGATGGCAAAGCCAGGTGGTGGAGCCTCCACAGCATGAGTCAGATTTTCACTTCACAAAACAAGATATCTGCTCTTTTTCAGATAAAGGTTCTCTTCCACTTCCTGTCCTTCAGGTCTGCCAGAAAAACAAATGTGTGGGAGGCCACTGGGTGGACTGGGCACACCCACATAACTCTTCTGGAAAGAGCTCTTCTGTTAAAGAGCTAGTGTGGGGTAATGGTCAAGTGTTGGATTAGGACTGAGTCTGTTACCAAAACTGCCCTGAGGTGCTGGCTAGACACCTCAACTATGCTTTTGGCTTAAAGTGGGGAAATTACTCGTAGCATGGGTTGGGGAACAGTTCGACTCCTGTATCAATTTAAGTAAATTTGGTGTATTTGGAAAGGATGAGGAGACACAGGTGCAGTTTAAAATTTAAAAAGTACAATTGGGGATACAAGGCAAAAGGTTAGTTAGGCAATGCAATTCAATAATTTAGCTAAAGTTCTAAAGAAGAGACTTGGTAAAGGCTTGTAGTAATTTGGCTAGAGTTCCAAATCAGAGCCTGCTTAGAGGTTTGCAGTACAAAGTGCCCAGAGTGTGGGGGAAGGAAAGCAGAAAGAGAAGTGAAAGAGGAGCTTAGAAAGAGACAAGAAGTTAGTTATTACTGGTCCTTCCTGGGTGTGTTTGGTGTGCAATGGCCAGGCAATTGGGCATCTTTCCAGATCAAAGCATGGGGTAGAAGTGGGGAGAAAGAGCAATGGGGGCAGCAGCAACCACAGCTCACTTATGGGGATCGGTAGAGTCCAAGTGGAACCTGAACCAAATCCTCTAGAATCCAAAGCCATTGTGGCTTGGCTGGGGTATTTATATCCAAAAACATGCTCTGAGGCAAGGATTGTTATTGACCAAGCAATTCTCCCTCCCTGAAGGGTGGGTGAATCCATGCAAAACAAAGGTTTCTATTGCTGGCTAGACTCAATCAGTTTAGGTGTGCCTTGCCAAACAAAGCCAAAAGCAAGCTATGCAAATGTGGCTGTGTGAGGTGAATAGGGACTGTGTTTGTTAAAATCTCAGGGACCATGATGTCTCCATAGAGATACATGTCTTTTATTTGGTTATGAGTCATCAATTTTAATAGGGTGGGATGTAGCCATTTCAGTGCTCTTGCTAAGAAGCATTCCATATGTTATCTATAGGAGGGAGGATCTTCTCCTCAGCCAATTTGCTTTGACGGATCTATTAGCTGGCTAGGGTTGTTGTGGGAACATAGAGGGGGTTTCTCATGTATGCTGTCCTGAGCTCCCTGAAATGTTCCAAGATGGTGATTTTACTTTGATTAACCATGGAAGGGCACGTGCCCATTCACATATAGTCCAGCTTTAAGTCAAAGTCCCTGCGAGCTATCAGGGAGCACTCCATAGAGGATTCAGGTTTTTCATTGCTTATTGGAGCTGTAGCAATCGGCTCCTCCCTGACCCTAAAGAGTGAACCTGAAGTGCACCCTGTCCTGACTGACAGGCAGTGATCTCTGGGGAACCAGCCACTCAGCACACGGTGACAGGGATCTGAAGGGCCTGGTGCCAGGAAGTGAAGGCTGTCTTTGTTCTCAGAAGGAGCCAGGAAGGAGAGGAGAGAGGACAGGTGGAAGGCTGGGTGAGCAGCCATGGAATCGGGCTGCCTCATAGTCAACCTGGAGACTTCTCTCATGGATGGACATCTGCAGATTCTTGAGAGACAGGATTGCAGGAAGCTTGAATTCTCTCCTGGAGTTTGGGGTGAGTTCAGGAGAAAGGAAGCCAAAGGCTTTTTGGCTTCAGAAAGACTTAGGGAATAGTGTGATAGCTAGCCTGCATTAGACTTTTTACTTTCCTTTTGTGCTTTGCAAATACTTACACCTGGTGTATTGTGTTTTATTTTGTAATGTAACCTTCTAAGGATAGCCCTTCTTAATGATGGCCCTTTCTATCCTACCAGGGGGTTGTAGAAGTCTCTGTACCTTGTAAAGGTGCTTTTAAAGGTTCCTTGCAACTGGGAGTGCTTTTTGAATTATTTTTGCAACTGGGTAACCACGATTTTTAAAATGTGCTACTCCAAACACCAGCTGGAAGTAATCTTGTAAAGTACTG
This sequence comes from Hemicordylus capensis, assembly GCF_027244095.1. NCBI lineage: Eukaryota > Metazoa > Chordata > Lepidosauria > Squamata > Cordylidae > Hemicordylus > Hemicordylus capensis. Next base: position 323,993,059 of record NC_069657.1, on the reverse strand, counting down.
AGTATTTCTTTTTACCTGTAAATTAAAGCTGAGAGAGCCTCAGACTGAAGCAGTCTGTAGTATTTTGAATAAAGTTTTTCTCTTTTTGTTCTTTGCATTTTACCTGTCTCTGAGTGGATTTTTAACTCAGGAAAAGGGGTTTTACTCTGGTACAAATGTGCCTCAATGTTGACTGCTTAGCAACTCACACTACCAAGTTTGCTTTTCACGTGTAGAATGCATGTTGAAGGTATTCTGTATTTTTCCATTGGTAAAAGAAGGAGAGTTTCCCTGGAATTTTGCCCACACCAGGGAGGGATTAAACTCTGTTAAAAAGTGGGCATAGTGGAAGTGGTTACCAAAAGGACAGTTTTAAGTTTTAAAGGAACAGCCTATGTTGAGCAAACATGGAGGGAATGATGCAGCATTTTTCTTTTCCCCACGTGGGCTTGCTCTGAGACAAAGGCTGGGCTTAAATCCGCTATTCGCTACAGGAGCTTAGCCCAATTTATATCCAGGGTAAAAAAATCCACTTTTTGTGTCAGTTTTTTAGGCAAATACAACATATCTGGAACTCTCAATACTTCACTCCTCTTAATCCCACAGTAAACCCTGCTGTCTGGGAAAGCTTCTGGAGGATGGGTGAGATGTGAATGTAATGATAATAATAACATTTTATCTCATGCAAGCAACCAGCATAAGGAGCTTCACAACTGCAGCACAGCTATTCAGATGTGTTTGCAAGCTGGCTTTGTTGCAGTAACAGTGCCAGGTTTAGGTTCTGGTGGGACACTTGAACTCAGTGAGCCACCTCTTTCAGTGTGGGCCCCCCTCACTCAGTGGGGTCACTTCCTCCACAGCATCATTGTTGTCAGCTGCTGTTGCTCCTCCAGCACTTCATTGCCATAACCCGCTTGCTCGCCAATCAGAAAGCTGGTGAGCAAAAAGGGATTGTGGCTTGCTGTCCTTCCTCCCTGCTATCATTGCTTGGTAGGCTCTCTGGCTCAGAAGGAGAGGGCAAGCAAGCAGGTTGCAATAGTGAGAGGGAGGAGAAGGAGTGTTCCCAGCAGCTCTCTATGGTGGGCTCCCTGTTGAGATGAGGGGCCTCTCAACAGGTGTTGAGATGTGGGTGCCTAAGCAAAACTGACTCACCCCACCCCTCCGCCAATGCCAGAAGTTACTTGGCAAGCAGATGGTAGAGTCATAAGAGCTCTTATGATTTATCTTAGAAATTGCAATGGGTCATGGAGAAGGAGTCTCATAAGGTATGCAGGGCCAAAGCTCTCAGGTGGTCAGTAGACGTAAATATGTAGGTTCCAGTAAAGAAGGGATGGCAAACTAATGGGATTAAAAATTTTATAAAATGTTTTCAAGTTCCAGTGAGTGGGAACTCAGGCACCTTCCCTGTGCATCATACAATTCTTTGTATGCTTCTGGAGCTCACACATAACAGAAGATGTATCTATTCGCACAGTGTACTTTACATTTGAAGGAAAAAATGAAAAAATGCAAGTCACTCATGCAGCCTCTGTTGGTGCTCCTTTGAATGGCTGACCCCCACCCTAAATATTTATAGGATTCCTTCCAGTGTGTCTGTGATCTTTATTTTTAAAGGCTCTAGCTATGCAGTTTAAAGAAAGTCTTAGTTTCCAAGACAGCACTGGAATGGATCCATTCATTCCATGGGATTTGTAAATTGACTTTTTAATTACACAACAAAAGAAAATGTGCTGCGATAGACAGTCTTATTGAAATGTTCAATTTGTTCCTTCAGATAGTAAAAATATTAAGACTAAAGTCCTATGCAAACTCACTTGGAAATAAGCCCATTGAATTCAGTAGCTTGCTTGCTTTTGAGTAAACAGGTAAAGTGATTGTAGGTTCAGAAAATAGCGTATGATTCAGTAAGGTCATTTTCACGACCAGCCCTACCTGGGTATAAATCACCGACATCACTCCTGATCCTGGCACTCCGCCCCTGGGTAGCCCAGGTTTGAAACTCGGGCTAAAAGTGAGGTAGGAGGGTGCATTCGTGCCTCCTATCTCACCACCCAGTTGTGTGGGCAAGCGGGCTGCTAGCAGCCATATTCATGGTACTGCTGCTCATGTGGTGCATTATGGGATATCTGGAGGCTGGACTGTCTTCCCTTGCCTCCCGCTTACTGTGCTGGTCACTGCCATGCTGGGTGTGTGGGTGCATGAGTGGCGGAGCCCTCTGTGGGCTTGGATTGTGTTTGGGGGAAGGCAGGTAGCCACAGCCTTGTTGGTCATGTGAACAACCATAGTGAGTGGGATATTTGACCTCTGATGTAGAACAGCTAGATTTTGATGCAAATACTGCTCTAAAATGACCAAGGGGCTCTGGATGGATAACCTAAATTTTCTGTCTGTAAAATGGAAAGTAAACAGACCTGCCTCAAAGGACTTTTGATGGAACTAAATTAACTAAACATCTTGTAAGTCAATAGGACTTACATATTTTTAGGGTTTTGGAATAAAACTGCAATTAAAAGTATAGTCCACCAGCTAAAGAATTTTAATCTAGTCTATTTACATAATTATACATATTGCCAATATCTTAATATAAATATTATTCTGGAAGTTATAGAAGATTTGATGAGATAAAATAAACAGTTTTAAGGGAAGATGACTTCTTTTTTCATTCCCATTGCCTCTAATCCAAAATAGCTCCCAAAGCTAATTAGAATGTGACCTGCAGCCTAATCCCAAAGGTTTAGTTGATTAATCTACAAGTTATATTGATTAACAGCTGTATCCCTAAGAAATGTCTGGATGTGCTGGAGAAATTGATGCAATATGCATAATAATAACCATAATGGCTATTATTGAGAGATGGTTTAGATCTGCCTGTTCTGGATGGGGTACACGCCCCCTGAAAGATCAGGTACGTAGTCTGGGAGTGCTCCTAGATCCAAAACTCTCCCTGGTTTCTCAGGTTGAGGCTGTGGCCAGGAGTGCTTTTTATCAGCTTCGGCTGATATGCCAGATATGTCCATTTCAAACAAACAAACAAACAAACAAACAAACAAACAAACAAACAAATTGGGATAGAATTAAACATGCTTAAACCCACTCACTGATATCCGCACTAACGAAGTACTGGTGCAACAGTGTTGCAGGCTAAAGATCCAAACTAAATTATTACTTTTGTTGTTGCCTTGCATATAGTGAAGCACACGTGTGCATTGAAACACACATGGTTCAGCACCAGCCAGGCTGCTGCATGAGCCTAAACTACTGCCCATGCTGTTGTGGAACAGAACTGCTCTGCTGCAACTTAAACATTGTCCGATTGCAGTGGCACAGTACTACTTCCAATGTACATAATGGAGGTAACGTCACACAATTCTGCAATTTTAAATTGCAGCAGAACACCCTGTTCTTCAATGGAGCGGGCGGGGGTGGGGGGTGCTTTCAGCATAGGCAGCGGCATGGGCATTACTGAACTACCTGGGCTACTGAGCCACATTTCATTGTGCTAAATGAGATTCATTATTTCAAATACTTCTGTTTATACAGGGCTGCAGATGTAGGTGATGCAAAGAAGGTAGAACCGTGTTCTGGGGAGCCTAAAAGCTGAAGTGGGGAGAGAAAGGATGGTAAGAAAGCATAAATGTGCGAGAATGCAGTTAATGTGGCTCAGGCTTTGTTGCAGTTGAGGCTAAGCACATGGAGCTGCCTTAGTCTGCCCATGCCATTGGTCCATCTCGGTCAGTACTGCCGACACTAACTGGCAATGGCTCTCCGAGACTTTCTCAGCCCTATCTGGCCGAGGGGGACTGAGCTGGAGATGTTCTGCATGTGCTCCAACACTGAGCTGCAGCTCCCCACCTGAGCTATAGCAAGGTTAAGCAAGAACTTCATAGATAAGGAGGGTTTTGAAGAGGGACAAGGTATAATGGCTGACATACAGAGGAAGAATACACCAGCGCAGCAAAGGAACAGTCTAACAAAACTTCCCTACCGGTGCAGTGGGGAAGTGGCAATTTTTGATTCCCCCCCACCTCGTGGAACCTTTTGTGTTACTCTAAAATATGCCCCTGAGGGTTGCACAGCCCTTGGAGACATATTTTTGGTGGCAGAGATGGCTTCCTGGGGAATGGGAGGGCATCAAAAATGGCCACTTCCCTGCTGCACCAGTGCAGTTATTTGAGAAGTTTGGTTAGGCTTCTTGCTCACTACATCAGGGCATCCTTGCTCTATATGTCAGCCACCAATTTCAGCATTAAAAAAGGATGTATTTGGCAGAAATATTCAAATCACCAGTGACCTGTTTTCACTATATATCCTTTACCAAAATGAATGCAGCATGCATGGACAAAGCAGCACGGCAAACTCCTCCTCACGTAGTTCCATTATGATTTAGCCGAGAACTTTGTTTTTGTTCCCCCTCCCTTTCCTTTCCCCTCCATTTATCTCTCCTGCCTCCCATTTCTCTTTGAGTCTTGCCTCTTTAAAAGTTTTATAATCATGTGCTCTCATATTATTCATGCAGGCACTTTATAAAACTCGTTTCAACAGTCTGTGAAGGATGGAGTTCACTCTTGGGCAAAAGGTTTCTGAGGAAGGTGACTTTATTACTTAAAGAGGCACTCTGCAGAATATAGATAAACTTTTGTGCTGCTGGCTAGCTCTCTGCTCCTTTCCTAGCATTGCAAACACAGACCTGAATTTTGGCTAACAAAGTTAAAAAGACTATTTAGTGTTTACCCTACTTAAGCCCCTTATTTGAGGTGTCCAAATAAAACATTCACTCCCCCTAGTGGTGGAGCTTTGTCATTATTTTCTCCTTAAGTCCTACAGATTGTGAAGGGCATACACATATTGGAGGATAGCTAAAATACACCATGTCTGGTATTTGGCTAGGGACATATACTATTAGAATAGGAAACCGTGTCACATTTCAGTGACTTGTTCTTTATTCTTTATCTTATTTTATTCTTTATTTAATGTTCTGTCGATTATTTATTTGTCAAATACAAAAGTGACTAATAAAAAATGGAATATATATTACTTCTTGCTGGCGGTGCATGAATAGCTATCCTGTGAATTAAACACTGAATACACCATATTCTGTGGAGGTCAAGTATATACCATATTTTGGAGGACAGGTCAATCAATAGCAGGGGTGGTTCTACAAGGCGAGGTGAGGTGAAGCAGTCCCTTCAAGCAACAGATTCTTGGGGTGCAGGTGGGGTGGCAGGAAGCCCCTTGCCCCTCCCATCTCCCCCTGCCCCCATCAGAGCCAGCCATGCCCAGATGGTTCTCTAGTCATTCTGCCACTGCTAGGCTTCCTGCCACTGTTCAGACCTGTCTGATCACCACCACTACTTTCCCCGCTCTTTCCCATGCCTTTTCAAAAGGCAGGGAGTTATTTGCACATGGCTTCATGCTGCGGGGTAAATGTTGAGCCAAGCCCCTTCGAATTACACTTGCAGTATTGAGGGAAGCAGCCCCTCCCCTCTGCTCTCGGTTTTTGTTTTTGCAAGTTCACATGACATGCCTCCTGGGGGGGGAGGAGAGAGAGAGAAATATTACTAAAGAGCTATATCTGCATTTCTAAAGAGAGTATCCCTCTTATCATGCTAATGATTCTACATCACTGCCTCTCCCTATTTGCTCCAGCATTTTCAGAAAAAGTAGCTTAAAACCAGCATTTTAAAAACCCAGAAATACATTGAGATAAGCTAGAATTTGCAAGACAAAGCCCGATTTGTGTGCGAAGTGGCTCCAAGGATCTCGAAGGGACTTTGGGGGTAAGTTTGGCTAGTGTGTGAATGCACACACTCTCTTCTGAAGGCGATTTGGGGTAGAAACCCTGTCTGTAAAGCCTCCAGGAGATGGGGAATGGATTAACAGAAAGTACGGACTTCCTGGTGTTCCAGACCCTGCCCCCCACTGCTTTTTCAAAGGCAGGGGGAGTGGGAAAATAGTAGGACTTGCCAGACAGGCTTAGCCCAAAGTAAGAAGACTGGGGGAGGAGAACAGGAACCAGGGAAAGGTTGAGGGCTGGCAGGGGGAAAGCTGGAGAGGAGAGGAGGAGGAATGGGCACACTGTGACCAGAGGCAGCTGCCTGCTGGCACCCTCCTCTGGTGCCTTTGGAGCAGGCCTTTGAAAGCCTGCTTCAGGGACTGAATGTGGAATCCTTGCTATAGGCTTTTAAAGGGGTTGCAGGGTGATGAGAAGGGAAAGTGGGGCAAGAGTGAGCAACAGTGAGTTCCCCAGTGTGTTATGCATCTTAGGAAGAAGAGGAACTTCAGGGCCTGGAGCTGCTGGGGAAAGAGAAGGAAAAGTTTGGGCAAAAAAAGTAGAAACTGCTGCTTGATGTGCTCTGTGCACCTGGAGGTTTTTCACACCCAGCTTTTAGTTTGCATCTCCTCTGGAATAGTTGTGTGCATTCACATATCAGCCAAATTTACCCCGAAGTCCCTGAAAGCTGTCAGGGAGCACTTCACACACAATTCAGGGTTTGTTTGTTTTTTAAAAATCACGGATTAGAGTGTAGCCTGATTTATATCCAGTTAACTTTTTTGTGGTTTTTTTGGGGGGGCAACTTCGATCTTGCAGTAAAGACTCGCAGAAAACACGTGGTAAAGCTCCAGGACATGGCTGTTACTGTGAATTTCCACACATGGCTGTTACTGTGAATCTCCTCCGGAAGAGAGTGTGTGTTCACACATCAGCCAGACCTACTTTGAAGTCCATTCAAGATCTTTGGAAGCACCCCACACACAAATCGGGCTTTGTCTTCCAAATTCTATCTTGTCTCGATGTATTTCCAGGTTTTTAAAATCCTGGTTTTAAGCGATAAATATGCCACAGCAAATGCCAGGGAGAAGCACTGACTAGAGTCTTTTACATAATCAGTAACATGATAAGAGGAAAGCACTCTTTAGGAAAGCAAATAGAGCTACCTTGCCTCGATAAGAAGAATGGAAAAATGAGTTTTCAAGAAGCAAACTCTTTGAAAGTTCTAGTTAAAAAATCTCTGTGTATGCTGAAGTTGACCTTTTTTTGAACAATATTAGTCTGCTTGCTTAAGGTTTGTGCTGGTTAAAAAAGAGGTTTTTTAAAATGACGTAAAGCACACCACACATATGTTGGAAAAACAAACTGATGTAAAGCACACCACACATATGTTGGAAAAACAAACTGATGTAAAGCACACCACACATATGGTGAGAAAAGGGAAGAAATCTGTTAGTGTATACAAATGCTCTCAGTCTAGGACATGAGGTTTTGAAGGCAACATCGTGTTCATCCCCATGGAGCTCTAAAACACACACACACACTCTCTCTCTCCCTCCCTCCCCCCCTTCCCCCATTGGCTAGAAAGAAAACACGGAGGCATGCAATGTGAACCTGCACAAAAAGAAAACCCGAGAGCAGAGGGGAGGGGCTGCTTCCCTCATGCTGTGAATGTAATTCGAAGTGGCTTTGTTCATCATACACCCCGAGATCTGGAAGCTCTGTGTGGAAAAGCTCCAGGGGGAAGAGAAATGTTGGGGAAAGGACGGAGAGGAGGGAAAGGTTACCTCTGGTTCGTCTGGTGGTGACTTAGAGGCAGGCCTTCTCTGTAGCTGCTCCGAGGCTGTGGAATGCACTCCCTGCAGAAATCCATAATCTGAATTCATTATTGGCCTTCAGGAAAGCCCTCAAGACCTATCTGTTTGGCCTGGCCTTCCAGGGTTTTTAGACTGGTTTTAATCTGGAAATGTTTGGCCTGGTTTTCCAGGGTTTTACAAATGTTTTAAATATTTTAATTAATGCAAACTGCCCTGAGCCATTTTTGGAAGGGCGGTATAGAAATATAAATAAACAAATAAATAATGATAGGTAAGTCCCCCCTACAAGCTTGCGTCAGACTAGCTCTGAAGTCAGACATTTTGAGAAAATTTGGAAATGGCTCCGCTCATTTCTAAGTCAACCTGAAGCTGGCCTTGACTCCATTGCAAAGTATTCGTTTTGACTGCTATAGCCCCACATGGTCTGGACCCAGGGTACCTCAAGCAGCACCTTCTCCCATATATAGATATCCCCATGTGCTTTAAGATCTTCCAAGGAGATGTTCAAGCTGCTACTAATGGCTTACATACTGCACAGTGAAAAGCTGCTACTAATGGCTTACATACTGCACAGTTGGAGCACTATCCATGTTGCTGTGTGTAAAAGCCCCAACAACAGTGATGCAGAACAGGCCTGTTCCGCTGTGTCTTAAAATTGTGCAGATGCAGTTGTGCAGTGGCCATTATTGCCAATGGATGCTGCAGTGTGCAGCTGCGTCTGTGCAACTTTAAGTCAGGGCGGAACAGCCCTGTTCCTCAACAATGTTGGTGGGTTTTGCACACATACAGCTGCCCGATGATGCTTCAACTGCCTGCATTTTGCTGGATGTTATGTGGGCCACTGTCTATAGCAAGGCTGGTGCACCATCCCTTGCTCCAAACTGAACTTGTAATGTGCCAGCCACAGTCATCTCACCTCCCTGGCACTGTTTTCTATGCAGGTTTTTCTATGGATGCCCTCAGTGGATAGTATTGCAAAAGGAGAAGCCGCACCTGATAAAAGTTATGCACACATGAGTAGCCAGTGGTATCCAGTGTTATGCACACTCATGTGTGCATAACATCTGTGTGGCAGCAGGGCGACTTTCACCAGGTGTGGCTCCTCCATTTGTGAGCTGGTCTTATGGTAGCAAGCATGATGTTCCATTAGCTAAGCAGGGTCCATCCTGGTTGTATTTGAATGGGAGACCTGATGTGTGAGCACTGTAAGATATTCCTCTCAGGGGATGGGACCGCTCTGGGAAGAACAGAAGGTCCCAAGTTCCCTCTGTAGCACCTCCAAGGTGGTGCTGAGAGAGATTCCTGCTTGCAGCCTTAGAGAAGCCACTGCCAGCCTGTGTAGACAATACTGAGCTAGTTGGACCAGTGGTCTGACTCAGTATATGGCAGCTTCCTATGTTCCTGTGTTGAGAAGCAACCCCTGGTGCACTCATTCCTGTCACAATGCTGTTCAAAGTACATTTTGTCAGAAGCTGAGACTCCTCTCTCAGTGTACTTTGAAAGTACTTTGAAACCAGTGAATTTCCCATCTATGTTTGCTAAACTGACTGCCAACCAACCTTTTAATAACTCTTCCCTTGCACAGTTGTAACTTCGAAATAAACTCAGCAGCTTGAAAACTTGTCTGAGGCGCTGGCATGCCGTCATTTGCATTTTGATTCCTGTGATTGAACGGAAGGCAGTGGCTGCCCCTGCCAAACATTCGCAACCTGTCAAGGGACCTCAAAAGGTAAAAACTGCCCAGAGCAGACAGAATTATGAGGCCTGCCATGGCAGTAGAACCAGCGCATCCCTAAGTATTTAGTAATAAAAAATCTGTTGTTCTTTGGTCGCCAGGATTTAACAAGCCTAATCCCTGAGAGAGGTGATAAAAATTCATTAATCTAATTAAATACTTCTTATTGCCAAAGTGACTTTGTAGAGTAGCTTTGCTGAAGGATAAGTGCAGAATAAAATGGAGTCCCAGCAGAGAAACAAACGTTAGACTTGAGCAAGCTAGTACATGCTTCATTAAACTCATAATTATCCTTTGGTTCTAAGTAGCTGATAATATTTAATGAGTATCTGAGATAATTTAAAGAAAATGTTTACTAATGAGAAACAAACAGTGGTATGGAACACTGATATCTGGGGTGCAATAACCATGTATCTTCCCTGATTATTTCATACAAGTGTTAGTAGGAGGGAGGGGCATTTTGATTCATGAGAACGGTTTCTTAAATCTTGTACATGTGTTAAATAAAATCCCATTGAAAGTGGCTGGGAGATTCCAGCAGAAAGAGCATCTCTCATGTACTTTTCATAACAAACTTGCTTGATACTGGCTGAACTAACATGCCTTCCCCCAAACAACCCTTTGGATTCCTATCCTGTCTGGTGAAGAAGATGCCAAGAAGTCTCTGTTAGAGATCCCCCTTCTTCCACTCACAGAATGTCAGTTCTCCAGAGTTTCCTGGGCTGGAAAAGATTCTTTGCGGATGTAAACATTTTTTCTGGGATGTCAGGGGTGACTGCTGCAGATGAGCTGCAGGGAGTGGAGAACGAGCCACAGGTGTGTTGCTCATCATTCACCCATGCTGCCTGCCTTTGGGCTCATTCTGGCCTTAGCTGCACAGGTTGCCATTGGCTTGGTTGGGGATAGGATCCCCAGTTGCACGCCAGAGTCCAGGCCAGGTTTTTAATAAAAGGGACTTGGTGGATAGGAAACAGTTGGGTCAGAGACTGCTCTGGAAGAGAATTGGGAAATTCTAGAGTTCCCTCCACAACTGCAGTACAGTATTGTTGGATTTGAGTATTTTAGATCTGTGATTGTGAACTGGGAGCCATGGGAGTGACTTGCATGCAGAAGGTTTCAAGTTCCCTCCCTGGCTTCTCCAAGATAGAGCTGAGAGAGATTCCTGCCTGCAACCTTGGAGAAGCTGCTGCCAGTCTGTGCAGACAATACTGAGCTAGATGGACCAATGGTCTGACTCGGTATAAGGCAGCTTCCTATGCCCCTATGTCCCTAACTTTATCTGCCCCGTAGTGGCTCTACCAGACTCTGATCAAAGTGTGATAAACATTTTCTCCATATTGTAAGAAATGGAGAAAAGAACCTCTGGGTGCATTGCACAGATATATGATTGCATTGCTATCAGCTATGAATTCTGGAAACTCTGTCTATGTGCCGCAGAGCCCCCATGCATCCTAATCAATTAGCTCATGTCACCTGGGCACAGGTGCAAAATACTGAGATTCCTTTACTGATAGATGATGCTGTCTTTAACATAGAGAGGCGCTTCACACAATTGGTGTGAAGTGCCATTTGGGTTAGTGCAGGGAGCCATCCCTGGGCAGCCAGATCAGCTGCCCACACAATTGCTGCCTCCATCACAGAGCCAGCAGAGGTGGCAAGGATCAGGGGTCAGCCGGCCCCCGGAAGTTCCAGGATGTCCCACACAAGTACATGGGGCATTCTGGAGAGAACTCCGGGGCCAGGAGCCTTTTTTTTAGCCTCCCAGTGGAGGTCACCTTGTGTGTTGCCATGGCATGGAGCTGCACCGCAGCAACACATGATCAATCAAACAGGGTTAGCAGAGTGCTCACTCCACTAACCTCATTTGAGGAGAGGGGTGCTTTTGCTGGTTTGCTGCCAGGAGCCATGTGGCTCCCATGGCAGCAGACGACCAGGGGAAATTGGGCTAGGCTCCCTTAGCCCGATTTCTCCTGGTCGTGAGAACAGCTTCAGGGTCTGGCCATATGTGTGGGGGTTGGATTGTCCTAGGGCCTTCTAGTGCCAAGATAACAGAATGGTCTCCAGTAATGAAGGAATTGGGCACCCTGATTTAGACTTTGATTTCCCACAGCCTCTTCTTACATGGCGGTTCCTGGATTTTTAAATATTTGATGGAATCTAGTTATAAGACCAAATCTTTTCTGATTTCCATCGGAGTGACTTCTGCTAGTCTGCTTAGAAGGCAACAAGAGCTACTGTGGTCCTCAGCTGTGTTTTCAGGGTAGGAGATGCTACAATTTTTCTTCTTTGTAGCCCTTCTATACTCAGTGGCTGCAGCCAAAGGCAGCTGAGAGGCTTCTGCCTGGAAAGTGAGTAGGTCCTATCAAGCTACAGTGACTGAAATAGTTTCTTACCCAGTAGCTAAAGTTTGTATTTAAGTGCTTGGATCAACACTGTATGGAAATAATGTTGACTCTATATTTGAAGGATATTTTAATGGTTTTATTCCAGTACATCTGTTACGGCCCATAAAATTAAGGTAGGTTTTTCTTTTCTCAAGATTTTAGATGCTTCTCCATTCTTCAGGACATCAGGGTCTGTTAGAACCAGGGGCAGCATTATTGGGTAGTGTGGATTAAAGTGTTCTTCAGTATAGACTTGGTGGAAAGATGAGCTTCATACTTTGGTTCTAAAGGCTCGATTCATATTGCTTTTCTGGTGGGATAGCCACCGGAAATCCATCACCACATGGTAATGAGTAGGTCATGCATAACACTACTTACTGTATGTTTGTATTGCATGCTTAACTTATCTTTAAAAAAATGAAAAAATGCTGGGGTTTTTGAAAATGCTGATATTTCATAGCAAAACTGGCAATGAAAGCTCTATATTTGGAGCTTCATTGCAAGTTTAATGCAATCATTTGAAGGTTGAATTGATGTGTCACTCTTGTCTCACCTGGTTTAGAGGTATGGCTTGTGATATGCTTGATGATGGAATCTAATCTTTTCTCTATTACCTGCCCAACCATTCACACCGTTACTTGTTCTACAATGTTTTTTTCTTGTGAAACTCCTGGAGTTGAAATAGTGAGTTCTGCTAAAGTATCAAGGCACATGAGGTGAAAATCTCCAGAGATTTGCCAATGTAGATACAATTTCCCCAGTATGAAGGCCTATTGTATAGGGGCTGCCTAATTTATTTTGTTTATTTTACATGGATATACCACTCTTCCTCACAACAATCTTGTGAGATATGTTAGGCTGAGAGAGAAGTGACTGGCCCAGAGTTACTCGGTGAGTTTTGTGTCTGAAAGAGGATTTGAACTTGGGGTTCTCCAGTCTAACCACCGCACCACGTTCTCCAACACTCTAACAACTGCACCACGCTGGCTCTCAACTGAAGCACTTAATGCTTAAACCGTGTGTGGAGAGCCAGTCTTGTGATAGCAAGCATGAATTGTCTCCTTTGCTAAGAAGGGACTGCCTAAGAAGGGTTTGCATTTAGATGGGTGACTACATGTGAACATTGTCTGCTGTAAGATATCCCCCTGTAAGATATCCCCCTTAGTGGATGGAACCATAGCTCCTGGGAAGAGTATCTGCATGCTTACATGCAGAAGATCCCAGGTTCAGTCCCTGACATCTCCTGGTAGGGCTGGGAGAGACTCCTGCCTGAAACCTTGGAGAGCCACTGCCAGTCAGTGTAAACAGGGGTTCCCAACCTTTTAAAACAAGTGCACCTCTTCCGCTGCAGACCTTCAGCTCATGTACCCACAGATTTCGTGCATGCACGCGTGCATATGCACACACAAATTTAAATGTTACAGTTAGTGAGACAAGCTATTCCAGTCACTGGCTTACATCCAGACTCAGCTCCCTTGACAGTGCAAACAGAGCTACTGTCTCTCTCCCCACAACATGCAGCCAGTTACTCCCCCACTTCCACCCAAATAATAGAATCCATCATTATCTGCTCATAACAAGGGAATTAAAAGGCTCCCCCAACCAAGAGGCTTCCCCAACCAAGATTACCCCCCATCCACACACAACCAAAGACTACTAATTCTATGACTATTTACATACAGCTTTTCAAGCAAAGCAGAGGGAAAGAAGACAAGGAGTAAGTGGGCAGAGGAGTGCACAGAGAGGAAAGCGGGATGAGAAAGCCTCGTGTGAGGAGTGAATGCATGTTATCCTCCAGGAGTGGAATGAGGAATCGCACTGCACACCTTTTCTGATGCTCTTGCCACCCTTTCCCCCACTTTGGTAGCTAGGGGGTGGGGTGGGAGGAGCTGGAAGCCATCTGGGAAAGTCCAACTTCCCAACAGGGACTGGGAGGCTGGGAAGCATGCTGTGGCAGCAGCTGAGGAGATGGGACAGGAGAGTGCTGAGCAATGCACTCCCCATGCGCCCCACGACTCCCTCCTAGGCCACGTCACTGCTGCGCCCAGGGCTGTGAGTGCCATTTTCCATAAGAACAGCCCTGCTGGACCAGGCCCAAGGCCCATCCAGTCCAGCATCCTGTTTCACACAGTGCAGTGGCCCTCCAGATGCCTCTGAGAAGCCTCCAGTATCCTCCACCGTGAAGAAGATGCCGATAACTCATTCAGCCTCTCTGCAATCTCCTTATCCTCCTTCATAATCCCTTTCACGCCCTCATCATCTGTCCAACCGCCTCCTTGGCAGGTGTTCTGCTTCTGATACATTTAAAGACGTTTTTGTTATTCTTCATGACACTTCCAGCTATATGCTCCTCAAATTCTTTTTGCACCCCTTATTGTCTCCTTGCATTTCTTGGGCCAGAGTTTATGTTCCTTTCTGTTCTCTTCATTCGGGAGCACTTGGTATACATTCCAACTGAGCTTCTATTAGGGTTAGGGCTTCTATAATTGTGGTTTTGAATAAGTTCCATGCTTTCTGGAGTGATCTGACCCTCCTGACTTTCCCTTTCAGCTTCCTTTTTACCAATCCCCTCATTTTTGAGAATGAGACACTTTCTCTTCTGAAGTCTAACGCATCTGTGTTGGACTTTCTTGGTAGTGCTCCACTCACATATAAGCTGAATTGGATCACACTATGGTCACTGTTCTCCAGTGATTCCACAGCTCTGACATCTCACACCAGGTCCTGGGCACCACTCAGCATGACACTGAGTCCCAGGTCACCGTGTCTCTGTGTTTCCGCTTTGTTTTTGTTCCTATTTCCACTCTGTTTTTCTTCTTAGCCAGGCATGCAGGCTGTCTGCCTGCTCTCCCAAGTCTTGGAAGAGCAGGTGGGCAGCCTGTGTGTGCTGCTGTCGAGAGGAGAGACAGAATGGAACATAGGGAGCTGCCATATATGGAGTCAGACCATAGGTCCACACAGACTGGCAGCTGCTTCTCCAAGGTTGCAAGCAGGAATCGCTCTCAGCCCTATCTTGGAGATGCCAGGGAGGGAACTTTGAAACTTCTGCTCTTCCCAGAGTAGCTCCATCCCCTGAGCGATGATCTTACAGTGCTCACACATCAAGTCTCCCATTCATATGCAACCAGGGCAGATCCTGCTTAGCTAAGGGGGCAAGTCATGCTTTCTGTCACAAGACCAGCCCTCCTCTGGATAGCAGCATGCTCAGCACCAGGCCATGAGTCACCATGACTGGGGTTGAGCATACTGCTTTCTAGGGATGCTCACGGAACCACACTGGGTGGCTCGATGGCAGCGGGGGGGTTGCACTTTAAGGGTGGGAGAGGGTGCACTTACCCCTCCCTCTGCTTTCCCCTTGCTGGTGCCTGGTATTTCTCAAGTCCTATGGGGCAGCATCATCCTTCCCTGCCGCCCAGTTCACTCTTCAGCTGGAAGTGGCCAGAAGTACCTGGTGAGTGTGCACTCGGTGGGCGTGAGCTTGTGCATGTTGCAAGTGCCAGTGCATCCACCTGGCATGCGCGTGGGCACTTGCAACGTGCACACACATGCACCTGCCTGGTGCACCCGAGCCAGCTACTTCTGGCCACTTCCGGCTGGAGAGTGAACTGGGCAGCAGGGAAGGATGACGCCGCCCCATAGGACTTGAGAAATACCAGACACCAGCGGGGGCGTGGGGATGGAGGGAGGGGTAAGTGCACCCTCCCTCACCCTTAAAGTACAACCCCCCACTGCCTTCAAACTGCCCGGTTCTTGAGCCTGTTTGGAGGCCCGTACAAGAGTCTCCGAACAGGTTTGTGCACATCCCTACTGCTTTTCACTCCATCTCTCTTCTTGACAGCCACACATCAGTCTACCCGCCCTCTCTCCTGAGACTTGGGATGGGGGCAGATAGTCTGCATGTATGACTGTGGAGAAGAGGGACTGAATGGAAAGCAGCACACTCAGCCCCAGTCGCGGTGACTCACAGTCTGGGAGGGAACACAGGGCCATGTGGGGAGGAGTGCATTGCATAGCGTTCTCCAGTCCCATCTCCTCAGCCACCACCACAGCATCCTTCCCAGCCTGCCAGATCCTGCTAGGAAGCTGGGCTTTCCCAGATGGCTTTTGGCTCCTAAAGGTGGTAGCTACCCCCCTATCTGCCCCCCTTACCAAGTTGGTGGAAAGGGTGACAGGAGCAACAGGTGCAAGCGTCTCCTTGCTGCCACTCCTCAGTCTTAGTTCAACATTCAAATCACGGCACACATGCTGTACCACCAAGGACTCTTCAAAGTACCACTGGTGGTACATGTACCACTGTTTGGGAACCCCTAGTGTAGACAATACTGAGCTAGATGGACCAATGGCCGGACTCTATCAGGCAGCTTCCTATGTACCTAGTGTTAGCAAAAAAAAAAAGGCTAACTTCTAAGCACATCACAATTGATGCGAACCAAATATCATCTTAGTTACCCTTGGAGTTTAAAAGCACCGGGTCCTGTGTGTCAGAGGACCAGCAATTTTCATTTCTTTAACTGGTCTAACAAGCCAGCCTTGAAATGTTTTGACTATACTTTGTCTCCAAAACCACAAATCAATACATGGAAATGCATGTTGATTGTGTGCCATAGGGTAACCAGTCTACATCATATCCAATCAGCATTTAAGTGGTTTGCAAATGAATGGGACACACATTCAGAATCCAACC
Source organism: Hemicordylus capensis (assembly GCF_027244095.1). Taxonomy (NCBI): domain Eukaryota; kingdom Metazoa; phylum Chordata; class Lepidosauria; order Squamata; family Cordylidae; genus Hemicordylus; species Hemicordylus capensis. The sequence goes on along the minus strand of NC_069657.1, from coordinate 323,976,690 downwards.
AGTTTACATATCTCACCTGCTGTGTATAGGAACTGGGGTGGAAGTAAAGAGCTTCAAATCACATAGAACTTGGGTTGGGACAGTAAAATCTGGCTATCAGGTTTTCAAAGTTTCTCCTTGAGAAAGCACAACTTCATAACTGGAAGCTGATGCAGAAATGAGAAACACCATATGGCAAAACTCTGTGTTTTATTTCCTTCTAAATCTTTGTCCTGTGCCATTCACACTGAGGTGGCTTTTAAAAATGACTTGACAAATTAATGGAGGGCAGGTCATGGCCACGACAGCTCAACGGAATCTCCATGTAAAGAGGTCATCTACCTGGCTACATCATGCTGAAAACAAAGAACAGGAGAAGACCATCAGTTTCATGTTCTGCTTGTGCGTGCCAAAGGCAAATGGCTGACTATGGTTAGAAACACAGTACTGTGCTAGATGAACTTTGGTCTTCCTGAACAGGATAATTCTTGAGTTCTGTTCTTTTACAGCTGTTTCAGCTCCAATTTAAAGCATGACAATTAAGCAGGGATCAGGTAAGATGACTCCTTAGCAATATTTGCAAGCAGCTGATTGCCTACAATGGGGGAAAGTGTCATTCTAACAGCTGTCTTTACTGTTTTCGAGAACAGCACTGCAGATGTGTTATCTATTATGTTGCACGAAAGGTGCCAGCCTAATAAGCAGGCATCAGTATTTTGAAAGGTGGAGGTTGCCTGTTTGCATTCTGAAAACACAAGGCATGCATACACTGACAGTTTCTATTCTGCATTTTGCTGGATGAAAAGATCCCATGAGCCTGCTCGAAGCTGATTCCTGTGAGTGGGTGGGAATCAAAGGGCAATCAATCTCTTTTTTGCACTGTTCAACACTTGGAATAGATTGGGTGACCACATTTATAGGTGCCTTGAAGGGCAGAGCTACATGTTACACTGTGAATTTCAGAAAGGTGTGTTTAACCCACAAGACTATATAGTTGGTATTTTTGCTTACTGTTGTCAGGGCTGACATCCAACATAAATGCTGGCACAGAGCTGATCAGCCTTGGCTCACCCCAGACGTTGGACTTCATCTCCATCATCCCCAGCCACAATGGCCAAAGATGATGGGAGTTGTAGTCCAACACCATCTGGGGACCCAAGGTCAGGAACCTTTGTGGTGTAAGCTCGGTGCGGAGGGGGAGATTTATCTGCCCCAGCTACAGCAGAAGTGCACAGAGGTAAGGGAGCATTGCTAATTAATGTGGTCTGGAGACACAGGGTTAAAGTTCCTTTAGGTAAAGTAGTTTATTTAGGAAATCCATCAGGGAGATAGATAAGACCTACATGTCATGCTTGGTTGCCGGCTTCATACAGGAAGTGGGGAGAAGATAGAAGTCTCTCTCTCTCAGGTGAGAGAATGAAACTTGAGACTATCAGAGGAGAGAAAGCATGGTCAGAAGGGGAATGCCCTTACTGGCTGTGTCTGACCCTAATGCCCCAGGGGTCCATAGGGTTGCTGGTGCTAAGAGTCGATGCCATCAGGAGCTGCATCTCCCACATGTGCTAGGCCACCAATGGGTATTTTAGGATGCAGGGTAGCCCTGGTGGGATGTTCAAGTGACTCAGCAAGTGGTGGTTGATCTGGTGGCTGGTGGTGTTGGAGAGAATGAGCCGGAGTGCCCATTCATGAATGACTCTGCCTTGCTGCACAGTGACTGATGTCACTAACCACTACATGCCTAAGGTTGGATTTGCAATGGCACGATGCAGCAGATGGCAGGTCATTGCTGAGAAATGGTTCACCACAGAAAGGCAACTGCCACATGGTGAAATGTAAAGCAGCCTCCTTGTGGCAGCTCAGCTGTTCATGTGTAGCTACCATTAGTTAAAGAATAAACTGGGAGTGCATAGGAATAGAGATGAGGCCATCTTTATCAGTCATTGTACTCCACTGAGAACAGGATGATGATAGCATGCATGATTAAAGCACTTTAAGTCTACACGGGTATATGTGTACCAGGCATTTTTATTTCTATGATTCAGTATTCTGGGTAGAACACTCTGGCCTGAACATATGATCACATTTTGTTTCCTTGCGATGGGTTAAGAAATTAGCAGCATCCCAGAATATTGTTTAGGTAAAATTGATTTGCACCAAGGCTTATCAGGGCTTCACCTCAGTTCAGGGCCATGGGCGAAGTAAGATGGTTGCGATCTCAGAGCTTAGCCTGTGGACCTGCCTCAGTGTAAGGCCACTGCTTCACCCTCCCACCACAGGTGCCATTCCACCTGCCTGCTTGCCCACCACTGCAAGCTCTCTCCCCCCCTCCTGTCCCAGCACAGATACTCTCTCTCTCGCTCTTGCTCTCCTCCCCCCTGCACCACTGGGACATGCTCTGCATGGGCACCAGCTCCCACCACTGCTGTTGCAGCAATTCCTCCTGTCTCCCTCCTCCTCCTCCTCCTCCTGGAAGAAGAAGTGGAGGAAAGCTGTTCTAATGCATCCTCCCATCACTTCTTCTCCTCCAATTATGGAAGGAGGAGGAAAATGGAGCTGGAGTGGCAGTGATGGGTGGTGCCCACATGGAGTATGCCCTGGCAAGGAGAAGAGAGGGAGAGGGAAACTGCTTTCCATTGCAGAGGGGAGGTGTGAGTCCTGGCAGGGGGGCCAGGGCAGGATTTGGCACCTTGACCTCAGGAGCAAAAAGACCCCAGTCTGTCCTGTCTTTGATTTGCCAAAGAGAGCAGCAGCAATGGCATGAACATTTCTGCACTCTCTTGCTGTAAAATAGTATGAAGTGTTGAAATATTACCTCATTAAGGGGCAAGCTTCATCCTGGAGAGAATCTATCTATGTGGTTGCTAAGAGTCGACTCTGACTTGACAGCACTTAATCAATCAATCAATCAGTCAATCAATCAGTCAATCAATCAAAGGGGCAAGCTTATGAGGGGGGCAGAATCTTCATTTTTGCAGCAGAAATCTGTGTTAGTGGTTGGTCTGTATGATCTCCTCAAGAACTTGAGCAGTCCAAAGCTCAGATCTTGAGTCCTAGAGGCAATCCACAAAGCTGTGCTGGTTTGTATATTTTTCACCCACCTAAGTTCTATGCACTGAGCTTTTCCAGTAAGTTGTTAGCAATAAACAGCTGGGCTATTAGAAGAGATTTTCTGTGTGCTGCTGTTCTCACATATTCAATCAAGAGTTCTTAAGCAAAGGAATAATCAGTCATCAACTCTGTTGTAACAGTGGTGCCTCCTATCTCATAGCCAGTTCCAGTATGACCTTGTGTTTCATTTCTGTGGAACTGGTATCAGCAGAGAACATTACCAAACATTTCCATATGCACAATTTCTGGGACATAAAGTACTTGGGCATTTTGTGTGTGTGTGTGCTTCTGATTAAGAGGTTGTATATTGATCTTTCCTTCATCTGTATTCAAAAGGATTACTATAGCAGATTTTGGAGCTAGCTGAATACCCAGATGCCACAATTGGCCTACAGAATCAAAGCCACCTGAAGCCCTTCTGATACTGAAATGATCATGTGGCATATCTATGATTGTTTTGTATAAGTGTCTTCAAATTAGTCAATCTAAGCATTCATTACCTTGTTTGCCAGGATTGATTCTTTTGATATATACAGTATTTCTTCATGGAAATATCAGCAGAGGTAAATTCTGTAATCATAAGAACATAAGAAGAGCCCTGCTGGATCAGGCCCAAGGCTTATTTAGTCCAGCATCCTGTTTCACACAGTGGCCCACCAGGTGCCTCTGAGAAGCCCACAGGCAAGAAGTGAGGGCATGCTCTCCCTCTTGCTGTTGCTCCCCTGTAACGGGTATTTAGAGGCAACTTTCCTCTGAAGTTGGAGGTGGCCAAAAGCCAGCAGACTCATAACCATTGATAGACCTGTCCTCCATGAATTTGTCTAAGCTCCTTTTAAAACAATTCATACTACTGATCTATCACTGGGCCATCACCAGATCCCGTGGCAGAGTATTCCATAGATTAATTATGTGCTGTGTGGAAAAGTACTTCCTTTTGTTGTTCCTAAATTTCCTAGACTTCAGTTTAATGAGATGACACCTAGTTCAAGTGATGTGAGAGAGGGAGAAAATTTTCTCTGTACACTCTCTCTCTCCTCCATGCATAATTATATGATAGGAACATAGGAAGCTGCCATATACTGAGTCAGACCATAGGTCCATCTCGCTCAGTATTGTCTACACAGACTGGCAGTGGCTTCTCCAAGTTTGCAGGCAGGAATCTCTCTTAGCCCTATCTTGGAGAAGCCAGGGAGGGAACTTGAAACCTTCTGCTCTTCTCAGAGTGGCTCCATCCCCTGAGGGGAATATCTTACAGTGCTCACACTTCTGGTCTCCCTTTCGAATGCAACCAGGGTGGACCCTTTTACTTTCATAAGATAAGACCAGCTTGGAGGAGGCCGCTCTAGAAGAAGAGAGAACAAGCCCTCATGCATCTTCAGCCATCTGAGAGCCAAACTATACACTGGTGCCAATGGCAGCTTCCTTTCTGTGGCAAATATCAGCTCTTAGAATGTAACTTTCATCAGGACTGTGGTACAGCAGTAAATAGGAAAGGTTAAATATTCTCTGCCTGTGTGTTATGGTCCTAATCAGGTCTCCTCATGGTTGGTTTTTAACTTCAAAAACAAACACACAGGACTAAATGACACGTTTAATCTATCATGTTGCTGGAGGTCTCTCCCTGCTCCCCCCCATAAAGAAAATGTTGAAGATGCTAGAAATTTGTAATGGGTAGACAACATGGTGCTGAGTGCACCATCCTGTGGTTAGAGGGACACATGCCTCAGTCCAGCCTCACAATGCTTGCTTAAACAGAGGCAGCAACTCGGTTGTACATATAGAAGTAAAGTGTGCCGTCAAGTCGATTTTGACTCCTGGTGCCCACCGAGCCCTGTGGTTTACCATTGCCTCCTCCCATGCAGTATGAGATGATGCCTTTCAGCATCTTCCTATATTGCTGCCCGATATAGTACCAGCAGGGATTTGGACCAGCAACCTTCTGCTTGTTAGTCAAGCATTTCCCTGCTGCGCCACTTAAGGTGGCATATAGGACAGCCTTTTTTCCAGTGAAGTATAGTCATTGCCACCGAAGAGGTTCTGGGTATGTACTGGAGCTTCTGTGTCCACAGGAGATTGCTGGATTGATGTGATAGTACTTTAATGCCAGGTCCATTGCTTCACTTCAGTTGTTAATGTTAGAATTTCTCCCTTTTGTGAAATTTGGAATCTAGCAATAAAGGGAAAAGGCACCAAGAATAAATCTTCAACTCTCTCTCAGCAGCTGAGTGTCACAAGTGCCACCTTCCACTCCCAGATGTGACATATAGCTATCCTTTTTTTCTCACAAACTCAACTCTTGATTCATGTTTGTCATGTTATATATATATATATATATATATATATATATATATATATATATATATATAACTAGTATCTAGCTCTCCAATAATGCAGCACTGATTTGCACATTTATCTATCTATATTGCTCAATGAAGCACTTACTGGATGATGACGAAGTAGCATTAGAAAAGAGGTGAGAGGCTCACACAGCCTTTTTCTGTGCTTCTCAGTATTATGTGAAAGGGAAACTCATGTGTCTCCCCATGAGAATTACTGGGTTATAGAAGCATAAGCAGAATGATGCTTGTGCAAGTAATTCGCACAATCCTTCTGACATCACCCCCAGATTCTGGAACTTGCCCTTGGTTGAGATCGACATCGCTCTCTCTCCCTCCCTCTCTTCCAGTCTTTCAGAGGAGGTTGAAGACTGCCCTTTTTATTCAGGCTTTTGGCCAGTGAGTTGTCCCCGACTCGCCTCCTAGTGGTGGTAGCTGTGTCTATTTTAGTTTGACAAAGTTTTAATTGAAAAATGTATTTTTTTTAACTTGTTCACCACCCTGGGGTCTTAGGAATAAAGAGGTCTTAGTTGATAAATGTTGTACATTTATAGAATTGTAAATAATGACACTGCAGCAATTTGACTCCCCCTCCCCAAAGTTGTGCTGAGGGTTAGAGGGACTCTCAGGAGTGGAATGGGATGTGTTTCTTTTGGGGGGGGGCTGCAGTGGGAGGGGGGAATTCTCAGAAATCAGGGAAAGATACCTGCCCGATTCTGGGGATTCTTCCCTCTTACTGCAGCTCCCCACATGCCACATCCCATGCCATTCTTGGGGGTTCCCCAACTTTCAGGAGGGACTTTTTAGAGGATTCTGGGATATTCAGAGGAAGGAGGGATGGGAAAGATCACATGCATGCACACAGTTGCTCTCACTTTTCTTAGGCTACAACCAACCGTTAGCAGTCTCCTTAGTAAAACACTTGGAAAGCGCTGAAGATGTTGGACATAAATTACAAAATAAGAATCTTAGGAATGCATTGGGTGTTTTCTCACAGAGGAGATATACAGGAAAAGATAATATATAGACATATATTTATTATTTCCATATATATTTCCATGCAGTACAAGGGATACTGGAGGTGGCACAGAACCATGTCATTAAAGATCCAGTATCTTTCATATTCTTTGCTTTGCAGCGTTGGCGAAGTGACAACAAAATCTGGCTTGCTGGGTGAAATACTGTGCTATGTGGTGATGTGCACCTGAATACCAATAAGGAGAGCACATAAAGAGGAGCCATCTTTTAAGCTATGGGCATAAGTTATTGAGACAAGATATCCAGAGAGATGGAAACAGAATCATTCTTACTTTCTGCTCTGTTTTACTAATAAAAGATAAGACACTCTCAGGAATTAGGAAAACATTCCTGTCAGACACTATTGCTATCCAATTACTTATTTCAGAGTAGATTCAAAAGAGTCAATGGGTCTTCTCTAGAGCGTAGTACTTAAAGACTGCAAAAGAGAAAACTTGCAAGCATTTTCATTTTTGAGACGTAAGTAGCATTTGACAATCAACTTGGATGAAACGGCAAATGTACTGCTGCCACCAAAATGGCAACTATGCAGGGGCGTAGCAAGGTTGGAGTGGACCTGGAGACGAGATTTTAAAATGGGCCCCTCACTGCTGATTAACAATGGAGACTTTCAACCATGCAATGTGATCTTATGTATGTTTTCTCATAAATCCTAACAAATTCAGTACAGTTTGCTTCCAGGTAAATGTGTATAGAATTGCAGCCTCAGGCAGCAAATCTAACCACATTTAGCTGGAAGTACATTTCACTGAAACCTAAAGGACTTTGTAATTATTTGTCACAAAACAAGCCACTTACAGGACTTTTTTGATGGTTTTTTAATTTAAAAAATAGTAAAACCCAACAATTTTTCCAATCCACTTCAGTTTAAATATACATATTCCCCCCACATCTCTCTGCTCAAAACCAAAGCTCTATGCCCAGTCATTCCAGGTGATCTAAAGGCTGGGGCTGAAATGGTTTTTTTTTTTTTTTTTTAATGAAGGCAAAGAGCAGATTCTTCCATATCAGGGTGGAACTACTTTTAAAATATATATATTTTAAACCAGCAAATTCCTCAGTCTCTGAATTAAATATTCAGAGTCATTTCAATCTGCTCTACATCCCCCCTCACCTTATATTAAAGCTTTATGGCAAGTAATTGCTAAATATCCAAGGGTGGGGGGATAACCACAAAAAGGAAATCACATCCTACCTCTATTACTAAGCCTGAGGAGTCAAAAGCTGGGCAGAGCTGTGGTGGGCAAGGGAAGCCATCGATGGCCACCCTGCCTCCCTCCCTCCTTCCTTCTTTGCTGCCTTCCTGCCTGCCAGCACTCAAGTTCAGGCTGCAGGGAGGCCTGCACAGAGGCAGGCCTCCCTGCCTGCCCACACACCAATCAGCTGAGAGGCGGAGACTGAAGGGGCTGCAGCAGCTTGCAGGCTGCTTCACTCCCCTGGCCAGAGCAAGAGGTCTAGCAGGAGAGGGGGCCATCAGGGAAGGCAAGGGGGACTGACTAAGGGGCCATTGGGGGCCCTCCAGGCCCTGTGGGCCTAAAGACATTTGACTCCCCTTGCCCAATAGAACTTACACCCCTGCAACTATTTATTTATTTATCTATTTATTTATCAAATTTCTACACTGCCCCAAACTTTAGTCTCTGGGTGGTTAACAATAGCATAAAACAAGTTAAAACATACACAAAAACTTTTTTTAAAAATTTAACAATTTAAAAATCACACACAAATTAAAACCTTAACATTTTAAAGAACTGAAAAAACATGGTGAAAGGGTGGATTTTCAAATGCTTTTAAAAAATTGTCATAGATGGGGAGGATCATATCTCAGTAGGGAGCGCATGCCATAGTCTCGGGGCAGCAACCAAGAAAGCCCATCCTTGTCTAGCCACCAGCCGAGCTGGTGGCAACTGGAGATGGATCTCTTTGGATGACTTCAATGAGCTGTGGGGCTAATAATGAAGAAGACATTCTCTTAGATACCCAGGGGCTAAGCCATTTAGGGCTTTATAAGTTATAACTAGCACTTTGTATTTTGCCCAGAAGCCTATTGGCAGCCAGTGTAACTCTATCAGCAAAGGAGTGATGTGGTCTCTCCAACAAGAACCAGAGACCAGCCTGGCCGCCGCATTCTGTACCAACTGAAGCTTCCGGACCACATACAAAGGCAGCCCCACATACAGCGCATTGCAGAAGTCAAGTCTGGAGGTTACCAACAGATGTACCACTGTTTTGAGGTTGTTCATCTCAAGAAACTGATGCAGCTGGTGTATCAGCCGAAGCTGATAGAAAGCACCCCTGGCCACCACCGCAACCTGAGATACCAGGGTGAGGTGTGGATCCAGAAGTACTCCCAGATTGCAAACCTGTTCCTTTTGGGGAAGTGTGACCCCAAAAATGTTCTAGTGTTCCACCTAGAACAGGGAGATCAAAATTGTCTCTGGAATTCTGTCCCCGTACAATAAGTACCTCTATCTTATCTGGATTCAGTCACAGTTTATTCTCCCTCATCCAGCCCATTACTGCTTCCAGGCAAGCATTTAGGGAAGTTATGCCATCTCCTGAAGATGTTGACATGGAGAAGTAGATCTGGGTGTGATCAGCATACTGATAACACCCTGCTCCAAATCCCCTGACGATCTCTCCCAGAGGTTTCACGTAGATGTTAAAGAGCATTGGAGAGAGTATGGAGCCTTGAGGGACACCATACTTAAGCTCAGATTTTGAAGAGCAACAGTCTCCAATTGACACCATCTGGAATCTATATGAGAGGTAGGAACAGAACCACTGTAAAACAGTGCCTCCCACCCCCAACACTCTCAGACGTTCCAGAAGGATACTAAGGTCGATAGTATTGAAAGCCGCCTTGAGGTCCAAAAGGACCAACAGAGTCACACTTCCTCTGTCGATTCCCAATTGGAGATCATCCATCAGGCTGACCAAGGCAGTCTCCACCCCATAGCCCGCCCAAAAGCCAGTTTGAAATGGGGCTAAATAATCAGTTTCCTCCAAGACCACCCGGATCCGAGAGGCCATCATCCTTTCAATTACCTTGCCCAGCCATGGGAGATTGGAAACAGGCCTATAGTTGCTCAACTCTGAGGAATCTAATGCAGGGTTCTTTAGAAGAGGCCTAATAACTGCCTCTTTAAGACAAGGAGGCAGCCTGCCCTTCCTCAGAGAAGCATTTATGATTTCTACCAGGCCTCCTACAACAGCCTCCCTGCTAAATAGAACAAGCCATGCTGGACAAGGGTTAAGAGAACAAGTGGTAGGCCTCACTGTTCTGAGCAGCTTGTCCATGTCCTCAGGAGTCACAAACTGAAACCAATCCAGTCGAACCACATAAGAGGAGTTGCTAGAAACCTCCAGTTCAGACACCAAATTAATTGTGGAGTTTCCATCTAAGTCGGCCTGAATCTGAGAGATTTTATCTGCGAAAAATTCTTTAAACACATCACAGTGGGTAACTGATGGCTCCAAGTTCTGATTCAAGGAAAGGAGGGCACATACTAGCCCCCTCACAACCCTGAATAACTCTGCTGGACGTGAACTTGCAGATGCAATATGGGCAGAAAATAACCGCATTTTTGCCGCAAGTATTGCCTGAGCATAGATCTTTAAATGTGCTCTATGTTGTAATCTGTCGGATTCGAGTCAAGTCTTTCTCCACTTGCGCTCCAGTCACCTACCTTGCCGCTTCTGCCCCCGTAGATCTTCCGTATACCAAGGGTCGGAGGGGATGTTTAGGAGCAATCGTGTCTACTGCCCTGGTGAGCATGTTATTCCAGTTTTCCACCCGGGCATCAATAGGATCATGGGCAAAGCCAACATTAAATCCCTCCAAGGCTTCTTGGAATCCTATTAGATCCAATAATATCTTCGGGCGGACCATTCTAATAGGCCCCTCGACCCTGGAGAGGTGGAAAGTGTTTGTAAGCCTAACCTTAACCAGATGGTGGTCCGTCCATGACAATGGGGAAATCACAGTCCCCACCCATGGAACACCACCCTGATCAGCGTAATATACCAAATCAAGCATGTCCTGCAATGTGTGTTCGTCCGGAGACCACTTGGGATAGGCTCATAATTGTCATGGCCACTATGAACTCTGGAGCTGCCCCGTACAAATTGGTCCTGAAATGAACATTGAAGTCCCCCAGCAGGAAAAGTCTGGGAGACTCCAACGTGAGTTCTGCGACCATGTCCATGAGCTCAGTAAGGAATTCCATCAGGCAGCGGGGCAATCGGTACACCAACAGAAGTCCCAATATATCCCTAGTCCCCAAACTTAGGTACACACATTCAATATGGTCAGATACCTCGACAGGGACCCTGGTAAGGGAGATGCTATCCTTATAGACCACAGCCACTCCACCTTCCTGCCCACGTCCCCTCACCTGCTCCTCTACAGAATACCCTGGAGGAAGAAGCTGGGACCAGACTGGGCCACCAGCCTCCCCCAACCAAGTACTGGTGATACACATCAGGTCAGCTCCTTCATCCATAATCAAATCATGGATGAGCTCAGGTTTATTTTGGATCAACCTGGCATTGCAGAGGAGCAAGGTAAGGCTATGTGGGTTGTTGGCAGTGCTCCCCAAGGTCACAGAGCTGGCAGGACAGCTGGAAGGGGAGACAGCTATTAAATTTCTGACAACCCTTCCCCTAGAATGGCCTGCTGACCTGCCAACATTACTTCTTTTATTCCCCACCACCACCGGAATAGCTGCCCCACATTCAACAAAGCGCCCCCTGTCTCCCCATCTCTAGACGAACCCAGACACATTACAACTACTTCAATCCAATCTCACCAATGGTGAAGTGAGCAAGAATCTTCTCTAGCTGTTCAAGTTAGTAAGTCGGCCCCAGCCTTCAGTCCTTTGGCGGCCGCCTGCAGGTGGCCTGCACCAGTAGCTGCACCACTGGCTGCAGCCCACTCTAATAAAGGCCAAGATCTCCAAAGCCCAATGGGTGTGTCTCACACACACACCAATCAGGCAGTCTGGCCAGGTGCAGAATATATATAAACACAATTAGAGTGAGCTTAGCCCCTGATGGCAAACAGGCTGCAGGAAGGAGGACAAGAGCAAAGAAAAACCCTGGGCCAGACCCTTCCCCTCCCAGAGGAGAGTGGAGCGTAGGAGCCAGATAAGAACTCCTTACCCCACAGCCATCTTCCAGTCACCTTTCCAGTCACTATGCAGCTAGCTCCTCATCCATCACTATAAGATCCAGCAGAACGTACTCATAATCATGTCATGACACCAAGAATTCAGTTTATTTCTCACTCCATATCAATGATTGCCAATGGCAAGGCCCAGGGAAATGAATGACATCATGACATTACAACATGAGCTAAATTTGACTAGACATTATGGAGGAAAGGGAGAAAGTAGTTTGCCATTTTCAATGGCAATTTGTAGTTTGGTCCCTCTCGTGCCATTTATGTGAAAACCTGATAATGGTTAATATTGAAAAGAAAATGGGAAGTTACATTACATTTCTAATGTAAATAAGCACTCTGGAAAGTGATGAACCCAATGTATCTGGCAAAGCCTGAGGCCACTGCTAGGCCTTGCCACACACAGGGGCCACAAACCTGTCACACATTGTGGTGATGTCATTGTGCCTAGGGTTGTGCATGGACTGGTTTGCTGGTGAACCAGACTGCTGTGAACTGGGCCGGTTGGTGCAGTTCAATCACGAACTGGTTCATCGACCCGACCAGCCCTGATGTCAACCGAACAAGTTCGGGGACCCATAGTGCGGTCCAAATTTGCACTGAATTCGGACTGAACTGCACCACCCGGTCCATGCGCACCCTTAATTGTGCCATATGGGCCAAGAGCGTCCAAAATGTTGGAGCTCTTGGCCCATGTGTCAACAGGACTCTGGGACTGTGAGGTCAGTGATGAATTATATAACCTCTCTTTCTCGTGTATGACATTTTGTGAACTTTAATATGAGCAGCATCTGAACCATGGTTCAGAGCACACACATACTGCACAGAGGTACAGGGGTGCTCAGCATATTCTAAAATCAACCCAGCCCCAAACTGCTAAATAGGACAGCCCCTCCCCATTATGCGTCTCCTACACTTATGAACTATTTCATTGACTTTTATGTTCCTACAACGTAGTCTTCATAACCTGTGTTCCTCCTGTCTCCAGTGAGCGTGCACACACCTTTTTCTTTAGACATTTGACAGCATGAAAACTATTCCCTGCCCCCTTCCATCACATGCACAGCAATACTATCCCCCTTGCAACAAGACTAATCACTCTCATATTATGTGGGGATGGGATATTGCCCCCAGTGCTCCAAATGGGTGATTTATTTAATTTCCTTTCAGATGTGCCACGCATTACCAGCCAACCAGGCTCTCAAAGTGGTTTACAAACATATAACAATGCAATACAATAAATATAAAAGCAATCAACAGGGATCCATACAGTGTTCAAAAACATGGCCATGTCTACAAGACAGGGCTAGCACAAATGAAGCACTAAGAATAACATTCATTTTCTTGTTGTGTGGAAAGGTCCTCACTTTTTATTGTGGCATGAGCTTTGGAAGGCACTGGCCTGTTTCATCAGGAAGAAATGACAGTAGAAAGTGGTCGGTACATATGCTGATATTTACTATCAGCATATCAGAGAGCCAGCGTGGTGTAGTGGTTAGAGTGCTGGACTAGGACTGGGAAGACCCGAGTTCAAATCCCCATTCAGCCATGAAACTAGCTGGGTGACTCTGGGCCAGTCACTTCTCTCTCAGCCTAACCTACTTCACAGGGTTGTTGTGAAAGAGAAACTCAAGTGTGTAGTACACCGCTCTGGGATCTTTGGAGGAAGAGTGGGATATAAATGTAATAATAATAATAATAATAATATTGATAATTCCTGTTCTTTTACCTTGTCTGGACTCCATACTTGGAAAATGATAGTTATTTCCTAATATTATCATGTCCCAGTGGAACAAGAATGAAAGAATGTTTTAAACCAAGATAACCCACCAACAAGAACTTCCTAGGTTTGCTGTCTCTATCAGAATAGATATTGCATTATGGGACAGCCGGAGAAGGTTGTCCAGTCCTCTTTTTGTCTCTGTATGGGGCTGGATCAGAGGGTGTGGGGCTTTATAATAGAAGTCAGCCTAGGAACTTCAAGTCCCCACAGCCAACATGATGAGGGCAGATCTGCAGCTTAACAGTGTTAAAAAGAATTACCATATAGGTTTCAGTGAGAATATCTCACTATAAATCTAGCTCAAACTTATTGTCAGTCTGTGACACTGTAAAACTTTCCCCACTGGTTTTGCACACATCACAAGGTGACTCACATTTGAATCAGAAAAAGGCTTCTAAGCAACTTTAGCTATTTGTCGCAGAGTATATATTTCTTGAGCGGTGCATCTAATTCACCTTGTAAGGCAATGGAAGTGCACCCTGGAGTGTTGTGAGTTGCCAAATCCTCTGGGTTACTAAATATGCTTGGGATCTTAGAAGCTCATAGATTTGTCACTGGATGTAACAACAACAACCTTCATCACATTCTGAAAGCTTCAATAAAACAAAAATGTAAAGCTAAACCATCGTCTTGGTTTATTGATTTATTGATGTCGGTTGTTTGCTCTCCTTTCCTCACACTTCTTCAAACATTACACAAGTGGCAGCAAATTGCAGGCAAGCAAGACGTTCTAATGTTTGTGTCTGCATAAGAACTAACTGTAATAAGTGTGGTTGGCAGCTGGGCTGAAAATACATATTTAGTAAAACCAACTATTATGCTGGTATTGGTGGAAGCCATAAAGAGGAGAATGTGCAGACCCAGCTTTCCCAAGGCACATGCCTTAAACCTCTAGCTGCTTATTGAAAATATTGTATTTTCTTCCTTTGTTGAGATTTATTATTATCCTAAACCACTGAGAGTACAGCGAAACAAGGACCAGCCTGAGACCGTGACTTTGGGGAACTCTTTTTATGGCCCATAAACCAAGCAGCCACTCAGCTGCTAATAAAGGAATATATTTTGCATCACACAGTCATGTCGCTGCCATCCCCCTAGACACTCTTTTCACAGGACTGCCATTGACTGTTGAGATGCCTCCTACCTGCCTAAAATCACTGCCAAACACTTGCTTCAATGACAACAAAAGAACCACTGAGATGTTTAGGGCTGTGTGGTATTCGCCATATGAAGTAGGGAATAAGAAGAAGAGAGTCTATTTTGACTGTCTTCTTAGTCTTCAGGGGTGTTGGGATTTCTTTGACAAGTTACTTTGAATAAGCAGAGTTGCTGTTACTGCTGTTTAGGGACAACACCTGCTTCATCCTCAGCGAACAATCTCCTTAGGCTTCTTTGATGTCTCTCGAGATTGTTTCTCAGTTCCTCTTCTCTATTGAGAGAACTTCTGGTCCTTGTTTCATTATGTCGAGTCACGCAGAAGACAGACCGGTGTGCTCCTGGTGTGATGATGGAATTGGTACCGAGTCTGCACTTGTCTGTAGTAGTTTATTATTACTGCCAGTGAAGAAGGAATCTAAACCTGGCAGTAGCAGCCTGCTACAAATCAATATTTTACAGGTAGTGTGCTCTGAAGAGATGACACATTGACAGACTAGAAGGAGAGAGGGTGGGGGTGGGGGTGTTGGGGAGAAGAAGAGAAGGAATGCAAGAAAGAGAATTTATCCTGACATCCTGTGGCAGGTTTTTCTACAAAAGCATGAGTGAAAACAGGCACCAAACACGGCTGCTGATACTCTGTCTCCACTCCAGGCTAGATTAACTCCTTTACAATAGGTATTATTTCCCACCTGCTTTCTCTACAGTACTTCCACTTCACAAAATGGAAAAGAAGGAGGCAGTACCCACCCACACACTCCTTGGAATTAATATACTGGAAAGAGGGACAACACAGTGTACAACAGCAATACAATGTCCTCCTTTGGTTATTACTTCTGTGTCCCCAAGGAAACATTAGCGGCTGGCTCACACACAATGCTTTTATGCATATGTAACTGAGATTACATATGTAGAGTGTGCTGAATATCTAAACGGTGATATATAATGCTAAGATCCTTGAATCATGCTGATGACCTGTTCATAATATGTAGAAGTCAAACTGGCTTGATTTCTTGTAGTATTGGTCACTGTCAAAGACTGATCACATATTTGGACCATTTGATGATGGACCTCTTAGAGCAATGCTCTTGATATTGTTATGCCCTTATACAAACAAAGATGGAAATTGTTTTCTAAAGGAGCCAGATTAATATTGTCTGGCTACACGTCCCTGTCCCCTTTACCAAGCCTGGCTGGGCTTACCGGGTCCGGCCTCAGAGCAGGGATGGGGAGGGGGCTGAGCCTCCTCTCTCCCAGGCTGCTTGCTCCTTGTGTCTGCCCCTCTCCGGGGGCCCCTGACACTCGCCACCGGCCAGGCTCTCATCCCTGGCCGGCTCCTTATATGCCTCCTCACAGGCTACGCATCGCCCGCCCCCAATTATGGGGCCAACACCCCTCTCTGTTCCCTGTAATTGTCTACCCTTTACAGCTGCTGCCAGTGCCTCTCCCCCTTCTCCCTCCTCCTGGTTAGGCCTCCTCCCATCAGGAGGCATGCTGCTGATGTTCTCCTTGCATGCCTCCCTTTTGGTCTTATCAGGGCTCTGCTCCTCCTCCACTGAAGCCGAGTCCCTGCTCATTGGCAGTCTTTCCTTTGTCTCTCCCTGGCTGCCACCTGTCCCTGTCACCTTGGGCCCTCTCACCACTCCGTCCTCGGAGGTAAGGACAGCTGGTCCTTACTATTTTCCAGCAATTTGTGGAATTAAAAAGAAGCACAGTGATCCTGGTGATTTCCTGAAGCAGGGAATTCCAAAAAATATTCTGTCATTGGACAATGCTTCCCTCCCAAGATCTTCTTCCTTGTCATTATCTCCCTCCCTCCCACCCCGGGCCACTGCAGCAAATTTAAACTTATTTGCAAGACCCAGTGCCACTATTTAGTTCAAAGTGTGATAAGAGGGCACAGTTCCTTGTACCCCAGGCTGATGATAAGGAGGAACAGACTCACAAGGGTTCTCTGGGGAAGACTGTTCTAGTCTAGGGAATGTAAGAAGGTTTGCTGTGGACATCAAAAGAATTTCCAAATACACGTCACAACAAAAATCACTGGCTGGCATTAATCATAGCCCAGTGCTGGCATTTCTCTTCCATCAGGGCTGCTGCACATGTAAAATCTAACTGTACAAGAGCAGTTACACCACTCAGAAATGCACGGCCACACTTGCGCAATGGGGCTTCGACTGAAAACAAGCAATGGAAGCTTCATTGTGCAAGTGTGGGCACACATTTTTGAGTTATTGCACTCTGACAAGGCTAGATTGTATATGTGTCGCATCAGAGAAACAGAGGAGGCTGCCTTATACCAAGTCAGACCTTTAGTTCATCTAGCTCAGTATTGTCTACACCGAGGCTGCTCAGCTTTGGCGCTCTTGCAGATGTTGGTCTACAATTCCTATAATCCCTGGTTATTGACTGCTGTGGCTGGGGATTATGGGAGCTGTAGTCCAAAAGCAGCTGGAGGGCCGAAGTTGAGCAGTCCTGGTCTACACAGATTGGCAGTGGCTTCTCCAAAGTTGCAGGCAGGAGCCTCTGTCAGCTGTATCTTGGAGATGCTGGGGAGGGAACCTGGAACTTTCTGCATGCAAGTGCTCTTCCCAGAGCAGCCCCATCCCCATGGGCAGTGGTTCCCAAACAGGGTTCCTCCAGATGTTGCTGAACTATGACTTCCATCATCCCCAGCTGCAATTTAGCTACCAACACTGCAAAGGCCAACAGGCGCAAGGTGCGTTTGATTCGATGCAAGTATTTGTGGACAATTCAAACTCAAAGGAATTGTGATGCATAACTGCAAGCACCCTATTTTAGAGGTATTAACTGAACTTGTCTTATACTTGCAGGATTCAGTATGAGATAGCTCTCCCATCTAATGTTCTAACGTCTTTATCCTAAAAATCTCTGTAACATAATAGCTGAGAGTTCAAAAGACACACTGTGATGTTGATGGTAATTATTAGCAATACAACATGAACTCTACCAAGTAATTTTGGTCAGGTTTAAAAGGATTATTTGATTTGATCATAGAGAATTATAAACCAAATTACATATGATAAAAAGAGATATTTCGAGTGATCTCTACGGCCCTGACAACTTGTTTGAAATCATTTTGCAAATTTGAATAATGGAAAGTGAAACGAAATAGATTTCCTTTCTCCTATTGCCTCCCACCACACATACACAGAATTTGTAGAGATGAAAAGATCCTTAATCCACCTATGTGTACCTAGAATAATGACTGATCCAGGCTTACTAATAAGTCTGTGCTTGCTGATGACACTGGAAATGAGAGGACACGAATTAGAGTAAATAAAATTCCAGATACTCATCACTTCAAACTTTGGAACTGAGCTCCTGATTACTGATGACCTTACAACACAGTATTATTTCAAATAGTGATTTACAAGCTGCCTGAAAAAATGCTACTATATATCCATTATATAAGGGATGCTGAAACCTAGCATATAAAAAGGGGAAGTTGCATCTATTGCGTGGGTTTAGACAGACTTTGTGTCATGCATATATAGAACAGATGAGCATATATACCAGCCTTGATAGTATGTTACTATTGCTACCACCTCCACTGGCATCCATGGCAGTGTGTGAGAAGGTAGGGGGAGACTGACTGCCATCATTAAGTGGCAGTGAGCTTATTGCCCTCTGATCATGGTAGGTGCCCCTAGTCAGCAGTGTCAACTAAGTGATCCTTTCAGACTCCTATACTAAGTGCCACTGGCTGCCATTAGGTCATGTTAGTTCAACAGTGTGATGTTTGTTACAGCACCTGTTCCCACCGTGGGGATCTTCATCTTATCTGAACTCCAGCCAGGATGGTCATAAAAACATAAGAACAACCTTGTTGAACTGCTGGATAGACTCCCAAGTTCTATCTATGCCAGCATCCTGTTTCACACAGTGGCCCATTCAGATGCCTCTTGAGAAGCCCACGGGCAAGAGGTGAGGGCATGCTCTCTCTCCTGCTGTTGCTCCCCTTCAACTGGTATTGAAGTACCTCTGAGTACCAGTTGCAGGGGAGTAATGGCAGGAGAGAGGGCACGCCCTCAACTCCTGTCTGTGACTTCCAGCGGCATCTGGTGGGCCACTGTGCGAAACAGGATGCTGGACTAGATGGGCCTTGGGCCTGATCCAGCAGGGCTGTTCTTATGTTCTTATTTAGAGCAATCTTGCCTCTGAGGCTAGAGGTGGCCTATAGTCCTCAGACTCCTAACACTCCTCTGACAGATCAACTCCTAACTTGAAATGGGGTCTTGTACTGCAGACCAGGAAGCATCTGCCCATCTTGGTCTTTCCCATATTTCAATGATGTTCAAATTGACAATGTGAGGCCTGCTCTACCAGCTGCTGCACTGGTCTCAACACAGGATGAAAGGTGGGAACTGGGTTAGGTTTTCCAACTACTGACTTGAAGATATAACAGTTTACATCCAGAAAGAATACCCCATTGTATTCCACTTCTCCAATTCTGCAGTAACTGAAGAAGCTGCAGATCAGGAAGCAGTTCAGCAGCTTCTTCAGTTACTGCAGGGAAGAGATTCAATGTATAGGTGCTTATATGCCAATGCCAGAAGCCTCCGAGCCAAGATGGGTGAGCTGGAGTGATTGGTTGCTAACACAGAAATAGATATAGTGGGCATAACAGAAACATGGTGGAACAGTGAGAACCAGTGAGGCACTGTTATCCCTGGATATAAACTCTATGGAAAGGACAGGGAGGGGCAACTTGGAGGTGGAGTAGCACTATGTTAAAGAAGGGATAGAATCTAAACAACTAGAAAACCTAGGTGGACCGGAGTCCTCCACAGAAACCCTGTGGGTGACAATACAGGGCCTGAAAGGAAATGTGCTACTGGGGACGTGCTATCACTCTCCAGATCAAAATGCTGACAGTGACTGGGAGTTGCAGGAGGAAATCAGGGAGGCTTCAAGGAGAGGCAGAACAGTAATAATGGGTGACTTCAATTACCCACACGTAGACTGGGTAAATTCACAGTCGGGTAATGACAAAGAGGTCAGATTTCTAGATACGCTGAATGACTGTGCCCTAGAACAGTTGGTCTTGGAACCAACCAGAGAGAAGGTGACCTTGGACTTAATCCTGAGTGGCACCCAGGACCTGGTGAGTGATGTCAGTGTCATCAACCCTTTAGGGAACAGTGACCATAGTGAGATCAAATTCAGCATACATGTGGGGAGAGAATCACCAAGGAAGTCTAACATAGACACTTTGAATTTCAGAAGAGGAAACTTCTCTATAATGAGGAGTATGGTGAAAAGAAAGCTGAAAGGGAACATCAAGAGAGTCACTTTGTTCCAGAATGCATAGAGTTTACTCAAAACCACAATACTAGAAGCCCAGTTAAATTGTATACCCAAAAGGAGGAAAGGTAACACTAAGTCCAGGAGGATGCCAGTATGGCTAACAGGTACCATCAAAGTAGCAAATGTAACACCGATTTTCAAAAAGGGATCCAGGGGCGATCCGGGAAATTACAGGCTGGTTAGCTTAACGTCTATTCCAGGCAAATTGATAGAAAGCATCCTCAAGGATAAAATTGTAAAGCACATAGAAGAACAGGCTCTGCTGGAAGAGAACCAGCATGGCTTCTGCAAAGGTAAATCTTGCTTCATAAAACTTTTGGAGTTCTCTGAGAGTGTCAACAAGTGTTTGGATAAGGGTGATCCAGATGACATAGGTAATCCTGGACTTCCAAAAGGTTTTTGACAAAGTTCCTCATGAAAGACTCCTGAGAAAACTTAGCAGTCATGGAATAAAGGGACAAGTACATGTGTGGATTGCTAGCTGGTTGAAGGATAGGAAACAGAGGGTAGGGATAAATTGAGAGCTTTTACAATGGAGGGAATTAAGAAGTGGGGTCCCCCAGGGATCTGTACTCAGACTGGTGCTTTTTAATTTATTCATAAATGATCTAGAAGTTGGGGTAAGCAGTGAGGTGGCCAAATTTGCAGATGATACCAAACTCTTTCGGGTAGTGAAATCCAAAACAGATTTTGAGGAGCTCCAAAAGGATCTCTCCAAACTGGGTGAGTGGGTGACAAAATGGCAAATGTACTTCAGAGTTGGCAAGTGTAAGGTGATGCATATTGGGACAAAAAACCCCAACTTCAAGTATACGCTGATGGGATCTAAGCTGTCAGTGACTGACCAGGAGAAGGATCTTGGGATTGTGGTGGACAGATAGTTGAAAGTGTCGACTCAATGTGTGACAGCTGTGAAAAAGGCCAATTCCATGCTACGGATCATTAGGAAGAGGATTGAAAATAAAACTGCTAATATTATAATGCCCTTATACAAAACTATGGTGCAGCCACACCTGGAGTACCACATACAATTCTGGTCACTACATCTAAAAAAGGACATTGTAGAACTGGAAAAGGTGCAGAAGAGGGCAACCAAGATGACCAGGGGCCTAGAGCACCTTTCTTATGAGGCAAAGCTACAACATGTGGGGCTATTTAGTTTAGAAAAAAAAGACAACTGCGGGAAGACATGATAGAGGTCTATAAAATCATGCATGGTTTGAAGAAAGTGGATAGATAAATTCTTCTCCCTCTCACATAACACTAGAACCAGAGGTCATCCTATGAAATTGATTGCCAAGAAATTTAGGACCAACAAACATAAGTACTTTTTCACACAATGTATAATCCACTTCTGGAATTCTTTGCCACAAGATGTGGTGGCAGCCAACAACCTGGATGGCTTTAAGAGGGGTTTGGATAACTTCATGGAGGAGAGGTCTATCAACGGCTACTAGTCAGAGGGCTATAGGCCACCTCCAGCCTCAAAGGCAGGATGCCTCTGAATACCAGTTGCAGGGGAGTAACAGCAGGAGAGAGAGGATGCCCTCAACTCTGCCTGTAGGCTTCTAGCGGCATCTGGTGGGCCACAGTGTGAAACAGGATGCTGGACTAGATGGACCTTGGGCCTGATCCAGCAGGGTTGTTCTTATGTTCTTAATGGTTTGACTCAGTATAAGGCAGCTCCATATTTTCTTCCCTTAGCCAGTCCTCAGTAGGTTGAAAGTGTATCCAATCTGTTGAGGAGGAGAGCTAGTCTTGTGGTAGTGAGCACAAATTGTCCCCTTTGCTAAGCAGCGTCCACCTTCATTTGCATTTGGTGGATTACATGTACAGCTACATGTAAGCGCTTTAAGATATTCCCCTTAGGGGCTGGAGATCTTGGACAGTCACTGCCAGTCAGTGTAGACAATATTGAGTGGACCAATGGTCTGACTTGGTATAAGGCAGCTTCCTATGCTCCTATGACATTGACAACTTCATACTGTTGCAGAGAAATTACTTATCTACCGTAACTAATTGCACAGGAAGCCAACTTTAAATGAGTTTGATATTTATTACTATTGATTTGACTGAGTTTGATATTTATTACTATTAAGAGTTTGATATTTATTACTAACTAAAACATAGGCTAAGAAAACAATAAACAGGCTAACAGACTCATGCAGAGAGAGGGAGAACCTCTCAGTTTGAATTCAGGACAGCAAGTAAAGAGCAGACAAACAAACACTGTGACTTCACCCTCGAGCTAGTACATAGATGCATTCATATTAAAGAAGCATGCCCCATACAAATAACTGAGACGGTGTCTATGGAGAAATCCCAGCACAGACAACATGGAAGCAACAGCAGTATTAGGAGCATTTGCTTGCTGGGAACCAGCAATTTTCTTCTACTGACATGCCCCCATGACATGTGAAACCACACTTTGTCTTTTAGATTTCCCCCCCTAATGGGCCAACATAGCTATCTACAATTTTGGATTGCAATATTGCTTTCCTAAGCATGTTCACTCAGAAGGAAGTCCCAATAAACTCATTCCTAGTAAGTGTGCGTAGAACTGAAGGTTTAGAAGTACGTTTGGTAAAAAACTATTCCTCAACACGATGTGCTTTCAGGATAGGAGAAGTGACTCAAATATTACCAACTATCAACTAACTCACTGTATTAATATTAAATCTATGTCACAGCATTTGTCAGGTCATTATGTACGTCATGAAGCAGCAATGTCCTAAGTGGCTTTTTTTTTTTTTTTTGGCAAGACAATTTAGTACACTGTATTATGTTTCTAAGACCAGAACAATTACTGTCTCACATTAAAAGACCCTGCCACAAGCTGGCAACACACATAATCCTTTCATATGGATTATAATTAGTTATTGTTTGCACAGTGCTGTGGAAATGTATAAGGGCTATCACTAAAAAGGAGTCAGATTGTAGCTGGATCATGGGACTTCCACTCTGGGGGCAGTAGAGCCTTTATGATCGAATTTGCTAGTATAACTCCCGCTGGCTGCTTCAGTGCACTTGTGGATAACAGGGCAGCAAAAGCAATGGGCTTTCTCATCACTTCTGTTTCCCTCCTGGTATCTGTTTTCAGTGTAATGTGCTCCTGCATGCACAAAGAACACCTAACCTTTGTATAATGGATTAGGGTACACTTCTTTCCATAAATTGTACTGAGTTCAAATTATGAGCTAGTAGGACAGAATTTTTTGCCTGTTCCATCTACTTACAGTATGTAACTCTAGAGGCTGCTGTCTTTAGTGGCTGACAGCCACACTAATGGAGAGGAAAGGTTCGCATGCTGTGCACCATTAGTGAGTGGCCTTGCTACTGCACAGCACAGGCGCACACAGGTGGAGGGGTTTTTACCAACACCTCTCCCCACAGAAGCACTCTTATGACCCAGAAGTGGCTTGCTGAAGGTTGCACAGGAGAAGAGAAATCAGCAAAAACAGCACCCACACAAGCCTCTGTGCTGCTGTAGTGGGGCTGCTAACGATTGCATCATTTTGCCCCACATGTGTGCTGGTAGAGGAGATGTCAGTACTATGCTTTTTTGTGTTTCTACTGCTTTCTAAACATTAGTTTTAAGCCTCCAGGAATTCACATTTGCAGACTGATGGCATAGAAAACCTTTTAAATACATATGTACATTCCATGCAGGCCTCCACGCCCCATTTGTTCACTTGTGCAAGCCACGAGCCGAGAGTGGCTAGAAAGCTAGTCAGAGCTTTACCATGTCAACCAGCTGCCATGCCACCACTTGCGTTGTGGCTCCTGGCCGCTGCTCCAACTGGGTAGGGTCACCATGTTACCTACAAATTGGTGCCAGGTGGCTGCATTGCAGCCTCTTGCCAGATCCTCTTTATACATTCGCCTCCAGTGTGTGGGGGAGAGGGAGAGAGACATTACTCAGGTCTGCTTGACATCGCTGTGGCCCCTTTATAGTGTGCCAGATTTTGGCAGCCAGCATAACAGTCAGCAATAAGGCTTCATCAAGACAGCACCTGGAGGAGAATGACCCCATTACCCCAGAGCGATGCCAGGTACAATATTATCCTCACGGAATTCCCACTGTATGGTAGATGCAGATACAGGATGTCATGCATTACTTGCTCAGCAATAACTGACCCAGAGATTGGAGGCATGTTTTTTTTTTAACCAAGGTGGGATTAGTTTAGATTTAAAGGGAGGTAGAGCCAGTAAGCTCACTCTCTCTGTTCCTGCTCTCTTTTTCTCCCTGATGTCTGAGTGAGGTGCGCTTGGACTTGGATGCGGAGAACTGTGAGCACTGCACCAATTGCAGAATGAGACGTTTTCACGCCAACTCCGTCCTGCAGTCCTCAGTGCCTCTGAAAAGCCAAATGTGGGGACCTTTTCTGATGGGGTGGAGCAGCAGAAATTAGGTTGCTGATGGCAGGGGGCAGCAGAAATCCCACCTCTCCTTGCTAGTGGAAGTGCTCTTTTGCTCATACAAACACTAGTTGAGTTCCAACCTGTAGCTGCTCCAGGTCAGGAGTGCCCTAGAAGCTATGTGGTCAGTGCCATTTTTAAATTATGGTCACTGCCATCTTGAATGTTGTAAAATGGCCCGTGACAAAGGACTTTTGGAAGGTGTATGTTAATGGCAGCCTACCTATTTCAGCAAATCAGTGGAAAAAAGGTATCTGACAATGTAATTCTAGATTTTATTTTATTTCTTGCTTTATCTGTTTCCTTTCTGCAGTGGCATAGCTAGCCCTATCACCTTAGTGGGAGGGGGAGACCCCCCTGACATCCTACCAAGTTCCCTGCTCCTCAATATTTTTGTGTGAGGGCTGGTGCTAGTCCTCTGGCACTGCCCCTTGTTTCCTCTGGCCACAACCTGAGGAGGTCTGTCTCCAGTTACCGCCAACTCATTTGGTGGCTACACAGAGACGGGCCTTCTTAGCCACTGCCCCAAGATTGTGGAATGCACTCCTTGCTGAGATACGATCCTCCCCATCTCTGGCAATTTTCAAAAAACACCTGAAAATCCATCTTTTCGCCCAAGCTTTCTCAGCTTCCTAAATTTTTAGGTTTTAATTTCTGGTTTATTTTTAGATTGTTAAATTGTTTTTAGTTTTTGTATATGTTTTTACCTTGTTTTATGCTATTGTTAACCAGTCAGAGACGAAAGTTTGGGGCAGTGTACAAATTCGATAAATAAACAAACAAATAAATAATGATGCTGCCTCCTTGCCAACGGTTGCAGAAAGGAGTGGGTAGATGAGCTGTTTCCTCTCCCATGTGAGCACTGGCAGGGAAATGAAGGCAGCAGCTGTGGGGAAGAGGAGGAGAAGGAGGAGGTGGCGACAGGAGGTGCCCTTAAGGCAGGGGGCTGCATTGAGGGGCTAGTGCTGGCCCCCATTTTAGAGTAGGGGGATGAACAGGGGGTTTGGTAGTCCCAGTTTCGGGGGATTCCTTTGTGGCATGTGTTCTTGGAACACTTTTGACCAATTATAGTTATGCCCCTGCCTTTCTGAAATAAATAGCAGTTGTTTTTAACAAGGATATTGCCCTGAAAGTATCTTTCATAAAATGGAGTAACATTTTATGAAAGAGCCTGCCTTGATGAAATGATTACATGCTTTTTGGGAAATGACTTCACGTCCAGATTAGCAAGAGGAATAGGATGGCTAAACCAACTCTTCCCCATGCCTCATGTTGATTTTGGGGCATCCAAGTTAATCTTAATAAGAACCTAATGGTGCCATTATGGAGAAAGTCATTGCTAGCAGATTAAATTGCTGAATAGGCTTTCACATCTGGATGCACCTGAAAATCACTCATGTGAACAAAACAAATTAGGCAAATATATCTAAGGTATTAGCCTCTCCTAACTGGGGCAAAGGGGTACATTTAAAGTGATAACTCTTTTATATTTAGAAGGAGGAGAGCAATTGTTCCTATTTAACCCAGCATAGCATGCCTCCAGTGGCTGTTGCTGATGTATTTCCCAGTGTTTCTTTTAGATTATGAACACTTTTAAGTCAGGGAACAATCTTCTTTTTTCTTTTTCTATGTAACTCTCTTTGAAAACTTATTTTGTTGAAATCTGGTATGTGTTAAAAATAAAAAAAATACAACAGATGTGCTTTGGCATTTATGAGCTATATAAGGTGGTGTAGCAAATTAAAGCCTTTGTCTCAGAGCAGCTCACATGAGGGGAAACATGCTGAATCATCCCTGGTGAGCTGCCTTGCTAGGCTTCTCCTAAACTAATCTATATTTCTGGTAGAATTAAAATGCTGCTGCCAGCACTTCTCTTATCGACAGAGCTTGAAGCTCCCTGGGCTTTGAGTGGAATCCCAGGGAAAACTACTACTACTACTATTATTATTATTATTATTATTATTATTATTATTATTATTACATGTATATCCCACTCTTCCTCCAAGGAGCCCAGAGCAGTGTACTACATACTTGAGTTTCTCTTTCACAATAACCCTGTGAAGTAGGTTAGGTTGAGAGAGAAGTGACTGGCCCAGAGTCACCCAGCTAGTTTCGTGGCTGAATGGGGATTTGAACTTGGGTCTCCCCGGTTCTAGTCCAGCACTCTAACCACTACACCATGCTGGCTCTGATTTTGCTATTGGATAAATACAAAAAGCTTCCACGTGTAGGCTTACACGTGATGAGAGAACTGATAATTGCCGAGCACTTGAGGATGCTTTTGCACCAGATAAATCCCCTTTCTTCCCTCCCCTTTTCCTGAGTTAAAAACCAACTCTGTGAGGCTTGTAAAAAGAAAAGAACAAAAAACAATTTTCTTCAATTACTCCAGACTGCTTCTATATGAGACTTCTAGCTTCCTTAGATACACTCAAAAATATTTAGTAGGTTACAAAACTAGGTTGTCTTAGGCACACTTAAATGTTTATAGAGTCTTTTTCAACACTCTAGGTAGGGTGGGCATAGGCTTGTGTTTCTTATTTTAATTACATTACAGGTAAACAATAATAGAACAGTATCAGGAATATGCAAAAGCACACACTTATAAAGAAATGTTCCTAACACACAGTCTTACTAAACAAACTGTTCCCTATGTTGAATTCCCTTTTCCTTGAACTCACTCAATTCCTAATGAGAATCAAGCTTCCTGCAATCCTTTCTTTTAAGGATCTACAGTGTTATTCCATGAAAGAAACCTCCTTGCTGGCTTTGACCACGAAGGAGCAAAACTCCATTGCCACTCACTAAGCCTTTCCGCACCCACTTCTCTCCAATAAAGACCACCCTTCTTACTCCCAGGAACTGCTCTCTACGTCCCACCCACCTGGTGTACTGATTGGCTGCCTTGGAGTTCACCAGCATGTCAGTCAAGACAAGGGTTCACTCCCTGTTAATTCTATAGAGGGAGGGGAGGCTGATCACTACAGGTGGATATTTATTTTATAGCTGAGGCCTAGACCTCTTAGATAAATAAGCCCCTGTATTTTGTAAATAGCCCATTATGAATGAATTATAAATTGTATTACAGTATAAACCTAAAATTGCATTATTGTAAATAGGATTACTCTTCAAAATGGGAGCTATTATATGTTATTATATGGAGCTTCAGGGCTCCATTCTGTCACCAATGCTTTTTAACATCTACATGAAACTGCTGGGCGAGGTCATCAGGAGATTTGGTGCAGGGTGTTACCAGTATGTTGATGACACCCAAATCTATTTCTCCTTATCATCATCGATCATCATGATCATGAAATGACATTCTTTCCCTACATGCATGCTTACAGGCAGTAATGGACTGGATGAGGGACAACAAATTGAAGCTGAATCCAAGTAAGAAAGAGGTGCTCATTGTGCGGGATTGGAATTTGAGGGATGAGTTAGATCTCCCTGTCCTGGATGGGGGTTACACTCCCCCAGAAGGAACAGGTATGCAGCTTGGGAGTGCTCTCCCTTGTATCCCAAGTGTAGGCTATGGCCAGGAGTGCTTTCCATCAGCTTTGGCTGATTTGCTAGCTGCATCAATTCCATGAAGAGAACAATCTCAAAACAGTGGTGCATCAGCTGGTAACCTCCAGGCTTGACTATTGCAATGCGCTCTTCGTGGAACTGTCTTTGTACGTGGTTCGAAATGTCAGTTAGTCCAAAATGCAGCAGCCAGACTGGTCTTGGGGGTAACCCGGAGAGACCATATTATGCCTGTTCTAAAACAGTTGCATTGGCTGTCAATATGTTTCCAGGCAAAATACAAAGTGCTGTTATCACCTTTAAAGTCCTAAACAGCTTAGGGCTGGGTTACTTTAGAGAGTACCTTCTTCTATATGATCCCCATTGCATGTTAAGGTCATCCAGAGAGGTCTGTCTCCGGGCGCATCTGGTGGCGACCCAGAGCAAGGTCTTCTCTGTAGTTGCTCCTGGCCTATGGAATGCACTCCCGGCAGATATCTGTAGTCTGGTCTTGTTACTGGCCTTCAAAAGAGGACTAAACACCTTCTTGTTTGGCCTGGCGTACCAAGGTTTTTTAATTGTTCTTAAGTATTTTAAATTGGTTTTAAATGGCTCTGAACGGTTTTGGATTTGTTTTTCTATTGTTTTAACTTGTTTGTTTTAATTACTGTTTGTTGTAGTATTTTACCTGTTGTTTACTGCCCAGAGACTTTGGATGGGGTGGTATAGAAGTGTAATAGATAGATGGAGAGATAATATTGTGTCTGGCCAGCTGATTCCTTTTATTATGGAGACAGATGGTTAATAGTCCTTACTAGTTAGTTGATGCCTCTTAACAGGAGTTAATGTTTGGGAGATAGCTAATAGTCTTTAGCCATCTTCACACATATTTCAATACACATATAATCTGTGTATGGTGAACACATGTACAGATCTGTACTCATGCACATGTTCAGTGCATGCAAGAACTGTAGTACACTCCTTATCTGTACCCTGCATTTGTGGTGGCTTGTATCCAGGTTCACTTTTAAGATGAATGTGTGTACAGTTATTCACACAAAAACACATACATGTGTACAGACACTTGTATTTGCATACAGCATAATGACTGTACAGGGTTTCCACCTCTGTTGAAAGGGAGAGCCATCAGAGCTGGGGGAAACTGACAGACCCCATTGCTTCAGCTAAGGGGAGAGCACAAAGCATATGTGTGTGCAACAAAACAGCATATTCAGCCATTTTGGAACAGACAGAGGCTGAGAGAAAGAGAGAGCTGTGAGCTGAAAACACCATGTGGATAAAGGTCTGCCTCTCTGGGGATTGAGCAGGGAAATGGGTCTGAGGATTTAGCAGAGCAATGGGCTGCCTAGTAGGCACACATGCAGTTTGCTTCCATGTATGTTTCATTTGTTCAGTGTAAATAAAGCAAATGCTACAGCAGTCTCTAGTGCTCTCCCCTCCAAAAGGAAGCCAGACCCAGGTGACAGGTTCTCACTGTTTGGGGAAGCAGGAAACATGCAACAATATACATTAACTGAAGCAGGCAATACAGTTGTTGCAGATTGGCCTCCTGATATGATTTGTGTCAGGTGTGGATCTGCATGCTGAATAAGTTGACCATGGCTCAGTATTCAAAATTCTCAAAGCAGAATGCTAATTTTTACACACAGACACATACAAAATGCCTTACTCAACAAGGGTGAAACTACACATAAAGTTAGCAAATGCATGCTCTCAAACTCAGTTTCCAAAGTAACACCAGTATGGAAGCAAGAGAATGGCTGCCTTCGGGCTGAACTCACTTCAGGTTGCCCCAGTGTGATGTCCTAATGATCGGTACCATGGACCCAACCATGGTTCCAATGCTACACCACAACTTCTGGATGAACCTCGGTTAGATTGAAGGTACCAAACTGAGGGTCCGGGGGCTGGAGAGTGACTTCTGAATTTCTACACTTGCCGAAACTGGAGTTAGAAGAGGCAGCTCCTCCCGCAACTCAAACGTCATTGGCTGCCACAGCTTTCCTTTCCATGTTGGAGGAAGCCTGTGCAGCCAGTACTGCCCCTTTGCAGTCTCCCAGACTGCAGATCCTCATCATCTGGGAGCACACTAGGGTAATAAAACATGGCAGGAGAGTGGTTCGGTTGCAACCGTAGTTAAGAAGTATGTCTTAAAGCAGCCAATATCTACAGCAGAGGATCTGAAGGCAGAAGATGGGCATTTCACTATTCCTTTGCTAATCCGTTCCCAGTTGCAAATGACGTCTAGGTCATTTCCACCTAGTTCAGTGATCTTCTCTGTTTTCCAAGCAGCAAAAAACCTTCAATGTGAGAGCCATTTCCCGCTGTCCTGATCTTTGCACAGTACTGCATTTTTCTCAGTTCTGAGAGGGGCCTTTAAGAGAGATAGAGCCCTCTTTTCGGAGTTCTGTGGGGGAAACACTGGAAAGGGCTACAATTCCCAGCATTCTATTAGGGTTGTGTAGAATGTTTCAGTGGTGAAACCTTTTGAGCTTTAACAGAACACCCTTTAAACAAAGGGCATATTTTGAGCTCGGAGCAGAACAACCTCATGTCAATTGAAATGGTTCGAGTGCCATTTTGGAAGCCTGTTTTTCCCTTGCTGATTGGTTTTTTGGCACTGGCTTCTGTATGGCTTATAATCTCCTTACTTCTTGGTTGGCTTGTTATCATACAAATCAAATGTTGTCATGGGCAACTGTTCCCCCATTGGTTGGGGGAAGAGAGGGGGAGGGAGGGGGAACACAAAAGGAAGGAATTTCAAAATGTATTCAAAGATACTGGGAGGCAGAAAGAGAGAGCGAGAGCCCTTATACTGTGCCTCTCTTGAAGAAGAGGATACATCAGGAGAGGAGGAAAGAAGGTTGGATTTTCTGGTTTTCTTTTCTTCTCAGCTATACCTATTGCTGCTATAACTATCTGGTTTTGCTGGATCTCAGATTGACAAAGGCAGAACTTGGGTGCCTTTCTTCCTTGTGTTGTATTTTGTTTGTGAGATAGTGTTGTGGTGAGAAATGGACAGTGGCAGCACACACACACACACTCTCTCTCTCTGTAATATTTTTTGGTGATTGCTGTGATGAGCTCCATATCTAACTTGTGCTTCACTCACTGCTCTGATCCTATGGGAGTTTTGGAGAAAAAATAATTCAATCACCCGTCTGCCTATTTCTTTTGTGAGTTGGTTTGTAGGTAGCAACCATCATGCCCTACCACACAACTCACTTTGCTGCCCCTAGGAGTTGCCTATGGGGAGCAATGAGTGTTTTGAGCTTCCCCATTGTTCCCTATGGCCAAAACATTTGAAATGTTTCAAGTTTATTCTGTTGAAACAACCAGTCGGACCATATCGAAATGACATTTCAGTCATTTGTGATTCATTTTGAGCTCAAAACACAATACAAAATCTATTTTGTGTACATCCCTACTTTCTATGTATGCCTTCTAAGATGGTGCAGGGGCTCAAGAGGGCTCTGCCTCCCTCAAAGGAGCTCCCCTCAGCACTGGACAAAGCACAGCACTGC
The DNA here is from genome assembly GCF_027244095.1 of Hemicordylus capensis. Classification (NCBI taxonomy): domain Eukaryota; kingdom Metazoa; phylum Chordata; class Lepidosauria; order Squamata; family Cordylidae; genus Hemicordylus; species Hemicordylus capensis. The sequence continues at coordinate 323,945,307 of NC_069657.1, read as the reverse complement.
ATGGTGAGAATGGTTGTATCTTCACGGTGCCCGGCGGACTGTGCAGAGTATTCAGCTTCAGCCAGGGCTTTACACAGGCCCAATAAACAATTACTTAGGGGGCCATACTTAAAGTTGATGGGGGCCGCCATTGGTCCCCAGGCCTTATAATGAAGAAAACTAGCCTAGTTGGCTTGCTTTCAAGTTTCAGAACCTGGCTGGGGGAAAAATGATTTAAAAACAGGCTGGAGGCATTAAAAAAAAAAATCCCTTGTAAATGCCCCTCCAGCCAGATTCTCCCTTGCAAATGCTGCACCACTTTAATATTAGTGTTACAAGGCAAACCCAGGGTTAGAGAGCTCATTTTTGCCTTGTAATCTATAATTGCATCCTAAGATACAGATGAAATCTATATGAGAAGCTTTGAAAAGTCTCCATTTTGATTCCTGCCCTGTGAAAAAGGAAGCATATTCAACTTCAATGCCTAGTGTCAACTGTGTATATAACACTTCTTGTTCAAGAGGACCGGGCAAGTATGATCAGTTGGTTAGATCTATCAATTTACTGTATAAACATTGCACATTTAAAATAATAAGTAATATTACTTATTGCATGACATCATATGTTCCAAATAGTTTTGTATTTATCAGCAAAAAAATTTTTTAATGCTTCAGACTAATGATCCTAAGAAAGCCTACATGAGAGCAGTTGAATGTTTTAAAACATGTGATAATGTGCAGCTGGATAAGGTAGGCCCCGCCTCTAGATCTTGGGAATTGATGGCAATTGTCTTCTAATGAGAAAGGCACTGAAACTTAGCACCAATGTCAAGGTGAAGCCCCTGCTGAGAAAATGACACCAAAGGAGAAGAAAGCTCCTCTTTAGGTAAAAGTGCATGAATATAAAGATAATTGGATTCCATAAAGACTTGGAAAACTAACACCCTCACAGCTCCTCACATGGAACAAAAGTTCTTTTAAATTCTATTAGTTTTCCAGCCTACATTTTTTAGAATGTGAGATGTGCAACTTCTGAAGGATCCCAGGAACAATGAGGGGAACATTATTTGCATTCACAAATTATTCAGTAGTGGCACATTGTCATCTTTTGTGGAAATATCACAACTTTTCAAAGTGAATGCTTTGATTCTGAAGAATTACGTTTCATCTTGTCCTTTGAAAAGTGTTATTCTGAATAACAATGCCATGGGAGTCATGTGAAGTGCAGTTGCCTTGTCACCTGATGTGTCCCTGTTCAAGTCAAGGTCCTTGTGTGAGTGCCTCACATCACAATAACCAATTGCAGCTCAGTAGTCCTACAAGGTTCTTCCTTCCTTCTCCACCATATTTGCAAGCTACGAATGTCTGACATATTGAGTTGGCAATAGAATCCAGAGAATTCCTAATGACTCTGGGTGCAGCACAGAGAAAATCAGATGTGCCTAAATCCTGCTGAGATCACTGGGAATTCAACTTTCAGATTTCAGTGAGCCCTTCGGTCCAATTTGGTCCAAGTTCCAAGTACAGTATTTGAGAGAATTCATCATAATTATTTATCCATAGGAGCTGTGCTGAATAGTCTCTAATTTCAATATTTGCCATCAAATTGATGCTTTTGATGTAGCCAAACACACTACTGGAAAAACACTTCACAGATGTAGGATTGTGCTGCCATCAACAAAATTACATGGGTCACCACATTGAACCAGATCAAGAATGGTGAGGGCAAATAAAGCCCAGGACAATAAAGAATTATAAATGTGGCACAGGGACTGTGATGTTTTTGGTTAATCAGTTCATTGATCCAGGCCTTCTTTTGAATGGGACTTTAGTTACTTGTATTCCAATCCTGGAGTAGAGGCAGGGCTAAGAAACAGCCAGCAGCAAGAGCACTGAAGGCAGACTGCACTTGCCTCTCTGTAAATAATTTCTGTCTCATTAAACTGTTAATATTCCTGATTCAACGCCACTGTCTTGTCCTGCCCACCACAACTCTTTCATCTGGATTCTACAGCTCCCATTCCACCTTTGGCTTCAATTCTGATTACATAATTTCCAAGAGAAAGATAGAATTCTGATGTCTGTGTTTACATTTAGTCACTTATGCATTTCAAATGGTAAGGTATGAAACATTCTTGAATGCACGGAATGAGATCCCTGCTAGTGTTTAAAGCTAACATAGGTTTGTATTAATAAATGCTCCTTAATGTTGTCATTTGAAAAGAAAAAGTACATTGGACTAGAGCTGAGACATTGGAAATAAAATTCAAGCAGCAATAGAATGAATACATATGATCCACTTCTGTCATTGTCTTATGAATCAGCAGTGAAAGCAGATGGCTTGAAAAAACCTGGCGAAAAATCTTTACTTTTCTGGATGGAACCTAAATATCGCAAGTCAATCTTAAAATGAGGAGAGGAAAACATATGAATATTCTTAACTGAGATCACAGCCTGCTACTTGATTTCCTTTCTGTTGGAGGCTTTGTACATGATATTACTAATCTAAGTCATTAATGAATGGACCTGCTGAATTGAGACATTATCACACTACACACTTCCATATGCTGGGAAATGGGACAGCTTGTACGTTTTGGACTCTGTTTCAGTCTTTACATGACTGATCTCTTGGGTATTAATGGTTGAGGTGAGCAGAAAAACTGCTTGCTATTTATTCCAGATTGCAATATGTCTCCCTTGGGTTGACAGGTCTGCATGCATGGTCTGTGTTTTGTTGCATACTATAGATCACAAATGCCATCAGCTGTTGTGGTCCCCTGCGGGATCTGATCACATATGGATTTATTTGCTTACACCATTTCTTCCAAACCTCTTGGTTTTCTTTTCTCTTTTTGCAAGCGTGTTGATCTATCTATCTATCTATCTATCTGATGGGGCCCAGTTCCGAAGCCTCCTCAGGAAAAACAATATTATGCACTCTGTATAATATTGCATCGGGGCAGTGATGTCCAGGAGGGCTTTATTTTGGATTAGGGAGAATATGGAGAATTTGTGGAGCAGCCCAAGATATATGGACACTTGAGGTGAAGTTAAAAATGCTGACTCAGCTCCCCGCCCCCCATCCACTGAAGCATTTTTCAAGGGAGCAGAGGCTGAGGAAAAGAGGCTGCTTGCTGGCATCATCTTCTTGTCATCTGGGCTACCTTTCACAAGAGGGCTGGGGCAACGAGAAGTCATTAGCAAGCAGCCTCTTCTCCTAAATGGAGCCTTGTAAGGGTTGGGACAGGAGTTGCTCCTGGTCAGACCTGAGCAAAATGCTGCGAAGTCTCTATGCAAAGTGGCACAGAGATGCAGGGGTATAGCAAGGTTGGAGTGGGCTAGGGTTGCCATATTCAAGCTTCTCAAATACAAATGGCCTAATTTGCACATTATGCAAATTATGCAGCAACTAATTTGTACTTTATTTGTTTGTTTATTTATTTGACAGATTTGTATACTTTTCCCTCCTTCTCTGCCCTCCCATGTGATCGGACCCAGAGTAAAATCTGGGCAATCTGGGCAGCGCATTTGAAGTCCGTGTAAATCTCTGTGGAATTTAGGAGCCAGGTGGAGGAGCCAGAATCCAGAGGCTACCCTAAATTCCGGGGGACATGGCAAGGCTAGAGTGGGCCCTGGGACAAAAAGTGAAGATGGCCCCTATCCCTTCCACGTCCTTCTTCAGAAAGGTGTGAGTAAGCTGTCATCCAGTTGATGCACCCCTCTTCCCTCAGGGCCTAGAAACATCCCCCCTGCTCATTCAATTATAGCTAAACCCCTGGTAGGAATGTTTCCAGTTACCTCCTTCCCTCTTTACGTCAAGCTCTTGCAAAGGCTTGCAAAAGGCTAACTCAAGGAGGAAAGGTTTCCAGCAGCTTTGCTCCTTGCACTGAGCCCTTGGCAAGGGTTCCATTTCATTCCATTGCCAAAGGTTCTCCCAGCCCCAACTCAGTAATGATTTTTCAAGAGGGTCAAGAAGGTTCAACAGGAAGGAGGTGGTGGGGAAGGTACTGTGTGCTGGATTGGGAGCTCCCAGCCTAACACTTGGCAACCTCTTCTTGCCTTGCCTTGCCTTGCCTTGCCAAGGATTTGCAAGCAAGGTGATAATTGATACGTTTTTTATTTGGTCACTGACCAGAAAAAGAATTAAAACCCACAATACATCAGAATATTAAATAAATAAATAAAATCAAAGCATAACATATTAAACCCAACAACTACAGAAAGGTTAAGAGGCTGTAGAAAGTATTACTTGCCTAATCCTATTAGCAATCAGAAGAAAATTGGCCACATTGTATGTAACTTCAGTATCTCAATCTGACAATAAATAACAACTACAGAATTCATCTGAATGGCCAGAACAATGTTTAAAATATGGAGCAAAAAGAGCGAACCGAAAATCTTTATAAAATTTACAATCTAATAAAAGATGAGTAATGGACTCAACCACTTTATTACCACATGGACAAAAATGCACTGAATTTGGGACTTTTTTGGGGTACCTGCTCTCCAGTACCACAGATGGGAGTGCACTGCAGTGAGTTAAATAGAATATTCTCCTATATTTAGGAACTACAAGCATATTTAAATATCTGGCAGGTGAAACCTCAAATAATGCAGACCATAAACTGATCTGTCAGACAAATGAGTATTCTTGATAAGGCACATCCAGTATCCTCTGCTTAAGACAAGCAAAATGAGCAACCCTTCTCTTTACCTGGTGAGGGTGGGGAGCAGCAGACACCTCTCCTACTCCTTTTTCTGTCTATGTCCTGCCTGTTTGAAAAGCAACCTGGAGTGCTGCTTTTCTGGAGTATTCCTGGAGTGTAGACTGGAGTGGCAGGAAGTGTGTTTCATCACTCCCAGCCCACCAACTGCCCCACCTTCTGCTTTCTGAGAGGGCAGGAGGAGAGCTGGTCTTGTGGTAGCAAGCATGACTTGTCCCCTTTACTAAGCAGGATCTGCCCTGGTTTGCATTTGAATGGGAGACATGTATCAGCACTGTAAGATATCCCCCTCAGGAAGAGCAGGAGGACCAGCTCTCTCTCCCTGGCATCTCCAAGATAGGGCTGAGAGAGATTCCTGCCTGCAACCTTGGAGAAGCCACTGCCAGTCTGTGTAGGCAATACTGAGCTAGATGGACCAAGGGTCTGACTTGGTATAAGGCAGCTTCCTATGCTCCCATGTTCAGAGGGTGGGATGTGGCAGGAAGAGAGAAGCAGGAAGGGCAGTGGCAGCTGGCGTGTCATAAAAAATGGTTGGGGGTGGGCAGTGGCAGATTCAGGAAGGGTGAGGCAGTGAGAGGCAGGACCAGCTCCATAGAGGTGACCAATCTGCTGTCTCTAGCAACCTGTTGTTGTAGGTCACTGCCTCGCCTCACCTCATTAGCAGGTTGTGCCTGACCTGGGGCATCTTTGCAATATTTGCGTTGTGGACAAATATGCGAGCAGAGCAAAAAGACACTCCTACAAAGAAGACAGCTGTGTGAGTGTGTGAGGCAGAGACCTTTGCAAAGCGCTGTTGAAAATATGGTGTATTATTTAAACACACAGATTCTTCTCCTATCAGGACCACCAACCTAATTATTAGCTCCTGCTGTCTCTTCCAAAATGGACAAAACTTCTGAAGAGATGGCAGGGTGTGGGGTGGAAGAGAGATGCACTGGGCTGGGGCAGCAGCAGCAATGAGGAGAGGCCAGCCCTTGGAGTTGCAGCTGAATCCATGCTGCTTGCCTGGCCTACAGCTCCAAGCAGTGGTACAGGCTGGAAGGCTGAGTGCACCTAGAAGGCGAGGCCAGGGAAGTAGAAGAGAGGTGGTGCTGGAGCTGGTAACTGGGGGAGACAGGGCCACATCAGTGCTTGTACTGCAGGGAGAGATGGGGTAGCACCAGGACTAGGCTCCAACCCAGGGGGCCAGGGCTCATGAAGGTGGGCAGGGTGGCATGCTATGTTCATCTCAAGCTGCAAAAGGCAACGAACCATCTCTGGGTACTTGACTAAAGATGGATAGAATTTGCAATATACATAGTCATGGATAATGGAAATTTTGTAAGACCATTTCAGAGAGGTAAATTTAAAGTTCTATTCATACGTTAGCTTACAAGGGCCGTGAACTCATGTACAACATCCAAAGCAGGAACGGAAGTCCCACCTCCTCCCCACATGTCGATCATTCTGCTCATCCCCCCCTTCCACACTGCTCATATTTACAGTTTTAATCTGCAGTAGCAAAGGCTGTAAGCATGATGGCAGGTACTGAAGCACCCAAGCCTGCTTTGGATGATGTATGAGAGTACAGCATCCTTTTAAGATAACGTGTGGATAGGGCCAAAGAGACTGGGAGTTCTTTATGCAGTTATGAGTGGTAGTCCAAATAGGTTTTTGACAGAACACCAGAGATGTAACACTATTCTAAAATGAGAAAGAATGGACATTCAAAGTTGGTATATTGTACAAATGGGAAAGCTTATATTAATTAATTTAATCAGAGACAAATAAAGTTTGAATCGGAATAACAACCTGATAAAAGTTGTTAGACATACATATATTTGCAAATACGAAAGACAGGCAGACATGGATGCTTTTGGATTCTGTCAAATTCCAGAACACATTTTAAAGTGCTGTAAAATTTGCATGAATGTGATATATATGTGAACCATCCACATAATGCACTAGATCTTATAGTCTACTTTTTAAAAAATAGAAGAGAGAGAAGGTGGGTGGGGGGGGGAGAGAATTCTTGCTGCAAGAACAGTGAAGATATATGAATATCCATGTGGAAAATGACTGCTTCCCAATGGCGTCAATCCTATAGTGTTGGACTGAGAATATACAGGGCTTTTTCTATTGTCAGCTAGACAATATTCTCTATTGTTGGATAAGGGAATTAGTCTTCTCCGGGTTTTATGGACCTTCCCCTTATTTGGCCAGCAATAACTCCTTGCATGCATACAGGGTGCCTATCACAAGCACCATCTCCCAAGTAGCATTTTATGATCAGATCTTTCCCATAAAAAGTTTCAGGAATGAAGGCTGCAGAATCTCAGTTCATTTTCTTAGGAGGAAAACCAAATCTGCATGCCTATCGGAGATGCATAGAAGATATTATCTAAACTTCCAGTGAATCACAGCTGACAGTGTTGCTATTTCTAGGCCAAAGAAGCGCTCTTTGAACAAAATGCAATCGCTGTGTCTTTTCAACCTACGCTTCAGCAGAGTGAAACAGCAGGATTCCCGTACTGTATAATAACTGTCAGAAACAATTTCTGCTCTGTAAGTGAGGTGAAGCAAAATGTCAAAATATTTGAATACATTTCATTGAGGATATCTTCTTTTAAATTAGTGAAGGCTGGAGGAAAAGAATCCTATTCTCTCTCATAATAAATATGCATAGAGCAGCGAGGGCCAAGTGAATTCTAATAAAGCTGAGTCCTAGCTTGTTAATGGTGTTAGAGAAACCACAACAATAAAACACAATAATTATGAGTTAAAGAAATGCCAGCCTTGGCCTTTTACTAGGATTCCTGAACGTATTATTCACAAGAAATTTAGTAGTCGAAAGTCACAGTGTTAATTACCATATTTTATAAAACCCCTTGTATAGAAAGGAGCAATCAGAGGAGGCAGCCCATAAGGATTCCAACCTGGATGTGTATATCTCATTATTAGTACAACTGTACTCTTTGGAACTCATTAGCCTTGCTACCTTAGCCTTGTTCATTCCAACGTGTGCATGAAACACCAGGAAAATAATGGCAAGGAGACCACTCTAGTAACAATCGTCCCACTTAAGGCTTGTCATCTTGTTGGAAATCAAAGCACATTCCCAGCTATCTAATGGAGTGAATCAGGTTCACAGAAATAATGATTCTCTTATTTTCAGGGTTTCGTTCATAGCACCTGACGATCCTTTTATCGTGCTTCTGTCACTGATTCAAATCCCCCCATATGAGAGTTAATTAAGAATATATCCTAAACCGCTAGTGCACTGGATTTATTACTAGAAAGTATCTCATTAATATAGGGGCAACTGCAGGAATGGAATGATGACTCTAGGTCACCAGTATGAAAATCTTGCAGATGTAGTAGGGATAGTGACATTGGGCATAGGTTTTATTTATTTACTTAGTGGAAATATTTGTATTCTGCCTCCCCACAGACTGAGGTGGCTTTCGACACTCATTAAAACAATGCATGATTCAAATTTAACCTCGAACATTTAAATGTTAATGTTCATTTTAAAATGTTAAAAGTTGCAGTGTTAACATTATACAATGATTCAATGCGAGGCATACATACAATAAGCAAGTGGTTAATTAATTCTTACTGTATAAGGACTAGGATCCAAAGAATTGGGGAAATAGTTCTGTACATTCGAGGAGATTTTAGACATTTGTTTCCTCCAAATTCTTCATGACAAACTATGGAAATGGAGGGCAGTTTTAAAAGCACTTTACTGGGTTTGATGTTGTTGGAGTTGATCTTTTGGGGTTTTATAATGTTAGTGTAGATTTTGGAGGTGTGTTGTATTTTTGGGGTGGGGAGGTTGTGTTTACTAATTAGCGGGTAGAATTTATTGTTGATTGTTGTTTTGGAGTTGACTGGTGGAATGATTTGTGGGATTCATCCTGTTTAGAATCATATGATGGTTAGTAGGGAGGTAGCTGAGATAATGAATGTGGCAATATATGCCTTGATTAACCCATTGATTATAAGAATGTGCTATGTTGATAGTCCTTTTGGACTTACTTCTTCACACTATATTAGATCATTAAGTGAATTACCAAATTTCATTCTAGAGGTAAGGTTGTTTGGGGGGTAGTTTAGGTAGATGGGGTGGGGTGGGGTGTCACATGCTTGAATGTGACTTCATGGGGGGGGGATCTGCACACAAAAAATCTAGAACGTCAGGGAGAAAAGAGGAAAGTCATTTTTTACATCAAGGGAGGTTTTTGTATGGACAAGCATTCAGTCCTTTAAAGTCCACTCCTGTCGTCTGAAGAGGTACAGCCCAAAGATACGTTTTACAATCTTCATGAAAATTCAGCCTTACTTCCTACTAGCTTTCTTCAAGAAAATGGCTCAGCTTGGAGCTTTTAACTCTGTTTACGAAAGATCAAATTAGTCTTACATTTAACTTACACTGATGTTTCTTTTTGGGACTTGCTAAATTGCTGTGACCATTGGCTATCCATGGAAGGAAAAGTAAACTGCAGATTTTAGAAACAAACACAGTAGGTAAGTATTCCACTAATGTGAAGGTGAAGAGTAACAGTGCACATGCCTAATGTCCTCATTGCAGAGGTAGACTAGGGCCTCAGCAGGGTTGTTAACCCTGCTTGCAGGAAAACCTCAGGAATTCATCTGGATCTATTCTGTACACCTCTGGGAATGGACCATCTTATGTTCAACCCTCCATTGATCTGAGTCTTATTTTTAACCCACTCTATCAGATATCAGGAGAATGATTTCTTATGAGCTGGTCCTCATACTATAGATCATTGTAAATTGACTTGGGATTATTTTGAAAAGTTTGCATATAAATCTAATAAATAAACATAATGTTCTTCAGCCTTTAAAAAAGCAGCCTATAGGAGAGTGTATAGCATGTCCCTTTGTTAACTGAGTGACTATTTATTACATTCTCTAATTAAACATAGCCATGCATAGTTAATTACTTATTGTTTCTGCCGATGTGATGTATGGCTCATGACTGTGAGCAGAAGCCCATGGCCATACAGGGCCGTTTTTACCTCAGCCTCCACTGTTATTGTCTTGTGGTTTGGAGAGTGTTTGTGTGTATATGTATGTGTGAGTGAAAGCGAGAGAGAATCCATCAAAGAGAAGGCACAGGGGTCGAAATCCAAAGAGCTTGTTCCAGCCCAGTGGAATATTTTACTTCTCTTTGTGGTGTGACCCCCAAGCAAATGCTAGTTTATCTATTTATTTATCATATTTTTATACTACCAGTAGTATAAGATACATACCTGGAGCCAAGCCATTGGAGGTGGAGCCCAAGTGATAATGATGTAATCTAGATTATGTCACCTTTGTGAGAGGGGTCAGGGAGGAGGCGGGGTTTTAAGGTTGATGTGACCACACTCCCCTGTTTGGAAATGGCCCTCTCCCTCCCCCAGGACAGACTTAGGCATGTTCAGACATGTCCTGAGCAGGTACATAACATACACCAATGTTTGGAAATGCCCCCCTCTCCCCAGAACAGGCCCAGGCATGTTCAGACATGCTCAGAGCAGGTGCAGAACAGGCCCAGACTGCCTAGCACCAATAAGAAATGGGTGCACCCCTCCATTGTTGAGTATGACTTTGTGACTCAATGATACAATGTTGAGTCACACAGCTCCTCATCTGTCTGAGGTGATGAGAAGTTTCCTCCAACCAAGATCACAGAAGAAGACTCTCTTCTTCTTAGGGCTGAGTCTCCTAAGACTCAGTCTCTTCTCAGTCTTAGAGGACGGAGTCTCCTCCCCCTCCTGCCCCTGGAGGCATAGCTGGCTGATGTATCTGGAGAGGTCCACTCCTCCATAGAACAAGCCTGGACATGCTCAGATCATAGCACCTGTGCCATGAGGTTTACCTACCCGCTGACATGTACAGACCAATAGGAATTGGGGCCACCCATCCAGAGCCTTCTGTATTACTGTGTCATTTAGTTTCTCAAAATGTCTGTGGTATAGCCACTTTACAAAAAGGTAACACTTTTACTGCTCACTTGACTGTGTGATCATGGAAGCCTGGCTGCCATATCAGCAGAGCCACAGGTAAATAGGTTTTTCATTGTGGGGTTTGGGGTATAGGCATTTAGAGATCAGTATAAGTGGAACTGAAAACTGTGCACTGTATTGTTTTTAGGAGACAGATAAAAACAACCAGGAGATCTGTCTTGGCATGCAACCTCTAGCCTTGGGGGATCTATCAGCACCAACAGACTTGCATATTCATGTCAGGAAAGTTTGGGTGTGTGTGTGTGTGTGTGTGTTTGGTGTGGAAAAGACATTAAAATCTCATTTCTTTTCTTCCCTTAGACTCACATACCTGTTAAAACTCCCACATCACTATGCTAAATGTACTGGGTTGGAAGTCAAGGAAACTGATTATGTTGAACCCAGGAAATGTCAGTCAGCTATGAAGAGACTAGTGTGGGCTAGCGTGTGCGCAATTATGAAATTTTATCTGCGCGGTTATGCACGCGGTTTATGTACAGCATGTTTAACTCAAGCTCCAGCTGAAAATGTACATGCCTGTGTGGAATACGCATAGAATCAAAATGCAGCATTCATTAAGAGGGTCTGTTCTAAAATGTGTTTTAAATCTATTTTGCATATTGTAACCATAATTTCATATGCTTAGAAATGTTTACATTTAAATCAACACTCTGTAGATGATGTATTAATTTTAATATCAAGGGTTTTTACTTCTGCCACCCGCAGCAAGCTCTAGAAAATATTCTGAAACAGGATGATATGCAGATGTTGGAATTTGTGAATACTGTAATTCAGTCAAGGAGTTATAAAAGCTTTCTGAAATCTATATAATAAATAAAGATACTTTTAAACTTGTGGGAAAAACGGCTCTGTGAACTTGTTTTGAAAAAAACAGGGCCATTTATTATTATTATTTCTTGTTTACGCAGTCAGACAGGTGTTATTGACTGGTTTGTTTTATCCAGACATCCAGTCCTTCCCAAGGACCTGGGGTGGCTGAATTTTATTGTCAATTGTTATAGATATCATCGCAGAATATAGGCTGTTCCCAGTAAAGTTGCTTTTGTAATTGGCTGATGGTGATTTCTGTGGCCTCTATGGTGTTGAGGTGGCTCTTCAAGGTCTTTTGGAACTGCACCCAGGGCGCCAATTACCACTGGGATTATTTTGGTCTTTTTCTGCCACAGTCTTTCAATTTCAATTTGTAGATCTTTGTATTTGGTGATTTTTTTCTATTTCTTTTTCTTCTATTCTGCTATCCCCTGGTATTTCTATGCCGATTATTTTAACTTCTTCTCGACTACAGTGATATCTGGTGTATTGTGTGGCAGATGTTTGTCTGTTTGTAGTCGGAAGTCCCATAATATTTTTACATCTTCATTTTCTTCAACTTTTTCAATTTTATGGTCCTACCAATCTTTGGCTACAGGTAGTTTGTATTTTTTGCAGAGGTTCCAGTGTATCATCCCTGGTACCTTGTCATGCCTTTGTTTGTAGTCAGTCTGTGCGATCTTTTTACAACAGCTGATTAGTAGGGATGTGCGAACCGGTTCGAATTTGAACCGGTTTGCATTCAAACCAGGGTGGTTCGAAGGTTGTAATTCGAACCGAACCAGCCATCAGGTTCAAGCTGCAGGTTCAAATTCGAACCGAACCAGGGGGTGGTTCGATTTGGACCGGTTCAAACCGGTTTGAACCAGTTCAGACATCCAACCTCGCTCTGGGCCACCCCAGCACCCTCCAAGTGCAGTTATGGGGCTGCTGAAACCAGCATTCTTCCCTCTGGAGAAAAACCTTAAAGCCACTTGTGGGGTGCTGGGGTGGCCCAGAGTGAGTGGTGGTCTAGTGCAAAGAGGGTGCCAACCACCCCCATGGGTTGCTAACCCATGGAGTACTGGGTTTTGTTGTTTCTGAAGTGTTCTGAGTGTAGATTCTTTGGTAGCATATAAGATTTTCAATGACAAACCATGAATCCACTCTCATCTGCTAACCTTAAAGACACATAAACTTCAAAAATCACTTAAAAATCAGCCCTTTGCCCAATTCCTTTCAAATAATTCTGATAGCTTCCTTGCCCACCTTGGGAACTACCACCCACCACACTCCACTCTAGGACATGCCTTTCTCCCCGACGTGAAGCTATACATTTGCTGCAATCCTCATTATTCTCTATGAGGAATTCCAAAATAATTTTAAAATTCACCAATAATCATAGGAGTGTCTGATTGCCTTGGAACTTTGTGGATAGTAGGCATCCTTGGTTGTCTACCACCCACCCCACTTTTATGCCCCTAGGTGCTCCACAATAGGGGATATGGGCTGGTTCATGTTCCATTATACCCTATGAGAAAAATAAAAATATTTCAAATATTCATTAAAAAATCATAGGGGTGTCCAATTGCTTTGGGGTTTGCATGGTTGTTGGCACCCATGGGTGCTCCATAATAGGGAATAATGGGCTGGTTGGAGTCCCATTATACCCTATGAAAAAAAAATAAAAATAATTTTCAAAAATTCATAAAAAAATCGTACGAGTGTCCAATTGCTTTGGGGTTTGGGTGGCAGGTACCCCTGGGTGCCAGCTACCATCCTACCAATTTTTGGATGTCCAAACCAGTTCGAACCTGTTCGAACCAATTTGAAATGGTTCGAATTCAAACTGAACCAGGAGAGGTTCGAGCAAAACCAAAACCGAACCACCCCCTCCAGGTTCTAACCTGGTTCGAATTCGAACCTAACCGGGCAAACCAGTTTTGTGCACATCCCTACTGATTAGGTGGTCCACAGTTTCATCTGCTTCTTTACAAGGGCGGCACTTGCTGTTTGTTATTGACTTTTCAACTTTTGCTCTTAATGCATTTGTTCTTAGTGCCTGTTCTTGCGCAGCCAATATTAAACCCTCTGTTTCTTTCTTCAAGTTGCCATTCTTAAGTCATTGCCAGGTCTTGGTGGTGCTGATTTTCCACTTATATTGTGCAAATATTGACCATGCAGTGGCTTATTTTTCCATTTTTCTGCTCGGTTCTTAACTTGTTCTTTCTTGTAGGCCTGCTTTGTTTCATTGGTGTTGACTAGTTTTGCGTTATTGACCATTTTAAGTGCATCTTCTTCACTGTCCTTTATATATTCTTCAGGCCTCTTTTCTCCTCCTCTACTGTTTGATGGACTTGCAGCATTCCTCTTCCACCTGAGCTGCGAGGGAGGTCTAGCCTATCGACATCACTGCAGGGGTCCAGAGCATGATTGATGGTCATTATTTTGGTGGTCTTAGGATCTAGCGTCTCTAGCTCTGCCTGGATCCAGTCTATTATTCCTGCAGTGTATCTGATAACAGGTATAGCCCAGGTGTTTATGGCTTGTATGGTGTTCCCGCCATTGAATTTGGACTTGAGGATTTTTCTAACTCTCCTGGTGTATTCACTTCCAATTTTTCTTTTAACTTCAGTGTGTGTGATGTATTTGTAATGTTCTTTCTCTTCCAGGTTCTTGATCTTGCTTCCATTGGGCAGTTCTATTCCTTCTGTTTTTGTTATTTTCCCTCTGTTCATTATTAATGCAGCACACTTGTCTAGTCCAAATGCTATATCGCTACTGAATATACGGACAGTATTTAGCAGTGATTCGATTTCTGACTGGGACTTTCCATATAACTTCAGATCGTCCATGTACAGCAGATGGTTAATTTTACTTGATGTTTTAGATGTTTGGTATCCGAGGCCTGTTTTGTTTAGTATTTGTGAAAGTGGGGTCATGGCGATTACAAACAACAGAGGGGATAGTCAGTCCCCTTGGAAAATTCCTCTTCTAATGCTAACCTGTCCAAGTGTCTCGCCATTGATTGTTAACTGTGTACTCCACATGCTCACTGCTTTTTTTTTATAAATATCTGAATGTTTTTGCTGAAACCAGCTGTTTCTAAACATTTTAGTATCCATGTGTGAGGCAATGAATTGAAGGCTTTCTTGTAGTCAATCCATGCAACACTTAGATTGGTTTTTCTTCTCTTGCAATTTTCTAAAATCATTTTGTCAATCAGCAGCTGGTCTTTTGTGCCTCTGGTGTTTGGGCAATTTCCTTTCTGTTCAACTGGAAGCTGTTTGTTAGTTAATAAGTGTTGCATCACTTCATCTGCTATTATTCCAGTTAATAATTTGAACATGGTTGGCGGGCAGGTTATTGGTCTATAATTACTTGGAAGTGCACCTTTTGCTGGGTCTTTCATGATGAGATGAGTTTTCCCAGTTGTTAGCCATTGTTCAATATCACGTCCTTACAAAATGTGATTGAACTGTTTTGATAGTTGTTTATGAAGGCTTGTTAGGTGTTTAAGCCAAAAGCCATGCAGTTCATTGTCACCTGGCGCAGTCCAATTTTTAATTTTCTTTGCTCTTTCACTTATTAATTCTGGTGTTATTATTAGATCTTGCATTTGTTGGTTACATTTTTTGACCTCTTTCATCCAGCCTGCATTTTTATTATAATCTATTGGATTGTCCCATAATTTCCCCCAGAATTGCACTGTTTCTACTTTATTTGGTGTTTCTGTGTTTCTTGCAGTTTCTCCTTCTATGCTTTGGTAGAAACGTCTCTGATTCGACTGGAATTGGAGATTCTGCCTGTGTTGTGTAGTTCTGGCTTCACATCTGCTAAACTTCTTTGACACTGCTGTTATTTGCTGCTTTATTATTTCCAGGACTTCTCTAATTTTCCTTCAATCTAGGTGGTATTTTTCGATCAGATACTGTTTGGTGTTTTCCAGCTTCTTATCTTTCATATCTTTCAATTTACTAGCATCTGATCTAAGCCTCACAATTTTATTTTCTAATCTAATCTTCCATTTAGGTGATGTACTACTTTCTTTTTTTACAGGTCCATTGATCTTATATCCAAGCTCTTGTGTTGTTATTGTTGCTACACTGTACATTAGTTGGTTTGTTTTTTGCAAATTATTGGTTGTTATTTCTGCAAGTGCAGCATTGACATCTTTTAATACCTGAGCAGGTTGTTTTTTGGCAACTGTTTTTAGAGCTGGAAGTCGAACCCTGGTGGTTGTTTGGTTCATGTGCTCAGTTATTTTTTGCTTTAGTTCTTGTTGCTTTTCTGTAAACGGCATTTGGGTTTTTGAGGTGAAGGCAAAGGGGAGGTTGCCTGGTTTTGATTTTGAAACAGTTCAGCAACAGTGGCATCCTCTATTTCCAACACCTCCTCCACCTGCGCCTGAGCAACTGCTTCAGTTGGTGGTAATTCTTCTTCCATGTCTTGAGCCTGTGTTGCTCTTTGCAGTTCTTCCAGCTCAACTCCTGTGAATACTTTATTTCTTATTATGAATCTTCTCTGGTCTGCTAGCCTTTGTTCTGTTATTTCTGTATCTGGATGCTTCTCTTTCCAAATTTGGTACATTCTTTTAAAATAACCTCTTCTAGTTGGACTAGACTTGTAATAGCAGATCATTATTTCCTTGTTGGCATTTTTCGTATATTTTTTTCGGTTAAGCGACGTTTCTTCCAGTAACTTTGCTGTCTTCAGCCCTGGTTGCTCAACTGAAGATCCTGAGTCCTGTTGCCCACTTGCCACCAGATGTCCAGGGACTCCAGCACCTGGCACGGTCCTTGTTGACCCGGGCGACGACCGATCCGGTATAGATTTATTAAAGTTACGTCTCACCATATTGTTGATGGGAGAGGCACTCTTTGTCTGGCTCCTCTGGTGAGACCTGTCCAGTATGGTTGGACCTCTGGCATAGCTCTCACCTTCCTCAGAGCACGCAAGCCCCACAACCACGCCAAGTTAGTAGTAGTAGTAGTTGTTGTTATTAGTGCTATTTACACAGTCTACCAGATGTTATTGACTGGATTTGGTACTTTAATTATCGGGCCCTTTCCAAGGGTCTAGGATAACTAAAGAAAAATTAAAGATAGTGTTGTAGTATTTGTGCTTTCCCCGAGTAGTGTGGCCTTCTGCAGCTGATGTGTTGTAATTATATCGATGCCCAAGGTGTCAGGATGGTGTTCAAGTTCTTTTGGTACTGCACCAAGGGCACCAACAACTATTGGCACCACTACTGTTTTCTTTTTCCAGAGCAGCTCAGTTTTGATCTGAAGGTCCTTGTATTTAGTTGTTTTCTTTAGTTGTTTTTCACCAACTTGTCTTTCCCCTGGGATTGCAATATCGATTATCAGAACCCGATTCTTCTCAATGATGATGATGATTTACATTTATATACCACCCCATACAAAAAAAAAGTCCCTGGGCGGTTCACAATGTTGACCTGTAGCACACAAGTTCCCTTGTGGTTGGGGTGTGGCTGGTCAGTGTTGAAGCATGATAAGATTCCTGTGTCTTATCTGGACTTGGGAAATGGGGACCCAGGGTTGCTTTTGTGTTGAGTTCTATCATGCCAGCTGCCTTGTGGTTGGGGTGTGGCTGGTCAGTGTTCAAGCATGATAAGACACGTATGAGTTATACTGTAGGGCCACTACAGGGTGGGGTGGGGAGCAAAATCAGAAAGCTGTCCAATCAGAAAGTGCACTCACAGGTCCTTATTTTTAAAATAAAAATCTTTACTTATTCTTATTGGTCTGAAGTTCAATTTTGATGTAACAATTCATTAAACTGAACAATGGGGTTCGAATACCTATCCTTACTCTGGGTGTGGGTGTGGCTGATTAAGTGAAATACATACATTTTTTCAAATTTTTAATTTTAATTCTTTTAAATATTTATTCTGGAAATAGGACTATAGGTTACCATTAAGTATATTTATTTTGTTTTTCTCTCAGGCTCTGATACTTGTGACTAGTTTCCCCCCGCTTTCCTTTTCCTCTTCTTTTTAAATAAGATTCTGTAGTAAGTAGGGTCTACTCTCTTATTTTATCTATCTGATGTACATTATGACTTCCAAAAACAACACCAAAGCAAGAATTCAAGCCTGGAGAATTTCTATTTATCCCCCAACTCCATGCACCCCTACTCTCCCTTTTCTGTAGACAGGTGTCTCAACAACAACTTTTCTATGCATCTGTAAAAGGTGAACTGCTAAACATTTTTCTCCCCCTCTTTCCTCCTAATTATTCCTACAGTGTATGTTTAGGGTTGTTGTGGGTTCTTGTTGGTGGGTGGGTGGGATGGGGGCATATATCTGAGCATATACATATTGAAACATGTTTTTCATGTTCAGCTGCATGCAACACTAAAGCCTTACCCCCTGAGATGAATAGTAGGCAGAGTCAAAATGATGATGATTCTGTAGGTAGGTATACTTTCCCTCTGCTAGTTTTTTAATTATTATTTTTTGAGGATAATGCATATCAGTAAGTTTATATTTTGTCTTCTGTTGATGACTTTGTCCTTATGCAAAGGACTAAATCACCACTGCTTGAGTTCCTGACTCCTGAAACTATAGAGGATGAGCAACTGATGACTGGAGATGCACTTAGGTAATTTTGCAGCCTGTACCTAAAGGCCTTTGGAGCCCCCCGCACCCCGGCTGGAGCCCCCACCCCGGCTGGAGCCTCCACCCTGGCTGGAGCCCCCACTGCAAGTTAAGCATCATCACCTAAAGGCCTTTGGAGCCCTCCGCAAAGGCCTTTAACATATTCCCATCCCACATACTTCGTTATTTCTCCACTCCCTCCTCTGTCTCTAAAGCACCCTACACAGGTCACAGTCACACACAGCTTGCCAGTGCAGTGTGGACCAGCAGTGACCACACCACCAAGGACAGACTAAAGAGGATTTGGGGGTCCCCAGTGTTGGAAGTGAAGGACTTTGCGCTGTCTCTTGTCTCAAAGACAGTGGAGGACAGACTAGTGAGTCAGAGGGCTAGAGGGTCAAGACATTGGTCATCCCTTCTCTACTGCTCTGACACTATCACTTTGGAATGTAGATTGCTACTCTTAGGGACTAACTTCCTTCCTTCCTGCTTTGCACGTCCTCTTCCTCTCTCCCCTTCTCTTCCCTTCCTTCTACCTTGCAACATGCAAGCTCCTCTCCCCTGCACCATATGTACAGAGATGCAGAATCCATCTGCATCCAGCTAGCTAGCTAGATTAGAGATCCTAACTCCTCACTTTCCTATCCAGAATGGAGTTCTCTAATAAATACCACTTATATTGATTTGAAACTATGAACTGGCTCCAAGTTACTTCACTCTCAGCATACATGCATGCCTAACTAAATTCCGCTGTGTTGTGCCTCTGTGCACTCTGCTATAATGAAAAAGGGTTTTTCTACTAGAGAGAATTCCCAACCCCAGGGGGTGTGGAGGCCCTGGACCCTAGCCCCAAAGTCCAGGGGTAAGAGCACCACTGCTGATGACACAGGGTAAACTGCTGCATTGTAAATATAGGAACTAACTATTGTCTAGACATTAATGGTAGGGCTTTTGTGTAATTCTATATATTTCTGATTACAGAGGAGCCTATATTGTCTACAGTTAGCCAGGCAGATGTTCACGGAGTTGCTGTTAATACTCGGAGGTATCTGAGATTATTACAGATGATGAGCTGCCTGATAAATATATCAATTAACTATCATTTAGATTAGTAAACATTTATGTGAAAGGTTTTTGTGGCACTTAACATACACACTTCTTTCACTACGGGTCTGCATAGGAGCAATTTGCAACAGATCCAGTTCAGATTTGGAGCACTCTTCGGAGCTGCTATGTATAAAAGCCATTGTGGTTTAAAAGATATCACCAGCAGAGCTCTTCCTCTTCCTCTTAGGTCTTTGCTTACACTTATGAGGCTTCTGTTGGCTCACAACCTTTCTTTTAAGAGGGCAGGGAGGTCCAGTTAGGGGCACACATGATGCCTTTTGTTTTCTTTTGATACACATGAGGCCAGATCCTTCTTGTGAGGCTGTGGTATGGTCCATTTTATTCACAACAGCTTGAGTGATGTGACCAATCACGTCTTTAGCAATGCCTCGAGATGCTGTTATAACATGTGGCTTAAGGATCTCCAACCCCTTTATCAAAAGGGGGCAGCAGTCCAAAAAGGAATATACCCCCTTTACCTGCATCATACATGATTGGTGCACCCACATAACCGGTGAGGGCCCTTACTGCCTGGGCCCTGTAATCATTTTTGTAAAGAGTCAGGTCACCATAACTTTTCAGAGTTGGTATTTTTAAAACTGCACACCTCTCCGGGGGCGAAAGTGTAGCTTCACAATCACCTTGCCAAAATGGAATGGTACATTTTTGTTCTGGTCCATCTTTATCTCTACAGTTATGATGTCAATGTGGTGTTTGCTCACAGGACTAAAGTGGGGCTTGTCATAAACAATGTTAACATGTTCACTGTTCTTCTCTTGAAGAGGGATGTTTTGCAAAAGGGGCACAGAGTGGTTTCCCACTATCTGATCTACAATGTCAGTATAAACAAACTGTGTGTTAAACCCACCCGTTATGTCTGCATGGAAAGGGGATATTTTGGTGGGTGTGTTAGGATGGAGTCCTAATATGTGGGCTAATTAAAGCTTCCGCAGAAAAGGTATAGGCATTGGCATGACTCAGAAACTGGATATGTGTATTCACAGAGTTATAAAGCAAGTTTGTACCCTCCAGGGCAGTCTTGGTGCTTGTAATTTCATTAATATCATCAACCAAATCTGTAATGGTTGAGTAATACCCTTTTTGTAAACTGAATTGCTTCTTTAGTCCCTTGACATATTCAAAGGGGGCATCCTCTGTAATAGTGTTCCAGTTGTGTGGGTACTGCATCTGTCAGCCGTTCTACACCTGTTTGCAAAGGTTTGGAGCAGGCACTCCAAAATGTTGTTTTACTCTGCCATGACCTTTTGTATCTAGAATTTTTTCAACCCTGTACACCTTGCTCACCCCCACTTTAACTTTCAGTATTTCTTCAAGATAGAAGCTGCCATGAACTGCCTCACTCATGTAATCTTTTAACAAGTAGACAGGCCTTTTGGTTCTTCTGATGGCTTAGTCCACTATAAACAATTCAGTGGTGTAGTTCTGTTCACAACCTTTCTCAAAAATTCCTTTATTTTTGAAATCTCTCTCTCTCTCTCTCTCTCTCTCTCTCTCTCTCTCTCTCTCTCTCTCTCTCTCTCATAGGAGTCATGGCTTTTTTGTGGATAGTGTTACCATAAACTTTCCAAACAGCCAGATCATTGGTAGGGTTAACATCCACAGGCCTGGTTTGAATGGTTCTGTGAAAACTGTGGTTATAGCTCTTTAGGAGTTAAGCTAAAACACTGATATACCTGAAGGTGTTGTGAGCTGTAAAATACCTCCACATTCTAGTTTTTAAAGTTCAATTAAAACATTCTGCCACAGCTGCTTTGACATCATTGTTCATGACAAAATGGTGTATTCTTTGTTTCTTTAATAGGACACCTACTGGTTTATTTAAAAATTCACTCTCTCAGTCTGGAGCTTTCTAGGTTTTTGACCTTCTCATAAAATAGCTTTAAAAGCTGCTGCCACTTCCTTGCCCATTTTGTCTTTTAGAAGTACACCCCAAGTGTATTTAGATAGATTATTCACAACAGTAAAAATGTTTTACTTGTATCCATTGTTGTATTTAGAAAAATGTTGCATTTCCACTAGATATGCCTGCCATTGTACATCAGCCCCTGAAACAACCATCTTGTTTCTTTTAAAATGAATCCTCACTACCTGACACATCACGTCAGACAGATTAGAAGCTGTGTGACTCAACAATACACAAAATGGAGGAGTGCTCCCATTTCCTATTGGTGCTGGCCACTCTGAGTCTGTTCTGCACCTGCTCTGGGTATGGCTGAACATGCCTGGGTCTGTTCTGGGGGAGAGGGAAGGCCATTTCCAAACAGGGAAGTGTGGTTACAATATTCCTAAAACCCCAACTCCTCCCTGAGGACACCTGTCTGACTGTGTAAACAACAACAACAACAACGATAATAGTAATGATGATAAAATTCAGCCTTCCCAGGTCCTTGGGAAGGACTCGATGTCTGGATAAAACAAACCAGTCAATAACACCTGTCTGACTGTGTAAACAAGAAATAATAACTAATTCTTAATCAGAGGATCAGAATCAGGGTACCTGGAGCAGAACAAATAGCCACTGCAACAGCGTTCCAACACAGCTCTCTATATGGGATGGATGGATTTGTCCTAATGACCACATTATTTACTCCAGCCAGTGAATCTCCAAATATAGCCTCCATGGAAAATTGGGCTGGGGCATGTGAAATGGAAGGGCACTTATGGCAGCACTGAGTCTCAATTGTTTAGTCAGCAGTGCCCAGGTACTGCCAGTTTCAGCAACTCTTCATGCTTTTCTTGAGTTTCTACAAGCAACTCTCACACAGGCAAGGATGTTCCACATGCCTTGAAGATCACCACTGAGGCCTACTGCAGCAGCACTGACCAGGGGGGAGCCTGTTACTTACAGTACTGTTTGTCAGGCACTCTGGAGAAGCACAGGTGACCTGGAAGGATAAATTAGGCAAGCCCATAGAGAAACAGCACCCGCAGAGCAACAGCAGTGCCTTTCCTGTGCCTTTCCAGAGTGTATGATAAACAGGAATATAAGTAACAAAGGCAGTGGTACCTACATGAGGATGCAATGAGAGGGGAAACTTACCCTGCTACCTGCCTTGCAGCTGTCACAGGGGCCATGCAAATACAGAAAGGCTGGCAATCCCTTTTCTGTGTGTTGCCCGCAGAACTCACTCCTCCACTGGTCTTGTCCAATAATCACTGTGACTGTTTCAGTTGCATCCCTTTCCTTCTTATGAGGGCTAGCAGATAGGGAATTGACACCTTGTTACTCTGGCTGTCCACTCGCATACCGGGATGGGGCAAGGGGTTATCTACTGCAACACTCCTGGTGGTATATGTCTTACCCATGGTCTTGTTCCTGAGACTTATGCTCCAGGGAAAGAAGGCTACTTGGATATATACTTACACATTCAAGAAGTCCCAGGTTCAGTCCTTGGATATGAGCTCACAGGGGAAAGAGCTGGGAAAGCAGTGCAGACATGTATATACCTGAAGGAATGCTGTGATTTAGCCAGTCACAGGGAGTGGTCCAAGGACTGACGTAGGTAACAGACAGGGGCACATGGATTCATGATGACTTCCTTGAGCTTGGCCCTTAGTTTTGCTTAGCTTTCCATCCAAAACAATAAACAGGATCTGTTTTACCCTGAGCAGCGTCTCTTCCAAAAGATAAAAGAAAAGCTGGACAACAATATTGACAAAAGAAAAATGCAAGATAGAGAAAGGCCTAAAGCTAGATATGAAATGGTTATGTGCCATAAATACAGTAACGGCTCCACAATTATAAATAAAACTAAGGCTGTAAAATCTGTGATTGAATAATAAAGACAGTAATGATGCAAATAATTGGCAGACTTGAATAACGGTGTTATACATAAATGTGATTCTGTATGGTTGTTCTCACGACCTCACAGTGGGGTGGGGAGAGTGCGGGGGAAAGGCAAGATCTATCTTACCTTCCCGCCAGACGCTCTGTGAACTGCTGTGGGATGAGCAGCTCATATGCCCACACGAAACACACTGCTCCTGGCCGTGCACTGTTCTGGAGGCCGGGTGAATTCAATGCAGCCTAGCCTCTAGATAGCCCTAAATGAACTGCACGCAGAATGTGGTGCATTGAGGGATTCCCCCTCAGCCACGCAATTGGGTAGACAGCCCAAGCAAATACACGGCCGGGGACCTGGGTAGAAGGGTGCGATCGTGCCCTTACATCCAGGTAAAAGGCCAGTTAAAAAACGTGGGCAACCTGGCGGGGCAGCGCCGGAATTGTCCCAACCTGGGTGCTTCACATGAGCAGCCCTACCCCAGTAGGGCTGTGCAAGCCCAGGAGGGCTGCTCATGTGAACAGTCTCTTTGGGTAGTAAAGTGCAGAGGGATTCCCATGGGTCACCCATCCCCCTGAGCGGCCTCTGCCTGTGCACTGCTATGCACACGCTGAGAAGGATGGCTCCATTGAGCCATTTAGGAATGATGCTACACAAGGCTGCTGTGTCTGTGTGGGGAATAATATTACCCGTTCTGCAGATTTAAAATAAAACTTAAAGTGGCATAATGAAGTGTATGTAATTATGGCTGAGTGAAAAAGAGGGCAGTTTTAAATATATCTGCCAAATTGTAAAAGGAAAAAGACTGTTTTGCAGCAATTGATTCTGTTCTTACAGAAGAAATGAGGGTCTACTTAAAAACAAAAAAATCCACCTTTACCCTTAAATTATCTTATTGAATTTGACAACTGCCTTAGAATTCTGATGATTATCTCACTAGAGACCAAGGTACATACAAGGATGCAGAGTACTTTAAATTAGGCAAGTACTTGGCTATTGTTCTGTGAAGGCTTTGTAAATGTTAACTCCTATGTTTTGTTTAAAAAAATAATAATCCACAGGCACAAGTTACTTTTCTTTTAAAAGGAAGCTCAACATTCATAAAGCCAAAATGATATAAGAAATGTTGCGAACTGAATTTTTGTGCCTATCAAAAAACTAAAGTTACAATGCAAACCAACATTTCAACAGGATATGCTCAGACGGAATTCCATCTAATAAAATAATAGCTAATAAGAAAGCAGAAATTTTTTCATTATAAAATAAATGCTGGGTTTACACAATCACAAGCATTTTGATTCAAAAGTTAATAATGGTATTCACATGACCGGGAGGCAGGGAGGGTGGGTGGGCGGGCAGAAAGCTCCCCTAAACTTACCTACCCCCAGATGATTCCTCAACGTTGGTGGGAAGCACGGACACCACTCCCACATGATCCATTCTGCTGCACACAACGTGGACCTCCATAGGCCGGGAAAATGCATCCTCACCTCCACATACCCCACAATGCACCACGCAATGAGTGTAGTGCACAGGGGGATACCCCCATGAGATAGGAGCTCTAGGCGCCCATCTCTCTGTGCATTTGGGCTGCAAGCAGCCCGAGCACACGTATGATTCCAGCACCAGGGTTAAGGGCGTGCTTGCACCCTTAACCTTGGCTAAAGCCTGGGCTTAAAAGTGGGGTTAGGTGGGTAGGCCGTGCTGGGATTTGCACAGATCCCAGCACTGCACGAGAGCAGCCTAACCCAGGCTGAGCTGCCCTAGTTAGGCTTCTCGTGAGAACTGCCATAATCCGTATTAGTGACCCTGTGAAGCTGATTCAGTCTTGGTTATCTATCATGGTTGAATGCTGGTTAACTTGGGTAGTTTGACCAGGATTGCCCTAAAATGCTGATAGTCACCTCCACAGGGCTTATTAATCCTGATAAACATTTAAACCTGCTTCTTGTGGTTGTGTGAATGCAGCCAAGCTATTTTAAAAGGTGTTAGTTGTTTGTACGAGCAAGACGCTCAACAAATGATAGAAATGTGTTTTGAATGTGTCCATAAAGATGGATAACAGCCCAATGGGTAAGTGAGTGCAAATCTCAGCTTTTCTTCTGAAAAGAAAGTTGCCTCACTTTCCTTTCCATTGATAGCTAGCAGGCAACCTCTTTTTATGTCATGCCTGCTCACAGCCCTGGTTTTATGTCTCACAGCCCTGGTTTGGGTTAATATAAGTTGATCAAAATACTCTTATCCTTTATGACTGGAACTCTGATCCTTATTTACCATCTTGAGCAATTCAGAATGGTAATGTATAATGCTGTTTTATACTTCTTTTGATGCGACTGGGAACTCTGCTTTCCTGGTCAAACTTTTCTTTATATTGGATCTGCGTTCTTCAAAGCTTTTGCTCTAAATGCAGATGAGAACAAGCAGAATGAGCAAGCTCTGCCTGTAAATAGGAAGAAAAGTTTGTACAGATTCATATTAAGTGCTTCCTAACTGGTAACTTCCTGTAGACTCCCAGGAGCCTCAAGCCAGCTTGGGATAAAGAAAGTGATGGGGTAACGTCAGCTAGCAGAGCACCCCCCTCCAGTGAAATCAAGTTGCTAGTAGATACAAGTAACAACAAAATACTCCTAAAAGGGACAAGTGTATGGGTCTGTCCAGAGCAGTCTAACATAACATTGTGCACAACATAGGTCTATGCAACATAAGGGTTGAGGGCCAGATCTGACCCATGGGGACTATTTTGCTGGCCCCCAGATAGGAGTATTCATGACTCCTACTCCAGCACCAGCAGCAGTCATGAAGAGCCCTTGGCGTGTCCCAATGACAAGCAGCAGCAACAGCTCAATGTAGATGTCTGCTTGAAACCAGATGAGATGCATGGGTCAGCAATGGACCCACGAATGAGTGAGCCAGTTGCTGCTGCTTGAGCAGCAGCAGCAGCAGCAGCAGTGAACGGAGTGGGCTGGAACAGCAGCAACCACAACATCAGGTGGGCACAGACAGAGCACACCCCAGAAAGGTAAAGGGTCACTCTTTTGGTCAGTTCCCTCTACTCCGAGGAGACCAGCCTGTGTCTTCTACAGCAGGGATCCTCAATGTTGGGCCCCCAGATGTTCTTGGACTTCAACTCCCATAATCCTCAGCCAAAGGCCACTGGGCCTGGGGATTATGGGAGCTGAAGTCCAAGAACATCTGGATCCCTGCTCTACAGGCACCATCCTATGCATGTTTACTTGGAAATATATCCCACAGTGTACCCAGTAAGGCTTACTCCCAAGTAAACATGCCTAGGGTTGCAGCATGGAAACAAGAGCAACTTAGGGAGAGGAGAGGACTTGGCATTTGTTTGCGACTGGCATGCACCCCAGGTGCCCCATTGACTGAGCAGGAACAGGGCTTATTTTCTGGCCACTATCCTTAGTTAAGATGGTAGGTTCCTTGGCAGAGGGAAAAGAGCCACAAGAAGCTAATAATCGGTCTCATTAATTTTAATGTATTAATTAATGTGTTTGAAATTTACCTCAGCCCCCACACATCACATCATGCTGAAAATTGACCTCAGCTCCAGCCCACCAGAGCATTTGAGTGCAACCGTGGTCTAGACCATGATTCAAATGCTGGCTTAAGCTCAAATGTTCTGGGTGCTTTCCAGATTACCTGCTGTTCAGTGGTAGTTTACTTTGGCTTGACAGATTAGTTTGAAAATCGTTTTGAAAATATAAATAGAGGTCATTGCACAAAGCCACCAGCAGGGGGAGCAGTCTTTTCTAACTTGCCGAACCTCCCTGCAATGGGAAAATACAATGTATTTAATACAATGTATAAACAAATTGTATTTAAAAAAAAAACTTTGTAGCACTGTAACGAAGCAATAAAACCCCAAAGAAGGCATCAGAAATGTGAACAGCACCTTGCTGACAGTGCAGGGACTGTGATGCAGAAACACAGGAAGTACAGAAGGACACTTAACAGACACATAGTGACACTGTTGTAGTGTCCAATCCGGAAAGCCCCCTGAATTCAGCAGGTAATATGTCATTGCAGACTGGAATCTAGTAGGTATAAGGTAAGGTTGTTGTGAGTCATCACTTGAGTTGTTGTGAGTCATCACACTATATTGGAACATGCAAATAAATGTACATGTGCTCACCACCACCCCTTTAATGAAAAGCAGTATCATAAATTTATCTCCCCTTCAGGGGAAAAAGCATATTGGAAGAGCAGTTTTTATTGAAAAAATAACTAGATGGGAAAGGCACCCCTTTCCTGCTCTCCTTGTTGTACTTCAGAACTTGTATAAGTATAATACTAGGAGGATCCCTAGATACCAACTTTTTTTCTGCCAGGGCTCCTGTGACTTTAGCAGATTTCAAAGCTAAACCCAATGCATATTTTAAATGGAACTTATTCCCAATTAAATGTGCATAGGGTTGCAGTCTTAATCTTGCATGGAGAAATTCACCATGTGAAACTTTCCCCATCACTGCATTTTCATGTGAAGAAACCTATTGTGCAATCACCCATTAAAAGACGCTGAAGCCCTGGCAGAAAAAGCTGACAGCCCAGAAGGATGGGCCATAAACTAATACAGCTGTTGGTTTAAAGTATAGTTGACCTTCAAAACTCGCAGTAACTATTCTAAAATTAAGTACAAGGGTAACTTATGAATGAGATGAATAATCAGAAATATTTTAATGACTAAATGATGTACCCATTCATTATTTTTCTACTTCTCAGTCTTAATAAACGTCCCAGGGATAATTAACTGCATTTCTGTGTTTATAGGAAAGTGGCACTTCATAAATATCAAATTGTGCTATTATCACACGTGGGCTGAGTTTCTAAGAATGCATAAATCTGGTAATTACCACTAGAACTATTTGTTAAAATGAGGAAGCAGATTTAAAAAAAGAGAAGACTGTCAGGTAATCATTACAATTCTAGAAGCAATATAGCAAACAGAGAAATCCTTCTTCCCTCAATAGCCTTTTCTTGACTTCTGCCAATGGTAAATAAGGCAGTATCCTCCAGGGGAAGCCTGATGTGCTGAGGCAATTTTTCACTTCATATAAGACAAATTTAAATGAAAAATATGAGTCTGTTTTCAATCAGTTTATTAATTTTATGTGAGGCCACATTAAAATATAGTGCAATATAGGCTCTGGTAATTACACCATAGTCTTGGCTTTCATTCAAAATATACCAAAGTAAATTCCTAGCCTGTGTGGTCAAAAGACTACAAAAATTTGACATTGTCTAGCCAGAGTTAGGCATTTCTGAAACTCATTGGTTTAAAAAGTAAAAAATAAATGGTCTGTAGAACTCTGTAGAGCTAGCTTGTGTGTTCAGTGTCAAAATGATGCAGTGGATAAACGTAAGACTCGTTTACAAGATCAAAATCTGGGTAGGAGGAGTGCGGAGGAGAGAGAGTGATCATGTAGGAGGTGGGAGCAGGGTTGGATGGGTGTGCTCTAGCCAGATTCTCTCTCCAGCATTTTACTGAGGGTGGAGGAAAAACTGTCCAACCCAGCTCCAGCCTCCCACGTGATCACTTTCCCCTCCTCCTACCTTGATCACATGGCTGCCGATTGGGAGCACACCCAAGTATCCTACTCTGACTGGGCTTTTGGGCAGTCTCTGTCTCTCAGCCTAACTTACCTTACAAAGTTTTAATGCAAATAAGTATGATTTATTCATATTTATTTATATATGCGGGAAACAAATATGATTGATAGAGTAGCTGCAATTGGGAAGAGTAGCTTTGAAAACCATTTAAGGTATTTTCACTGCTTAAAAGAATATTAACACAAAGGACTGCTGCTCTGAGATTGCTGCACAGGCACTATTTACACAGAAAAAGGATAAAATATCAACAAGACTATATCACACGTGGGGAATGAAAGATAAGTATCCATGTGAGAAGTAAGACATTATCTCTGCTATACCTTTGCAGGAGAGACAAGAACTGTCAGGTGTGTTGCACCGGAGAATAGAGGCCTCCTTGGTTCTGTAAAGGACAAAGTCTCTCATATTTCTTCTTCTAGACTTAACACTGCACAGATTAGGTTCTTATCTTGGTGGTGTGGTAGCTTCAGCAGTGCTAGTCCTTCCCATGCTGTGAGGTAATGTAAGAAACCCTGACCCATGAAGGAGGGCTCCATGCTGCAGCTTTTCTCACAGCAGTCCTTTGAAAATTATGTTCACTGTCTGGAGAAGCACTGAAATAGCCATAGTTTTCATGGTCCAGGGCTTCCTTTGCTACTGGTGGCATGGGAAATGAATGGCACTGTTGTTACACCTCCATAGTAACATACAATCCCAATCATATACAATTTGGACTTCAGGTTAATTAATGCAGCATGATTGCTACCTCGTGTACTCACAATGGGACAACTCAAAGCGATCTCAGTGGTGTGACCATCACTGAGAATAATGTTTGTGTGATTGGGGATGCATGCAGCTACATTAACTTGAATCAGCTTCCCATGGAGTCAGCTGGTTTGTGCACTAGTACCTGCACCTACATAAGTCCCATTTATATAGGCCATGTCAGCCAAGGGTTATACATATTGGATGATTTTGACTTGGAACTTGTATTTGCCCTGCAAGTCAAGTCTGGACTTTTGGATCCTGCAGTGCCTTCGAGATGGTGTCTACCTGGCCAGTGAAACTGACCCCTGGAGAAAAATCCAGCCAGTTGTTCATATTACATCTTTATACATTGTCTGAAGCTGCAATGACTACTAGGGTGAACTGTGTCTATGCAGTATTTTCGCATTCTCCATACGTGACAATCCATGTGGCGTGATCACTTAGCAAACAATCTGGCCAACCTGCAGAAGAAGCTAATGTGCATACTGTATTACTACAGCTGCATGGAGACCACCTATGTGGATCACTGAAGAAATATTTGAACTGGCCTGTTAGGACACTGTTAGGATATCTTGGTTTAACACAGGTGTAGTAAAATTCAATTTTAAAATCATGATTTAATCACTGGAATCATCTGGAACCACTTGCTCTTCACTCTCTCTTTATGATCTTCAGTTTCAGCAGTCCATTTGTATAGCTTGTGGCACTGTGGGCTGGATTTTCTAGATTTTTATGAGGGTAGGATGATGGATGGCCCTGGCTTGAACCAGCAAGCTAGAACCATCTTGCTAGAGCAGATCAAAGATTCATCTAGCCCACCATTCTGAAGAAGCAACCAGATGCTTTGGAGAAGGTCACAAGCAAGGAGTTGTTCTCGTTTGTTATTTCTTATTGTTGCAGAGTGATTACTTTTCTTCTATAAATAATTGCATAGGGTAAGCTTTAGTTGCACGAAACAAGAGCTTGAACATTTATTATGGCCACATTTGCGCATAACATGAAACTGGAGCTGAAGGGACCTCCGGTTTAAAAACCTGTACATCTGAATGCGGGAAACCGCAGTCAAAACAGAAAATGAACCTATTATTTCCCTCCTTGGACAGTGATTTGTATCTTCGGTTTATAGTGAGGTCTGCCACCTGGATCTCCAGTTCTGTGGTGCTGCATTATGTCTGAACACTGGCACCATAGTCTAGTTGCTTTGCAAACAAAGTTGAGCTCCTCCCTTGCTGTGGCTGCTATTGGTTGCCCTTCAGTAAAGAAGGAAGCCCAGGCAGCCAGTTTCCCCTTCTTTCTGTAGTCAACAAAATTGCAGAGAAGGAGCTCTTCTGAATTCAGATGGGAGAACAGGAGAGGGGGAGTGGAACTGTGGGTTCATTGGACCTGCAGTTCTGCGTTATATGTGAATGCAACCTATTTCTTAAACACTAGCTAAAAACAACAATCTCTTATGCATCTGAGAGAGAACCTGTTTGAATTCTGAACAAGTAAGAAGCTTAAATGCAACCTAGACTCCACCCCCAGGCCTGAACATATATAGTTCCATCCACCAAGACCTCTTCATTTGTGCAAAAAATACAATATCAACCACCAGTTGTTACAGGTTAAAAGCAAAACAGTTTCAGTGTAAAAAACACCATCTTCAGTTGCTAATACAGGCTGAATGTCTCAGTGGTTCTTAAATTCCTTCCCATGAGATAAGCAATAGGTGGGGGAGAAAAGAGGGAGAGAAACCTCACAGCTGCAGAGGAAAGAAAAATTAACACAGCTTTCATCGTTCAAAGACTAATGCATTTCATAGCCAGAACCATCTCCTTCTTAACATTTATATATGGTTTTAACTTCTCTATATACATTGCCTCCTTTATTTTACAGTTCTGCAAGTTTCTTTCCCCTGTCAATACAGAAATTTTAGTTCCATCCACTTGTCTAGCCATTCATTCTGGAACTAAAATTTCTTTATTGTGCAGCACCAATAATTAAATCCCAATGAATCTGATTTCTAGTCAGATTGACCCACAATGCTTCTTGGGAGAATATTATCTCCAATCCACCTATTTCCCTATTAATCCCATTGTTTGCACAGTGTACCTTTCATTCTGCTGTCATTTTTCTCCCATTTGCAAAAAAAAAAAAAAAAAGCTTTGAAGTTTCTGCCTCCCCCCTCCAACTTTCTTCTTACAGTTGTGTTCTTTTCTTCACCAGTAACCCATGCTGTGACTTTGATTCATAGCTCTTTATTAATCTCAGTACATTCACTATTTATCTTATGTCTATTTTTTAAAAAATGTATATGAGTAATAAGATTAGAAGAAATCCATGGAGGGGTGGATGTGCAAAAAAGAACATGTTGTCAAATAATTGTCTCTACATATTGACAGCGATCAATAATGTCAGGTTTCTGGTCACTGTGCAGCTGTTGTCCTTCAGTATCTCAAGAGTGCCTACCTGGCTACTTTTCATGATAGAATAATTGCTTTCAATGTCAAGTGGGATATGCATAGTTATGTAACGAATAATATATACTTTCAGGTTCTTTTCCAGCCATTTTAACCTATTCCCTTTGGGATGTGTTCATGTGCGTGTGTAGCCACTATGGTGCTGCTGTCAGCATGACTGTCAATATCTGCTTGAGAATAACCACAGTGGAATATAAAGTGTCATGAATCCCAGTAAAGGCAAAGTGTGCCATCAAGTTGATTCTGACTCCTGCCGCCCACAGAGCCCTGTGGTTTTCTTTGGTAGAATACAGGAGAGGTTTACCATTGCCTCCTCCCGCAGAGTATGAGATGATGCCTTTTAGCATCTTCCTATATCACTGCTGCCTGATATAGTACCAGCGGGGATTTGAACCGGCAACCTTTTGCTTGTTAGTCAAGCATTTCCCCACTGCGCCATTTAAGGTGACTGTACCACTTTGTATTCCACTCTTAGAATTATATGGTGAATTTTGTTCATACCTTTGATTCAGGGCCTTTCTGCATAATGATTGAAAACATGCTATAAGTACGTTTTAGCCATTATGCAATCCTACTATAAGAGAATTTTTAGTGACAATAATGTGATGTCTTGTTTTTGTGTAATTGGGGAGTGTGAAAAGCCAGCCGATCGCAGCCGCTCTAGGCTGCGCGGCTTGTTTGCCCTCAGCCCCACCCCCTGGAGCACGTGGCACTGGGAGCTAGCTCCCATTGGCCCGGCTCCGTCTCGGAGGCGGGGCTAGCAGCAGTGAACCGGCAGCAGGCCTGTGCTGGCTCAGTCCTTCCCTGACCGAGCAGAAGGAAGGACGTGCTGCTGCTCGGCTTCGGGGCCTCCACGTGGCTGGCTGGGTACCCAAATCGGAAGCCGGAGCAGGAGGCCCACGGGAGCGGAACGTCGGGGAGCAGTGCAGCGGCCCTTCGAGCGAGCAGCGGATTGGAGCGGCTGGGCGGCCAGGGCCTCTGTAGCCCGGCCGCCTGTGGTAACGGGCTCTGGGGGGATCACAGGAGAGGCTTTTAAGTCCTCCTCGGAACGGCCTTTGATCTTCGGGCCTCTCCACACAAGGGCTTCTAGGCCCCGGCAGGCCCAAGCTGCCCAGCATCGAGTGAGGGCAGCAGGCCGCCCCAGGCCCTCAGTAGGCCGCACCAGGCCTTCAGCGGGGGGGCAATTGACTAACCCGGTCATCTGGGGGAGGGTTGATTGGACGTTGGGGGTGTTGGCTTGAACTGTGTGAACCCCTTCAACCCAGGGCCCATTTAGGCCTTCTGCTAAGGGCGGCCTTTGCCTTTATTGTCGGGCCTGTAGGGCCTAACCCCCCCCCCACACACCCATTTGGGGGGCCTGCATTGACTAGGCCTCCCTGGTGGGCTCGTGGGCCTCCCCTGCCTGGCCTAAGCTTCATTTGGGGGCCTTTCAGTGGGGCTGGGCCTTACCACGGCTAGGTGGGGCAGGCGCTGTGACTCATAGGCCTTCCTTGCCAGCGTAGGCCTCAGTCAGCCTTGCGCCGGCCAGGTCACTCGTTTACGCACTTGAGGGCAGGGTACAGGCCCATAAGCTTCATCCTTTGGGACATGGGCCCTAAGAAAGCCCCAGTTAAGAAAGCCCCAGTTAAAAAGGGTGGGAAGGCTCCAGCCAAGAAGGGTGGCAAGCCAACGCGGCCACCTAAGAGGCCAAACGCACCCGCCGAATCCTCCTCCGACGATGAGGGCGATTTGGAACTGGGTGCCATCAGGGCGTTTATAGCACGGCTGCAGGCCCTTGAGAGGCAGCGCACCACTCTAGAGGGCGACGAGGCGGGCGGGGGGCCTTCGGGGGTGCCCCCACATGCAAAAAATTCAAACAGGGCGGAAAAGAAGGCAAAACTAATGCAGGGCTTTGCTGACCGTCTAGCAGCTTTGGAGGCGGCGGCGGGAACTGCCCACGAGGAACCAGCGGGGATCACGACACAACCAGCGGACTCAGGACCAGGAGACGGCAGGGACGACAATGGTGAGTCCCCACAGGGGGCCTGGCCGTGGGGACTGCCCTTTAGCACCCCCTACGGACCATACGGGTGGTTCCCAGGGCCAGTTAACTGGGCATCTCCACACGCCACCTGTAATCAGGTCTGGCAAGGGGGGAGCGCTGCTTTGCCCACCCAGGGGCCAACGGCACAGTTCAGCTCTGCTTGGCATACTGGGGATGGGCCCGTACCCTTGGGGGACCACCTCCTTCCAGCAGTTAAGGAACGGATTTGGAAAGGAGAGTGCATTGACGTGTTCCAATTGCTCTTCAAGGAGCCGGAGCCACTGGAGAAGGAGGGGTCCCAGGGGAAGGACAAGGAGAGGACAAAGCGGAAGCCCATTGAGCATAATTGGGCAAATTGGGTTTCGGGGTACACAATCTACATGGGTGTTCTGATGCAGAAATATCCAGAGCGGGGCCCCGCTCTTGTTAAGTATTTTGATATTATACACAGAGCCTTCATGGACTTTGCTGGTAATGCCTGGGAGCGCTACGACCAAGCGTTCCGCGAGCGCGCCTCCAGCAATGCGGGTATATCCTGGGAAAGGCAGCACCCCGAGTTATGGCTTCAGATTATGACACCCGCGAGGCCCTTGGTTGGCGAGCGCGCCGACAGCGGGCACCTCATTTCCAAAACACCGGCAGCGTCAGCGGCTTCGGCCTCAGGCGCACAGGGGGTTCAAGGTCCCCTGGTGTGCTGGGAATTTAACAAGAACGGGAAGTGTGCCCGCTCCCCGTGCAAGTACCGGCATGACTGTGGCTTCTGCGGTGGGCGGCACGCCAGTATCTACTGCCAGCGGGCCAAAGCCCTTAGGGGAAAAGGGGGATACCAAGGCCCGGGAGGGGCAAAGGGCCCAGCAGCCACGGCTGGAAAAGGGCCCCAGCCCAATTAAAATCCCGGTGCTCCGGAGGCTGCTGCGTGACTACCCCAACAGGGAGCGCGCACGCTATATTGAGGACGGTTTTGTGAAGGGGTTTAGGATTCCGTGCCAATCCAGGCGGGTCCATAGTTTTGCACGCAACCTAAAATCGGTTAGGGGGATGGAACACATAGTAGCGAAAAAGATAGCCAAGGAGGTGTCTCTGGGGAGGGTGCTGGGCCCCTTTGACAGGCTGCCACTGCCAACATTGCGGGTATCCCCTTTGGGCGTGGTCCCTAAGAAGGCGCCGGGAGAGTATAGGCTTATCCACCACCTGTCCTACCCAAGGGGCGACTCGGTTAACGATGGGATACCGGCGGACCTTTGCTCAGTACGGTATACATCGTTTGATGAGGCTGTGGCCATGATCAGGGGCTGCGGGCCTCGGGCACTGATGGCGAAGTGCGACATTGAATCCGCCTTCCGCCTCCTGCCCGTGCACCCTGATGACTTTGACCTTTTGGGCTTCGCATTTAAAGGGGGATTTTACATCGACAGAGCCCTCCCCATGGGATGCTCGGTCTCCTGTGCGGCCTTTGAGGCTTTCAGCTCTATGCTGGAATGGGCACTGCGCCGGAGGGCGGGGCTACGCTCCTCCGCTCACTATTTAGATGACTTTATTTTCGGAGGAAGGGAGGGCTCTGGTCAATGCCTACACTTACTGCGCTCATTCAGGGCACTCTGCGGGGATCTGGGGGTGCCACTGGCTAAGGACAAGACAGAGGGCCCAACCACGAAGCTTACATTTCTGGGGATAGAGCTGGACACGGTGGGACAGCTCTCACGCCTCCCCGGGGACAAGCTCAGCATCATGAGGGAATTGCTCAGGGAATGCAGAGAGGCTAGGAAGGTAACGCTACGCAAATTGCAATCGCTGGTTGGCCACCTGAACTTCGCTTGCAGGGTGGTGGCTCCAGGCCGCCCCTTTCTAAGGCGCCTGTGTGACGCCATGGTGGGGTGTAATCGACCCCATTTCCTCATTAGGGTGTCTACCGCCATGAGGGAGGATATGGGGCTCTGGCTCAGGTTCCTGGAGTCCTTTAATGGGGTGTCATTCTGGCGTTCTTCCCAGCTGCTCGAGGCCGACTTCCAGGTTCAGTCAGACGCCGCGGGCGGCCTTGGGTTCGGCCTGTACCTGAGAGGGCGCTGGTGCGCGGAACGATGGCCGGGCAGCTGGTCGGAACGGGGAATCACAAGGGATCTCACCTTCCTCGAACTCTTCCCCATTGTGGTGGCGGTGCACATTTGGGCCGAGTCCTTCAAGGACTCGGTCGTGCGTTTCTGGTGCGATAATTTGGCCGTGGTTCAGATTATTAATAGCCAGACTTCCAAATCACAGAGGGTGATGGGGCTGGTGCGGGCCCTGGTTCTAACATGCCTTCGCCATAACACGCTCTTCACCGCCCAGCATGTTCCAGGGGTGCAGAACGAGGTGGCAGATGCCCTGTCTCGCTTCCAGATGCAGCGCTTCCGGAAGCTGGCACCTGGAGCCGCCAAGGAGCCCGAGCAGGTGCCCGAATGGTTGTGGAACCTTGGGATGTAGAGGCGTTTAGGGCCATCCAAGCCTCCATAGCGCCCAGGACACAGGTTGCCTACGACAAAAGGGTCAGGGCCTTTCTGCAGTTTAGAGCTCAGGTAGGATTGGTCCATGTGTGGCCTGTGCCGCCGGAACAGCTGATGCAGTACCTGGTGCACCTCCGTGCCCAGGGGCTGGCGGTGAGCACCATGGCCGGCCATTTGGCTGCGCTGGCTTTCTTTGGGAAAGCAAGGGGCCTCCCCGACCATTCTGGGGACTTCAGGGTCCGGCGCATGCTGGAGGGCTGGGCGAGGGAGACGCCCGTGCAACCTGACCGACGTAGGCCGGTCACCCCAGAGGCGCTGCAGCTGGCACTGCGGCAACTTGCTGGGG
Organism: Hemicordylus capensis; assembly: GCF_027244095.1. Taxonomy (NCBI): domain Eukaryota; kingdom Metazoa; phylum Chordata; class Lepidosauria; order Squamata; family Cordylidae; genus Hemicordylus; species Hemicordylus capensis. The sequence continues at coordinate 323,908,590 of NC_069657.1, read as the reverse complement.
TTTGTGCGTCTCCTTATGAGGAGGTCCTGTTCAGGGCGGCAGCCTTGGTTGCTTTCTTCGGGGCCTTTAGGGTTGGAGAGATGTTCCCCAGGAGCAGGCGCGGCCCCACGAGTAGGGTACTTCAATTCAGTGACCTCACCGTGGGTGCTTCCCGGGTGGTACTGCACCTTAGGTTTTCAAAAACAGATCAGAGAGGCAAGGGGCAGAGTGTCGCGCTGCATGCCGCTGGCGACCCGGGCTTGTGCCCAGTCCGTGCACTGGAGGACTACACGGAGGCCAGGGGTTCAGCTATGGGGTGCCTCTTTATCCACGCTAATGGGCGCCACGTGACCCAATTCCAGTTTTGGGCGGTGATGAGGAGAGCCTTTGTGGCGGCGGGGGTGCCTACCCAGGATCTGGCCCCCCACTCCTTTCGGATTGGGGCGGCTTCCATGGCTGCTCGGATGGGTTATTCGGGCCCGGAAATCCGGCGGCTGGGCAGGTGGCGGTCAGCGGCTTACCGCCGATACGTGCGGTAGATGGGCGCATAAATTCTGCCCCACCCCACCCCCACCCACGAACCATTTATTTGTGCCACTCCTAACGCTTTCTCCTCTTGCGCAGGGCCTCAGTCGGCTGGGCCGAGGGCGGCCGGGCAGCGCGCAAGAGTCCTCATACTGGGCCATTCCTTCATTTTCTGGGCACGCAAGTGGGAGCAGAGCGCCGACCCTGGAACCCAGCTTGGTTTGGGGCGTTGGGCCACTGTGGAGTGGCTTGGCCGGCGGGGCATGCGGAGGGCCCAGTTCCTGCCGATGCTGCACGAGTTCCTGGAAGGGAATCCTGTCCCGGATGTCCTGCTGCTGCATTTTGGAGGCAACGACCTGGTGGACCAGTCTGGCATTTCGCTCTCAAGACAGATTGCCCAGGACCTGGTGGTCGCCCTCTCCTGGTGCCCGGGGCTGGTGGTCATCTGGTCTGACATCACTCAGCGGCGAGTCTGGAGGGGGGCGGTGAAGCAGAACAAGGTAGATAGGGCTAGGCGCGGGGTGAACGCGGCCATGGCGCGCTTCATCGCCTCAAAGGGGGGTGGGTGCATCCCACACAACGACATCGCGTTCTCGCTCCCCCAGTTATTCAGGGGTGATGGGGTGCACTTGTCCCCCCTTGGTATGAGGTATTTGTTAGACGATCTGCGGCTGGGGTTGGCAACAGTGCTGTTAGGCCTGTGGGGTGGTGGGGCGTCAAGCTAGGCTGACGCCCGCTGTGGCGGGCACAGTGCGGAGGTGAGCGGCTGATGCGGTGCGGCACCTTAGGTAAGCTTTAGCTGTAAGGTGGAGGGGCAGATCCCTTGAGGCTTTACAGATCAGGGATGCTGCCTTGCTCCCACCTCCCTGCAACCGACACCCTTCCGTATGGCTTTACAGCGTCGGACAGGTGATGTAAATTGCAGGGTCCTGACCTTAGGTCGGCAACGAAGGGCGCCCCCTTCTGGAAGGTGGGCCGCCTGGAGCCGAGGTGTCTGTGCCATGAGATTCTAGGGCGGGGGTGGCCACGTGGTGCCCCCCCCATCCGAGCCCGCACTGTTGCTGCTCTGAATGCCAACCCCAGCTGCCGTGCCTGTGCAGGCACTGTCTTAAAACCTTGTACCCCTAATAAAGTGACCAGTTCCTCCATAATACTTCTGTGTCCGTGTCTCCTTGGGTCTGGGTGCAATAGTCATGTAGACTGTTTACTCCTAAAAAAAAAAAAAAGGCTAGATGTGCACCCCTACACAGAAATGGTGTCACAAAGGAGCTCAATCTCAGCCTCTTAAGAAATGTTTCAAAATAAAAACCAAACCCCCAGTAAAACTAAAACAAAGACATACAAAGTGGTCTGGGAACAAGGGAGTTGTGTCACCATTAATTATTTTCAAAACCAATATCCAGTTGATGCCCATGACATTTGAACAACCATATTTCGCACAGCAATCACAAGAACAACAAATGCACTATCTGCTTGGTGCCATATTGAACAAGATCAGTTAGATATGCCATTATCTCCTTCGTACTTTGGCGAGAAGCAAGAGATAGATTTCTATATAAATATAAAGCAAATTTATTGTCCCTGGTCTATTGGAAATTTGGGATAAGTATAGAAGTAACTTGTCTCTCCATCTGTGTCCATTGATTTCAGTATTATATCATGCTCATTTTGATCTAATAAGAAATGGGAATTTTTTTTGTTCTGGGATTAAAAAAATTCTAGATTTTGTGATTTGGTATAGAGGTAGTGGGTTATCAAATTGAAGCCCGTCTACTTGACAATATCTACAGTTAAAGACTTCTATAATATGCATTCTTGTATGAATAAGGGAAAGTTGGGAATTCTCTCCCGTTGAACAGTTTCTAAAAGAGTCAATAAAAGCTAAAGAATTACTGTCTAAAATGCACAATATTTTGATGAATTTGCTTTTAGGGGAAGATAAAGCTAAAATAATATAGGAAAGGATCTAAACAAATCCAATTAAAATGAAGAATGGTCTTATTTATGTAAAATAGAATTCTATACTTCAGTGTACATGAAAAACACTTCTAAAAAATCTTAAAACTGTGGTACTATATGCCATCTAGAAAAAGCAGAAATAAACATTCTCCTGTCCTAACATCTTCTGGAGATGCCAGGTTGTTAATAATCATATATTTTGTGGCATTGTACCTTGTCAAGAAAAAGTAGTAGATGTGGTTAATTAGTGGATATAGCTTTCTCCTATTACCATTAAAAAAGCAACTAGAAAACGTTCTTAAAATAGGCAGGATAGTAGTGCAAGCAAATATTTATTTATTTATTTATTTATTTATTTATTTATTTAACATATTTGTATACTGCCCTAAACCAAGGTCTAAGGGCGGTTCACAACAAAACACTAAAGAAAACATTAAAATCAATTAAATGCTAAAAACAGTTTAAAAGAAATCAATAAACAATATAAAATTTAAAAAGTTAAAAAGCCTGGGTAAAAAGACGAGTCTTTAGACACTTTTTTAAAGCTGCTAGAGACGGGGAGACTCTTATTCCCATGGGAAGCGCGTTCTAAAGTCTTGGGGCGACAACAGAGAAGGCCCATCCTTGGCTGGCCACCAAACAACATGAAGGTAGCCACAGACGAGCCTCCCCTGATGTACACAGTGGACGATGGGGATCATGGAGAAGAAGATGCTCTCTTAAGTACCGTGGGCCTAAGCTGTTTAGGGCTTTATAGATTATAACCAGCACTTTGCATTTTGCCTGGAAACTTATTGGCAGCCAGTGCAACTCCTGTAATATAGGAGTAACATGTTCTCTTCGAGATGACCCGGAGACCAACCTGGCTGCTGCATTTTGTACTAATCGTAGTTTCCGAACTACATACAAAGGCAGGCAGCCCCACATAGCGCGCATTTCAGTAATCAAGTCTGGAGGTTACCAACAAGTGTACTACTGTTCTGAGATCATGAACCTCAAGAAATGGACACAGCTGGCGTATCAACCAAAGCTGATAGAAAGCGCTTCTGGCCACTACCTCAACCTGGGGAACCAGGGAAAGGTGTGGATCCAGAAGCACTCCCAGACTGCGATAGAGGACAAAAATATCCCAAGTCAACTAGAATGACTGCTTCAAGTCTAGGATGTTATGCTTATGAATAAATTGACATGTTACATTCATATTTGATAAGGAGGCATGAAGACAAAGTCATTGGAATTTTGTAATCCCATTTATTTATTTATTTAATAATGTGAAACAGGACACATCTACAAGATAATGCTTTATTTTTGAAGTTTGTAGTAATATTTGTAGTGTATTTGTTCATTATGTAATTTTACTGTACGAAGTACTGTAAAATAAAATTAAAATATAAGAGAGATGTCGGTAGGCAGAAATTATAGCCTGCTTATGCATAAACACAGTGTGAATGACATGTCAGATGAATTTTTGCCTACTGCTTTTCAACAAGAGTTCCCAAAGTGGTTTACAAAACTATAAAATAAATAAATAAAATGGCTTCCTGTCCCAAAGGGCTCACAATCTAAAAAAGAAACATAATCTAGACACCAGCAACAGCTGCTACAGGGATGCTGTGCTGGGCGTGATTCTCTAAATAAAGAGAATCACCACCATCAATCCCTCCATCCTACTTGTTTGAACAGAAGTGTTGTTCCACTCATCCAGATGCTAGCAGGAATCCAACCGATCTCAAAATGTATTTATTTATTTATTTGATTTTTATACCACCTTTCATAACACACCTCAAGGTGGTTTACAAAAGTTAAAATACAATAAAATTCCATAAAGTTTGCATTTAAAACCTTAAAACCAATCAAAACACCAAGAAACAATTAGAAGCCCACGCAAGAAACCTGAGAAACCTGGAGCCTCTAGAAAGTAAAAGCCTGCCTTCTAAACCAATAAATGTATTTGGGGTTTTCAAGATGCTTTTGACAAGTCCCTCCCCAAAGGCTCCAGAGAGAACTTAACAGTTTTCTTAGCAAGAAAATTTAGCAACACCGAATTGACGGCACACTTTACCTCTACTGTCACATTCAGGATAGCAACAACCTAAAGAGATTATGAGCAACTTCAAATGTTACTAATATGCACAAATATAGAAAGAGAGAGTGAGCTGCCTTTCTAAATGAGGGTAAAGTACATACCTCTCTCCAGGACCATGGCAAGTAGGAGGACCTGTGGCAAGAAACTGTCATCAGCGGCTGCAGAGGGGCATGAGCTCCGTTCTTAGAATGTGTTAAAAGCTGTTTGTAGGCCAAGGGCACATGTGGCATTATTTACCTTTAAAGCAGACTTTACTCAGGGTGCCTACCTGAAGGGGACACCAGGCTGATCTTGCATGGCTTGCTGTTTATTGGGACAGTAAAGCTGCACAGTAACGTGGCATAAAAACACTGATAAACTAATGGGGGAGGGGAGGGAGGAGTGCTGAAGGTACTCCTTGCCCAGGATGCTATTTATCTTACGGTTGGCTCTAGGAGCAAGCAAACAGATAACAACAAGAACAGCTGGCTATGCTTGCCCAAAGGCAAGCAACAAGGTAGACAAATGGGCTCTCTCAGAGGTGCGCATAGGTAATTTGGGGGCCTGGACCTAAAGGCCTTTGGAGGCCTCCTGCTGCAAGTTAAGCATCATTTTTTTAACACATAGGTTCCTGAGGACACAAACCATACCAGGGCAGATTAAAGAGGATTTGGGCCCCCCCAAGAGGTGTGGAGGCCCTGGACTTTGGCCCCGAAGTCCAGGGGCAAGAGTATTTCTGGGCTCTCTTGTGGAGGGTGTGTTCCGTAATATGGACATTGCAGTCGAAAAGTGCTGTCTCACCTCTACACTTCAAACTTCAGATGCTTCACCTGGCAGTCTTCAAACTCAGTCATTGAACTCCCCACATTTCATAGAAAGGGCATGGGAGAATTGCAGTAACACTCGCAAATTAAAAAGTGGTAGTTGTTAAGTGCTCTTCATATTATGTTATATACAGCACTCTATTTAAAGAGATAGTCTAACACAAACATTTAATTACTTGCTTAGCAATAACATGCATTTGTTTTAACATTTAATTAAATAACATTTAATTAACAGATTAATATTTGTTTATTACTTAAATTGTTTTAACTATTTGTTCTTATTTCCAAATAGGTATTTCATGATTTTTCAGTAGACCTTTTTTTAATGGTTAATGTTTTAGAAACCTTATTGCTCAATGGAAATTTTGCTGCTAAGTCCAATAGGATAAAGGCTGTTCTCTTTTGTAATGACCAGTGGGTTCCACATGCCACTTATTGGTCTGATGACTATAGCATCCATTAGCATGTAATCTACATATATTGTTTTCCCAAATATGTGCATGATCATTTATATGTCGGATTAAGAAAAAAATCAGAGCAAGGACTATATCTAAAGAATCCCAATAGAAATAGGTTGAAACGATTTAGTGCTCCCAGTAACAGTATTTTGCTGGCAATCTGACAGTTCTTACCTAAGCCAAGTGACAGCTTTAGGTGATACACAGTATGCTGACAACTTCTTACATAAAGTATCATAGTTGGTTGTCAAAAGCTTTCTTGGAATCAGGAAATATAGCCCTAGCCAATTTTATGGTGGTGGGAATGTGTTCAATAATTTTTAGCAAAGCAGCTGGTGAGTGATAGAGAGTTATTTGATAACAAAAGTTGTACACTGACTAGTAGGCAGGTTTAGCCACACGCTTTTGTTACCCTGGCAGTGACTCAAACGTTATAATATAGTCTGGACAGTTCTTAGTCTCTTGGGAAGAGGGGCATGTAATTGTATTTTCTCAAGCAGAATAACGTACTATCTTAGATATCTAAAGGTTTACTGGCTGTTTGTAACAGACCCATGTTATCTATATCACACTTAGGTACTCACAAATAGAAGCAATGCAATGTGTTTCATGAGAATACTGTAGAAATGTTAATGGGTCACATTTTTTTCATTATATAACTCTATATTTCATTATGTAATTCTATATTTGAACTATTTTGTTCAAGGGCATTTCACAGACAATGCATTTGGCCCCTGATATCTCAGTTTCCAAGTGGCGAAGTAAAAGGTGAGCAGAAAAAGAATTTCTCAGCTCTTTAAAGACCTTCCCAGGAGACTTAATTGTGATGAAGGCAGATTATTTCAATAACTGCTTGCTCATAAAAGAAGAAATGAAAAACCACACAATACCTAGCTGAAACAGAATGGGAAAGTAGCTTTTCTTATTACCAGGATGGCCCACCCATACAAAAGATGGGAGATTTAACAGCTATGGACTGCCTTGAGGTGGAGTGATGAGCAATGACTGGCTATATTTTTTAACAAGCTGTGGAGAATCTTTGTGGAGAAAGGCAGCACAATTCCTGTGGAGAAGAAATGGCAGGACACAATCAAAGCCCATATCTGGGGGCAACTTAGAGCAGGGTTTCTTAACCTTGGGCCCCCAGATGTTGTTGGACTACAAATCCCAGAATCCCCAGCCACAAAGGCCATGTTAGGGGATTCTGGGAGTTGTAATCCAACAACATCTGGGGGCCCAAGGTTAAGAAACCCTGACCTAGAGCATGTCCATTCAACAGTTAGATAATTACGGCAATTCTGATGCATGGTGAAGTTCCAAAAAATGGGTAAGGTTTCTCTATTTTTCACATGTGTTAGTAATCCATTGCTGGTGATGTTGAATGGGGAAGGTATTTCTCCAAGTTGCAGAATTTCATAGCTAGAACTGGCTTTTTAAGCAAAACCTTGTCCTTCCTACTCCCACCCCATTTTTAGGTTTCACAATTCCAAATGTTCTTCGTGGAATTGTAAAGATTTAAATACTTGCAGCTTTCAATAGCTTTCTGTTAGCTGCTGGAAGACAACATTTGTCAACCCTCGTGTCTACAGCTTTCAGACCAAGCCTGGTATAGAAAACTATTCCGAGCCGTGTTTCGTTTCTGCAGCCCAGTTTGTATTGTGGACTATCTTTCTGGACTTCCCTTCTGGGTGGCCAGATTGCTGACAGTGTGTTGTGTTGGTGTGCGATGATTGGTTATTTGTTGTGTGCAAGTACAGGCCATGCATTTTGTTTTCAGCAGCTGACTTTCTGATTTAGGAAGTGCAGGGACGGAACTTCCCCAATACCTCTACATGTCCAAGCAAGGAAACTATCCTCACTCAACCTACACTCTGGAAGCATTCTGCAAAAGAGATGGAACATCCCCACAATACCTCATTACACATGTGCTTCATTGGTCATATCTAATGATTGGTTTCTTTCTTTTTTACATCATAGGTTCACTGCACACATGAATATGTGTGCACATATGTGTGTGCGCATGCGCATGCACATACAATTAAAGTAATACACTTCTTCCATGTGTGCAGAGATTATGTATGAATAATTCCAATGATATACAAGGAGCTTGTTTTAACTTCAGGGAATATTATAGAACAGTTTTTATTACAAACACTTCAAAAAGCCAGCTTCACCCTATCCTCCTCAAATTATGACTTCCTTCAAAAGAAGACAGGAAAATGTTTTACTGAAAACTTACATACAGTATATACTAAAGCAAATGACATCATTATCAGTATGAGTTAATTTTTAACACAAACACATAATGAAATAGCATAAAGGACAGCATGCAGACCAAGTCCCACTGACACTGATGAGACATATGTTGGTCAAGGCGTAACTTGTCTCATTGATTTCAATAGTGCTTAGTCATGATTAACTAGTCTGGATGCTGCACAATAAAATTATTGTAATTTAGCTCAGAAAGTTTGGTGAAGTGAAATCCTTGAAGCTGTCAAAGATGTATTCTTTGTATGAATGTTTCATTTTACTTCTTCTGTTTCAAGGAACTCACCTGCAGAATGACCCATTCCAAAATTCTGTATGCTTTAATTAAAAAGGGGAAGTTAGGGATTTGGCTCCGGATAAATGAGGACTGAACGGAAGATGTAGCTTTAATGACCTGGACAATATCCAGGAAGTCTGCAAAAGGCTAGCAAGCAACACTGACAGCAAATTTGATAGGAAAGAGCATTCCGGCCAATTAAAGAACTGGGCCAGAAATAATGGTTTGTCACTGAATGTGTAACTGAGGCCAATTGGTCCAGATTAGCCAATGGGTTCTAATTTGTAAGTGAATTTAAAGGTCACTGTGAGCTGCCTTTAATGGGTATAAGATAATGTTAAATTAATATGGAGGCAAAAGATTTTTCAACTGCTAGACATGGAGATAAAAATTAGATTTGCAAATCACACAAAATCATATGGAATGAACTAAGCAAATTGCTCTTATAGTTGAAGGTCATAACTTTAAAATGTCTGGATAAAGGTATGAATTTCAATCCACTGTGAACATGCAGGCATGATCTCCTAGTATTCACAGGCAAATGACCTCCTAAAGGATTTCATAATTAAGGAGGCATGGGAAACATATAATATCATAGTATACTTGTTCAGACTGGGTTTATTTTATCTGGGAGGAAAGTGGGATGAGAGTTATTTAGGTTAAAAGAGAGCACAGATACAATGGCTGTTGGATATAAATTCTTTATTCATACATGTTAAGGGGAAGACCGGAGGACTGTTTTGAGCCAGGGCATGAATGGAGTAGTCTTCTCAGATATGTTGTAATGGCAAAGTACCTCATTCATTTTTAAAGGAAACTGGAGTGATATTGAATGTTTTCATCTGATGCTGTATTAGTGCTTAAGAAACACAAGAACATAGGAAAAGCTCTACTGAAACAGACCAAAGTCCATCTCGTCCAGCATCCTATTTCCAGTGAGACACTTCTGGGAAGCCGCCCTACATGCTGTGATGAAGGCAACAGTTCTCTTCCATCTTTAGTCCTCTGCCTGTTATTCAGGCTGCCTCTGAAAATGGAGGCTTAAGGCTGCAATCCTATACACACTTATCTAAGAGTAATCAATTCAACACAGTGAGCAGCATCCAGACTAAGTTACTCAACAGTACTACTCAGGAGTTACTCTCTAGGACAACTTAATTTCAAAAGGACCACTTGGCCTGGATGTTGTCCAGTTGAACTTACTGACAAATAGACATGTGTAGGATTGTGTTGCAGCTTTCCAATCAGCTGGGATTTTAAAATACATAATTTATTTAAATGCAGCATACATTCAAAGAAGGGTCTTGTGATATGCGCCTGTATCATTCTCAGTCTCATTCCTATAGTATTCAATGATCCTCCCTTTTTGCAAAAGCATTCATTCTGGATTTATTGGATCAATTCTGGAGGTTGCACATGTGTAGCAGTAGTCAGATGCCATATCCTAGATTTTTTTTAAAAAAGAATGTTCATTAGGCTATAAAGCTAGTTTACTTTTGATACCATCAACCAAGGTATCCTTCTGGTCTGCCTGAGGGAGGTGGGATTGGGTGGCACTGTTTTACAGCGGTTCCATTCCTCCATTCCTGGTAGATTCCAGAAGGTGTCACTTGGAGACTGTTGCTCTGCAAAGCAGGAGTTAATGTATGGAGTTCCACAAAACTCCATACTGTCTCTGACGCTTTTTAACATCTATATGAAACTACTGGGAGAGATCATCAGGAGATTTGGTGCAGGGTGTTACTAATATGCTGATAACACCCAAATCTATTTCGCCATATCAACCTCATCGGGAAATGGCATTACTTCCCTAAATGCCTGCCTAGAGGTGGTATGGACTGGATGAGGGATAACAACCTGAGGTTGAATCCAAATCAGACAGAGATACTGACTGTAAGAGGATGATTTAGAGATTGTTTAGATCTGCCTGTTCTGGATGTGGTTGCACTCCCCCAGGAAGAACAAGTACATAGGTTGGGAGTGCTCCTGGATCCAAAACTCTCTCTGACTTCTCAGGTTGAGACAGTGGTCAAGGGCGCTTTTTGTCATCTTTGGCTGATATGTCATCTACACCCATTTCTGGAGGTAAATATTCTTAAAACAGTGGTACATATGCTGATAACCTCCAGGCTTGATTACTGTAATGCATGTTACATGGGCTGCCTTTGTACATAGTCTGGAAACTCCAATTGGTACAGAAAGTGGCAGACAGACTGGTCTCTGGTATAACCTGAAGAGAATATTTAACATCAGTTTTAAAAGAACTGCACTGGCTACCCATATGTTTTCAAGTAAAATAGAAAGTAGCAAAAGTGCTGGTTATTGTCTACAAAAGCCCTTAACAGCTTGAGTCTAGGGTATTTAAGGGAGCACTTCCTTTGCCATGAACCCTCCCGCCTATTAAGATCATCTGGGGAGGTCCAATTGCAGCCCCAGGCCCCCAATGAACACACTTAGTTGGAGTAAATAAGGGCCACTTTTATTATTGTACAGAGGTAACAACACTTGCAACGGGGTCCCAATTAACCAGAGTGCGGGTACTCATCTCGCGTGGTGGCCCTTCCTAGTGAAGGGCACCCCACACCAGGGTGAAGGGCTGGGTCCTGATTTGGTCAGGCTCCAAGTCCTGACCTCCTCTCACCACGGGGCTCCACCCTGCCGAGGGGTGGTGGTGGCTGCTCCTGGCTTTGGCAAGGTGGGGAGAAGGATCAGTAGCTTTACCTATTCGCCGCCCTGTGCTCATCTCGCCCGGCAGCCCAGGAAGGGTCAAAGGCACGCAGGGCTCCTCAAACCCCATGGCTTTGTGTGCAGCAGGGTACGGGAGAAGAACGTGAGTCCCAGCCGCCTCAGGACGCTCCTCTCTGTGTGCCGCTCCGTCGCTTCAGCTCGCTGGAAGGCAGAGAGGCAGGAAGCCTCAGCATGGCAGAAACTCGGCAAGAAAAAAGTTGGAAAAGAAAAAAACTTTGAAAGGAAAGCAGGGAGGCGAGGAAAAAGTTGAAAAAGAAAAAGTTGAAAAAGAAGTTGAAAAGGAAAAAGTTGCCCGGCAGCAAAGAGACTGCCCGTGAGGAGGCAAGCTCCTTCCCCCTGCCACCTCTCCTGACTGGCCAGGCCACTGGCCACGTGGAGGGGGCCAAGATGGTGCTGGCGTGCCTGCTTCTCAGGCCGGGTGCACAACCCCGCCCACCGCCCACCGCTCAGGAGCGGAGGCGGGAAGCGGCATTACAGTTGCCACTGGCTTGCTTGGTGGCTACTTGGGCCTAGGTATTGTCTGTGGCTGTCCCAGGGCTCTGGATTGCATGTCCTGTCCAAATAAGAGCTTCTCCATCTCTGGCTGTTTTTAAAAAGACCCTTAAGACACACCTGTTTTCAGGCTTTTAGTTAATTAATTTAAAGTTGCTGTTTATATCATAAAATTGTTTTAATTGTTTTATCCTGTTCTATATTTGTTTTAATTTAAATTATGTATACCACCTATGAATACACAGGTGGTATATTAATGTGAAATAACTGAGGAAAGACATTGAATATCACTCATGGACAATACAAGACTTCTAGATTTGAAAGGCAACTGAAATCCTACTTGCTACTTGGATGGGTGTAATTTCTTCTATGATCACAGTTGCTGCCACACCATCTCGGTAATATTCATCTTCCACCTCTGTGGTTAGGACAGATTATGGTTTTGTACCATGCTAATGATGCCTTCCCCTAATCGCATGGAAAATGCTGACATTACTGGGAGTAGCATGGGAAGAATTGCAGACATGGCAGCAACTATGCTGTTCTAGGAAATGTGAAAATGAGGCAAGAAAGGCAACCCATTGCTCAGAAACAAACCAAAAGTATGAATAAACTGATACTTCTTGACGGGGGAAATGAATAAGGTTTGGGGAAGAGTCTCCTATTCATCTGCACAACACTTCAGCAGCGCTAAGGCATAATAATTCTCACTATGAATGTTGCCTGTGAACAAACTTTAGCCATCTATAACACTGACGGTCTTTATAATATCTCATCTTTGGTCTTCTGCGAGGCCTTTATTTATTAACCTTCCTCTCCACATGTGTTTCACTACAAGTCCCAAGAGAGTAATCTTGTTTTAACCACCCTTAAAGCATAGGCCACCTTCTCACATAACGGCAAGTGCGGGTCCAACAGACCTGCAGTTTGCTTTCATTCCCATGGTGTACTCCCAGACAACCCTGATCTGCAGTTTGGGTGACTGCAAAGGAGGAAGCACTGGCTGTGTGGGCTTCCTTTGAAACATGAAGGAAAGCTGGGGCAGCCAATCATGTAGGAGTGAGTGAGCAGCTTCCTACCCTCAGCTCCGGTAGGACACTGCACCCACATTTGGGTGACACTATGCCTTTTTTTAAACTTGAGATTTCGGCAGTAAATCTCAGGTTAACCAAGGATTCCAATTCAAGTTTGGGGGCTAAAATCACGGGTGACAAAAACATGGGTTCATGCATTTGGATGACCAAATTCTTGAACTTCTGCCATGGTTGCCTCTCGTTTTGCGTTAAGTCAAGGTGGCCATAGCCAAAGACAAAGCCAGTTAATTGTTTTCCTAGATTTTGTTTGTGCATTGTGCAGTTTCAGGCAAGTGTTTCTCCTGTAGTTGCATTGCATTCTTGACCCTACATATCCAAGAGATGTTCAACAGACTTCCTTATTCATCATCCATTTTTCAGGCACCAGCATAAAGGAATTATATAATTATATAAGGAATATAAAGGAATTATTATTTTCTAGATGATTAACTTTGTTTCTAAATACTGGTCTGAAGTTTTCCAATCTATTTAGTTAAATTTATGTGGGAACAATCCAACCAAAGCTAAGCACCATGCTGGCCTATGCCATTTTTCTGCTTGAAGTAGAATGTCAACTTTTGTCCCTTCCTTCTCTCCCCTGCTCCGCAATTAAATTCTGACACCCAGCTCCTTCTTTGCTTCAGATATATGCTTCTGTCTTCCTTTTCTATTAGGAAGGGAAGAAGAAAAGCAGTATGGCTCAATTTTGCCTTCCTTTCTCTGCCATCCATCTAGGGAGAGGGGCTGCCACCATGCTGGCTCACCACCTGCTGTGTGAAGTGGCCTGATTTGTCCTGTTACATGGCATAGCCTGTCTGCCCTAGCTAAGCACACTGGACTGCCATGTTGCACAGCCATCCACTGCCATAAAGGAGCTGCGCAGAGGTGCACCTCGGTGATTTTGGAGCCTGGACCTAAAGGCCTTTGGAGGTCTCTCTCCCCTGTAAATTAAGCATCATCATGCTTGGCCAGGTGACCACACCAACCTGGACAGACTAAGAAGAATTTGGGGGGCCCCAGGGGTAAGAGAGCCTCTGGAGCTGCATCCCTGTGCAGCGAGCTGCTTCAAGCTCAGCCGACATCTTGTCGATCAGCCTCCATTATTGGTCTTTGTCATCTAGAAATATGGCCCAGAATTCTGAGTCAGGACAGCAGTTAGCTAGTCTGATTGGAGTGAAGTCAAATTATAGGGGATAGCATGGGTCACAGACATTTTCAAATCCACATCCAGAATGCCTTGATCTTTTCTTTTTTCTTTTGCTACTTTGAGGGAGGGAATTTGTCAGCATGTTCTGAGGAAACGATCAAGGAAATGCAATGAAACACAGGGCACAAAGCCAGGAAGTGGTGCTTCCTGGAGATACTTCCTCTCTTCTCCATGCAGAATGAGGGTCCAGAAAGTTGTTGTGTTGCCCTAAGTTTGAACAGAGGAAGCATCTCTGGATATCTGGAGGTATTTGGGAAGCTACTGAACCTGCAGAATTTCTGTCTGGGCATTTACAAAGAGTAGTCTTCACCGAAAAAAGCCTCCATTTAATATAATGGTGCCAAGGGGCTCCATTGCAAAAAACTTGTGCTGTTTTCAGTTGCTTTGAGAGCAAAATCCAAGAGTGGGGAAAGAAAGGCCTCCTTGCTGGTCCTCCAAGTTGGCTCTCCCTCCCGCTCATATTTCACCCTCAAAGAGACTGGAAAAAGGCACCAAATCCATGTAATGGAGTCAGGGGACATGCATTAGGACATCACCCAGTTGCTCCGCCATATTTCAGGCAAATGGATTATTTCTGTTTTATGATTGATAGAATCTTCAGGGCTTATAATGGTGGAATGTAACTTTTATACGCCCTCTATATACACACACACACACACACACACGGTCCCTTCTTGCCTGAGATGACCTCCGTTTTACAGTGCTTTCTTTCTTTTAGTTGTCATTGAATTTCTGCTCCTATAAGAAACTCGGTCTCATTAAAAGGCTTGCGGTGAAACTAGCTACATCCTTACACTCACTCAGACTGATAGCTGTGATAGCCAGAACTTACACTGTTCATAATAACTGCCATTTAGGATTTGCAGACCCCTATTGGCACTGTGGTGGGTTTGTGTATGTGTGTCTCTCTCTTTCTCTCTCTCACTTTTGAAATTTACATGTCTTCAGAACAACTAAAATTCACAAGAACAAACTAATTAATGGATTGCAGTTTTGACAGCTACAAGAAGACAGATGAGAAAGTAACATGCTTCTGGCAGCGTGTTATCAATTGGGAGGCAACAGTGCATTCCCTCTATGTGGTACACTGAGCTGGAACAGACACTGACAGATGACACAGCCCTTGACAGTGAAGTCTGTACAAGCTGACAGCTCCACTTGCAGTCAGTCAAGTCCACATTTTGCACTGGAAGTGAACCAACTTGATTTGCAGAATCTGCTTGTCTTTATCTGCTTTTTTCAAGGCCTGCTTTAGGGAGAGGAATGCTGTTTGAAAAAGTATTTGCATTTAGCACTGGATCCTGAGATGCACTGCACTACAGTAAATAAACCCACTTAGTGCTGAGCTGCTGTAAGATGCATTACAATGGAATACAATTCATATGCACTCCAGAGAAGCCTTGATTTCATTTGTTCCTGCTTTTTTGTACTTTGGAAAACGAGTGAAAGGATGGCCTTAGCCTTTCCACATCAGATGCTGTCACATGCTGCCCTTTAAAATAAGGAGTCAAAAATATTGCTTTAACATCCAGCCCTAGTGCAGAGGGACTGTGCTTCTTTATTTTTTCCATACCCACTGAGACCCACTGAGGGTGGGTAGTGTCATGTTAATAACAAAGGAGAAAAAACAAGCACCATCCAGCACTATCCTTCTCACACTTAACTTCAGTCATCAAATCCCTGTCCAAATAAGGAAGCCCTGATTCAGCTGCTATTGGCTAAAAAGACAGGATCAAGCAAGAAACTGCCCCCAAGCAAGCAGCAACACTAGGTTAATTGAGCTTCTAAAGGGCTGCCATTCATGGTCTCTTTGCCTGCTAGAAGGTAGCATTCATAGTTCAGAACCTAGCTGTTTTTATGTTATGGGTAAGCATAATTAACATCCGCTCTCCCGGGTTACCTGGAAGAGCGCTTACTTCTGCGTGATCCCCACCGCACATTTAGATCATTGAGAGAAGTCTGTCTCCATATATACTGCCAGCTCGTCTGGCGGTGACTTGGGAGCGGGCCTTCTCTGTAGTTGCTCCTGGGCTATGGAATGTGCTCCCTATAGACGTGGTTTAACACCTTTACCAGCCTTCAAAAGAACCTTTGACACATCTTTTTAAGCCAGGCTTTTTAGTAATTTCTGAGTTTTAAATTTTAAATTGCTGTTTAGATTTATTTAATTGTTGTAATTACTGAATGTGTTTGGTGTCTGGCATGGTCGTCCATCCTTACCGCTGAGGATAGATAGGGTGGTGAGGCGTGCTGCAGAGGTAGGGATGGGCAGCAGGCAAGAAGAGGTGGAGGGAGACCTGCCAACAGGCGGGAACCTGGCCCCTACAGTCCTCCGCGACCCACCAGATGAAGAGTGGGCAGAGACCTGAAAAAGCTGAGGGGGAGGTGCATGAGAATGAAGGGAGGGGGCCTAGGCAGGAGGAGGGAAGAAAGGGAGAGACAGGGACAACAGCTGCAGGGGATGAAGTACGGGTAATAAAGAGGGGGGCGTTGGCCCTGTAATTGGGGGCAGGGGCAGCAGAGCCTACAAGGAGGCATATAAGGGGCTGGCTGGGGATGAGAGGCTGACTGGTGGTGAGTGTCGGGGGCTCCGGAAAGGGGCTGACACAGGGAGCAAGCTGTCTGGGATGGAGGAGGAACAGGGTGACGCACAATCCCCTCCCCGTCCCTGCTCTGAGGTCGGATCTTGTTAGCCTTGCCAGGCCGGGGGAAAGGGGCAGGAGGACGCATAGCTGGACATTAGATTTTTTAAAAAATTCTTGTTTTAATAGCTGGTTCTGTTTGTCTTTGTTTTTGTGAACAGCCTGGAGCCTCAGGAGTCAGGCGGTATATTAATACAAGAAATAAATAAATAAAACTGGGTAGTCCTGCTCTGGTTCTTGTGTGATACTGCTGCTGCAACCCACTTTTTAATTTCATCCATAAGCAATACATTAGGGAAGGCAGGGAGGAGAACTGTGTTCCTCTTTTTTAAAAAATAAAATAAAAAACTAGCTGACCCTGCACAGAGCATCTGTACAGTTGTTCACTGAGCCTGTCACAACCCCCTGCAGCGCTCTTGCTCGCTCGCTCCCCCCGCAACTCACTCGCCCACTCTCCCCCGTGCAGCTCGCTTGCTCTCCCCCTGCAGCTCACTCGCTTGATCGCTCCCCCCCGCAGCTCGCTCACTCTCCCCACGCAGCTCGCTCGCCCTCCCGCTGCAGCTCACTCACTTTCTCATTCTCCCCCCCTCTGCAGCTCACTCACTCTCTCTCACACACCCCCCCGCAGCTCTCCCCATTGGGCAGGCCAGGGCCAAGCCATCCAGCTGCCACCTCCCATCTCCTCCTCCCGGCTGGTAGGGCTTTGCCCACCATCTGCCCACCTCCTCACCGCCACCATTATTCCTCCCCACCACTGCCTCCTCTTCCTGGCCAGCGGGGCTTTGCCTGCCATCCACCCACCTCTTCTGGCCAGAGGGGCTTCGCTTGCCGGCCCTCCACCTCTACCTCCTGGCAGCCGCCATTATTTCTCTCCACTTCAATGCTGGAACTCTTGCACGCTCTAGAGCATCTGCGCATTAGTATTTGATTGTTCCCTTCACCTCAGAGATCTCCCCACTCTCACCTGAGCTGCACTCCTCCTCCTCCTCCATCCTGTTGCTTCCATCGCTCTCACCCTTCTTGGTTGTGGCTGCAGCCCCCTATCTCCAGAGACCTCCCCACCCTCACCTGAACCCTGCTCCTGCCCCTCCCTCCAGGAGCAGCAGGAGTGGCTGACCACTCCTCGCTGCTACCACCACCATGGCCGCTCGTTCCCCTCAGGCCGCTGACAGGCCCGGGCCCATCCCTTGCCTGCCTGCCTGCCTCCCTCTGACAATGGCCTCGGTAGCCCCAAACAGCAGCAATGGTTGACTGGGCCCTTCCTTGCTGCTAGTGCTGCCATGGCCACTCATTCCCCTCAGGCTGCTAACAGGCTCAGGCCTGTCCCTTGCTCTCTCCTCCGCTCGCTCTTCCCCACCTCTGAAAAGTATACAGTGTACTGTGCTTGATTGGCCAGCAAACTCACCTGACCTGACCCCATAGAGAATCTATGGGGCATTGCCAAGAGAAGGATGAGAGACATGAGACCAAACAATGCAGAATTGCTGAAGGCCGCTAATGAAGCATCGTGGTCTTCCATAACACCTCATCAGTGCCACAGGCTGATAGCATCCATGCCACACCACATTGAGTCAGTAATTGCTGCAAAAGGGGCCCAAATCAAGTGCTGAATACATATGCATGCTTATACTTTTCAGAGGTCCGATATTGTTCTATTCTTCAATCCTTGTCTTCTTGGTTCCATGTAATATTCTAATTTTCTGATATTATGGATTTGGGGTTTTCATGAGCTGTACGCCATGATCATCACAATTATAACAAATTAAGGCTTGACTTATCTCGCTTTGCATGTAATGCGTCTGTCTCATATATCAGTTTCACCTTTTAATTTGCATTACTGAAATTAATGGACTTTTGCACGATATTCTAATTTTCCGAGTTTCACCTGTAGATTCCTTGCCTCTACAATCAAGAACATCTTCCGACCAGTAACAGTTGCATTCCAACTGACCCTAACCATCACAGGCTCCTCCTCCTTATCTGCATAGGGAATCCCCACTGCCCAATCACCACGGTGCCACAGGCTCCTCCTCCCTATCTGCATATGGAATCCCCACTGCCCAATCACCATGGTGCTTCTGCTCTCACAGGCTTCTTCTCCCGATCTGCATATGGAATCCCCATTGCCCAATCAGGTGCTTCTGCTTGCAAACACGATCAGCCAATCGCCTCCTTTCTACCACGTCCCCACACATGGCCCGTCTTGGAGAATTAATAATATAGATGCTTGCACCAAGGATGGCTCTACTTTTTAGAGAGCTTGGAGGGGAGATTTGTTTATCTACCCCAGCAGCAACAGAAACCCACAGGTAAGGAGAGAGCACTGCTAACTAAAATTGTCTGAAGATATGGAGTAAAAGTCCTAAATAAAGTAGTTTATTTAGAAAATACATCAGAGAGATAGATAAGCCTACATGCCTAGCTGGTTGCTACATACAGGTAGAAGGGGAGGGAAAAGACATTAGTCTCTCTCTTCAGGTGAGAGAATGGAACCTGAGACTCACTCTAACCAAGGAGAATCAGAGTAGAGAAAGCCTGGTCAGAGAGTAAAGGCCTGCCCTTACTGACTGTCTACCCCGAATGCCCCAGTGGTCAATAGGGTCGCTGGTGCTGAGTTGATGCCATCAGGAGCTGCATCCCCAACACTACTGTGGTGAAGTGAGTCACTCCAGGTAGCAAATTTTGTGGGAGTCTGGGGTGTAGCTATAATTGAGCAAAGAACCCAGGGGCCCCAGCTCCTGAGAGCCCCCAGCTCCATCCCTCCATATTTTCTCCATTATCTCCCTCACTCTGAGGGGCCGCCAGGGTGAACTCGGAGGGGTGAGCTGAGAGGAGCGAGCTATGCCCCTGGTGGGAGCAATGGATTTGGTGCCATACCCTTCCATTGCCTTGCTCACTTCTGCTGCAACCAGCAGCCACACAGAGTCACTGGCACCATTCTGTGAATGGACATTGCTTCTCCTCTCCCTGTCTCCTTTTTTCTTTCTTTCCCCTCTTCCTGGGTGGCTGCTGCTACCAGGCTCAGCAATGTTTTTGTTCACCATCAACCCAGCAGCAAAGATCAGAGGCAGTGCTGCAGGAACAGCCAGGGGATGAGTGGGCATACTGGGCGGTGGGGGGGAGATGATAGGACATGGCTTTTGGCATCCCACTTCAAGTGCTAAAATGTCTTGGGCCAGCCTGGCTTGGTCTGTACTTTTCTGCAGGAGCCTGCCAAATGTACACAGTGTCCAATGTGTTGAATATAGAACTCAACAAAACATTCCTAAAAAAAAGCAAAGTATTGCAGTTTTCTGCCATTTGGCTATCTATCTATCTATCTAACTATCTATCTATCTAGAGCAGAATTCAGATGAGTTAGGCATGACTAAATGGCACCAATGAGACAATTTAGTCATGACTAAGTTAAGTCCCATTAATTTCAGTAGGCCTTGCATGGGGGTGGGGGATCAACATTAATCTTGCCCTTAAAAATGCAGTAGATGCCTGTCTCCCTTCCAAATTCATCTTCCATGGAACAATCACAATAGCAAAGAATGCCTTTGTTGGGGCAAGTATTGCATTCTTTGAAACGCAACATTTACTTTGATCAAGGGTAGCAAGGTTGGAGTGGGCCCCAGGACAAGCAGCAAAGATGGACCCTCTGCCTTCCCCACCCATTTCTTTGCTGCAGAACTGTAGGGACAGAATGAAAAACATTCAGGGTGTGCCACCTCAAAAAAATAGGGGGGTAGTTTATCTGGTCTTTTTAGGACAAGGTGACCTGGAATACTTATACGCATTTGTTAAAGAAAATAAGGAGTCCAGTGAAAAATGTGGTGGGGGTGGGGGCAGGGAAGTATGCCGGCCCTATCCCCTCCAGCTATGGGTCTAGTGTTTGGGTTCATATGTCATAGGGCACTGGTTGAAAATACCTGCTGTGCACAGTTTGCACTTTTAAAAGAGAGATTATAGTTAGATACAATCATTCTATGGGACTATATCTTCTGCCTTTGTTCAAGATAGCCTCTGGATTCTAAGCATGGCTACAAGGCCCAATTTAATTTCCCCAAATGAGGACTTCAAGGGTAAACTGAGTATAATTCATGCTGAATCTCTCTCAAAATAGACTCGAAACAGAGAAGGCATGTTATAAGTTCTACTCAGACAAACTAGCAATATGGTTATGTAGCTTCTTTTTTTTTAAAAAAAAGAAAGATTTGTTTTCTGTAAATCGTGCGAGTCACTTACCTGCACACACGCACGCACGCACGCACGCGCGCACACACTCACACACACAAATTGATCAAGGTCACTCACTGAGCAAGCAATTTGTGAACTCTGCCATGTAAGTAAGAAGCTGAATCCAAATTCATGTGTGAGCCCGATGAAATATTTATGAGGACACAAAGACAGATATTCACTCAAGGAACACACAGGGGTATCGACAAATGTAGATATTCAGACAGCTTGTGTTCATGTGTTTTTCTTAAGATCAGGTTCTATTGGGCATATTTTAAATGTTTATACACTTAAATGTATAAGTGTTTATACACTTATACACATGTTTATACATGTATACGCATGTTTATACACTTATACACTTTATGCTGTGGTGTGGTTTGAAGAGTTTTTAAAATATCTTCTTGAATTTCAGCACATACTAACAAAGTCAAATGGCAAACTTTCCCCAACAAAATCCCATTTGGAACCACACTGGGCCAGCTTATGGAGGACATTGTCTCAACATTTTAATATACAGTACAACAGTGTGTGGGAGGGTTGTTTTCTTTGGTGGTGTACACCCTAATATATTTCAATAACTCACTGCTAACGTAAGTTTTATCAAGAGAATTTCAATGAATATCCTGCCCAGATTTTCTGCCAATGTAATGTGGGATGCTCCAGTAACTTTAATAGAGTTATGCATTTTCACCAGTCCTAGAGCTATGGTCCCCCCTCCTTCTTTTTGCTTCCTGATCTTTCAGATTACAGAGACTGAAATAAATCTGTGCTCCCCACTGCCTTGTATCATGAAGGGAAGCAAGGCAAACAGTAAAAGAAGAAGCAGCATAAATGTTACCATGTTCTTTTTACTGTTGTATAGTTTTTATCAGTAGTGAAGAAAAATATGTGTAGGCAGCCTGATGTATAGGCTTGTGCTGGCAACAACGATGGCTGCATCTTATGCAAGAGGACCCGGTTCAGCTTTGTCTGGCCCCATAATCATACCTGTTCCCTGCATAGGTTTGTACTAATGCAGGTTTAGCATCTCCAGTTAAAGACCCATGTTAGCTGGAGTCTAAAAGACATTTATCGAAGATCTTGGAGTTCTGCTATCAGTCATAATACTGGAATGGAGAGGGCCAATGACCTAGAAGGCAGCTTCTTATGTTCTAGAATGTGCTGGCGCTTGGTGAATTGGCTAATAGACAAATTGTAAAATTAATACACTGTGGAGGAAGACAGTAGTAAGCAATGCCATAGGCCTTAGCATTCTGACTTCAGGTGCCCTCTCCACCTCCTCTTTCTCATTGGAGCTTGACCATACAGGAAGGGCTCTAGCAAAGTGTGGGCGAAGCAAGCAACAGTCTGTGGTCTCTACAGAATGTGAGAATGAAACTCAGCTCTGTGAGAAATGTCCGTTACTGATGAATTTAAATGGCATTATATAATGTTTTAATTGCCTTTCTGTCCCGGATGAGGCAGCTTAGAGATTTTCAACCAATTTGGGCCCACAGGCTTCAAATTGTGTTCTCTGATGTGATGCTCGGTCACTCAAGAACAAAATGATACATTCTTATTGACTTTGGCTATAATATCTTCAAAAGACATTGGCTCAAAATCGTGAGCCTTTGTTCCAGTTCAGAAAGTTGGCTTGTCTCCATGTCTGCTCCAGACAGTGAGATCATAAGGTTTATTGTCTGAATATGCTCCTACATTAATATTATGTTGTTCGTTTTCACTATAGTAGCTGATTTACTAGGAATTTTAACATGTTCTATGCATTAAGCACAACCGAGAGTTTCTATATTATGAACTGTAAATTACACATCAATAAATAGGTATAAGCAAGTAAAAATGAATGAAGGTGGAGGAGAAGATATAACATACTAATTTAGACTCCCTGGTGAATTTATTAGATTATTTGGAAGGTGGCAATGGTTGCTCTTTCCAAATCATGTTAAAGATGATCTAGATGCTTTTTGATAAAGATGAGCAAGACTGACTTTTTAGTCATATAGCATTTTATTTACTTGTGCATATTGTAAATGGAAAACTTACTTTCTTAGTGTTTGAGACAAGGTGCTAAATAAAGATGTATTCAAAGTCCAAAATCCACTTAAAAGCCCTTGAAGCAAACAAGTGGAGCTTAACATATTGTGGCAGAATTGAACTGCATATCTGAGAGGCAATAAATTGTCTTAAGTGGGACATAAATAAATAAAGCCACAGCATAGGGCTTATGTTGGCTCTCTTCTTAAGGTGGATTTCACCTTGAGTGAGCATTAAATACTAGCAAAGACATCTGTGCAGTTGAATACATTTAACATTGTACACCATGTCACCATTTAATGACATACGAGTGCTCCCACAGGTACTGCCATGTCTAAAAATGTAACAGGGGATGATCCAAGTATGAAGTGCTCCTCCCTTCTCCAAGTGATGAGAAGTTCCAAGGACAAAATGATAGAGCTGTGTTCCTTTAGACAAGAGAATATTGGAGGCTTATGGTGCCCTTGTTATATATGTTTTATTTACAAATATAAAAGCAGAGGCTAACAATCAGAGTAACACAGCAGTGGTGCTCTAATGCTGCACTGGTGTTACGAGGGAGGGGGAGATTTTCATAGATCTTCCCTTCCCTGTGAAGCCCATTGTGCCTCTCATAAATGTTGAGGGCTGAGCTGCCCCCAGGGACATATTTGTTGAAGGCGTACTGGGTGTCTAGTACTTTTCACAGGAACCATGTAGAAAGTACACTCTAAACCTCTTGGTCATACATAAAGTTCCGAGCATAGTTTTATTGGCTGACATCTAGACTACATTTACTAGAGGAGGCCCTATTGAAATTTAGTAGTCCTTTAGAAGACTACTGAATTACTGAATTATTCAGGATGTCAGCCATTGTAAAGCAACAAAATCCACTTTGTCTTAGAGAATAAATAAATAATCTTAAAATGGCTGACAAAAAATAGCCTTGCATGTTCCTCAAAAATACATGAACACTGCATTTCTAGATATTTTGCACAGCTGTGTAATTACAAATACATATTTTATAATATGTCCAGTGTTGGAACTGTTATCTGTACTCTCTTTGTAGACTTAAAACTTCACAAAAGAATTTTTCCATAATGGAAAATAACCAAAAGGGCTTTCATTCATGAAAATATGAGAGGCATCTAAAAGTCTGAAATACGTAGGAGTAATGTGCTCTTGTTCTATTTTGCTTCTTTGAAAATTCTATTTAACCCATTTTCCTGGTGGGTCTCAGGAAATGTAGGGAAAAGAGGGGAAGTTATGGAGGCCATATTTTAAATGCCTAAAGAATGAAACACTGGTTATAAAAGATTTCATGATAACCTTAGAGGAATGTGTGTAGGTTATCCTACAAACACCAGGCAATCACATAGACCTGCATGCTTTCTAATAACTCTATTGTGTCACAGGTTGCCCTGGCCGAGAAACACTTAGGGCTGATGGCATAAAGCACAAGATCAACTGACATAAGAGAAGGTTGTGATAAAATAGTGGGAGGATTACAGAATATATTCTCTGTGAACAGGGCATGTGAATATACTGCAAATTTACACTATTGCAGGTCACATCCTACCAACATTAAGCAAATCTTAAGCAAATTAGTTGCAGTGTGGTAGTTTGAGAGCTGCTAACATCTCTGTGTTTAATTAACTGATGTTACTGCAAGTATTATAGCATTCAATACAATGCATTTACCAAAAGCTATTTTCTTTATGATTTTATGTCACCTGTTAGGATTCTTGACAGAGAGGTGGAGAAATACAGAGTTGTATCTCAGTGATAACTGGCCTAGTCACAATGAAGAGGAACCAAAGACATTGATCAACAACTTTAATGGAGTTTGCTTTTGAGGCTACTACCTAAATTACAGGCCACCTAATGGCACCGCAGGGAAATGACTTGACTAGCAAGCCAGAGGTTGCCACTTCGAACCCCCACTGGTATGTTTCCCAGACTATGGGAAACACTTATATCGGGCAGCAGCGATATAGGAAGATGCTGAAAGGCATCATCTCATATTGTGTGGGAGGAGGCAATAGTAAACCCCTCCTGTAATCTACCAAAGAAAACCACAGGGCTCTGTGGTCGCCAGGAGTCGACACTGACTCAATGGCATATTTTACCTTACCTAAATTACTGCCATTCTGTAAAGATAGTTTCCAAGTGCTGCTTCTAATGGAAGTCCAATTGTGGTCAGTGGGCAGACCAGCTTTCCACCCTGGACTTAGCGTGTCGACCCACCTTGGAGGACTGGTCTACTGGTCAGCTGATGCACTAAGTCCAGAGGGGAGGGCTGGTCTATCTGCCAACCCCAATTGGTGGACGAGATCTGCCTGGAAAAAATGGTGCCTGAATCATTCAAATCAATTTGAGTGATTCAAGGTCGATTTGTCGAAACATTTTGACAAATCGATTCAAGGATTTTGAGATTTTATTTGAGCTTGAATTGAATAGCAAAATCCGATTCATGCACATCTCTAGTGGTGAGTGCTGCTCAACAAGCAAGCCTGCATCTCTCTTGGGTGCGTGGCTCACTGCGCTGTATTTAAGTCACTATTTATTTGTTTTATACAATGTTTATTATACATTGGAGCCCTTGAAGAAATGGCAGCTATACATTCAAGTAAATTAATATTGTATTTAATATTTAGTTTGTCACATATGTGACTACTTTTAAATATCTAGCAAGGTGGGCTTCGATCAAAGAAAAGCCTATGGCTACAGTCCAAATAAGTTACTTTAACAACGACCATGATTCCAAAAGAAGAGCTCTCTTTTAGGCTTTCTCAGCAACAGCTCCTAGAGTGAAGTGCAGTAAAATGTATTGAATAGTTTTCTTTTTCCCTGTCAGCAGGTAGAACATTTGCATTGCGCAGTTCTACTGTAATGGTTCATCAGCATTACTTCCCCAAATGTTTCCTTTATTGGCCTACACAGTATTATGCCAGGAAAGCAGTTGAAGCAGGGTCAGCCATCCCAGCTCCATAGCAATTCATAGTTCAGTTTGGACAATACTTCATCCACTGGCCCAACTCCAGGGGATGAGTGTGAGCTTTAAGAACACACGCCTTTCCCTCCTTTTGGAGCACAGGGGCAACATTTGTTAAGTGTATGGGGAGGTGGTTTGTCTAAACCTCTCTTCTACGTATGGCCCAAATCCTAATTTAAACTAGTATTTAAGCTGCGTGTAGAAGAGTGGTTAAGATGACCTCCCCATGATTAAGGATGGGTGCCCATACATGCTGCAGCTGAGGGGTGGGGGGAGGACATGAATGCTCATGGCATAAACATGTCCTTATCCTGTGGATCACCCAAAGTGGCCCTTTGCTTAAGTGTAATGAGTTCTATCAGTACTTCTATACAGGGACTGTGGAGCACAAATGCACAACCCTTGGAGGAGGGGGAAAGTGCCCTTCCAGGTGTGCATGTGTGTGTGGAGTTTCAAAATCATTAATGGGATTTTTATACTCTTATGAGGCCACACCTGAGGGGCTGGGAGAGAACACTATTCACTGGCAACCACAGGCCATCAGCTTGAGCGGCAATTGCATTGCTGTTCATGATGTGGTGCACAATACCTGACATGATTATGAAAGGAGTGGCAGAGAGGCTCCATGCATGGGTAGTCATTTGGAGGTGGACAATGAGCAGTGGCAGCACTGAAAACCTGGTCCCTAGGTCTGTTTGCAAGTAAGGAGACCTCCACACTCTGCTTTCACATGTGGCCCAAGAAAACTAGGCCATGCCCATTCTTTCTAAGTCACATCTATATCTATGATTAATCTCTTCAGCCAAGTTGATAGTAAGTGAATAGACCATTGTCCCATTTGTGCCACCAAGCAAGCACTGCACTGTTGGGTCCAAGTTTTGGTTTAGGTTTGTTGCTGCCTCATTCCTGAAAGCCATGATAGTGGGAAATCAAAGTTGGCAGTGAATCCAGTTGAGGCCTGTTATGCCTGCTGATTCTTCAGGTTGCTTGTGTGAAGAAGCATCATCCTGAGGTTTGGTCTCAGGGATTTTTTCAGGTTTCCCTGCCTCCTCCTGGTCTGGTTCATGCTAGTGGCCACAATGGGGTCCTCCTTTGATGAAGAAGACTTCTCTGATTCCAGTTTACCAACATCTATTTTAAGTCCCACTATGAAATTTATTCTGCATTGGAGCCCATTGCCCAGTGCTGCCTTGGCCTCATTCATTAAAGCCGTTCTCATGACCGGCCCTACTTAGGCTATCACTGCCCTACATAGGTTGGGCTGGTCATGAGAACTGCCAGGATTGGTTCTGATCCCAGCACTCCTCCCTTGGTTAGCCAAGGTTTTGAACGTGGGCTAAAAGTGAGGTAGATGGGTGTGCATGCCCTTTATCTCACTGCCCGGTCATGTGGACGCATGGACTGCCAGAAGCTCCTTTGGAGCTGCCAACAGCCATTTAAATTCTAGCAGCTTGGGGAAGGAATGACCCACCCTCAGGAATTTCCAAAATGTACTGCACTGTTTACACGGTGCATCATCGTGTGATTCCTAGCAGCTGGGCTTTGCTCCCCCTGCCCACCTCTGGACAACTTGCTAAAGTGGTGGTTGTGTAGGCATGTGAGTGGTGTGACCTGGCAGGAACAGGCAGTCAGCTGGGGGAAGGTAGGTACAATCTTACCTTCCCCCTGGCCCTCCCCAGCCTCAGCCCAAATGGTTGTGGGAACAACCTCATTGACTTTTCAAAAGTTCTGCTTGTTTTCATGAAGTGTTTTCCGGTTCTTACATTTGCTCATATGAAAATCTTACTTCTTTTTTGAGGCTTGCTGTCCTCACCTGTAAAGTTTGAGAACTTAGAGACGTTGTAACTAGTTCTGTTTGTCACATAATTTCATAACACCAAATTGGATCAGACATTTAAAATATATATCTGCCGAATCTGAACTATTAATGGGATTTTTTTCATCTCCTGCTGATGTTGAGCATGACAAGCCAAAGAATTAAATGAAAATAGACTGATTAAGAGTTAGAAAAGACAAGTTTGTTTGTTTTTTAAAAGAGCGTGGAGAGGGAGGTAACAGGAAAATATTAGACTGAGTTTTACTTGTTTGACCATGGGTTATTGTAAGAAACAAATATTTATAACATGCTTTCCATCCTTTACTGTTCCTGATTTTCACTTTCATGATGGTTGCTTCCTACAGTTCTCAAAGCCAAACTTGTTACACTGGGAGATCTGCAACTTGAAAATATCAATTTATTTACAGCTTGGGGGACAGCAGAAAAAACAGAAGCAAAAGGTTAAATGTTCCTGCTTCCCTGATCATTTAGCACACCCATGGCTGCATTTAGTCAGGAGAGCAATGATCGATCTCCATATGTAACATGTTGTTTGTGCAAAGTGCAGTGTCATAAATACAGATTAGGAGAGGATGGCAAAGTGCAAGGTTTTTAGTCTGCTGCTGCAAACAACCTCAATACCTTTCTGTAAGGTAGGGTGTCTTTGGGGGTACATTCCCACTGCTCAAACTGCAAGACTTCATTGCTGGGTAAATGTAACATTACCACTAAGACAGAATGTATTTTGTGGCTGGAATCAGTGGCATATGGAGGACATAGGCAGCCCATATTCTCATGAGTAGCACCCCCTCCCCAGTGATGGCAGCACACTCCTGAGCAGCAGCCTGTGGGGAGACCTTCATGAGGCCATCTGAGCAGTGGGGACCGGGCAGCCTCCTGGCAGGCCGC
Organism: Hemicordylus capensis; assembly: GCF_027244095.1. Lineage (NCBI taxonomy): Eukaryota > Metazoa > Chordata > Lepidosauria > Squamata > Cordylidae > Hemicordylus > Hemicordylus capensis. The sequence goes on along the minus strand of NC_069657.1, from coordinate 323,880,119 downwards.
TAGGTCAGGGAGTGTGCCACAATGAGCTGTTGGGTCAGAGAGTGTGCAGCTGCCTCCACAGGGGTGGGGGCTGCCTGGTGCCCGTGGCAAGGAGAGAAGAAGGGGCAAGCAAGGCATCCCCAGATATGAGTGAGGCGGCCCTGGAGGCAGGACAGTATGGGTTCTTGGGACCCATTTTGTGCTCTATTACAGCTCTGCCCCTGTTTGGCATGTAGCTGTGAGGCATTCAGACCAGGTTCAGCAATGGGTAGAGACAAAGGCAGAGAGGGAAGACGATGAAGGCAACAATTCTCTTCAGTACTAAGAACAGCCCCCCCCAAAGGCCTGACGTAGAAGCATTGTGGGGTCAACTGGAGGCTCTCCAGCTGCAGTTGGACTACAACTCCCACAATCGCAGCCACAACTGTGGCTGAGTCGTAGGCTTATTACAGGAAGACTTAAAAATAAATACACACCTATTCCTTTGTTCACTGCAAACGACTCCCCTTGCATTTCCCGTCTTTGGTCCGAGCTAAGTGATGGTCCACAGGCTAAATTCTCTCCTGCCGTGACCAGAGGCGTATCTAGGGAAAATAGCGCCTAGGGCAAGCGCTGAAATTGCGCCCCCTGTCCAAACATCTAACACCCATCTTTCAGATAACTTTACCATAATACCAGCTGGAAAATACAAGTCAAGCAAGTTAATCTTTTAATATTCCAAAAACTATATAGCAGTGGATTTAGCCAGGCCAAAAAATTCTGGAAATCTACAAATTTCAGTATGCTGGGGCTCATGAAATACCCAAATACTATGTGGAGGTGTACTTGGAAAACTAAACACAAGTGCCTGTCTAATTCTCTATTATGAATTGTAGCATCACTATTACATAAGTTTTAAAAATAAATGGAGATTTTGACTTTCCCCAGTTACTCTGAAAATAATTAAAGGATATGCAGAGTAAACTGTGTCACTGCTTGGAATATATTCTAGTATTTCAGAAAGACAGTTAAAATGAGAGAAAGAGAGCAAGAAACTCCCAGTGGGCCTTAATACTAAGGATTTCACACTGATTCAAAGACAAACTCATCATTAATAGCCATATTATTAAGACATCACATTTAACTCACTTATCACAAGAAGCAAAGTAAGAGCAAATGAATACAATCCTAGCTCATAAGCTTCAGCTCAGTATTCATAAGCCCTGATTCTCTGTACATAGTTCCAAACTAAATATGTGTACAGTGACATATATTATATATATTTTTTAATATTTACCTGTAGCCCCTTGTGGGGGCTTCCTAAAGGCCATGGAGGGTCTGCAAAGTTTCCCCTCCCACCGCTGGCCTCTAGGGCCTCACAGGGACCATTTGAGCATGTGCGGTGGCCGTTTTAAAAAATATTTTTTTAAATGTCTGCTGAAAACAAAATGGCCACCACACATGCTCAAATTGCCCCTGCAAGGCCTGGCATGGCCTAGGGCCTCATAAAGGTCATTTGAGCATGTGCGGTGGCCATTTTGTTTTTGGCAGCCATTTTTTTTTAAAAAAATTAATTTTAAAAAATGGCGCCCCCCTTCAAGTGGCGCCCGGTTCACGTGCCCTGCCTGCCCTACCCTAGATACGCCCCTGGCCGTGACTAAGGTTAGCAGTTCAATATCCTCTGAGAGTTCAGTTCCTGCCAGAATTCTAGTGCCTGTAGTGACTGACACAGTTCTCTCTGCTTCACTCATGATGTAACTCTTCTTAAGCTTAAGAATTAGCTTGAGGGTTGTCGTTTTTTAACTTGAGTGAGGGCCTATCTATCTATCTAATTTGTAGACCACTCCAAACTTCCATCTCCAGGCGGTTTACAACAACATGAAACAAACTGTCACACTCCAAGGGGGAGGAGGTGTATTCCTGGCCACTTTTGACTCCAAAACCCTGTAGTTAAAACAGCCAGGATCAGCCTCAGAGTAAAACTTCCTTAGACTTCCTCCTGGCTTGCTACCTCCAGCCAGTTCCCTCTCCAGGGTGCTTTCCAGGTTAGCCACTCATCAGCAGCAAAATGCTTCTGTTCAGGCAAATTCAAAACGTAAACAGCAGGGGGAGCAGTCTTGCAAAAACTAACAACCCAAAAGAACAGCAACTTCTTTATGCCAGATATACGATGTCATAGCATTATATTGCAGCGATTAAATTTGAAACAAGGCATTGGATGTATGAACGACACCCTGCTGTCAGCTTTGGGTCTGCAGTGTCACGACACAGGAAGTGTGGAAGCACACTTCAGAGATACATCCTGACCCTGTTGCCGGGTATAATCTGGAAAGCGGCCAGGGAAACTCCAGCTCCCATGCTCAAGAGCAGCCCTCATCATCAGCTGCCTTGGCTTTGAATGCCCTAGTACACAGCTGACAGAGCTCAAAGCCTACTCCCGGCCTCACCTCCTCCCTGGTCTCACTTCCTGCTTCTTGCCTCCCTCAACATGGTGGCCCCACAAGAGCTGTTCTCTGCAGCTCTCTCTGCTTTGTCTGCTCAACCCCACCAGGACCCGACAGGTCTAGAACCATCTCACCCCTGCTCACTTCAGGGGAAGCAGAAACCCCAAAGGAGGGACACTGTGCTCAGTGGCATAGGGAGACTCCTGGTGGTCCGGGGACAAAGGTGTTTGGGGGGCTCCCTGTGCACCCCAGCTCTGAAGCCACACCCCTACTTTCAGGCCCCACCATGCTTCCCCCTCTATTTTCCTGGGGCGGTGGCTGGTGGGTGGGCTTAGCGCACCAGCATCTCTCCAGCCGGCATGCCAGCTTCTCCCCAGCCGGTGCGCTGGCCTCCCCATTCCCAGGCCAGCACACTGTGACATCATGGCACACAATGCTCTCCCTACTCCATGGGGAGGCCTGTGCACAGTTGCAAGAGAAGCTGGCACACCAACCAGGGCATGGGGAGGCCTGCACACTGGCCGGGGAGGTGGGGAGAAGCCTGCCCGCTCGCCACCCCCACAAAGGGTAAATAGGAAATGGTGGTGGGTGGGCTGTTGGTGCCAGGGTACACAGGGTGGGGAGCGGGACCCTTGTGGGCCACTTGACCCTCCAGGCCCAGGGACATTTGCACCCCCTCATCCAATGGATGCTATGCCCATGGCTAAGCTCCCCACTGTTGAATATCCAGCTCCAGATGGCATCGACCTTTTGCACCAGTAACCCTAATGACCACTAGGGGCAATGGGACTAGAGAGAGATAGTTAGGGTCTCCTTCTTTTTTCTATTTTTCTCTGCCTCTATTACCCCTCTATTGATAGAATGTACTCAGCAACTTCCTGAGAGTGACTTCCTCTCCTTCTTCCCAGAATGCCTCTCTCTCTCTCTCTCTCTCTCTCTCTCTCTCTCTCTCTCAGCATCATGTTTCTATAGGTCTTTCTCTCTGACCAACATGTAGCCAGCTTTTCTATCATCATGTGCTTCTGAATAAAGTAGATTAGTTTAACCTTACATGAATCTCCATGCTTATCATTTACAAGCTGTTGCCCCTGAGACCCTGTTAACTTCTGCTGTAATAGGAGTGCGTTAGCTCCTGAAATACTCTACTACATAAGTAATTACCCCCAACACCCACATGCCCCACTAGGTAATGTGGCATCCTGTCACAAATTAAGAGAAAAATGAAAACCTTAAAACAATTTAAAACCACAATCAAGTTTAAAAGCTTGGGTGAAAATATAAGCCTTTAAGGACTTTTGAAAAGTTGTCAGAGATGGGGAGACTCTTATTTCAGCAGGGAGCGCATTCCAGAGTCTCAGGGCAGCAACAGAGAAGGCCCATCCCTGTGCAGCCGCCAGACAAGCTGGTGGCAACTGCAGATGAACCTCTCCGGATGATCTCAGTGGGCGATGGGGCTCATGGTGAAGAAGACGTTCTCTTAAATACCCACTGCCTAAGCTGTTTAGGGCTTTATAAGTTATAACCAGGACCTTGTATTTTGCTTGGGGTGCATTTGATGAGATTGGGGCGGCTATTTTAGTGTGGTTAAAAATCGGTCCTTTATTGCCTCAGTTGGCTTTTTGTATTATTAAACCCCAAATTCAATGACCACACCATTTAAAGCTTAAAAGTTTTATTCAAAGACTTGATACTTATAGAATGGTTAATGTATAGCAAAAGATACATAAACACCGCCTTGGGGTTTATTTTAATGAAAGGCGGTATATAAATTTAACATTTTTTTAAAAAAAGGTAAATGTGTGGCAAACAGCCATTTCTCGCAATCACGGAGAAAGGGCTCCATGCTGGAGGGGAAGAAGCCTTTAAGCACTTACCTCCCCGGCAGATGATCCTGGTCTTCTTGCTGGGCGAGCGGATCACTCGCCCAGATGTTCGCCAGCAGCTACTGGCAGCTGCGACATTTGGAGGCCAGGAGGCCCCCGGAACTCCCATAATGCACCACACAAGTGTGCAGTGCATTAAGGGGAGCCTCCTGACACCAGCCAGGAGCCCTGCAAAATGGGGTTAATAGAGCGCTCGTTTAACCTCGTTTAAGAGGGTGGCGGGCTGGGTGGATTTGTTGCCAAAGCACCAATGGGATCAGGCACGATCCCAGCGATGGTTCTTATGCATGGGCAAGACCAGGCTTGGTTTTGTTAGCCCAGTTTTCCCTATGCATAACAGCCTCATCAAATATATAAACATGTACAAACTATAATTCTAAGAAGCATAAAATGTGTGGCATTTGAAGCTTCTATTAAGAGTGGTGTGAATTATAAAATCCGCCCCAATATCCCCTAACCTATACCCCTTAACCTATACCTCCAAAGTAAAAGTTCTATTTACCCTTCTGGCAGTTTGAGATATTTTCAGGCTTTTCCAAAAATGATTTTTTAAAAGGGGGGGGGAGAACTTAGAATATGAAACTAAGTAAATACTTAGCTATTTAGTGGATAGATAAGACTATAACAATATAAGTTATATAGATGAAGTTTATATGCTTAGAACATAAGAGCAACCCTGCTGGATCAGGCTCCAGGCCCATCTAGTCCAGCAGCCTGTTTTACACAGTGCCCCACCAGATGCCGCTGGGAAGTCTATAGACAAGAGGTGAGGGCATGCCCTCTCTCTTGCTGTTGCTCCCCTGCAACTGGTATGGAGAGGCTACCAGGGACTTGGGTCAGTATATAAAAGAGTACTGTAAATATCTTATAGCCCAGCGCTTAAAGACTCTTGATTGATATAATATTAATTAATAATATGTTTATTAATACTTTTTGAGCTTGTGGATATGGGATGGGACCCTTACTGCGGATGTTTTCCTCTGTGCCCGAATCAACTATAATATTCATGTATATTTTTTCTGTTCATTTTGGCTCTCCCCTCTTTATACTCTTTAACTGCTGGATGCTCAATTGGTTCTGAGGTTTGAAATTTTACTGATGGTAAGACTGAGGCCCCTGTTAACATTTCCTACTCTATAGTTATATACACATATTTATAAATATATATAATTACTATTTGTATCTTGCATATAGAGGAGGTTCTTATGATGGATATGTTTTTGTTTGTAATCATGTATGACTCTCAGAGATGTAACCTTTTCTGTTTTTGCTTATATTACTAATAAATGCACTATAAAATTTGAAAAAAAAGAGAAGACAAATGTTTTATTTGAGTCAAGTCTTTCTCCACTTGCATTCTGCTCTGGGGCGTATCTAGGGTAGGGCAGGCAGGGCACGTGCCCTGGGCGCCACTTTAAGAGGGGCTCCATTTTCTAAAATTAAAGAATTAAAAAAAATTGCCACCAAAAACAAAATGGCCACTGCGCATGCTCAAATGGCCTCTGTGAGGCCCTAGGCCATGCCAGGCCTTGCAGAGGCCATTTGAGCATGCGTGGTGGCCATTTTGTTTTCAGTGGCCTTTTTAAAAAAAATGGCCACCACACATGCTCAAATGGTCCCTGTGAGGCCCTAGAGGCCAGTGGGGGGAGGGGAGGGAAGGGGGAACCTTTGCAGACCCCCTATGGCCTTTAGTCACTGTACACATTTTCAGATTGGCACTATGCAGTGGTGTAGCAAGGTTGGAGTGGGCCCAGAGACAAGATCTGAAAATGCCCCCCCCTCACTGAAGCACAGCTCATGAAGTAAAGAAATCTTAAATGAGACTGAATAGTGGTAACAAAAAGCATATATATATCTATATCTCCTATGTGCCACAATAGAACATCACCATTGTGGACGATGTAAATCATTTAATGTTACTAGAGAAAGACATGCTGTTCTGGTAGCTCCAGGTCTTAACACTCACATCAATTTCAGAGGATGAATACAACTGAAGGAAGCCCGGGCGGGTGCGTGGCTGGGGGAGTCAGTCATGTGACTTGCCTCTGGGGGGCCCCCAAGGCAGTGCGCCCCCAGACAACTGTCTCCCCTTGCCCTATTATAGTTATGCCCCTGGCACTATGTACAGAGAATCAGGGCTTGTGAATAACTGAGCTGAAGCTTATGAGCTAGGATTGTATTCATTTGCTCTTACTTTGCTTCTTGTGATAAGTGAGTTAAATGTGATGTCTTAATAATATGGCTATTAATGGTGAGTTTGTCTTTGACTCAGTGTGAAATCTTTACTGTTAAGGCCCACTGGGAGTTTCTTGCTTTCTTTCTCTCATTTTAACTGTCTTTCTGAAATACTAGAATATATTCCAAGCAGTGACACAGTTTACTCTGCATATCCTTTAATTATTTTCAGAGTACCTGGGAAAAGTCAAATTCTCCATTTATTTTTAAAACTTACATAATAGTGATGCTACAATGCATAGAGAATTAGACAGGCACTTGTGTTTAGTTTTCCAAGTTGTGTTTAGTTTTCCACCTCCACATAGTATTTGGGTATTTCATGAGCCCCAGCATACTGAAATTTGTAGTTTTCCTGCATTTTTGGTCTGGCTGCGCCCACTGCTAAATAGTTTTTGGAATATTAAAAGATTAACGAGCTTGACTTGTATTTTCCAGCTGATATTATAGTAAAGTTATCTGAAAGATGGGTGTTAGATGTTTGGACAGGGGGCGCAATTTCAGTGCTTGCCCTAGGCGCTATTTCCCCTAGATATGCCTCTGCCACTCATCTACCTTGCCACTTTAGTCCTTATAGTTCTTCTGTATACCAACAGGCCAGTTTTGAAGTGGGTCAGAGAGGATGTTCAGGAGTGATCATGTCTACTGTCCTGGTGAGTTTCCTGTTCCAATTCTGTGCCAAGCAAATATGTTCCACCATATTTGCTTGGCTAGTCTTTCCATTGCTATTAGTCTTTTGGTTACTGAAACTATTACTAGATTTCAAAGAGGAAGCAAAGCGATGAAGACATTTATTTTTGAGAGAAAGAGATATTCTCACCCTTTCTTTGATTAATGACTTTTCTCACAGCTGTGGAAGACTTAAATTAACATCACCTGTTTTGTCCTGATTAAGTTGTCCTTGTGGTACATTTCAGGTATTTTCGCACTTCCCTATTTTCACACTTACATTTTGCATACAATAATAAATGGAAAGTGGAGCTAATTAATACTATATCCCTGCATGCTTACTTACAGAAACTTCAACTTAATAACACTTTCAAAATTATGTGTGGCAGAGTGGATAGAAAAAGACTGCTGTTTTCCAAGTGCTAGGTAATGTACTGCTATCATGCCTATTGCCTTGCACTAGGAAAGATTATAACAGGGTATAATTGTTGCTTGCTCATTTGTTTGATTCAAGCAAACTATATCAAATAGCACCTAATTATGCTCATTGAATAGCATTACAGGAGGGAGCTTACGCAGTGGTAGCGCAGTGTAAACAAAGGCCCATACTCCATTACCATGGTAGGTGTAAACAGACAAGAAGCTGTTGCTGCTGCTAATTAGCCTGGCATTTTTGTGCTTGCGACATCAGAAGGAAATTGCATGAAAATTTGTTTGGAGTCTGAGTACACAGTTTACTGCAGCTCCATCTGGTGCATGCCCTCCGATTACCCAGAAATGTTTGGCTGGTGGACTGAAGGACACCATTTGACAGCGGGCCAAGTTGAAAGGTCTACTGGCGGTAAAACAATGGCCACCCTTTAACAAGTGGATCATTGTTGCTGAACAATAAAGCTTTCTGGCTTATTTGAATGTCAACAATTCAGAAAAGTTGATGTTTTGGAGCCATCAAATAAAATGTTTTTTGTGAAACAGTTTATTATTTCAGGGGTAATTATTTGAATCATTCATGGTAAAGGATGTTTACTAATGAGAGCTTGGCGGCTGCAAATTCCAGGGAGACTGAATGCTCTTTGTGCTGACAAAAAGGCCCAAATCACAAGAGAGCAACTGACTGGACAAATCATTCATCTATGCAAATGCCAGCTGAAATGGTCAGATGCATTTATTACCCTCCTCATTATAGTAAACAAGGCAGGAATCGTGACTGGCAGTTATCAACTTGCCCTGAAGTATGATTTGTTCTCCTACTACTATTTAAATGAGAGGAAAAAAGGCATGCCACCAGGGACTCGGTCGGTGTATAAAAGAGTAAATGTCACAGAGCCCAGCGCTTAAAGACTCTTGATTGACAAATGTTTTATTTGACATATCAAACAATGATGGTTTTCATATCAAATAGCCCACATTTGTGAGCCAAAACTTAACCCCTTGAAGAGTTATGCCTCCCAAGTAAAATCTGGAAGGAAGTTACCCTCAAAATAGAAGCAAGCAATTTGGCTCCCGAAGCACTAAAAATATACTCTGCAGCAGGTGACAGGAATGACAAAATGTTTTTATCACAGCACATACACGCACAAGATCACACAAAGTACAGTGTAAAAAAGAAGAAGTTGTTTCTGGTGGCTTCAGATGACCTACTTGCATTCTGGAGTTGTGATGTTGCTGTTTCCTGTTGAGAAAGTTAACTGATACAAACTAAAGTATATGCCAGAATAAAAACATGCAGTATTGCAGTTCAGGATTGCTATTACGTTGTATATAATGTGTATTATATTGCTCTCTAAGCAAGCCTAAGTTTCCCAAGTGTGGAAATTAAAGGCCCTGCAAACCATTCTTCCAGGTTGTGCTCTCCATATATGGGTTTAAGTCCAAGGGTCCTTCTGATGCTGCAATGTTATGACATTTATAGCAGATACTGTAACTGGCCTCACCTCGCCAATGGCTGCCACTCTTGCTAGTGCCTTGGTGTGTTAACACACAGCATAATTGTACTGCTCAAGAGCTCCTGTGTTGTTCCAGCCAGCACATATGGGGTAGGTCCCCTCCTGGCTTCTTCCACAGCTTCCTACTGGCTATTCTAGTCCACATGGGCAATACTAATTATTTCTACAAGCAAAGGATGGGTATGGGGATTTCACCTTGGGGCATAACTAGCCAGCTCTACCCTGCTCTCCATGAATAGAATTATGCTTCAGTGGTATAAGTCACAGTTTGTACCATTGAGCTTAAGCCAATCCACTGGAATGATCTGCTCAGGACTTGACAGCTTATTCCTTGCCATGTCAGACTTGCCCATTTCAAAAGCTAAGAAATTTGAACCCTTCTGGATGATAGGAACAGTATCAGACAAGGGTCTCTCCTCTTCTTGCCTGCTTCACAGAGGAAGAACAAGCTGAAGAATGGGATCACTATGAAGCCAGAGAGGGTACATGCATCACACACAAATATTCAGCCAATCCATACATAGTTCTGCAGTCAGACATCAACAAAAAATTTTTTTATTCTAGCCATTCTTCAAAGCTGAAATGCCAAACAATTAAATGATGTGCTGTCCTTTATTTAGCTTTGCCTTCATTACATGGCAAAGAAGTGATGTGAAGAAATGTGCCACTCACAAGATCAACACTAAGTTCTCAGCACAACAAACAGGGGCACGGCTGTGCACCAGCTTTCCTGACTACAAGCAGCAAGTGCAATCTCATAATTGCACTTTATGAGCAGTCTCATAAATTCCATCAATTCAGAGCAACTTCTAGATATTTAGCATGAAAACTGGCATCTTGTTAAATGTGTTCACTTTTCCACAGTGTTCTTCAATTTGTCTGGACATATATCCTTGAATTTGTCTCATCCCAGGCACACTCTTGTGACTTCTCCTTCATGATATGGACCAGGGGAGGAGCTTCAATAGGGCAGACGAACCCATGGCACCCTGCCTCCCAGAGCTGCCTTAATCTGACAGGAGATGCCTTGCTCTTCTCCCTCCCTCACCTCATCTTCCCCACAGGCCACCTCTCCTCACCCATTAGCCAGCTCTCTATTGACCTGGCTGGAGTGCAGCTAGAACATGGGGGCTGAAGCCCGGGGGCCTCTGCCATCACGTTGGGGGTCATTAGAAGAGCAGAGGAAGGGAAGGGAAGGCAGGGGACACAAAGCAGCCAGCAAAGGGGTGGCAGAGGAAGCAAAATGGCACACGAACGGGTGGCAGGGTGCTCCAGAGTTGGCACACAGGCCGCCTTCAACCTCACTACGCCATTGATGTGGACTCTTTCCCCTTTCACTCCACCTTTTAAAGCCTTGTAGGAGTCCCACTTTCTGAATCCACATTCAGTGCTATCCTCTTCACTCCACTCAACCTAAGGTTACTTAAAGAGCTGCCTTCAATTCTGGGAGGAGGAAACGGAGAACTATGAAAAACATGAATAGTAACAGGACAACAAATCAAAACACAAAGGAAAAACAACAGAGGAAATTCTCTGAGTGTGTGATATGAAGGGAAAAACATATTTGGCATTGACCAGTAGTTTTAAATATTCAGATGCCAGATGTTCATTTTACTCTAGTTGCCAGAACACCCCCTCAGCTGAAATTTTAGCCTCCATCTTGACCTAGCAAATTGCTGTATGTACCACAGCTTGTGCTTTGAAGGTTGGCTCGATTTCAGGCAAGCAAGATGATAACATAGACAGAGGCTTGTGCTTTTAGCCTGGGGGAGGGTTATTGTTGCTGCTGCAGTTACTACTACTACTACTACTTTATTAATCCTAATCCTACTCCTAAAAATAAATATATTGCTTTTCAGTACAATGGATATATCTTCCAGTGCTCTTGCACTTTGATGAGGCTTAATTGCCAGCCAGGCAGGAAGGGTCTTGGGACAACAGAAAGTTTCAGTGGACTGACAAACCTCATGCAATCAATTACTTCAAACCTGCTCCCACAGACAAAAAACCATACTTGATAATTGTGGTCTTTTGATAAAACTATGAGACTGTTCATACAAGCAGCCCAACCTGGGCTTGCATAGCCCAACCCAGGCAGGGCTGCTCGTGTGAAGGGCTGATCAGAGCTGATCCCAGCAATGCCCCACTGGGTAGCTCAAGGTTCCCCCAGGCTATTACCTAGGGAGAAGGGCATGAGCACACCGTTCTACCTAGGATCCTGGTGGTGTGCCTGCTTGGGCTGCCTCCGTGTAGTGCACTGAAGGATATATAGAGGCTAGACTGCGGTCCCCAGACCTCCAGAATGCTGTGCTTCCAGGAGCAGTGTGGCTTATGTGCATGCACAAGCCACACAGCCCACTGAAGAGTGAAGATTGTCTGGTGAGGGGGAGAAAGGTAAGATTTATCCTGCTTCTCTCTGCCCCCCATGCCCTCTCTGCCCCACTCACTGGTCATGAGAACAACCATTATGTCTTTCATTAAAACTTACTTTTTTTCTTTGGAAAAGCTCTGGCCTCCTCTCTGTTTGATTCTCTGGGATACTCTACAGTGATGTTTCAGTATGTAAATCACATCTTTAGATATTTGCACTTGCTGGTAGGGTGCTAGTCAACCTCCCAGCAAGTCAGAGTTGTCTGCAAAAGGGAAGGGGTTTCCTCAGCATCTGAGTAATTTTCCACTCTAAGAATAATTTTCCCAGAGTAGATTTTAGGTACACATGTGGTATAAAATAAAATGAAATAGTAATAAATAAATAAGTAAGTAAGTAAGTCGTGGAAATAATAAAGCAGCAAATAACAGCAGTGTCAAAGAAGATTAGCAGATATGAAGCTAGAATTACACAACGCAGGCAGAATCTCCAATTCCAGTCGAATCAGAGACACTTCTACCAAAGCACAGAAGGAGAAACTGCAAGAAACATAGAAATACCAAAAAAAGAAGAAACAGTGCAATTCTGGGGGAAACTATGAGACAATCCAAGAGATTATAATAAAAAAGCAGGCTGGGTGAAAGAGGTCAAAAAATGTAACCAACAAATGCAAGAATTAATAATAGCACCAGAATTAATAAGTGAAAGAGCAAAGAAAATTAAAAATTGGATTACACCATGTGACGTTGAACTGCATGGCTTTTGGCTTAAACACCTAACAAGCCTTCATAAACAACTATCAAAACAGTTCAATCACATGTTGCAAGGAGGTGATATTGAACGATGGCTAACAACTGGGAAAACTCATCTCATCATGAAAGACCCAGCAAAAGGTGCAGTTGCAAGTAATTATAGACCGTTAACCTGCCTGCCAACCATGTTCAAATTATTAACTGGAATAATAGCAGATGAAGTAATGCAACACTTATTAACTAATAAACAGCTTCCAGTTGAACAGAAAGGAAATTGCCCAAACACCAGAGGCACAAAAGACCAGCTGCTGATTGACAAAATGATTTTAGAAAATTGCAAGAGAAGAAAAACAAATCTAAGTGTTGCATGGATTGACTACAAGAAGGCCTTCGACTCGTTGCCTCACACATGGATACTAAAATGTTTAGAAACAACTGGTGTCAGCAAAAACATTCAGATATTTATTAAAAAAGCAATGAGCATGTGAAGTACACAGTTAACAATCAATGGCGAGACACTTGGACAGGTTAGCATTAGAAGAGGTATTTTCCAAGGGGACTCACTATCCCCTCTGTTGGTTGTAATCGCCATGACTCCACTTTCACAAATCCTAAGCAAAACAGGCCTCGGATACCAAACATCTAAAACATCAAGTAAAATAGACCATCTGCTATACATAGACGATCTGAAGTTGTATGGAAAGTCCCAGTCAGAAATCGAATCACTGCTAAACACTGTCCGTATATTCAGTAGCGATATAGCAATGGAGTTTGGACTAGACAAGTGTGCTGCATTAATAATGAACAGAGGAAAAATAAGAAAAACAGAAGGAATAGAACTGCCCAATGGAAGCAACAGCAAGAACCTGGAAGAAAAAAACACATTACAAATACTTGGGCATTCTCCAGGCTGATAACATTGCACACACTGAAGTTAAAAGAAAAATTGGAAGTGGAGAGTTAGAAAAATCAGGAGAGTTAGAAAAATCCTCAAGTCCAAACTCAATGGCGGGAACACCATACAAGCCATAAACACCTGGGCTATACCTATTATCAGATACAGTGCAGGAATAATAGACTGGATCCAGGCAGAGCTAGAGACGCTAGATCCTAAGACCACCAAAATAATGACCATCAATCATGCTCTGCACCCCCGCAGTGATGTAGATAGGCTATACCTCCCTCACAGCTCAGGTGGAAGAGGAATGCTGCAAGTCCATCAAACAGTAGAGGAGGACAAAAGAGGCCTTGAAGAATATATAAAAGACAGTGAAGAAGATGCACTTCAAATGGTCAATAATGAGAAATTATTCAACACCAATGAAACAAAGCAGGCCTACAAGAAAGAACAAGTCAAGAACCAAGCAGAAAAATGGAAAAAATAAGCCACTGCATGGTTAATATTTGCACAATATAAGTGGAAAATCAGACATCACCAAGACCTGCAATGGCTTAAGTATGGCAACTTGAAGAAAGAAACAGAGGGTCTAATATTGGCTGCACAAGAATAGGCACTAAGAACAAATGCAAATAACAGCAAAAGTTGAAAAATCAATAACAAACAGCAAGTGCCGCCTTTGTAAAGAAGCAGATGAAACCGTGAACCACCTAATCAGCTGTTGTTAAAAGATCGCACAGACTGACTACAAACAAAGGCATGACAAGGTAGCAGGGATGATACACTGGAACATCTGCAAAAAATACAAGCTAGCTGTAGCCAAAAATTGGTGGGACCATAAAATTGTAGAAAACGAAGTTGTAGAAAATGAAAGTTGTAGAAAGTTGTAGAAAAGTTGTAGAAAATGAAGATGCAAAAATATTATGGGACTTCCAACTACAAACAGACAAACATCTGCCACACAATACACCAAATATAACTGTAGTCAAGAAGAAAGAAAAGCAAGTTAAAATAATCAACACAGCAGTACCAGGGTATAGCAGAATAGAAGAAAAAGAAATAGAAAAAATCACAAAATACAAAGATCTACAAACTGAAATTGAAAGGCTGTGGCAGAAGAAGACCAAAATAATCCCACTAGTAATTGGCGCCCTAGGTGCAATTCCAAAACAATTTGAAGAGCACCTCAACACCATAGGGGCCACAGAAATCACTATCAGCCAATTACAAAAAGCAGCTTTACTGGGAACAGCCTATATTCTGCGACAATATCTATAACAACAGCAACAACACTGACAATAAAATTCAGCCATCGCAGGTCTTTGGGAAGGACTCGATGTCTGGATAAAACAAACCAGTCAATAACACCTGTCTGACTGTGTAAATAATAATAGAAATAGAGCCAAGCTAGTGTGGTAACACCCTCCAGGCTGCATATTCTCCTTCTTTCCATTCGGTTTCTGCTCCCTGTGCCAAGAAAGGCCATTCTTACATTAGGTATATGAAATCAATGGCTGTCTTCTCCTCTTGGACTAATCTGTATGTTACAGGTCATTTGGCTGCACTGAAAGAGAGAGCTGAAGTTCTCCAGAACACTGCAATTACTTGATCAGATGTTGTTTTGAAAATGGTCATGCACACATGCATAAAGGAGGAGAACTTTTTGTTAAGCATCCTTTGGTAGGCCAACAAATATTCTTGTTATTGAAAAAAAACCTTAGATAAACCTGACTTCCTATTATTCAAAAGTGAATAAGAAAATATAAGAAAAGATGCTCACCTTTGTTTCTTACAAATAATCTGTGTATTGTACACAATGGAATTCATTGTTTTGTTGTTTTAATTATATCTTGATTTGTATGCTTCCTAAAATGGCCATCTAATTTACCCATATAGTTCAGTTGGTTGGGTACCAAGTCAGCTTGATTACACACATTCTTGTGTTCCTTTTCTAAAGGAATGGAAAGAAGATGAGCAGTGTTTAATAGCCACCCCCGCTTTCCATCCACCACTGCTTTCTGTAGATCCCAATGTTTCTGTTTTAGGTTGCCAAATTAACATAAGTGGGAGAGGTAGACAAATAAATGGTCATTGCAAGCTGAGAAAGAACACATCTCACTATCTCCACAGAGGATTTTTGGCATGAAAGATTTTGAAGAAAAAAAGATATGCCAGGTGCTAATGAGCCTCAGATGAGCACCTGCTCTCCTCAATATGCCAGTGACATTGCTGGCCTCTACCTTCTCAAGTGCAAACAAAGTTAAATAAGTTGATTAATATGGTTCAGGAAGGTTCAGGTTTAATTTTCAGAAATGTGAACTAATCAACAAATTCTCAAGCACTTAGTGTGTCCAGTCAATAACAATGCCACCTTCAAGACTATGTGCCCGGAATAAGTGATAATCAGCAAGTCTCAAACAAAATGGCCACAGTTATCAGAGAAACAATAATATAGTCAAATAATTCTGAAGAACAGCAATCTACAGAGTCAAGTCTGTTGTAATCAAGACATTTCATAATCTGCATTCCATTACCTATGTGAATATGGAGATTTTGTGATTCTGGGTTCTTTCCTTGTACAGTATCATATGCTCCAAAAATTATCATTAGACAAATTTTCCATCTGGTGATTCGTTGCTTTCAAAAGCAGCCCATAAAAGCAAAGTAAAGTGTGCTGTTGAGTCAGTGTCATAGATTTAACTAAAACACTGGACCATTATTTTGGGAAACAAATGAATCCCTCCCCCCTGCAAAACTTGATGTGTATGGTCTTAGAATAGACATTGGGGCTATTCTCATGATCGCAGAAAATCGGACTAGCCTCTGCTAGCCCAATTTTCTGCTATCGTGAGAACCACCGGGCTCAGCTGTGAGCCTGGTGGTTCTAGAACGGGTAACCTGCTCAAGAACCCCTGCCCTAAAACCAGGTTTGCGGAGCGAGCACTCCGCAAACCTGGTTTTGAAGATTGTAAGTAGATGCAGCACGGCTTCGTGCCTGCCTATTCACGAGTAGACTCACGGAGGGGAGGCGATAAGCTGACTCCCGGCTCCAGGGGTCTCGCCAGCATGCCCTGCGCGCACACGCAGGGCATGCTGGAGCTTGCAGGGGCCAATTGGCCCCCGCTCCCCCCAGCCCCCGCCGGCTCTGTCACAGAGCCAGAAATCTCCAGCCATGATCGTGTGCAGGGAGGGTGGGCTTAGCCCGCTCTCCCTGCTCAGTGCCCCAAACCAGGTCTCACTGATTGTGAGATCCGGCTCATTGCCTTGACTGTTAAGTTGAAGGCAACTTCATTAACCAGAGCTGTAGTGGTCTTTCACATTGGACATATTTTGCAGAAGTTATATTGAACACACACATAACTATTATGTCCCTTAAATTAACTGATGCATGATGTAATTCTAATTTCTCCAGATACGTTGCTCAGGAAAAGATGTATGAAATAGGCAGGCAGGGTATTATTTTGCACTAGTCAAAATACTAAAATGCATGATGGAGCTCCAAAGGCTAGTGAGCCATCCTCTTTGGCCCTGTGCCTTTTCTTGAGGAATCTTCCACATCAGGCAGCCACACTTTGCTGCATCAGCCAGGAGGCAGTAAAGGCAACTATTGCTGATTGTGAAAACCCACAGGAAGCCCACCTATCCACCCTGTTCAAACCTACAAATTCCAACTTCTGTGCCTTGATCTTAGCCAAGGTTGGAGGGAAAGAGATGCCTTGGAGGGAAAGAGATGACCTCAGGGTTTGGTCATGTGGCTTGCTCCACTGTTTTAAATGCCTCATGGCTGCTGGCAGCTATCTTTATCATAGAGTCCTGAGGCTAGAGGGGCCAGGCAGAGGACTAAGAGTTGTGAGTGCAATGCATGCTGGGATATCCTCAGACGACTCAGCTTTGTTTCCCTCCCTGAAGCGCCAGGATTCTTGGTCATCTGCAAGGTGAGTTAGCAGAAACACCCAGAGCCTCTGCCCATGTGTTTCAAACCAGGTGTGGGCTCTTTCCTTCCCAAACCTCCCTCAGATGGCCGTGTGTATGGTCTCATTGTCAAGCAAATTTTAAATGTTGGCTTAAAATGTTAGGCAAATGTCAGGCTGAAGTTGGTTACTGACATTCTCCACCTGATATTTCTGGGTTTGCATGACATGGGACCTGTGAAAGGAACAGGAGCATGTGCCAGAGGGAACTGGAGGGTCTTTTATACTTACTTGTCACCTTTACATGTGAACTTGCTCTAACTGTCCTGAGCAGCAGAATGGTGCCCACAAAGCAGTGTTGACTAGAGAGCACCCCTAACCACTTGATGCTACAGCAAAACTACTGCCTCAAACAGGTGTGGACAGCTACCTAATGCTAAAATCTGGCTCCAACCAGCAAAATGTCCATCACTATGACAGTCAAGACTATGTGTAGATGGAAAGTCTTTATTTTGCCCAGCCTAGGACAATGCAACAAGTGCTGAATGGCCCAGTGAACATAGTGTTTTACATTCTTAACACCTTTATGTTCATAAAATTCCAGGTGGTTTAGCCCATGGGACATTAGCCTGGTTCAAGTATAAGACTAAACTGCAGTATGATCTTGGTTTCATATCCTGATTTGTTATAACTCAAATTAGTTAGCAAATGGCATGTCCCCAAGTTTGTATATTATGTTGCACTGCAATTTCTTCTAGTGGATAGCACAAGAGCCTGTGGCTCCTTTAGGCTTGTTCATATACTGCCAAACCATAGTTTGGTATTATGTCTAAACTAGGCTGGTAACTTGCCCAAGGCTTAAAACACAGATTCATGGCTAAGCAAGGATTTGGACTTAGGCCCAAACCCAAAATTTGAGAAACTGTATCATATTAACATATGCTATGCTGGCTTTACACATACCATTTCTAAAATAACCAAATAAAAAGTCTGTGAGTCCAAGTATGTGAACTTTGATTGGCTTATGGGCTAAATAGCCTGCAACTGATAGGAAAACTGAACAGAAGAAAATACTCTTCAAGTACATTTCTAGCACCGAAAAATTATCTCTCAAAGATATTAACTCCAGATTTTTTATTATTCCAAACTGTTCCAGGAATGGCATCCACATTTACATAGCCATTTATTTCTATGGTAGCAAGAATTCACACTAATTGTACATTAATTCCTAGGATGAATAATTGAGGTATCAGATGCAGCACCTCAAAAAAAAAATCCTCAAATCTTGTTTAGTACTCAATGTAACAAGTTCTAAGTCATGAGTTAATCAAGAAAACTATACATAGGTCTTCATTAGCATACCAGGAATCAATCCACAAATGATAAAATCACTGAACATGAAGACTTAATGGTGCATAATTCAATCATGCTTAACTCATTCTGAACACATCAGTATCTTCAGGTTTTATAGAAATGGTAATTTTGTAGATAGGATATAACAATCATCTACCACAGGGAAAACATTCCATATACTTATATTTTAGGGAGGTTTGTTTTATTTTTCTTCACATTTATAGGGTATGTGTGCATGTGGAGAATGAGGACAGAGACATGGAACCAAGCATCCATTTGTGGTATTCCAGTGGCCATTGCTCAACCTTTTACAAAGAGAAAACAAAAGTAACAACCACTTAATTGGAAGTTTCTTTTTTGAGGGCTATTGCTATCAGAAAGACAAAATTAGGGAGCCAAACTGAACCAGAAAGAGAGAGAACGAAAATGGGCAGAACTTTATTGTTCTTCTCCCCCGCAAATAGAACAGAACCTAAACAAGGTTCTCTGTTGAAGTTCAAATCATGCTGAGTAACTTATGACTGCTATTTGCTTATTATAGCCTGGAGAAGTCCTCCTCCTCCTCCTCTTTCACATTTGTTTTTCTGGCTCTCCACCTTTCCCTTTATCTTTCTTTTCTTTCCAAGCGCTTCTTCCTTCCCAGGATTCCATTTTGCTGTTGGTGACTGGTTTGGGTGACAGTCCTTGTGGAAGAAAACATAAGAACAGCCCTGCTGGATCAGGCACAAGCCTTTTCTAGACCAGCATCCTGTTTCACCCAGTGACCCAACTGAGAAGCTCACAGCCAAGAGGTGAGGGCATGCCCTCTCTCCTGCTGTTGCTCCCCTGCAACTGGTACATGAGAAGCAAAGCAGAGCCAGACTCTTATTAACTTGGATGGCTTTAAAAGGGGCTTAGACAAAGTCATGGAGGACAGGTCTGTCAACGGTTACTAGTCTGGTGTCTATAGGCCACTTCCAGACTCAGAGGCAAGATGCTGCTAAATACCAGTTGCAAGGGAACAACAGCAGCAGAGGGCGAGCCCTCACCCTCTGCTGGTGGCTTCTCTGAGGCATCTGGTGGGCTACTGTGTGAAACAGGATGCTGGACTAGATAGGACTTGGGCCTGATCCAGCAGGGCTGTTCTAATGTTAGGTGTGATGGGGGACCACATTCCCTCAAGGGCAGTTATTCCAGAGTAAATGCATAGAGAATAATCTTTCCCATAGTGACACAAATCTGTGGGGTTCCATTTTTCAGGGTGACTGTACCCCTTTAACCAATTTGGTGTACAGAAATGGTGGCTGAATTGTAAAGCCCAGTCTCTGCCCAAAGCACATCCAATGGCAATAATCCAAGCCAGGGTGAGGGCAGGGTAGTGCTTCCATCTGCTTCCCTTCCACCTGCTCCAACTGCCAACTTGGCAGGGATGGGGAGAGTTCTTCCACCCAACCACCATCCTGAACCAGTCTGCTTACCCCAGCCCCATTATTTTGCAGGCTGCTGTTAATCTCAGCAGTGTGGAGGGGCTTTCTCCATCTGCTGGCAGCTGCTGTCTGGAAGATGCTGAGAGACAAGCCTGGCTCCTGAAGAAAGCAGGACTTTGCTTTGGGGTGGGGTCAATCTGTGCACTATGCCACCCTTAGCTGCCCTTTGTCCTCAGTAACCAGTGAGATGTTGCAGCAGCAGCCAGCTCCCCCTGCCCTAATTAGGTCTCACCTCAAAGATCACAAGAGGCAGGTGGGTGCTGCCAGATGTCCCAGTGTGAACTGTAAAAATGGAAGCATATAGTTACGTGAAACAGGAAAATTGGCCTGTGAGTCTTCAGAGAAGGGGGCAGAGCAACAGGGCAAAACCTGGAGAGTTCTTCCATTGAAAACAATAACACTTAATTTAAGATAATTAAAGCTAATTAAAGTCTGAGGTGCTCATTCTGTGTACAACCATGGAGTGCACACTAGTTCTGAATTTTGTAAACCCTTGAATGCCTCAGTAGGTGAGGGGAAAGTAGAGCTTCTGAAGTGTGAGGGACCAATGCACACTTCAAAATTATGTCTAGGATCATTGGATCTATCCACATCAAAATTACTGAATTACTAATTGCTATTATAAAAATAACAAATCACTGAGGGCTGCTTCAATTATTTTATACATGTGGATCTTAAGACATGAAGACTGTCTTGCATCTGAATGGTTAGATGCATATGGATATCATGCCATTTACTCTGTAGGGAAAAATGACATACACCCAGGCTTCAGAAGTGACACTCATACTTAGGACCTGTGTGAACGTCACTTCTGAATGGTCAGATACAGTGAGGGAAATAAGTATTTGATCCCCTGCTGATTTTGTCCGTTTGCCCTCTGACACAGAAATGACCAGGCTATAATTGCAATGGTAGGTTTATTGTAGCTGTGAGAGACAGAATAACAACAAACAAACCCTCAAAAGCCCAGTGCCCAAAGGTCAGCGATGGATTTGCATTGTAGTGAGGCAAATAAGTATTCGATCCCCTATCAACCAGCAAGATTTCAGGCTCCCAGGTGTCTTTTCACTATATGCAGGTAACGAGCTGAGATGAGGAACACCCTCTGTAAGGGAGTGCTCCTAATCCCAGCTTGTTACAGTACCTGTATAAAAGACACCTGTCCATAGAAGCAAGCAATCAATCACTCAGCTTCCAAACTCACCACCATGCCCAAGACCAAAGATCTGTCGAAGGATGTCAGGGACAAGGTTGTAGACCTGCACAAGGCTGGACTGGGCTACAAGACTATCGCCAAGCAGCTTGGTGAGAAGGTGACTACAGTTGGCACGATAACTCGCAAATGTAAGAAACACAAAACAACTGTCAATCTCCCTTGGTCTGGGGCTCCATGCAAGATCTCACCTCGTGGAATTGCAATGATCATGAGAACGGTGACAAAGCAGCCCAGAACTACACAGGAGGAACTTGTCAATGATCTCAGGGCAGCTGGAACCATAGTCACCAAGAAAACAATTGGTAACACACTATGCCGTGAAGGACTGAAATCTTGCAGTGCCTGCAAGGTCCCCCTGCTCAAGGCAGCACATGTACAGGCCCGTCTGCTGTTTGCCAATGCACATCTGAATGATCCAGAGGAGAACTGGGCGAAAGTGTTGTGGTCAGATGAGACCAAAATTGAGCTCTTTGGCATCAACTCAACTCGCCGTGTGTGGAGGAGGAGGAATGCTGCCTATGAGCCCAAGAACACCATCCCCACCGTCAAACATGGAGGTGGACACATTATGCTTTGGGGGTGTTTTTCTGCTAAGGGGACAGGACACCTTCACCGCATCAAAGGGACGATGGACGGGACCATGTACCGTCAGATCTTGGGTGAGCACCTCCTTCCCTCAGCCAGGGCATTGAGAATGGGTCGTGGATGGGTATTCCAGCATGACAATGACCCAAAACACACAGCTAAGGCAACAAAGGAGTGGCTCAAGAAGAAGCACATGAAGGTCCTGGAGTGGCCCAGCCAGTCTCCAGACCTTAATCCCATAGAAAATCTGTGGAGGGAGCTGAAGGTTCGGGTTGCCAAACATCAGCCTGGAAACCTTTCTGACTTGGAGAGGATCTGCAAAGAGGAGTGGGACAACATCCCTCCTGGGTTGTGTGCAAACCTGGTGGCCAACTACAAGAAACGTCTGACCTCTGTGATTGCCAACAAGGGTTTTGCCACCAAGTACTAAGGCATCTTTTGTGAAGGGATTGAATACTTATTTCCCTCACTACAATGCAAATCCATCGCTGACTTTTGGGCACTGGGCTTTTGAGGGTTTGTTTGTTGTTATTCTGTCTCTCACAGCTACAATAAACCTACCATTCCAATTATAGCCTGGTCATTTCTGTGTCAGAGGGCAAACGGACAAAATCAGCAGGGGATCAAATACTTATTTCCCTCACTGTATATGTCAATAGCTATTCTGCCTCAGAAACAACTGAAAAGGGCCTGAGATTCACTAATAAACAAGGAAAAGGTTCATTACTGCTAAATATTATTTTTCTATGTTTATATACTTTATAAGCAGCTAATATCAGGGAAGCCCCTCCCTCACCTTTCCAGGGGTGCTTTAAAAATTGAGCGCCCCGAGAGGAATGCAAAAAAAAGAGGCACCTAGACCAGGAAGCTCTTGCCTTCAGCTCATGAAAAGACCATTAATGGCCTGAGATGAAACTACTTCTTGTAAATTTTATATAACTTCTTTATTTTTAATATTGTAAATGGCTTTGGGTGCCTTGGTCAAGCCAGAAATGTGGTATAAAATGCAACAAGCAAGCCCCACAGCTTTAGAAATCTTTCATTCTAAACAGGGATCTGTGAAAGCAGGAATGAATCATTCCAGGCCCTGATGATCTGAAAATCCAGTATAAAAATTGCTGACACTTTCCAATATTACGTTTGGTAATTTGGTAACACTAACAACATTGCTCTTTTGAAAAAGCACTGGTGGAATCATTTATGTACTGACCTCCTCATAGGAGACATTAATTATAATTATTATTTATTCAGCAACAAGTTGACAAAGTGGTTTACACAGAAAAAGAAATATAAATACCCATTGCTATTAGATTACCCACCATTTTAAAATAAAACCATTGCTTCAGTTTTGATTGTTCATTCTGGCTCATAAGCTTCAGTGGGACTATAGTGCTAAAATGCTTTCTGCACTCACGACATAAAATGTGACTATAAAATTCTATTTATATTCTGCTCTAGTCTTTATCACAGACTAAAATCAGCAACTTGTTCCACTGGCTCTTAATGTTTTCACTAAAAAGTTGAAGATTTTATGTGAATTCTGAAGCATCCTTTTTGTATACTAGAAGAACTAGATGTGGCAACAAATTCTGTTTTTGAAACTCTGGTCAAGCAGAGTTTGATGTGCATTTTTGGCAGAACTGTTAGAAAGCCAAAGAAGCTTCAGACTTGTTTTAGAAGTGCTTCCACGGCCTGGGCTCTTTACAGAAGACTCTGGGTGCTAACACATATAGATGATCTATTTGCAAATATCCTTGCAGCAGTCTGACTCTGATTAATTGTGCATGGGGTGGAGGAAGCATTCAGGGCTTTTACAATGGCTGCAGTATTGGGCCTGCCACCCTTGCTTCTCATTGCTATCTAAAAAGACACACACACACCCCACTATTTTCAGCGTACTTTCTAGTAGGCTTATGAGATCACCTGGCTGTGTGTGTGTGTGTGTGTGTGTGTGTGTGTGTGTGTGTGTCCCATCAACAATGCCTGGACCAATATGAACCAATTCGGGTACAGCTGTAGGGACACCTAGGGTTTGTGATGGTGTCATCCACCCTGATTCAAGATAGTGGGCACATAACCATTTGAGGCACATGTGGGCTAACTTGTGTGCCATCTGAACGATTTTAACCAAATTTCATACAGTTGTAGTGAGTACAGAGATACCTTAACGGCATGGTTTCTGATGATGTCATCCACCCCGATTCAGGATGCTGGATGACTGGCATAACCGATTTGAACCACATTTGCTACAGCTGTAAGGACACCCCAATGGTGTAGTTTGTAATGATGTCATCCACACCAGTTCAAGAGGTGGATGCATGGACGTTTGAGGTGCAAGTGGGCTAATTTGTGGACTGTCTAACTGATTTGAACCAAATCTGGTACAGTTCTAATGAGTGGCACATAGGGACACCTCAGTGGTGTAGTTTGCAATGATGTCATCCACCCTGATTCAAGATGGCAGAACCATAAACATTTGAAGTGCAAGAGGGCTAACTTGTGGAATGCCTAACTGATTTGAACCAAACCAACTTAATGACATGGTTTGTGATGATGTAATGCACCCCAATTCAAGATGGTGGACATGTGAACATTTGAGGCAGAATTAAGCTAACTTGTGACCCGCCTGAAATGATTTGAACCAAATTTGCTACAGGTGTAGGGACACATAGGACATCTTAAAGGCATGCTGTAGTTTGTAATGATATCATCCATCCTGATTCAAGATGGTTGATACATGAACATTTGAGGTACAAGTGGGAACCAGTTGGACCAAATTTGGTACAGTTGTAGGGACAAGGAGGAACACCTCAAATGCATAGTTTGTGATGTCATCTACCACAAATCAAGATGGCAGACGCATGAACCTTTGAGGTGCAAGTGGGCTAACTTGTGAACTGCCTAACTGATTTGAACCAAATTTAGTCCAGTTGTAGAGATAGTGAAATGAAAGTACGCAGATTAGTTCTTACTAGAACAAATTCTTTGTTAGGTATATGCTTCACTGCTACAGAATTCCATTGCTGGAACATTTGTTCCGGCATGGTTTTTTTAAAAGCTGGACAATAGTAGTGTGCATGGTTTTGGTTTGGGCACTATTTAAAAGCCCTCTGGACCAGTCCGTAATTCCCCCGGTCCGGAGGTTCGGATGGGCGGGGGACTGTTACTTTAAGCAGGGGGGTGGTAGTACTCCCCCCCCCTGCTGCTCTTCCCCCTCCGACGCTGGTCCTTTTA
The DNA here is from genome assembly GCF_027244095.1 of Hemicordylus capensis. Classification (NCBI taxonomy): domain Eukaryota; kingdom Metazoa; phylum Chordata; class Lepidosauria; order Squamata; family Cordylidae; genus Hemicordylus; species Hemicordylus capensis. Next base: position 323,855,204 of record NC_069657.1, on the reverse strand, counting down.
AAAATCTTCTTGGGGCGGCAGAGTTCCTCCCTGCCGCCCCTGTCCCCGTCGTTGTTCCTTAAGCCTTGAACAGAGAAGAGCTAGCGGCGCGCATGTTCTCTTCACGGCATGCGCGCTTGTTTTTGTCGCTGGCACGCGCGTGCCACATACGTCACGTGACGTGAAGAGCGCATGCGCGCCGCTAGCTCTTCTCTGTTCAAGGCTTAAGGAACAACGACGGGGGCAGGGGCGGCAGTTAGGAACTCTGCCGCCCCAAGAAGATTTTTTAAAGGACCAGCGCCGGAGGGGGAAGAGCGGCGCGGGGGGGGGTAAGTACTACCACCACCACCCGCTTAAAGTAACAGTCCCCCCCATGCTGGATTGGGGGAATTCCGGACCGTGCACACCCCTACTGGACAAGGCATCACTGCCCTCCCATTTGTGAACTTTTTGCAAGTCTCTGGAGGTTGTACAATTCTGCTTTCCATTTCTAGAGTGCACATACAGGCAGTTTAATAATACAATGGGGTGTGGCACCAACTCTATTCTCCATTACTTGTGGATAACATATCATTAGGATTGCCAAGTTTTGTTTTTTTAACTGACTGTTTCTGTGTCTTAATCACATGTTTCTTAGCCATACATACAGAGCTGGGTGGCAAGAGTGCCTGGCTGAGGAAGGATCCCTCAATGCACCACGCTCCTGGTGCTGTGCACTGAGTTATGCTGGAGGACTTCCTCCTCCAGCTCCCTACTCTGCTGCTCACTGCGGCATGGCTCGTGTGCTGCACAAGTGGAAGACCTTGTAAAAGCGAATTGTTCGTGTGTTGGGGAGCCTGCCGCCCTGTGAGCCCTACACAACACCAGCAGTTTGAGTTGTGTGCACAAACTTTAAGGAGTCACAATTGTGTGAGAGAGAGCAACTTGTGCCAATAGATGTTACTGCAGTTAAGGCACTGTGGCTGGCAGTGGATTCTGGGTCAGTGATTCTTTTTGGGCCATTTTTGGACTGTTTGAAATGTGTGTTCTGTGTTGAGAGGGACAGATTCCTTTTTACTGTGTGCTTCTGCAAAGATTTTCAAGGCAGGGTTGCAAAATGCATTGCAAATTCCAATGCAAAACTTGTGTGCAGTGCACTCTGTGAGTTCAGCTTGTTCCAGCCATAGTGAACAATGAGGAAACTCGAAACACCCTATTGTTCCCCATGGGTAGCTCTTAGGGACACCAAAGTGGGTTGTGTGGTAAGGCATGCTGCGTGCTACCTACCACCCAACCCTCAAAAGAAATAGCAAGTGGGCAATTTAATTTTTTTTAACCTTTCTCTAAAACCCCAATAGGATCCTATGGGGAAAGGTGGTTGTTGTTTTCAATTGCCCACTTGCCCATTTCTTTTGTGGGTTAGCACCCATAATGCCCTACCATACAACCCACGTTGGTGTCCCTAGGAGCTACCCATGGGGAACAATGGGGTGTTTCAAGTTTCTCCATTGTTCCCTATGGCCGAAACACCTGAAATGTTTTGAGTTTGAACGTTTCAGTTGTTTTGCATTTTATTTTAAGCTTGAAACAGAATGCAAAATCTGTTTCATGCAAATCCCTAGTGTGTGTGTGTGTGGGCGGGGGGAGGTGATTTTTAAAATATTTGTATCCTGCTTTTCTAAATTAACATTTATTTATGTTGCTTCCTAAATGATTTCATTCCATCATTAGCAACGGTACCTCTGTTATAGGGATGTGCCTGAACCGGCTCGGGTAGCCACGGGCAGAGTGAGCCTCGATTTCTTTAAAAAGCAGGTAAGCAGGTCCTTACTGCTCCTCCGCCACCTCATCACTTTTCTGGGCATGGCACTCACTTTCCAAACAGGTGTGCATGGCTGCAGCGCTGCTCCCAACTGACTGTGCGTGTCGCCGGCATGCACATGACTGCTGTGCACAGGCTGCTGGGAGCAGTGCTGCAGCCACATGCTACCTTTTGGAAAGCGAGTACCGTGCCTGGAAATGGAGTGGGGCAGTGGAGGAGCAGGTAAGGACCTGCTTACCTGGTTTTACCCCCACCCCATGAAACTGGTTCAAATGAGGTGACCGAGCCAGTTTGGCACTTCTCTAAGGAGGCCCCATGGGCGGAACTACGATCGGGCAGGGGGAGACAGTTGTCTGGGGGCCTCACTGCCTCGAGGACCCCCCCAGAGACATGCCACATGACTCCCCATTGCCCACCCACCCAGCCCCAAGGCCCCTCACTCAACCAGTCCCCCTTGCCCTGTTCGCCCTCTCTCCTGCTTGCCCTCCTGGCCAGCAATCTAAGCAGCCTGCGAGCTGCTAGAGCAACTTCTCTCCCTGCCTCTCAGCTGGTGGATGGGTGGGGCTTCCAGAGAGGCCTCCATGCAGGCCTTCTTGAAGCCTGAACCCGAGTGCCATCAGGCAGGCAGCAAGGAAGGAAAGGAGAGAGGCAGGCAGGCAGAGTGGCCAGCACTGGCTGCCCTTACCCACAACAGTTCTCTGCAGACCCTCTGCCCAGGCCAGCCAGCCCAGCCTTTGACAGGAATGGAGGTAGAATGTGAATTCCTTTTTGTGGTTACCCCCACCCCCACCCAACATATATAGGGATCTGCTTGCTTGCTGTACGGCTTTGATATGGGGGTGGGGGAGAGAGACTGAGAAGTCTCTGAATATTTAATTGGAAACAGATTGGAAAATTTGCTGGCTTTTAAAAAGAACTATCTAAAAAGTCCTATAAGTGGCTTGTTTCATGGCAGAAAATTATAAAAACTTCTGGAACAAACAATATATTATATTATATTATATTATATTATATTATATTAATTCATTCATAAATGCACTTATGTTCAAGTTGTTTTGCAACCCAGAAGGTCTGAGTGAGAACTGTGAAGCATGTGTTGTGCTTTTATTTTATTTTATTTTTCTTTAGAAATGCTAAGCTGTTTGGACATGTCCAAAAACCTCACTCACACTATTTACACTGTATGTCATCAGTCAGTATGATTCTGTAATGATATGAAATGTTAAGGAGGCCCTGCACATGCTGATTTGCGCCCCCAGCTCCACACCCCACTATGGATGACCCTGCTTCTGAGCACCTGCAGAGAGTAGTTTTTATTTCAGAACAGTGAGAACTTCCATATTGGGGTGCAGGGAGAATGAATTTTAGGACAGAGGGCGTAACTTCAGGAGCTCCTTGAGCCCTGGCATGTCTCATCTATCTTAACGTTTCACCAAGAAGAGGCTTAACATTTTACCAAGAAGAGATTCCTCATCCACCCCCCTCCCGCTTTTTCTCCTGAGGAATTGTGCTAATTCTTGCTCTTTTCTCTATTTCTCCCCACCTATCTTCCTTGCTTCAGTGGGACTTACTGGTCTCCTATAGGGAGCAAAATATGCTGGGAACACAAATTAGTTTAGTTTGGTTTACATCCCTGAGCATGTGCAATCCTATATGCACTTACCAGGGAAAGATCTCAGACAGTTGAATGCAATGGAGTTTATTTTTAAGTAGACATGCTTTCCTTGCTAGTAAGTCCTTTATTATTAATTGTTGTTGTTGTTGTTGTTTACACAGTCAAGTCAGGTGTTATTGACTGGTTTGTTTTATCCAGACATTGAGTCCATCCCAAGGACCTGGGATGGCTGAATTTTATTATCAGTGTTGTTGCTGTTATTATTATAGATATCATCGCAGAATATAGGCTGTTCCCAGTAAAGCTGTTTTTTGTAATTGGCTGATGGTGATTTCTGTGGCCCTTGTGGTGTTGAGGTGCTCTTCAAGGTGTTTTGGAATTGCCCCTAGGGCGCCAATTACTAGTGGGATTATTTTGGTCTTCTTCTGCCACAGCCTTTCAATTTCAATTTGTAGATCTTTGTATTTTGTGATTTTTTCTATTTCTTTTTCTTCTATTCTTCTATCGCCTGGTATTGCTATGTCAATTTTTTAAACTTGCTTTTCTTTCTTCTTGACTACAGTTATATTTGGTGTATTGTGTGGCAGATGTTTGTCTGTTTGTAGTTGGAAGTCCCATAATATTTTTGCATCTTCATTTTCTACAACTTTTTCAATTTTATGGTCCCACCAATTTTTGGCTACAGGTAGCTTGTATTATTTATTTATTTATTATTATTATTATTATTATTATTATTATTATTTACATTTTATATCCTGCTCTTCCTCCAAGGAGCTCAGAGTGGTGTACTACATACTTAAGTTTCTCATCACAGCAACCCTGTGAAGTAGGTTAGGCTGAGAGAGAAGTGAGTGGCCCAGAGTCACCCAGGAAGTATATTATGGTTGAATGGGGATTTGAACTTGGGTCTCCCTGGTCCTAGTCCAGCACTCTAACCACTATACCACACTGGCTCTACAAGTTTCAATGAATGTAGTTCCAGCTAAATGTGGTTAGATTTGCTGCCTGAAGCTGCAACTCTCCACACACACCTGGGACTTTTACACACAGCACGCTTTACTGCAAGTTTACTGGGAGGCTTTACTGCGAAATTGAAGTTGTCCCAATGAACCAACTCAAAATAGTATTGTTGTTTTTTACTCTGGATATATATCAGGCTACACTCTAATGAGCAGTGAAAAACCTGAATTGCGTGTGAACTGCTCCCCAATAACTCACAGGGACTTCAGGGTAAATCTGGCCAACATGTGAATGCAGCACCTCCATTCCAGAGGAGCTGTGTGTTAAAGGGCTTTTAAAGCCCCGTGTGAAAAGCCTCCTGGAATCAAACTTCACTTAATTTGTTCAGAATTCTGAGAAAACAGACATAGGCTCACACTGCATGGTTGAAAGTCTCCTTTGCTAATCTGCAGTGAGGGGCCCATTTTACTAATTAGTGTTTCTAGTGTGTTCTAGGCATTAAAAGTAGCACAAATATATAGTATTCAATGTATATCACTATATATTGTGAAGTGTGCATGTGTGTATTCAGTGAAATGTATTTCCAGGCAGCGTACTTATTTTGAAATATCAGACTTAAACCCTTGGGGGCCTGGAGTGTGCGGAGGCCCTGGACTTTGTGGGCAGGGCATTTTAAAATCTCATCTTTGTGCCCAATCCAACCTTGCTACCACTGGTGGAGCAGGATCGCCGGTGGCCTGTGTGCGGCCGCTGCCGCGGCCTCGCTGCCCCCGCCCCTGGGTCTGACCTCAGATGCTGGGGCTAGCCACGCCCCCGCGTCTGATGTCAGACGCGTGGCAGTGGTCTGGCTGAATGGAGCCTTGAGACTCCGTTTGGCCCAGAAAAGAGTAGTTGCCCTTTAACTGCCGAAGGGGCCGCGCCGCCCCTTTGGCAGTTAAATGAAGGATGGCGCTGCTTTCGCAGCGCAGCCCAGGAGCAGCTCTTCCCTGCAGGGAAGAGCTGCTCCTGGGCTGTGCTGCAAAAGCAGCGCCAGCCTTTAACTCCTGAAGGGGCCGCGCGGCCCCTTCAGGAGCTACTGTTCGCAGCGCGCAACCAGGAGTGGCTCTTCCCTGCCTTCCTCCTTGGAGGAAGAGCAGGATATAAAATGTAAATAATAATAATAATAAATAAAAAATACAAGCTACCTGTAGCCAAAAATTGGTGGGCCGCTCTTGGCTGGTGCTGTGAACACAGCACCAGCCTTTGTTTAGCTCCCGAAGGGGCCATGCGGCCCCTGCTCGGGAGCTAAACTACCGCCCCCGCGTCTGACGTCAGACGCAGGAGGCATGTTGGGGCCACTCTTGCGGCCCCTGATTGGTCAGTGGCCCGGGTTCTTTGAACCTGTTGGCCCAGTGGTGGCTCTGTCCCTGCTTGCTACGCCCCTGGGAGGGCCCAAACTGGTTTGGACACAACCTAACATCAATCTTGCAGCAACTGAGCTGTTGAGAAGGGACCTGAACACAGGAAGTGTTGCCAGGATTTTACTGGCTCAGTTCCTGCATTATGGACATAAAGCTTTTCCTATTTTCTTACCCACTTAGTTTCTGCACTTCAAACTGTTAAAAGCACGAAGACAGTGAAAATTAATGGTTGACACAGCCAGATTAAGTTAATCATGAGTAAAGGTAAAGTTGTGCCACCGAGTCGGTGGCAATCAGAGCCATGTGGTTTTCTTTGGCAGAATACAGGAGGGGTTTACCATTGCCATTGCCCATGCAGTATGAGATGATGCCTTTCAACATCTTCCTATATTGATGTTCCCAGCCCGATATAGATGGGAAACATACCAGTGGGGATTATGAACCGGCAGCCTCTTGCTCCCTAGGCAAGTTACTTCCCCACTGTGCCATTATGCTGGCCTTGGGCCGAAATAAACCATGCATACATATACACTGTGCCATGAAATTCATGATCAAATTAGTCATGGCTAACTTGTCTCAGTTCTAGTAGGACTAGTCATTAATAATTTAGGCTGAATGTCAGCTGGTAAATCTAAAATACAAATATCCAAAGTTTTACTCCACCTATCTTATGAAAGTAGGGAGGGATGTGTGCATGCCTTGTCCTGATCTAAACATCCTGTGCAGCACAAACATGTTTACTTAGAATCAAGTCCTAGAGTATAGTTTTTCCCAGTGCCAAGTAAAAAGAGTTTTAATCACTCAAGACTTTAATAGCCTTTAATTGGAAATATTACTTTTTCAGTTGGCTGAGCTATGTATTAATGTTTTAATGATTTTTTTAACATGATATTAATTTTGGCCTTAAGCAACACTTGTGTATTTTAAATGCAAAGGGCGAATGCAAATATAAAAATAATAAACAGGCATGGCTGTGAGCTGTTGCTACTTTCATTAACACACACACACAAAGCAGACTGGTGAAAGAGCGAGGTGGGGAAGGAAGGAAAGACTTGCAAATTTGTTAACAGAGAAGACATACCGTGCTTTGGTTCAATTATAGAGCAATTACAGAGAAAATCACTAATCCTCTTGTACTCTCCGTTTTCCTGTCTCTACACACATTCGTCCCACCTCCAAGCCCCGCCTCCTTCCTGCGGCGTCCTCACGCACGGTGGGCAGCGTCTTCTTGCAGTTGGGAGTTTTCTGCCTTTCGTGAGGGGAGGGGAGCGGGTTAACCCGTTCGGCGCCTCCTCCGCCCTTCCCTCCCCCAGCTTAGTCTCTGCCGTTGCTCGCGCGTGAGCGAGGCTGTCTGGAACGGGAGCGTGTGTGGCTGGCTGTCAGCGTGAGGCCTCCGCTTGCTCCGCCCGCCCGCCCGGCTCTGTGGGTACAGTGACACCTCTCGTCTTCAGTGGCGGGGATTGGGGGAAGAAGGGCGGGAGGCGAGGAAAGGGGGAAAGAAAAAAAGGAGGGGGGGGGGGAGACAGACAAACAAACAACCCCTCAAACAAACCAGAATAACAAGCTAGTCGCGCGGGGAGTTGACGATCTCCACTCGCGGCCGTTGGCTGCTTGCAGGGAGGAGGTGCGCGCGTGCGTCAGTTGCTTGTCTGCCCCTGTTCTGTAAACAGCCTTGCCCAGGCAGAGCCCGCTCCCCGCCTGCCAGCTGGTGACGTGGTGGTGGTGGGCTCCCTGTTTACGGACAGGGCAAAGCCCCTGCGCCCTGCTCTCGGGCTATGAGGTGGGCCGCCACTGGCCCCTCTGGCACGCCTAAGCCTGACAATCATGTATTGCGTCCGCTCCCACCAGCCCTAAACACAAGAGCGGCAGGATACCGCCCCTGAGGGCAGCGCCGTCACCAGGCTATCGCGGGAGGAGGCCAGGCCACGGCAACACGCCTTTGTGGCCCCTCTTCCATCCGCCCAACGGTGCAGACCTAAGGGGATGCTGGGTCGCCAGGTGTTTAAATGGGTGGTGTGTGCTGCGTTCGCCTTCTCTCTTGCAGACGGAGTTTGAAAGCAACAGGGTCACCATTGTTTTATTGTAAGCCTCGTGGAGTGGTGAAGGGACAGGATAGAATAGAATATCTTTAAATAGTCTCTAATCGCCACCTAATGGTGCAGTGGGGAAATGGCTTGACTAGCAAGCCAGAGGCTGCCAGTTCAAATCCCTGCTGGTGTGTTTCCCAGACTGTGGCAAGTCTGGGAAACACCTATATCGGGCAGCAGTGATATGGGAAGATACTGAAAGGCGTCATCTCATAGTGCGTGGGAGATGGCAATGGTAAACCCCTCCTATATTCTACCAAAGACAACCACAGGACTCTGTGAGTGCCAGGAGTTGACACCGACTCCATGGCACTCTTTACCTTTACCTAATCATCCTCTGCCTGCGCCTGCTTGCTTATCTTCCTTCTCCGTCTGGGAGGCTCAGTGAGCTTGCTCACTTATCCTCTTTTTGGGGAGGGTGGGTCCATTGGAGCCACCTCAGCAAGGCATTGCTCAGCTTGTTTTTCCTTTTCCAGGCACCACAGTGGGGAAGGTTGGGCACCCCAGCCCTCTGCATGGTGTCGCCTAAGGAGTGATCATGAGAGAATGAGACAGATGCTCCTTGCATGAACAACAGCCTCTTCCGGCTTGTGTACCTGTGGTTCTCTCTCTGGGGGAACAGTCAGTCATCTCTCAGTGCAATGGGGTCCAGTCCTCCCACTGTACTGCTCCAGGCAGGCAGAGCCAGATGCTGTTCTGCCACGTTCTTACTCATCTATGCTCTTTCTCTTAGCATCAGACCAAAGAAAGCATCTTAGTATCTTCCAAAGAAAGGACAGAGTGTGATTGGAGGCACTGGAAGTCCTGTCTTCCCCCTTTCAGCAATCTGTTGCTGGAATTGCTTACAATAAATTGATAGCTCTGTTTCCTGCAAACACAATTCACTTGCTGTCCTGAGCTGTCTGGGGTTGGATGGGGACAAAGAGGTGTTGCTGTACAGAGCTCAGAGGAGGGCCCCAGCCTTCCCTCTAACAAGGAATTCCAGATGTTGTTGACCACAACTCCCAGCATCCCCAGCTGCAGTGGCCTTTGGCTGGGAATTATGGGAGTTGTAGTCCATAACATCTGAGATTCCCTGTTAGAGGAAACACTGGATGAACCCCTCTTATCTGAGACCCAAGCCTCCTAGGGAATGCTGCACCTCATTACCTGCTAATCAGCCTAAGCTGCTGCCTGTAGAGCTGACTCCTGATGTCAGCCAAAAGGTTGAGTGGTGCTTACTTGTGCATGGTTGTGTCCTGAAGTTACCTGAACAAACATGAACAATTTTGTCTCCCTTATATTGGTTCTGTTGGATGAAATTGACCATTAAGGTGGATCTGGTAGCCCCCTCCCTTTGCTTGTCGGCCACCAATCTTGTGTCTAGTACTGCAGGTGCTGCACTATGCCCTCAGCATGTGAACACTATTCCTTGTCACTATTTCATTAACAATCATTCGGGTAATGGCTCAAGTTTATGTAATGGTTCATAACCTTTCATTATAGGTTTGAGAAGCTATTTTTTTTTGTTCTTAAGGAGAATTCTTTGATTAATCTGGTCATATCCTCCACTGGCTAATCATTAAAGATGATCATAGCCTAAACCGCATCCTCTCCCAGGTCAGCTGCGTACTTCAAAGTGGGAATAGGGCTGTGATTTAGTAGTAGAGCACAGCTTTGTATGTAGAAGGTCCCAGGTTCAATCTCTGGCAGACTCCTTTCTGAAACCAATATTAGCTAGACAGACTAATGATCTGATCAGTATAAAGGAGCCTTATATGTTGAAATCTTAAATGGGATTTTTTTTAACCTCCTTTGGGTTTGTATTCTGGATTATCTAATCTGCTGTTACTACTGTTTATAGTTACTTGCAATAACTAAAGCAGGTTAAACTCTCCATCACACATACCTTGCACAAACTCTATTAATTTAGTGTAGTTATTACTTAACAGAGTTTATTTCTGGTTCTGTGCTCATAATCGCTAGCAACATCATCATAAATACTAATAGTGAACTCAGATGGTAGATTAAGTTAAATTTTGAAAGCACACACATACAAAACCCAAACCAGCTTTGTGAGCTTCCAGAACATACAGAATATTGTGAACATAGAAATAAGAAAATATGTCTGAAGAGGGAACTTCTGGGTTCATGTTGAACACCAAGGACAAGCATTCCTGCCCTGCTGTTCCATTTTGTTGTTGGGATTTTAATGTATCTGTGATTGGGCAGCAGTATGTCCCATTCTTCACTCCCAAGTTGGGAGTGAAGAATGGGACAAGCTGCTGCCCAAACACAGATACACTAAAATCTTGGATTCCTGTATACTTTGAGGAGCTTTCACTTTTGGGGGGGGGACAAAAATGGTGGAGGTGGAGGACAAAAAATGGGGTCTAAAGGGTAGGTAGATTGTGTGGATCTTGTATTAAATTTATGGTTGAGGACAGTTTACATGTGGAGTTTTGAAGATGTCAGTTGAAAAAATGAAAGGAAAGTAGGAAAGAATAGGGTCATCTTATGGTATCCTAGATGTAAACATTAGTGTTGGGAAGATTCATGCCATGAGGTTAAAAATCTTCCCTCCTTGTGTTATATGCTGCTCCCTCCCCCCAGTATGGCAGTAAACATTCAGATTCAGGGATGACAACCAATCCCTATCTGATCCGTTTAACACTATATAGCCCACTAGGAGAAGGTTTCAGGAGGATGGGAAAGAGATGTGGTATTTTCTGTGGATCCCAAACAGTACAGCGAGGCTTTTGTTTCTGGCTGAGTGGAGCCCTGAACAGCAGCATTTGGTGTTGTTAGGAGCCTGCAAATACAGGTCAAAAAGTATCTGCAGATCCCCACTTGTTTGGTCTAACAATCTGAATTTAGAAATTCTAGCAATAAATATGTATTTGAAGGGGTGGAAGAAATTAAATGAGGCACTTCACACGAGCAAAGTGAAGCGCCCGAGTGGTTTGCAGGGAGAGCGGGCTTAGCCCGCTCACGAGCAGGAAGCCGTCCCTGGGCAGCAGTATGATTATTGGCTCCGTCATGGAGCCAGTAGGAGCGGTGGAGATCGGGAACCGCCTGGCCCCCAGAAGTCTCAGGATGCCCTGTGCAAGTGCGTGGGGCATCCTGGGGAGTTCCCTGAGGCCGGGAGAATTGTTAGAGCCTCTCAGTCGGGGCTCTCCTTGTGAGTTGCTGCAGTGCGGCTCATCTCGCAATTAGAAGAATGGGGTTAGCGGAGCACTTGCTCCGTTAACCTCGTTTAAGGGGAGGGGTATTTTTGCAGGTTTGTTGCCGGGAGCTGCGCGGCTCCCGTTGCAGCACACGACTGCGCGGAACTGGACTGGCCTTCCTTAGCCTGGTTCTGCGTGGTTGTGCAGAACAGCCTCAACCTGTGACTGTTGTTTAACCACACTAAAAAGAAAACTGAAGTTAAAATATATGGGTGATAATTAATCTGAAGTTGATCTTAGCAGTTTTCAAAGCCACAAGGAATAGGATTTTAAAACTCAAAAGGGTCTGGGCATTAAAAACTGAGTCAAGTGACGACTCTGTTAGTGTGAGAATGTGTGTTAGTGTAAGAACATGAATCCAACTCACGCGTTGGTTTGTGTGTGTATGAAGGCCTTGCTTCAACCACTGTTCTGTCCTTGCCCAAACTTATTTGAAATGTGGTTGGCAGTTGATTGAAAATAATAGGAAAACCAGTGCTGTACATCCAGTGTTTCAAACCAGTGATGTACATCCAGTGCATTTTACTCTTTTGAGATGAGGACGTAAGTTGTGCCCATATAATTTTGGAGAGTGCCGTGTGTGTGTGTGTGTGTGTTCCTATAATCGTTAATATAAAGTGAAGGACTCTCCAGTTGTGTTATCATATGCTTTAACTACTGCTGCATGGATGTACAATGGTACCTATTTTCCTCTTTTTCCTCGTCCAAATATTGAATAATATGTATGTAGCTTAGGCCACTTTAATTCCTGTTTTGTGTCAGGCTGTTTTATATATTTTGAACTTCTCAAGTATGTGTCTATATCAATGTTGTTTGCAGCTCTATAGGAGTTAAGGCTGTTGGATGGGGAATTAAAGATAGCAGGTTGTCTGTCCCTGAGAGTTTACAATACTCACAAAATCACACAAAATTGAATTAAAGAATAAACTACAATGGAAGTACAAGACAACAGAAAGTGTCACTGAAGAAATATTTGCCATTGAATTACTGCATAAGCTATTTGAATAATATAACATAGGAGAGAAAATACTAATGTTTGTAATTGGAGAGTTTCTCCATTAGACGGTTCACTAATGAGTGAACTTGATGATATAACTGTGGTGTTAAACTTTTTTTTTTTTACTTACTTAAGAAAGGGATGAAGTCATGATAATCCATTTCCAGACTCCAGTTTTGCAGTGTGCAGGTCTCCAAAAGTAGGGTTTACATTCCTTAATTTATTTTTTTAGAAAATGAAATGACTTGCAAATGTCTTGATAAAAATGAATGTGCAAGGTGTTAACAGTCTCAGCAGTGTTAACAACAGTGAACATTTGAAGAACAAGAAAAGCCAATAGATGGTAGCATCCTTTTTTCAAATTATTTTTCATTTGGGAATTTTAAAAACTAATGTACAAATAATCTTGTCACTTGCTTCAAAGGCTAAACAGGTTGTTTTTTTTACAGAGTGGACTTCATCTTATTTAACTAATAATTGTTAGTGATTTTAAACAGTTGTTTCAGACTACCTTTTGATTAGATTTTTATAAAGCTCTGCTTTAGATCTTCATATAGTTAATATTGCATTTATATTTTCAAATGCTGTGCAGTGTCTTTATTAAGTTGGAGAAGCATGAGTGAATGAATGAGAGAGAGAGAGATGTAAAACTAGTAATACACGGATTTTTGTGGGATGTAATAAAGTGAGCGAGAGTTGTGCAAAACCTTGAATTTGATGGGGTGAGAAGTTCAGGCTGAATGCAGGGAATGAGAGGATGCCCATGGAAGAAAGTAAAGGGGGTAATGACATTCAAGTGGTGAGAGAGAAAGATAATTTCAGTAGTTATTTTGTACCATGTAGAGAGCAGAGAGATGACAAAAGTTCGAAGAAGAAGAGGCTGGAGTTGTGCAAATGAGAATATGGTAATACATGTGAGGACCAATTCTGCAACAATGGGAGCATTTTTGATTGTTGTAATAGAAGAATTGAGTATGTATTTGTGACTTCCTAAAAAGAAAAGTCTAGCTGCCAAAAAATAAAAAGTCTAGTACTGTTCTAATATAGAATGATTAAAGGTAATAGGAGAATGTTGGCTTCAATTTTGTGTTATCTAGTATTGCCTTATCTGCCTAATTTATATAATGCCTGCTAATATTTTCAACATGACTTCAGCAACAAAAAAACATAGTTTGTTGGAACCTAGTAATTTAGGAGAATTGGTATCCTTGGAAAAGCAAAATAGTGGCTGACATCCACAGCAACTGAGTGTGGATGCACAAGGAAGATGTATCCATGCTATAGATAGCTTTTCTAGCTGTGTAGTATAAGGGGTGTGTGTGAACTATGACACTTTGCTCTGACTCTAGAAGTGCCCTGTGTCACACAAAAATATGTTTTTGGTGACACAGGGCGCTTCCAGAGAAAGAGCAAAGTGTTGAAATTCTCTCTTCCCCCACTTCATACACATGCAGTAGTGGGGGAAGCTGTCTGCAGCATGGTCAAGTTTTCCCGGCATATCAGTCAATTGCTCTAGATGCCAGACACTGTATGCTTCTGGATCTGGATCAAGATCTATTGACATCCATAAGCATGTGTTCTGCGCCTGCGCAGAAACCACACAGTAGCAATGCCGCAGCTCGTCAAGGCGTCCAAGCCCTGCCTCCACGCCTACAGCATGCTATTTAAAGGCAGGCTGGGCACCATGTTCCTCAGTTCTTTTCTGACCGCCATTGTGTTTGGACCTTGGTCTGTTGCTCCTCATTGGAATAGTTCTTCAGCATTTATTGTATCTTGTGAGTTCATCTTTTTCTTTTTCTTTTAAAGAGTTGTTATTTTGGATATTTTCTGGCTGATGGACGATGATTGGTGTTTTTGGACTTTCGGAACGGACTTTGGCTTACGTACTGCCTAGCAATAAGCTATAGATCTAGATTTAGACCCCACTGTTATCACAGCGTCAGATGCTTGTGTGGTTAGACTGGATCAATTTCAGTTTGTGACACCTGAGGATGTGGACAAGCTGCTCAGAACGGTGCGTCCTACCACCTGTCTGCTTGATCCTTGCCCAATGTGGCTTATACTATCTGGCAAGGGGGTTGTTGTGGAGAGCCTGGTGGCAATTATAAATACCTCTCTGAGGGAGGGCAGGATGCCTCCTTGTTTAAAGGAGGCAATTATTAGACCTATTCTTAAGAAGCCTGCCTTGGACCCCTCGGAGTTTAATAGCTACAGGCCTGTCTCCAACCTCCCATGGTTGGGCAAGGTGATTGAGAGGGTGGTGGCCTCCCAGCTCCAGGCCGTCTTGGAGGAAACGAACTATCTAGACCCATTTCAAACTAGTTTTCGGACGGGCTATGGGGTGGAGACTGCCTTGGTCGGCCTGATGGATGATCTCCAATTTGGACCTGACAGAGGAAGTGTGCCTCTGTTGGTCCTTTTGAATCTCTCGGTGGCTTTCGATACTATCGACCATAGTATCCTTCTGGAACGTCTGAGGGAGTTGGGGGGTGGGAGGCACTGCTTTGTAGTGGTTCCGCTCCTACCTTTCTGGCAGATTCCAGGTGGTGTTGCTTAGAGACTGTTGCTCTTCAAAATCTGAGCTTTTATATGAGGTCCCTCAGGGCTCCATACTGTCTCCAATGTTTTTTATTATCTACATGAAACCGTTGGGAGAGATCATCCGGAGATTTGGTGCTGGGTGTTATCAGTATGCTGATAACACCCAAATTTGTTTCTCCATCAACATCATCAGGAGCTGGCATATCCTCCCTGAATGCCTGCTTGGAAGCAGTAATGGGCTGGATGAGGGATAACAAACTGAGACTGAATCCAGACAAGACGGAGGTACTTATTGTGCAGGGTCGTCACTCGGGAAGCAATATTGATCTACCTGTTCTAGATGGGGTCACACTTCCTCAGAAGGAACAGGTACGCAGTCTGGGAGTGCTTCTGGATCCACACCTTTCCCTGGTTCCGCAGGCTGAGGCAGTGGCGAGAAGTGCTTTCTATCAGCTTCGGTTGATACGCCAGCTGCATCCATTTCTTGAGGTTCATGATCTCAGAACAGTAGTACACTTGCTGGTAACCTCCAGACTTAATTACTGCAATACGCTCTATGTGGGGCTGCCTTTGTACATAGTCCGGAAACTATAATTAGTACAAAATGCGGCAGCCAGGTTGGTCTCCGGGTCATCTCAAAGAGACCATATTACTCCTATATTACAGGAGTTGCTTTGGCTGCCAGTAAGTTTCCGGGCAAAATACAAAGTGCTGGTTATAACCAATAAAGCCCTAAACAGCTTAGGCCCATGGTACTTAAGAGAGCGTCTTCTTCTGCATGATCCCCATCGTCCATTGCGTACATCAGAGGAGGCTCGTCTGTGGCTACCTTCATGTCGTCTGGTGGCCACTTAAGGATGGGCCTTCTCTGTTGTCTCCCCAAGACTTTGGAACGCGCTTCCTGTGGGAATAAGAGTCTCCCCATCTCTAGCGGCTTTTAAAAAGTGTCCAAAGACTCATCTTTTTACAAAGGCCTTTTAGCTTTTTAACTTTTTAAATTTTGGATTGTTTATTGATTTGTTTTAAACTCTTTTTGGTATTTAATTGATTTTAATGTTTTGTTTTTGTTTGTTGTGAACCGCCCTGAGACCTTGGGTTGAGGTGGTATAAAAATGCACTTAATAAATAAATAAATAAATAGCAATAGGGTTGAGGAGAAATGGAGTTTTAAGAGGTGTGAGGGATGCAAGGCAAAACTCCCCTTTAAAGATCTCCAGGAGTTATGTCTCATTTGCTTAGGAGAAGAGCTCAACATGTCTACTAGTAAAATTTGTCTGTCGTTTTCAAAAAAGACTCACAAAAATTGGGCACTTCGACTTCGTGCTGTCATTTATGATCATGTTTTAAGCCCCTCAACTCTGGTCAAACCCCGCCCATTGACTTTGTCTTTGAAAATGCTGCCCAAAACACCTTCATAGCCTTCAACATCGATGTCATCCACGACTGAGACTTTTCAGAGCCCAAAGCCTCCAACTGGTGCTGGTACGGTACCAAAGTCTACGAAGTCCATGACTAAATGATCGGCTCCTGACACGTGTCCTTCAACACCATAGCTAAAGAAGCCTAAAACTATTGACCTAACTTGAGATCGAATACCATCTCCATCGAACCTACAGCAGCTGCCTTCAAAGCCGATACCGTCATCGAAGTCAAAGGCTGCCCTCGACACCAAGTCTTCCAAAGGATCATCCTCGAAGTCGAAGAAGTCACTGCTTCGCTCAATGCCGATGGAGCCTCTTGATGCTGATCGCCCACCAACACCAACATGATCGACATTGAGGGCTCGTTCATTATCTCCAGCGCCAACACCAGTTGCCTCATCGCCGACAGAACGCTACCAGGGCACACCATTGGCACCGACAACTCCAGTTCCACGCTTTCCACTTCCAACGTCAATACAGCATACGCCAGCACTGTTGGCACTGATACAAATCTTGACATGTTGTCAAATACCGATGCCGACATTTGATGTTGAGGGAGACGAAGAAGCGGAAACGGGTAACGGCTTGGATCCAATAACCGCGCACACATTGTTATCAATCTTGGACTCATCTTCTAGCAACCCATGTACATCAACATTCAAGGGGTTTCCCCCTTCAAGTGCTGATGGAGCTCGCTTGTGCTCATCGGCTCCACCAGTACATCCTCAGACAACTTCTTTATCAGTTGCTCAACTAGAAAGCCCTTCAGCCTGGCATTCTTGTGGATTTACCCATACGTTAGCAGCAGGCTCAGCCCTTGCCATGACATCCATGGAGACCTGTTCTCCAGGGGCTCCATATGATTACCAATTGGAAAGACCATGGAAATCCTTTGTGCCAAGGTCATACAATCCAATTGCTTCCTCACTATCGGTTGCCACCTTAGCAAGCAGAGATGCTCCAATCAAAACTGTAACATATGTGTCTGAATTGACACAGGCACTAACACCTACTGGAGTGGCTCAGACAACATAAACAGCCCCTCCACCACTTAGGGTTGCAAGTACCCAAACACTGGAACAGTCGCCACCAATAAGATCTACTTCAGAGACCCAGACATGTATTCCAACTTCCTCGACTGGATCTCCAGCAAACCATCATGGATCCTCTGATTTTGAATCAGACCCAGATGGTCCAGATAGTTTGGCAGATCCTCCCACTGATGTGCCACCCTCCGCCTATGTTTCTCAAATGAGGAGATGGAAGCTTATCACAAACACGTAAGGGCCATGGCTGAGGCATTTGGCTTGGATTTGAAATCTGAGCTTCCCACGATAGATGTTAGCCTCCCAGTTAGCCTAACGTCCGTTCCAGGCAAATTGATGGAAAGCATCCTCAAGGATAAAATTGTAAAGCACCTAGAAGAACAAGCCCTGCTGGGAGTGAGCCAGCATGGCTTCCGCAAAGGTAAATCTTGCCTCACAAACCTTTTGGACTTCTTTGAGAGTGTCAACAAGTGTGTGGATCAAGGTGATCCAGTTGACATAGTCTACCTGGACTTCCAAAAAGCTTTTGAAAAAGTTCCTCATCAAAGACTCCTGAGGAAACTTAGCTGTCATGGGATAAAGGGACAAGTACATGTGTGGATTGCTAACTGGTTGAAAGACAGGAAACAGAGGGTAGGTATAAATGGAGAGTTTTCACAATGGAGGGAAGTAAGAGGTGGGTTCCCCCAGGGATCTGTACTGGGACCGGTGCTTTTTAATTTATTCATAAATGATCTAGAAGCAGGGGTAAGCAGCAATGTGGCCAAATTTGCAGATGATACCAAACTCTTCCGGGTAGTGAAATCCCAAACAGATTGTGAGAAGCTCCAAAAGGATCTCTCCAAACTGGGGAAGTGGGCGACAAAATGGCAAATGCGGTTCAATGTTAGCAAGTGTAAAGTGATGCATGAAAAACCCCAACTTCAAGTATATGCTGATGGGATCCGAGCTGTCGGTGACGGACCAGGAGAGGGATCTTGGGGTTGTGGTGGACAGCTTGTTGAAAGTGTCGACTCAATGTGCGGCAGCTGTGAAAAAGGCAAATTCCATGCTAGGGATCATTAGAAAGGGGATTGAAAGTAAAACGGCTAACATTATAATGCCCTTATACAAAACTATGGTGCGACCACACTTGGAGTACTGCGTACAATTCTGGTCACCACATCTTAAAAAGTACATTGTTGAACTGGAGAAGGTACAGAAGAGGGCAACCAAGATGATCAGGGGCCTAGAGCACCTTTCTTATAAGGCAAGACTACAATACCTGGGGCTTTTTAGTTTAGAAAAAAGACGACTGCGGGGAGACATGACAGAGGTCTATAAAATCATGCATGGTGTGGAGAAAGTGGAGAGAGAGAGATTCTTTTCCCTCTCACACAACACTAGAACCAGGGGTCACTCCATGAAATTGATTGCCAGGACGTCTAGGACCAACAAACGGAAGTACTTTTTCACACAACGCGTGATCCACTTGTGGAACTCTCTGCCACAGGATGTGGTGACAGCCAACAACCTGGATGGCTTTAAGAGGGGTTTGGATGACTTCATAGATGACTTCAATGGCTACTAGTCGGAGGGCTGTGGGCCACCTCCAGCATCAAGGGCAGGGTGCCTCTGAGTACCAGTTGCAGGGGAGTAATGGCAGGAGAGAGGGCACGCCCTCAACTCCTGTCTGTGGCTTCCAGCGGCATCTGGTGGGCCACTGTGCGAAACAGGATGCTGGACTAGATGGGCCTTGGGCCTGATCCAGCAGGGCTGTTCTTATGTTCTTATGACCCAGTATATAATTTCATGGTCAAATTGCAGGCCATTCAACCTGTGGCTCTTCCCGTGCTGCCGGTAATCTCCAGGGCAGTGAAGTGTACTTGGGAGGTAGTGCATACATCCATTCCTACCTCAAAGAGACTAGAAAGTTTATACCATGTACAAGAAGAAGATAATACCTACCTTTTAAAGCATCCTGCACCAAATCCCCGGGTTATCGACTGCGCCTCTTCATCAAAATCAGGGAGATGCCACACAACTCCATCTGATAAGGAGGGAAGAAAATTAGATTTTTTAAGGAGATAAAATGTACTCTACTTTGTGTTTATCTATAAAAGTAGCAAATTATTCAGCCTGCACGGCCAAGTATAATCACTGCTTTTGGGAATCCTTCAGAGTGACTTAGATAATTTTTAACCTGAAGAATTTAAGAAGTCCCAACAGACATTGGACAAGTCGGCTGATCTTACTAGAAAGCAATTAAGTACAACAAAACATCTCGCTGAGTCAGAGTCCTGCTCCTTGACTGCAGCCATAACACTAAGAAGACATGCATGGCTACAGTCCACAAACCTTCAAAATGATATTAAGGAGAAGATTGAGGGTTTGCCTTTGGATGGAAAGGGACTTTTCAGTAAAAAGACCAACTCCACGATGGAGCAACTTAAAAAATCAAAGTTTACTGCAAAAGCCTTTACCATTGCGACTTCAGCTTCCAATTATGGAACAAAATATCAGCCATACACTAACAAACAGAGGCCAGTTTTCAGACAACAAGAACATCGGCACTATAGAAAGCAGTACAACCCGTATCATGAGCGTCCTTACAAAGGGAAGGGCAAGAACACTCAGTCCCAACATACCAAGCAGGTGAAAACACAGAAGAACCTTTGAGGTTCAATACTGCCCACCGACACTAAACTCCTCCCCAATCCCACCATCGGGGGTGTTTACATCTTGGCAAGCGAGGACCTTCAACAGACTTGTGATTCCACCTCTTCTGCCAGCGCACGAGTTCGACAAGCTGCATGGCACAGCATAACATTGGACTGCTGGGTCCTGAAGATCATATCCTCAGGATATGCCATAGAATTCAGGATGACCCCGTACTTTATGGGAATGAAGTTCACTCCACCATCCCTGTCATTGCAGGAGAAAGTGAAGGAGTTATTAGAGAAGGGTGCAATCACCCCTGTGTGGTGGGCACACAGACAGGAAGGTTTTTACTCCCGCTATTTTCAGATCCCAAAATGGGATGGTGCAATTCGCCCCATCATGGATCTATGCCACTTGAACAAGCTTGTTGGTGTCAGGAAATTTCACATGATAATGCTGCAGGAGATCCTACCACTTTTCTTTCAAGAGAACTGGCTTGCAATGCTGGATTTGAAAGACGCCTATTTTCATATTGCCATAAGGGAACAGCACAGGAAGTACCTATGTTTTACCATAGGTGAACAAGTACACCAGTACAACGTCCTACCCTTTGGACTTTCCACTGCCCCAAGGGTGTTTACCAAATGTATGGCCATCGTGATCTTTCATTTGAGGATGCAGGGAATTTCAATCTACCTCTACTTAGATGATTGGCTCCTGATGTCCAGGGACCAAGGAGAGTTACTTTCTTAGAAAGAAAATGTTTTAACTTTCCTCCAAGACTTGGGAATCCAAGTCAATTGGAAAATGTCCCACCTAGAACCAGTATGCGTCATCAACCTGGACTTCAGTATGCTACCTGTCAGCCTAAATTTGGCTTCTAGGACCTCCCAACTACATTTCCACACATCGTTGACATGGAGAGGAGAGCTGGTCTTGTGGTAGCAAGCATGACTTGTCCCCTTAGCTAAGCAAGGTCTGCCCTGGTTGCATATGAATGGGAGCCCACATGTGAGCACTGTAAGATATTCCCCTCAGGGGATGGAGCCACTCTGGAAAGAGCAGAAGGTTCCAAGTTCCCTACCTGGCTTCTCCAAGATAGGGTTGCAAGCGATTCCTGCCTGCAACCTTGGAGAAGCCGCTGCCTGTCTGTGAAGACAATACTGAGCTAGATAGACCAATGGTCTGACTCAGTATATGGCAGCTTCCTATGTTCCTATGTTGGTGCCGACATGCACCATGAAAGCTGTCCCCTCCATAGCGCTGCCTAAAAGCCTATCTAGATGCTGCATGATGTCCGCAACCTTCACAGCAGTCACGGCCTGAACAGGCCCTGCTGGGAGAGAACCAGCATGGCTTCTGCAAAGGTAAATCTTGCCTCACAAACCTTTTGGACTTCTTTGAGAGTGTCAACAAGTGTGTGGATAAAGGTGATCCAGTTGACATAGTATACTGTACCTGGACTTTTAAAAGCTTTCAACAAAGTTCCTCATCAAAGACTCTTGATAAAATTTAGCAGTCATGGGATAAGGGGACAAGTACATGTGTAGATTGGTAACTGGTTGAAGGTCAGGAAACAGAGGGTAGGTATAAACTGAGAGTTTTCACAATGGAGGGAAGAAGAAGTGGGGTCCCCCAGGGATCTGTACTCAGACTGGTGCTTTTTAAGTTATTCATAAATGATCTAGAAGTTGGGGTAAGCAGTGAGATGGCCAAATTTACAGATGATACCAAACTATTTAGGGTAGTGAAATCCGAAAAATATTGTGAGGAGCTCCAAAAGGATCTCTCCAAACTGGGTGAGTGGACAACAAAATGGCAAATGCAGGTTCAGTGTTGGCAAGTGTGCATTGGGACAAAAAAACCCAACTTCAAGTATACACTCATGGAATCTGAGCTGTTGGTGACTGACCAGGAGAGGGATCTTGGGATCTGGGATCGTGGTGGACAGATCGTTGAAAGCGTCGACTCAATGTGCGGCAGCTATGAAAATGGCCAATTCTATGCTAGGAATCATTAGGAAGGGGATTGAAAATAAAACTGCTAATATTATAATGGCCTTATACAAAACTATGGTGTGGCCACATTTGGAGTACTACGTACAATTCTGGTCACATCTAAAGAAGGACATTGTAGAACTGGAAAAGGTACAGAAGAGGGCAACCAAGATGATCAGGGGCCTAGAGCACCTTCCTTATGAGGCAAGATTACAACACCTGGGGCTTTTTAGTTTAGAAAAAAGAAGACAACTGCAGGGAAACATGATGGAGATCTATAAAATCATGCATGGTGTGGAGAAAGTGGATAGAGAGAAATTCTTCACCCTCTCACATAACTCTGGAATCAGGTATCATCCCATGAAATTGATTGCCATGAAATTTAGGACTAACAAACAGAAGTACTTTTTCACACAACACGTAATCAACTTGTGGAATTCTCTGCCACAAGATGTGGCGACAGCCAACAACCTGGATGGCTTTAAGAGGGGTTTGGATAACTTCATGGAGGAGAGGTCTACCAAAGACTACTAGTTGGAGGGCTATAGGCCACCTCCAGCCTCAGAGGCAGGATGCCTCTGAATACAGTTGCAGAGGGCATGCAACATGCTCTGAATACAGTTGCAGGGGGCATGCGAGGGCATGCCCTCAACTCCTGCCTGTAGGCTCCCAGTGGCATCAGGTGGGCGACTGTGTGAAATAGGATGCTGGAGTCGATGGACCATGGGCCTGATCCAGCAGGGCTGTTGTTATGTTCTTATGTTCTAACTATATCAGAGCTGTATTGAACACAAAAAGCAAGAGAGTGTATTTACCCAAAGAAAGATACGAGTGCATCAGGGACGTGATCCAGGTTTTCCAGCAACATCTATCACAACCGGCTCAGCTAATCCAACATGTCCTGGGCTTTATGGCATTCTGCAACTCAGTAATACGCCATGCACAGTTGAAAATGCGGAAGTTACAACTTTGGTTTCTGTCAGTTTTCCATCGAAACTGAGACACCCAGCGTAAACATCTAGAAATACTATCATAGATACTACACTCACTGTTGTGGTCAAATGACCACAATCTTCTAGGAGTTCTTTTCCAGGCTGTGTGTCCATCAGTCTGTCTGACAAGAGATGCGTCTCTGCTGTGTTGGGGTGTCCTCTGTGAGGAACATCAAGTTCAAGGCATGTGGACCCCACAAGAGGCCCAGCTACACATCAGCTTCCTGGAGTTGCTGGCCATTTTCCAGGCAATGAAAGCCTTCTTACCACTATTACAAGACAAAGTCGTCCAGATACATTTGGATAATACCACGGTCCAAGCTTATATCAGTTGTCAGCGGGGAACAGTGTCACAGACCCTGTGTGCTCTCAGCTTGCAACTGTGACACTGGTGCATCAGGGATCAGGTGTCCCCAATAGCCATACACATAAAGGGCCTGGACAATGTCCTAGTGGATGATCTAAGCTGCTTGTTTGCACAGCAACAACACGAATGGGAGCTCAACATGAAATATATTGCTCCTTTTTTCAGACGATGGATGAGCCCAACCATAGACCTGTTTGTAACTTCAGAAAACGCGAAGTGCATCCGCTTTTGTTCGAGGGCCAGACACGACCCTCAGTCTCTAGGGGACTCTTTCCAGGTGGATTGGACTCAAGAGACACTGTACATGTTCCCACCATGTCCCTTGATAGGTTGAGTGGTGTCACGTCTCCTGGCTGCTCCTACATCATGCATCCTAGTGACTCCATGGTGGCCAAGGCAACCATGGTTTCCACAGCTACTCAAACTGTCAGGAAACTTTTACCATCATCTGCCTCTAGAGCTAGATCTCCTGTCATGAGACAACAGACACATCCAGTGTTCCCTATAACAGGGATTCCCAGATGTTGTTGACTACAACTCCCAGAATTCCCAAGCAAAAACTATTGCAACTGGGCATTCTGGGAGTTGTAGGCAGCAACATCTGGGTATCCCTATTAGAGGGAACACTGGACACATCTACCACCCAGACATACTCACATTCCATCTGACGGCATGGCGAATTGACTCCTGAAGAACATCTTGCTTAACCAATAAAGCCCTCCACTAGATGTAACTACTTTGGGAAATGGCTGTGTTTTAAGACCAATGCCAAGGTGCATGGTTTTCTAGCAAAACAGGCTATTATCAAACACATACTCCTCTAACTACATTATAGACACAGGGTTTGACTAGCATGTCCTTGAGAGCACTCTCAGCTCTCTTTTCCAAACATGCTAGATGTGATGGCAATACTCATTTCTCTCATCCAGATAGTAAAGCTTTTCTGAAAGGACTTATGAATGTGTACCCACCTATTTGTACTCCCATAGAGCCAATGAACATTTCCTTGGTGCTCTCCACATAGTCTCAGAGCCCGTTTGAGCCTATGGCTACTTCTACCACCAAGCTTGTGACTTTGAAAACATCTTTCCTGATCACTTTTACCACTGCAAAGCGTGTAAGTGAATTTACAGCCATAAGGATTGTTTCCCCTTACACCAGGATTTAATTTGATAAGGTGCTGATGCATATGGTCCCTGATTTTTTTGCCCAACGTAGTGTCCAGCTTCCACCTCAATTGGGACATTGTACTCCCCACATTCTTCAGGAAACCATCTACACTTTTAGAACATACAATGTGCTCTCTGGATGTATGCAGGGCACTGTTGAACTACCTAGCACGTACCAAAGACTTTGTCAGCAATCTGGCCACCCAGAAGGGAAGTCCAGGAAGATAGTCCACAATACAAACTGGGCTGCAGAAACATAACATGGCTTGGAATAGTTCTTTATATCAGGCTCGGGCTGAAAGCTGTCGACACAAGGGTTGACAAATGTTGTCTTTCAGCAGCTAATGGAAAGCTGCTGACGTGCTTTATAGTCCAAGCTGATAACTCTCAGCTGGCAGGGATTCAAGGCTTATCAGCCCTCTACAAGAGGCGTTTACTCCTCCTGATAGTTTCCAGCTGTGCTCTCCACCTTGTGACACGCCGTTGCTGTGGAGTCAGTGGAGGTTGCCTGCAGAGCTCATCTTCTAGTCTGTTCCTCGCTGTCTCTGCTGCCTCAGACTGCTGTGCCTGCTCTGACTGCTGTGCCTGCTCTGAAACATCAGCTGGACCTTCCTCAGCCATCTCTTGGGAACTGACAGCTGGGCTCTGCCCCTCAGGCACCCCTGCATCGGCTGAAAGTCTGTCAGCTTCCCCTTCCTCCTCGCTATCTGAGATCGAGGGCATGACATACTTTAGAACCACTAAGCGTCTCTTTGTGGCCTTCAAGGGTCCTGCCAGAGGCACCAGCATATCCAGACAAATAATGTCCAGCTGGCTGGTTGAGTTCATCTTGGTGACCTACAAGTTACAGAACATAAATCCACCAGAAGCAATCAAGGCCCACTTTGCTCATGCCTACGCTTCATCAGCTGCACACCTGTCGGGGGTAACTTTCATGTACATCTGCAAGGTGGCAACATGATCCACGGAGCTACCTTTCATTAAACACTACACCATAGATGTGCTCTCTGCTGCTGACGCGAGCTTTGGGAGAAGTGTTTTAAAGCGGGTGTTACAATAGCTACTACTGCACCTGCCTCCATGGGGCGCTAGCGAAACACCCATACATATGGATCTCTACGGATCTTGATCCAGATAAACAGGTTGCTCACCTGTAATTTATGATCTGGTAGAGATCTGTCGACATCCATAAGACCCTCCCGGACCACCCCTCTGCAGTAGTGCTATGCTATATGTGTATTGAGTGTGGAGGCCATTCTTCTTCAATGCTGATGCTCACCTGTTTATCCGGATGATCATCCTTCATGGCGGTCGTCCAAGAACTGAGGAAGATGGCGCCCAGCCCGCCTTTAAATAGCATGCTGTAGGCGTGGAGGCAGGGTTTGGACACCTTGACGAGCTGCAGCATTACTACTGCATGGTTCCTGTGCAGGCGCAGAACCTATACTTAAGGATGTTGACGGTTCTCTACCAG
Source organism: Hemicordylus capensis (assembly GCF_027244095.1). Taxonomy (NCBI): domain Eukaryota; kingdom Metazoa; phylum Chordata; class Lepidosauria; order Squamata; family Cordylidae; genus Hemicordylus; species Hemicordylus capensis. The sequence continues at coordinate 323,829,512 of NC_069657.1, read as the reverse complement.
ATCATAAGTTACAGGTGAGCAACCTATTTTTGTTTACTCTGATTCATTTAAATCTCCTATTCCAGAAGTTTTTCTATTGTTGTCCTTCAAGATAATTTTGTGAAATCATCTCTTTTCTGTTTGATGGATAGTGACTTTGGATAATTATTCTTTGTCATGCTTTTAGACTGAGGTTTTAGTTGTGAAGAAAACTGCGGTAGAAAACATAGCTATTATTTTATTTATCAGTTACTTTTAACTGGAGCTGGTGTAGTTGTAGTAGCTAAGAGTGTAACTTGATAAACAAAGAGGTCCTTGGTTCAAATCTTTTTTCAGACATGAATACATTAGATGACCTTGGGCATGAGACCACTGTGTCCCAGCCTCATCTCTTCCCCTACAATTGACAATATGCTGATGATATTACAGTGGTGTCAGTTTCCCAGGGTGCTGGCAATCAGTGTTCCCCCCCCAGTATTTCTGAAGAAAATGGGATGGGGTGGACTAAATTTTAAATATATTACAAGAAATTGCTGCAGTTGAGTAATATTTCTCTCATGATATGGTCCACTGATTATAAACTAGCAGGTGAGGCCTGTTGTTGACTGGGCAAAGTCATTATGCATAGATTATACACACAGGAATTAAGAACGAATATGAATGCCGAAAAAGGCGATTCCTATCAAGTAAAACTTCCATTATTCTAATCTGAATGATTTTGTGATTTGTAACAGTAGAAATGTTCTTTGCACTAAAAGACAGTTGAATAGGCGACTCAATTTTAATTTTGTTAGCATTTTAAAATGAACTCTAATCATAATAGTCATGACTTTTTCTGATAAAAAGCAAAATAATTATTATGTAAACCTTTCACCCAGCATATTCTGGTATAAAACATAGTGCATTCAGCTAATTTAAGTAGCAGGATTGTGTATGCAAAATTTGATATCTGTAAGTAATCTCAAAGTATGACTTTATTTTGTGCTAACAAATCCAAAAACAAGTTCTTTAAAATGTATAGCAGATATTCTAAAAGTGAGCAACTAGCAGCCTATGGGATAAATCTGGCTTCTGGACAGTAGGACATGCCATCTAAGTAATCAGTTCCAGAAGGAAAAGAGAGATGTGAATGAGCAGAGTCTCTGACTGACTGTAGAATTTGGGAGTAGACTGCTTTGGAAGTCTTTGATAGGGATGTGCATGAATTGTTTCAGTGCCTCTAATTTGAGGTGCCAAAATGATTTGAGTTCTCCTGGCTGAAACTTTTTTTTTTGCGGGGGGAGCATTTTAAATGGAGGGAGGCAGGTCCTACCTGCCCCTCGATCACTCCTCTGCTGCCCTAGCATGGTGCTGTCCATAACAAACAGCCCTGCTGTCCATTTTTACAAACTGCACTGTGTGGGGGCTTTCTGTTTGGTAACAGGAAGTTCCCTGTTCCCAGCATCCCACGGGTGTTGCCATCACGTAGATGGTGTCTGCGCATGCACAGATGCCATCTTGAATGCTCAGCAGTGAGCCCCCACATGGCGTAGCTTGCAAGAATGGACAGCAAGGCTGTTTGTTATGGATAGCACTGTGGTGGTGGTGGTGGTGGTGGTGGTGGGGAAGAGGAGCGATGGAGGGGCAGGTAGGACTTGCCTTCCTCTATTTCAAGTCCCTACTTGCCCCCCCCCCGGCACAAAATGCTTCGTGCACATGCCTAGTCTTTTATACCCTTTTGTAAAACTGGCAGATCTAATTGCTGATCCAGGGTACTGTTTACATTTGGACCAAACAGTAAATTTTGCAAATTATTTTTAAAACATGAAAATTTATTCTGGAACGTATGATGACAGAGTAGACTGTTACATTGATGGATCTAAGTATAGGGCACTTTCCAGATTAGACTCTGCAATGAGGTCACAACCTATCTCTGAAGTGTACTTCCGCACTTACTGTGTTGTGACACCACAGTCCCTACCTACGCTGATAGCAGGGTGCCGTTCACATTTACAATGCCTTGTTTCAGATTTAATTGCTGCGATTTATTGCTATAACGTTATATGTCCGGTGTAAAAAGGTTGCTGTATTTTTCGTTTGTTAGTTTTTGTGAGACTGCTCCCCCTGTTGGCACTTTTCTATTTATGTTTTGAATGTGATTTGCCCGAACCGAAGCATTTTGCTGCTGTTGAACACATAACCTGGAAAGCGCCCAGGTGCTGAATGGAGTAACAGAACAGATAAATCTGCATGAAAAAGATGTTATTTCTCTCTTCATTTTCCTTTCTGGGGGGAAACCCAACAACAAACCCTCCATGGGGGAAAATTGGGCTGTCAAAAAGAGAGCCTTTCCCCCATCTTTGTACTTAAAGCATGGTTTAATTATCTTAAACTTATTTTCTCTATATTCTCAGTGGTACTACTCAGGAGTTACTGAAATGGACTACTCAATTTCAATAGGACTTCCTCTAGTAAAGTTAGGAGTCAGCCACTATGTTGACATGATGAAGGAAGCTATTGCTGTGTTTTGCCTTTTACTTCGAATGAAATACAGTTTGCCATTGAAATGCAGGCACCATTTGGTCCAGGGTAGTGCATGTTCTAGTAAATGTCTGCTGCACTAATGCTACATCTATTTTAAGAGACGTTTCGTCATTGCTGTTGCAGACTCCAACAGGTTATAGGCATTGCGCTCTCTCTCTCTCTCTCACCACTAAAGATAAACAGCTAAGAGCAGAGGCAAGAAGATTAATTTGGAGACATTTTGGCTCATAAGTCTGCACAGATGTAACTTGCTCAAGGTTAATGTAATTCTGGGGTTTCTAAGGCACTTCAAACACACATCTTTGTAAGTTTTCAACGTAATGTTCTTTTAAATTATTTTACTAAAATGCAGATTACTTTTGTTAAAAAATGGAAACTTGTAGATATGTGTACCAGTTGTGTTCCTTGGAAACAATGAAAACAACCTTACTTGGACCTCTATTCTAGATTGTCTCAATAAACATTGTTTTTTGCCTGGATTATGAAGACAACACCTCCCCCCGCGATCGCCTTTACGGAGCTCTATTTTGACACCTTTACAAAGGCTTAAAAACCAGCCTTGCCAGATGGATGTGTGGAAGACAACCCGGAGTAAAAATCAACTGAATATTATTTTAGAGTCCACTGATTTTTCATTTGGGGTGAGTGCTCTGAAACCTTGTTAGTAGCTAACCACAAATACCTAGAAACAGCAGTGGTAAATATTTTATGCTTGATAGATGAGTTTTGCCTTTAGGTATTTGAATACAGAAAGTTCTCACACATTTTGGCTCAGTTACTGTGCTTAGAGACATACTACTTTGCTTATCGGCAAAAAGTGCTGGTTGTTACCTATAAAGCCCTCAACTGCCTGAGTCCAGAGTACTTAAGAGAGTGCCTTATTTTTCATCAACCCTGTCACCTATTAAGATCATCTGGAGAGGCCTGGCTACTGTTGCCGCCAGGTCGTTTGGTTGCAACCTGGGACTGGGCCTTTTTTATGGCTGCCCCAAGGCTTTGGAATGTGCTCCCTGTTTGCATTGAGGAAGATCCTCAAGACGAACCTGTTTTCTCAGGCTTTTAGCTGACATTAATTTTAAATGATTTAATCTAGTTTTATTTTATAAGATGTATAAAAATATGATAAATAAATGAAAAGGTCCATGCAGGCCAATGGACGTACTCATTTAAACCATGAACAGCTGTCACAAACCATGATAGTTGTTTCTGGACACAAGTGACTGAAGCTGGGTGGTATTAATTACAGTAATTCTGGCCCCTCTATAAGTGACTTATTTATTTATGCACTCTTTCAGCACATTTGATCCATGCAGTCCACAGTCTGTGCTTTTTACCACAATGACCTGCCAGCCCATATGATAGATGAAGTGTGAGATTTTAGAACAGCACAGGGAATGCTGTTTGAATGGATAGAATGGATGGTTTATGAATGTCCATTTTAGGTGTCCCTGCCTTTTCAAAATTCTACTGAATTCTGAACTGAAGCCGATGTCTTAGAAGATTTTCCTTTCTGGACAAGGTGTTATGAAATGTTCTTCTGAATAGAAGAAGAAGAAATGTCCTTCCAAACATACAGCAGTGAAACATACAACACTGAGAAGGATAACTGGAAACCAAGTTAGTCTGTAAGGCTTAATTTTAAAATAATAAGAGACAATAAGGTCATTCTCATGACTGATGAGAATGGGGGGAAGGTAGGAGCACTCTTACCTTCTCCCCAGATGATCTATTGTGGTCTTTGGGCTGCATGGCCATCTGGATGCTGGGGGAATGCAGCCTGACTTCCCGATATCCCTCGATGCACTGTGTGAGGAGTGTGGTGCATTGGGGGATCAGCCCGAGCAGACCCTAGACCAGCGAAAAATCCTGGGCTGCCAGCAGAGCAGCTCCAGGATCAACCTTGATCCTGACGCTTCACATGAGCAGCCGTAACCCCAGGAAGGGCTGCACAAGCTTGGGTAGGGCTGCTCGTGTGAACAGTTTCATTGGCTGGTTTATGTGTCATTCTAAACCATGGTTTAATGTTACTCTCATGAGCCTTGGGCTTACACACTCTTCCTCTTGCACACAAAGGTAGGAGATCTGCAAATTTCATTCCAGATTTAAAGCAACCAGGATTTGTTGTTACATCTAACCCTGGCAACTTTTTGTTTTTCTGTCCCGACTTGTTCACAAACTGTGGTTAGATCAAGCTGGGATTCGCCCAGGTTCAAAGAGCGAACGGTGCAGATCAGATGTTGTGCAGGATATCCCACCTTCAGATTCTGGCTGTTTGTAAATTCTGCTTAGAGAAAGCCAGAATTTGCCACATTTGGATGTCATGGTAAATTCTGGCTTGTAAGCTAGGATTGAAAGTAAAATCCTTCCTCCCCTTGTGTGCAGAGAGGAGAGTGTGCATCTGAGGTGAGGGACAATGCATGGGACCAGGATTAAACCATGCTTCTACGTAATGTCTGAACTGACAATGAGAAATCCTCCTTTGTTGTAAATCAGGAATGAAAGCTGCAAATTTTCTCCACTTGTGTGAAGCAGGCAGGGGAGCGCATTAGTCCAAAGTTCGTAATAGTTATGCTAAACTGTGATTTAATCATGGTTTAGTGTGGTGTCTGAATCCTGCTATTCTGTTTGTACATTGATTAAACATTTTAGTAACTGTTTTTTCTCATGTGGTAGTAAATCTTTATTAATTGTAATGATGATATAAAGCTAATAGGCTACAGCCAATAAAAGCAACTTTGTTTCTTGAGTTGTTTTCAGTATTTACTGTGCTTCATTGTTTGTTTTTATTCAGGTGCCTGGGTTTTTTAAAAAACATCCAACAAAGAGTTAATGCATGTCTCTAGCAGATACCTGACCTGTAAAAGCTTCATTACACCTATCTGGATGTCACCAGCATTTCCCATGTTAACAGTTCTGAGTATGTTTTACTATATTTGCCTTCGGCGCCGAGCCAGGACAGCCTCAAGAGGAGAACTGATGAATAATCGAAGAGCCATTGAATCAAACAGAACCTTACCTATCAATGTCGAATTAGTCCAGTATGCCAAAGAAGTGTTGGATTTCAGTTCTCATTATGGAAGTGAAAACAGCATGTCATATACCATGTGGAATTTGGCAGGAACTCCTAATGTGTACCCTAGCTCTGGTGACTTTACACAGACTGCTGTATTTAGAACTTATGGAACTTGGTGGGAAGCATGTCCTAGTGCTCGATTACGTTTTACAAGGATGCCGCCTAATTTCCATAGTCAGGATTATGTAGAGCTTGCATTTGAAGAACCTGTTTATCCTACAGCAATACATGTTCTGGAAACATATCACCCTGGTGCTGTTGTTAGGATTTTGGCATGTTCTGCAAACCCTTATTCCCAGAATCTTCCTGCAGAAGTAAGGTAAAATCTGATTTTCTTACTTTTCTCCTTTTCCTGATATGAGACCTTAGGTATATAAAGCATAATGCCATCCTTTTATTCAGATATTTAAATGTTCTTACTAGGGAAACAATGAGGGTTTTTTAAAAAAAATCTTTCTTGTCTTGTTTTTAGATATTTAGCATTAGAGATTGTTGCAAGGCATAGAAACCATGTTCAGCCATGCTCCTTATTGTTGTGCCACATTCAGAGCAGTAATGATGGCAGTAATATCAGTCTTTCTTGATATAAAAAACTGCTTAAGAAGATTCAGTGAGTAACTAAATACAATGCTTAGTTAAATTCATGCATGTATAGAATTGTATTTTTTTTAATTGTCCACGAAATTAAATTTTTTATTTAAAAATAAAGTTTTTGTGGACTGAAAAAAGTTTAGATTTCTAGTCATCTGGTTACCTAGAAAACAGAAATATTTGTCTCCTGTGGTGGGGAGAAATTGTCTTTGAAAATTTGAAATGTTTCTGGTCGGGCAGTTTTCATCGGGGTTGCAAGTATCTCAAAGTTATTTGGTGATACTGTACTTTGCTTGGCATGGTTAATATCATTTTGAATGCCCTTTTGGGGAGTTAGCGCAACTTTGAAAGTAGCTAGGTCGAACTAGTTGGTGTGCATTTCTATTTAATCCAGGCTGCTTTACAGAATGAATTACTGCTATGCCCAGTGGGAGCAAATTTGTATATTATGTTTGTCACACTTTATTTCCTGAAATTTCCGAATGAGAGGCTAATAAGCTTGTGAGTTGTAGAGGAGGACACACTGCTAAGAACAGGGGTCCCCTGCTAACTGAGCAAAGAGGCACCTTTAAAAAGTCGTGATTCTCTTTAATTAGCGGGGGAGAGCAACTGGCCCTTTCCGTTCCCATCATAGCATCCCTCCAGTGGATGTTGTTGGTGTTTATCTTTTGTTTCTTTTTTAGATGGTGAGCCTTTGAGGGACAGGGAGCCATCTCTCTCTCTCTCTCTCTCTCTTTGTAAAACACTTTGGGAACTTTTGTTGAAAAGCAGTATATAAATTTTCTTCATATTTGATACATCAGGAGAGGAGGAAGAAAGGAATCAAAGGTTCGATTTTGTGGTTTTCTTTTCGCAGCACTGAATATAATATGCTGTGCTATTGATGCCATATTAACTATCAAGCAGATAAGCTCTTACTGCTTCTGATGTACAAACTGTATGAAAATTCCTGCTTAAAAGTTCACTGTAGTGCCCGAGGTCATCTAATGGAAGAGATTACGACTTGGAGAGGGCTTAGACAAGGCTGCATATTGGCTCCTCTGTTATTCAACTTTTATATCAATCCCTTGGTCTCCCATCTGAATAATTTTGCTCAACATCCGCCTAAACTAACAAACATCTAGTATCTCTGCTTTATGCAGATGATATGGTTTTGCTCTCTCGTACTCCAATCAGGCGCAAACGTGCTCTTGGATCTCTTACCGCATACTGCCTTGAGGAAGCTTTTAGAGATTAATTACTCTAAAACAAAAGTCTTAGTTTTTGCCAAACAACCTAAAATTCACTCTTGGTCCTTGAATGGCCATGAAATTGAGCAGGTCAAAACTCAAATACCTGGGAATAGTTTTTCAGTCACCTGGTGGGAGAAGTGCTCATTCAGATTATGTATCACAAAATGCTCATAATTCAGCATCGGCTATAAAATCTTTCCATTACTCCAAAGATGCCTTATTTGTTCCAGCAGCTGTAAAGCTATTCCTAGCTAAATCTCAGTACCAGCTCCTATATGAAGCTCAACTTGGCCCCTTGCGATTTCCCCTCACTGGAAATTGTTCAATCCAAATTCTTACAATCTATTTTTCAGGTTCCACAATATATTCCCAATATGGTTCTTTGTTGAGATTCTGGTGTTATAAAGACAGAAACGGAGCTTTGGCTGTGCATTTTTGCATACTGGTTAAAGCTGCAATTCTATCCAGTCGGCTTAGCCCCCTAGACCATGGTCAATAACTTTGGCTCAAGGTGGAAAGCAGAAACTATTTTCCTATGGTTTTGCACAAGAATAACTTATTAAGTTGGGTCCTGAACAGGTAAAGAGAACACTCAAACAGCGAATATTGGATGTGGGAGGCCAAACAGATCTTGCAAGACTTCCAAGAGATGTGTTTCCATCTATCTAACTCCCTTTAAAACCTGCAACTTATTTAAATCATTTAATGATGGCAAAATTCAGAAGAGCCATTTAATATGCTCCCTACAGTGGTGTTAGAGGGGAAATACAAGAAAATACCTTATATAACTCAGCTATGCCCCTGTGGTACCGGAGCCATCGAGACAACTGCACATGTTTTACTTTATTGCCTGTTTTATAAGGATAAAGGATATCCGTAATAGTTTTATTTCTCCACTTTTAGTAAATTATCCCAGCCATACCAATATGTCTTATCTTCAGTATTTGTTATCTGATTTAATTTCCATAAATGTGGCAAAATTTCTTTTTGTAGCATGTAAAACCCATAAAGAGATACTCTCTTAATGTAAGTACCCTCTTTTATCAATTGTTTTGGATGGTGATTTTTGTATGGTGTTTATTCAGCTGGTCAGTTGACTGTAATAATGGAATCTATCTATCTAACTATCTGGATTTGTTGGATCTCAGATTGACAAAGGCAGAACTTGGGTGCCTTCCTGCCTTCCTTGATTTGTGGTTTGGTCTGTTTGAGAGATGATGTTGCGGTGAGAAATGGACAGTGTGACTGATTAGGGGTGTGTGTGTGTGTGTGTGTGAGAGAGAGAGAGAGAGAGAGAGAGATTGATTGATTTTCTTGGTGATAGCTGTGAGATAAACCCCATGCATGGCCTTGAGACTAATGTGCTTCACTCACTGCTCTGGTCTGCTCTGCAATCTGTATTGTATTGCAAGATGTATTAAGTCAAAATGTGGCTGAAGACATGGTTCTAGTTGAGCTTATGGCTATGCTTGCTGCTAAGGGTGCTGCTGTGGCAGCTGTTGCAATGCTGAAGTAAGGAGTCGTAATTGTGTGTGAAAGAAAAACTTGTGCCAATGATGATACTGCAGCACTGTGATGATATTGCAGCACTGATCCAATATCAATGATGATACTGTAGCACTGACAGCACTGTGGCTGTCAGTGGATTCTGGGACAGTGATTTGTTTTTGGACTATGTTTGAAAGAATGTGTGTTCTGTGTTGGGAGGGACAGATTCCTTTAACTATGTGCTTCTAATCTGCAGTGTTTTGCAAGGCAGGGATGCAAAATGGATTGCAGATTGCAATAAAACTTGTCATGTCCACTCTGTGAGTGCAGTTTGTTTTGGCCATAGGAAACAATGGGGAACTTGAAATGCCCCATTGTTCTGCATGGGTAGGTCCTAAGGACACCAAAGTGGGTTGGGTGGTACGGCATGATGGGTGCTACCTACCACCCAACCCACAAGATAATTGGGCAAACGGGTGCTTTTTAAAATTTTTGTTTAACTTTCCCCCAAAAAACCCCATAGGATCCTATCAGAGTTTTTGGGAAAGGTTAATTTTTATTAAAAATATCACCTGCTTGCCCATTTATCTTTTGGGTTGGGTGGTAGGTAGCACCCATCATGCTGTACCACCCAACCCACTTTGGTGTCCCTAGGACCTACCCATGCAGAACAATGGGGCATTTCAAGTTCCCCATTGTTTCCTATGGCCAAAAACAAACTCCACTCACAGAGCAGACACGACAAGTTTTATTGCAGTCTGTAATGCATTCTGCATCCCTGTGTTGCAAAACACTGCAGATTAGAAGCACATAGTTAAAGGAATCTGTCCCTCCCAACACAGAATACACATTCTTTCAAACACAGTCCAAAAATGGCCCAAAAAGAATCACCTTCCCAGAATCCACTGACAGCCACAGTGCTGTCAGTACTGCAGTATCATCATTGTTTTTTCCTCAGATCTGCCTACTATACACCAATATTCCAAGAGCCCTTGGCCTTCCTTCCCCTCTTACGTTCCAGTATTTTGTAGTTAAGACAGAGGGCTTTGCTTATCATAAGTGGTTCTGCTTCTTTAATATAAGATGTTAATGCTGAACAAAATTTGTGTCCATAGTCTAGGTGTATGTAATTTGTATACATAATCTAATCAGAGTAAAGTTGAAAAGTGTATGTTTTGATTTGCAGTAAACCAATATCCCTTCTAGCATGATCTTTTGAAATAACACTTTTCAGTTTTGGTGGGTCTTTGTTCATTGCTTTCTCTGCCAGGTCAGCACATTGATTTTTAAATGGAGCTTTCCTGTCTATAATTGTCTCATGTCTGTGAAACTTACCTTTTTGCTAGAAATTCCAGTAGTTTTTGTTGTAATAATACTGTTTGGAGTCATCTCTGGAGTGCCCTTTAAATTTCTGCCTGACTAATGCAGGTCCTCTAAGTTTTATGTTCATATTTTCCATATGTAACCCACTCAACATAATCATTCAGTGAGGAGCATGGCTTCAGATCATAGCTGTTGAGCTGCAGTGCAAGATCTCGTTGGAAGCTTTTTCTCTATTGGCAGGAGATCATAGCACTCAAATATCAGATATGAACCTTTTCTGGAAGTCAGATGTGGCACTGATAGCAGATATATCTATACTGCTGAAATACATGTTTAAATTAGCGAACAGTTTCCTATTTCACACTAGTTTAATTCTTTCCTATGTGTTCTTATTATTCAAGAGCAGTCTAGAAAGCTTCTATGACAGGGCTTGATAAATTTTCTTGGATTTAGGAGCCAGCCCAAAAATTTAATAGCCAGACAGTGGACACTTGACAAAATTACTAGACTTAGTGACAGACATAAGTGAGGGGAGGATATATGGGCTTCTCATTATCCCTTTACAAATAATATCTTTAGAACTGAAGCAGGGTAGGGATGTGCACGGAACCACGGAGGCGTGGTCCGGCACTGGGGGGAGTGTGGCTTTAAGGGCAGGGGGTAGTACTCCCCCCCCCGGTGCTCTTCCCCCTCCGGCGCTGGACTTCTCTAAAACGTTTTTGGGGCGGCAGAGTTCCTCCTGCCGCCCCTGCCCCCGTCATCGTCTTCCAAGATTACAAGCAGCAAAAGCTGGCACCACGCATGCACCCGTCACATACGTCACAATGACGTATGCACCGCGCGCCGCGACGGGCGCATGCGTGGCGCCAGCTTTTAATGCTTGTAAACTTGGAAGACAATGATGGGGGCAGGGGTGGCAGGGAGGAACTCTGCCGCCCCAAAAACGTTTTAGAAAAGTCCAGCACCGGAGGGGGAAGAGCGGCGGGGGGTAAGTACTACCCCCCGCCCTTAAAGCCACACTCCCCCCCCGCCGGACCGACCAAATTCTGGACCGGTCCGGAGGCCTTTTGCATGGCCGCGGACTGGTCCATGCAAAGCCCTAAAGCAGGGACAAATACTTCTTTTATTAAATAACTCTCCAGTTGTAAACCGCCCAGAGACAAAGTTTGGGGCGGTGTACACAGTTGATAAAAAATTAAAATAAATAGATTTCTGGACACCATGACTCCATGGCACCTAGGATTTGTCAAGTCCTGGTTTAAGCATATGGCTTTAAGTGGATCCTTTCTATGTATTTTCATGACCATCATATTTTTAATTGGATGTGGTCCAACTATTTATTTGATTTTTATCTTGCTTTTCAACTGGAGTTTGAAAGCAGTTACAGTGTCAATTAAATATCAATTTAAAAGGCAAGAAATACATTAAAACTTCCATCAGCATCTTTGATGGGGGGTGGCAGAGGGAATGGCTACAGATGGATCCCGTTCTTAGAGGGGAGGATCCAGGGGATGGTTGGTTTCAGCCAAATAGAGACGGGTGGCTCTCTGGTTTCTCCCTTTCCTGAAACCAGATGGGATAGCTGCAGATGGACACAGCCGTCCAAGGGGAGGAGCTAGACTTCAGTTCTTCCCGGTCAGGCCATAATATGTCCATTATTGCCATCTACAATCACTTGTCATTCTTTGTAAAACTATTTTAATCGCTAATTTACTTATTGAAATGTATCTTTACTGTAAGAGCTCATTCTCAGGTTTTTCTTCCCCCAGACCTGTATAAATTGGGATACGTTAAAAGGAAATCAATGAAGTGTCAGTGCATAATGTTACTATATTATCTAACTTTTTTTCTCTGTCAGCCATTCAGTACATTTTGCAAAATATAAAGGAATATTAACTGGTATATCAACCACATTTTAATGCACTTTACACTTGTATCTTTTACAAAGCAGAACTTAATTAGCATTAGTAATGCAAGTTATCTTTTTGTTTTAATATGGGTGTTATATGCATGCTTTTCTTATGTTTTATAGGTGGGAGATCCTTTGGTCAGAGCCACCTATCAAGGTGAATTCACCTCAGGCCCGGCGGTTTGCACCTTCTATTAAACGTATAAACTTTCCTACAAACCTAATTCGTCTAGAAATAAACAGTTCTCTTCTAGATTATTATACTGAATTGGATGCAGTCGTACTACATGGTGTGAGAGAGAGGCCTGTGCTTTCACTTAATACTTCAGTGATTGATATGAATGATCTGGATGATGATGAAGATGGAGAGAGAGACAGCTGCTGCATGGACAGTCTTAATAAGCAGTTTAGTGCTGCTGCCTTCAGGGACTGGACAACTAATGGATACTTTGATAAATTGCCTTATGAGGTAAAGGAGTGGGGATTCTTATTAGACTGAGTGGAATTGCCATGACCAGTTAGGATACTAGTGTTCATATAAGTTCCTCTTTGGAACCTGACCATTTTTTTTAATAAGGCAAATTTTCTTCCTGTATTTTAATAAGCTATAGGTACTTCACACAGTGTTGTTAAATAGATCCGTTCAATCAAAATACTAATATCCAGCATTGCAATTGCTGGAGTCCAGTTGTTTATGGGTATTTTTTTCTTCAATGGGAGTAGCTCTTTTCCCTCATTCAGTTAAAGGAAAGACATTGTAGTTTATAAGAATTAGCACTTGCCATTTTATGAAAAATGTTTATTAAATTATATATCTTGTTCATTACATTGAATGATAATAGAAGAAACTAGCCTGGTTTTTGGAATTTGACTTTATTATTTTGTCAGTTAATCAAATTACTCAAAACAGGAGTAGTTTTTGAATAAAAAATGCTGAAAGAAAAAGAGTTATCACTCTAAATTCTCTCCATCTGTTAAAATAACAGCACTGTCATTATGACTACTCTTTCTCTACTCTTAATTCCTTTTGGTTCAAATCTTAGAAACTTTCAAAAATCCCTCCATGGTTCTTTTCCCCTTATGTCGGTTGACTGCTTTATAAGAAGAAACATCAGAAATAGACAGAAGCTGCCATATTTTTTTCAGTAATGCATAATAATTACAGTGGTTTGAAGGAGAGTCTGCATGTTATAAGATTAGTTTTCAAAAGCAGATATTCAAGAGCATTCTGGGAGTCGTCCTGAACATATCATGTCTCCTCACATATTCATTATAGTATCAAATGGTGCTTTATGCTAGGGTACACACACACATAAAAAGCAAATTTCTGACATACACCAGACTCTAAACTAGTAATGATTAATGGCTATTAGCCTGTAGGCTTGGAACCTGTTATCTTTGTTTAATCAAAAGCAAAAAAGTACTTCAGTTACATCTTAATGTCATAATCTTAGTGACATTTCATTATACCCTTTTCATTTCAGGTATTATGAAGTGTAATTCTAGTCTAAAGTGGGATTAACTTTTCTGGTGGTGATACTGACATGTTAAGAGATTTTTTATCTCTGATGCAGAGGTAGTGGTGTGTAGATTATTGGATGCATTAAAAATGAAATTAGTTAAAAGGGCCATTATTGAGTTTTTCATAGCCTTACTAACCATGCTATAATAGAGAAAAATGTGAATCAACTTTTTTTTCTTTCTGAAGAGTGCTATTTTTAAAAAATTAAATCTTTTATCTCCTTGTTTTATTGCTAGCTGCTGTGTTGGCTCACAAACGACAGTACACAAAGTATTTCAGCTTAATTACATTTTTGTAAAAATGCAGCAGTCAAAGATCAAACTAATGGTTCAAGCCACTGGGAAAGGAGAAGCTCATAGTAATAGGCTGGTGTACTGGAACCAGGTGCAAGTGAGACAACGTGCCTCAAAGCACTGTGATCTGATCGCAGCCCCACCACCAGAACAAAAGCAGCTATTGATACTGCTTGTGCCCCTGCAAAAGAAGCCAGTTTGCAAGCTTGTTACTTCTGTGCTACTACTTGCTTATGAAAATATAAAAATGATGAATCAATCAACATTTAATCAACCTCATTAAAATACATATTTGGTTACAGTTTCAGCAAACCATTCAGCATTAATTATTATATCATGTGAATATATGAAGCTGCCTTATACTCTGTCATGACCATTGCTCCATCTAGCCCAGTATTGTCTACTCTGGCAGCAGATCTCCAGGATGGCAGGCAGAGTGATCTTGCTCAACCCTGCCATCCTAGATCTTTTTAGCTGGAGATGCTGGAGATTAAACCTGGGGCATGTGTTAGCCTAAAACCTGAGTTTTAGATATTGGCTGACATCCAGTGCAGAGTTAGGAGGACAGAGCAGGAACTGTGCCCTTGCAACAAGGGCTATTTTGAGCTCAGCTGAAGGCTTGTTGAGCAGCAGAATCTATGTGCTGAGGAGTGGGGGAGCAATTTTTGCAAAGAGTGCTCTTTAGCTCCCAGGCATATGGCCCTGAGGGTTGACACTTTCCAGACACTTTTTAAAAGCAATCCCATGTAGAGAGCACTACAGTAATACAAATGAAATATAACTAGGACATGCATCACCAAGGCCAAATCTGCATTCTCCAAGAATGGACACAGCTGGTGCACAAATCTAAATTGGACAAATATACCTTTGGCCATAGCCAGACTAGATCCGGAAGCACCCAGACTGTGAACCTGAGTTTTCAAGAGGAATGCTGTGTAATCCAACAGATCTGTTTCTGGATCAGCAGTCTTACTGACCAGCACACCTCTGTCTTGCCTGGATTAAGTTCAGTTTGCTCACTCATTGACAGACATCCAGCTAATCCTAGCATTATGGGAGGGTGGGCCAATTTTTACTGATTTCAGGAGGAACAGTGGGCTTCAGAGGGAAGTGGAAGCCAACCATCCAATCCATCACCAATTCCTGAATAAATTCCCTGGTGCCAGATGTGTTCTAGTTTCTTGTGTTGGTTATCCACCAGGGCAACTAAGGCTGTCTCTGTCTGAAACCAACAAAACAGAAGAATGAACTAAGAATGAAAAATAGTAACTTGTGATTTCCCCCAGAATGGAATCATCTTAACTTGTAGTCATCATCATCATCATCATCATCCCCCCCCCTGCCAAATCAGTGAAATAATGAGGCAGTTGCTAGTAGTGTGATGAAAATTTTATTCAGCTGGCGGTAAACAATAATTTTGAAATACTGGATAACAGTTTGTGTGGTCTACTTTTCTGTGTTTTCACTATAGCTCATCCAGTTGATCTTGAGTCACCTTACAGTCCCTGATCTGTGTAGACTTTCTCAAACCTGTAAGCTACTATATCAACATTGCTGTGATCCCTTACAGTACATTCACCTTAGTTTGCAACCTTATTGGGCAAGAATAAATGACACCGCTCTGGAATACCTACAGTCTCGTTGTATCCTTGTCCAGTGGTTGAATTTGTCTTGGATTGGAAACAGAGGAACCATTTCTGTTTCTGCATTTAGCAGGTCAGTACTCAAAATAAAGATGCATTGTACTAAACATTTGAGGAACTCTTCTCTTCTGCTCATCCCACCTAGTTTCGGATGTAAGCTGTTTTATTAACACAGTCCTAATCCAGCAACAGTAATCCAAGCACAGAAACGGGTTTCCACACATGGATTTGCAGCATCATAGGCACAAATGTCAGTTACAGGGACGGATCTGGCAAACCTATGTGAATATGAGTGCCAGAACTTAGATGAGAATATTTGAAAATGGCTTTTATATAGGCTTTTGACTTTGTAATTGGTGGCCCCACCCTAGCCAACTAGCCAATTCAGCACAACTGAATTCTAAATCTTTAACCAGTCAATACTGGCTTTAATTTTGGTTTGACTATGGGTTGCCCATTTCAACTTGAATTTGGTTGCAGATATGTTTCAGTTTGTTATTTATGCAAAATTTTCATTTTATAGACAATATATTATTTCTGTATGACTTGGTTCTTATGTATTAATCACTTTGTTATGTGGCCATCATCATTTGGTGCATGAGAACATCTTGTCAGCTGAAGAATAAAAAAAGCTTGTCTCTAGTCCTTGCTACCAGGTCTCCATTAATGGTGGGGACATGAACATGTATGCAACACTACTATTGAATATATTGGAAGTAGGAATGTGTGAAACGTTTCGGGTACAGAACGATCTGTACCTGAAACAGCGAATTTTGGGTGATTCGGATCTGAACCGAATCACACCCGAAGAGCCCCGAATAATTTCGGTTCCAAAACGAATCACCCCTGTTTTGGATCTGAAATATTCGGATGGTTCGGACCTCCATTTTGTGGCCTTCTTTCCCCCCCTCCATTTTGAGCAATGACGTCTATTTGAATTTCCCGCCTTTTTGCCTCCAATTGACTTCAATGCAAAAAGGTCTGATGTGGCGTCTGCTCGAATTTCGGATCCCAGGGGCAAAATAGTGGGGTGGGGTGGTAGTGCCTAATGGGTGGAGGCTACCACCCCAATTGCAGAGGGATTGGGCAAAGGGCTGATTTTTGGTGAATTTTTGAATTTTTAGTGTCTTTGGGGCAGATTGGGGGCATAAAGTGGGATCTGGGCCAAAAGATTGGGGTGGGGTGGTAGTGCCTTATGGGTGGAGGCTACCACCCCAATTGCAGAGTGATTGGACAGAGGGCTGATTTTTGGTGAATTTCTGAAGTTTACGCATCTTTAAGGTTTTCCCCCATTAGGTATAATGAAGGGTGTATTGCTTCACGTCAGGGGGAAAGGGGTGGCCTAGAGTGGTGTGGGGTTGGTGGTAGTACTGGGTAGGGGCAAGGAAGCTACCTGAATTTTTTCAAAGGATTTGGGCAGAGGGCTGATTTTTGGTGAATTGTTGAAGTTTACGCGTCTTTAAGGTTTTTCCTCATAAGGTAATTTATGGAGCTTTCAGCAGCCCCATAAGTGCACTTGGGGGGTGCTGGGGTGGCCCAGAGCGAGTGGTGGTGTAGTGCACATAGGGTGCCAACCACCCCCATGGGTTGCTAACCCATGGGGTACAGGGTTCTGTTGTTTCTGAGGTATTCTGAATGTGGATTCTATGATAGCAAATTAGAGTGGATTCATGGTGTCTCATTGAAAATCTCAGCGTTATTCTGTGCACACAGTGCTGGTCTGGATGAAACCCTTGTCTTTGTGTAATGACTAAGCAAGCCTGTTCTTGTTGCGGCAAAGCTCCCACTTATTCTTTTGACTTAATTCACTATCTTCTTTTTTGCCCCCTGCCTTTCTCCCCACTCCTCCCTTGCACTGCAGTGATAGGCATACCAGTGCACTCAGGATGAGGGCATACGGTTTGCTATGGAGACACGTGGGGAGCCTCATGTTGAGCTACACTGCCCATCTTTGCAACACTGAGGACTTCTTTACATGTTACAAAATTCCTCCAGAGAAGACACTTGAGTGTAGCAATTAACAGTAAACCCAAGTGTAGATTGTAACCTGTGATGATTATACATGCAAGTTCTTTCACACATAACGTGAAATGGGAAGTTGCAGTTGGGTGCCCATTATATGCACACATTATTACACCTCTTGAGTACTGTCCCTGTACATCCGCAGCATAGCATGGTTCCAGTGGCTGTTGCTGGTGTCTATCTTATGTTTCTTTTTTAGATTGTGAGCCCTTTGGGGACAGTGAATCGTTTTCTTTCTTTCTTTCTTTCTTTCTTTCTTTCTTTCTTTCTTTCTTTCTTTCTTTCTTTCTTTACTGCTTTGGGAACTTTTTGTTGAAAAGTGGTATATAAATATTCATCATATTCTAAAACAGACCTGAGCCTGCTGGTTTAGATGTATTATGCTTGCATGGTGAAATTCCATCTATTGCAACTGTGACTAAGCAACCTAAACTGTTTTCTTTTTGTCCCTGGAGTTGATTATTTTACTCACCGCCAGTTTTGTGCCTTAAGCTGTTACTGTACTAATAACATTCCTCATTTGGTGTGCATAGCTTTGCCTCTGAGTGATTAAGACATGTGCAAGGCAAATTAATGGGTTGTATCCCGCTTTGGAAAAGTGTTGTAGGCAAATATATTTCCTTTTTCTGCTGAATTGATTCATGTAAAAATGTGCCTTTTACAGGTTCCTGAAGGTCTGTGGTTCGGAACTAGTGCGTCTAGAGTTGTCTTGTGGCCATTTCCTCAACGAGACTTGCTTGGAGGTTATTGCTGAGACATGTCTGCATCTTCAGGAATTAAATCTCTCCTCCTGTGATAAGCTACCACCCCAGGCTTTCAATCATGTTGCCAAATTGTGCAACCTTACTCGTCTAATTCTTTATCGAACAAAAGTAGAGGTAGGAACAATAATTTCACTTCTCACACTTTTACTAGTGATAAAAATGCTCTTGGTAAAAGTCGAGTTTACAGTCATGTATTAGGCACATAGTAAAAATCCAGTGAAGAAACAGAGTAGAATACAGTAAGCAGTTTACTTCGTAATCTCATTTGAAATATTGTGTTTTTTCTGGTATTTTCAAACATCTAAATACAGGAAGTCCTCAGTTATCATGGGAGTTACATTCTCTGCTACCACTGGGAAGGCCAATACTGCTATAATTGAAACCTTGTGCCTATGGCCATGATGGGGTTAGGTTCCTCAGTACATGAAAGTGCTGAAAAATGGGGCGGGGGACAGAAATAAGAGTACAGCACTGTACTTGGCCACTTCAGCTCTCCAGCTTCTCCAGTAATGACCCCACTCCCAACCCTCTGAATTCCACCAAAGAATCCTCCAAATCCTGGCGGGGGGTGGTGGTGGAGGAGTCCCAACATGGCTCCATGCCGCTTCCACAAGTGCCTCCCAGTGGCATTTCTTATGACATTTCTGACTTGAAAAGTGTGTGTGTGTGTATAGATAGATACACACACACACACTATCTATCTATCTATCTATCTATCTATCTATCTATCTATCTATCTATCTATCTATCTATAAAAATAATAATATATCTATCCCCAAGTACAAATAGCCAAAACCATGAACAGAGATCCTGCAGTAATTGAGGGTCTCCTGCACTGCTTTTATCTACCAGTATACATGCAGTCAGAAAACTCTTGAAAACAGGGTAGGATGAGTGCATGTGGGCTGCAGGGGAAGGAGAAGATTGCCAAAAATTGAGCAGAGGCATCACCTGCTAGTGAAGCTTCACTGATTAGTACTTTTAATTATTTAGAATACGTATATACCACCTTTCAACAAATAAATTTTCAAAATGGATTACATAGGAAAAGTAATGAGAAGTTTATTCCTTCTCAAATATTAAAAAGAACCACAAGGAAGATGCCTGCAATGGCAACTGGGAGGGATCCTATGAATAGGGACTGTTGCTTAATATAAGAGAGCCAGCACTTTAAAAGGTGCCACTTTGCTCAGTTAAAAGGCATATAGGACAATATATGTCTGCCAAAGTTTTGGCAAATTCCTTCTCCATCTGTGCCCAATCCTATTGGGCAACTTGTCGGGGGCATGGGGGGCTGCTTTGGGGAACTGGGCGCTGGAAAGTTGCCTTGTACCAGCTTCCTTCCACTCACGACAGAAACCAGTATGTCTAACCAAATAATATAAGTGTTAGGCAATGTTTTGTCTGACACTTACATATTACGTATATATAGCTTGTATTCCGGAGGCATAGATAACTTTCTTTCTCCTGCTGGAAAGACCACCTTCTTGCTGTCACTGCAACCAACTTTATTGCCAGCTTACCTCATTTTGTCCCATATTTACTCAAACACATGGCAGTCATTCCTATCTTTGGCCAACCAGTTTTCACCAATTGAATGTGTGTTTAGCAGGTAATGTGTCATCTGCTTAAACAGCCTGACTTTTCTGGCATTGTAATGATCTATTTCCAAAATCAAGATGCAATCTTCTGATCGTAAAATTTCATTATTTAAAACTGCTTAATTTTAGCAAGCTCTTAATGCAATTTATAATTTTACTTCAGCCAACAAAACAATCTTTACATTTTGCTAAATTAAGATAACTGTTAGAAGATTGTTATGCTGGTGGTCTTGGTATTTGCTGATACATGACTCTTTAATCTTTTATTCATTGAATATGCATTCATAGCATACTTCCAGTATTTCTTGGCATTGATGCATTTGAGGTGCACAATGAACAATAAATGTACTTTGTTCATAAAAACTTGACAATGCACATCATTATTTTGGTTTGTATATGCATGTTATCTTGATCTGATTCTTATCTTGAATTTCTGTTTCCACTTCTGTGCTGGAACTAACCTGTTATCTTACTTAAAACCACTAAATTTATAAGTCTAGTAATTTAGCATTTGAAAACATCAGCATTTTGAATGTTTTTAAAATGAAATATCAACTCACATTTCATTCAACTCATCATCCCATTTCTTTCTCTTTTTTTACTGTTCTTGCTCTTGCATGTTGCATTGTTCAATGTAGAGCTTGCTGGAAGCCACCTAATGGCGCAGTGGGGAAATGACTTGATTAGCAAGCCAGAGGTTGCCAGTTCGAATTTCCCCACTGTTATGTTTCCCAGCACTCCCACCCCACCAAGTCCTGATATGCTGCCTCGTGGTGGGGATGGGTGTTCGTGGGAGGGATGAGCGAAGTACGCCGGGAAGTATACTCACAGTAGGATCACCCAAAGCGTGAAGGTCATCCCAGCTGCCCAGCTAAAGCAAGCAGGCACCTATATTGGGCAGCAGTGACATAGGAAGGTGCTGGAGGCAGACGACCACTTCAGTGACAATGACAAAGGCATCATTTCATGCGGGAGAAGGCAATGGTAAACCACTCCTCTATTTTACCAAGAAAACCACATGGATAGACAGAATGGAATGATTGTTAATGTAGTGCCAAATGATGGACCCCTCAGGTCAGATGGTACTCAACATGCTACTGAGGATCTCTCAGAGCACCAATGCTGTTTATGACGCGGTTAGACTAAAGCCTTTTGGACGTCTAGCAGCTGATGTTGCCGTGTGGGAAAAGAAAATCCGAAGCTGCAAAGACAGAATTACAATGGGAACATGGAATATAAGAAGCATGCATATGGGAAAGCTCGACACCGTGAAAGATGAAATGAATTGACTACAGATTGACATCTTGGGCATCAGTGAATTAAAATGGACTGGAATGGGACACTTTCAGTCAGAAAACCATACCGTTTACTACTCAGAACACGAAAACCAAAGGAGGAATGGTGTTGCTTTCATAGTCAGGAAAGATATAGCAATGACAGTACTTGGGTACAATGCGGTCAGTGACTGAGTAATATCAATTAGATTTCGTGTACAACCCTTTAACATGACAGTTTTTCAAGTCTAAGCCCCAGCGACTGATGCAGAAGAGCAAGTTGATGAGTTTTATGCTAAAGTTCAGTGTGAAATTGACAGAACATGCAAGCAAGATGTGCTGGTGGTGGTTGGAGACTGGAATGCCAAAGTTGGAAGTGGTAAGGAGGAAAACACAGTCGGCCTATATGCCTAGGAATCAGAAACGAAGCAGGATAATGACTTATTAGTTTCTGCCAAGCCAACGATCTCTTCATTGCTAACACATTCTTCAAACAACCAAAGTGATGCCTATACACATGGACATCATCAGATAGAGTACACAGAAATTAAATTCATTACATTATTGGTACAATGAGGTGTAAGAACTCGTTATAACAGCAAAGACATGGCTGGGGGCTGACTGTGAAACCGATCACAAACTGATCATGTGCAAGTTCTAAGTCAAGCTAAAGCAGAAAAACAAAGCTGTCCAGCTTCCACGATATGATCTTGAGAATATTCCCACCATTTTCAGGAAGAACATCAGGAACCACTTTGAAATTCTGAACCTAATTGATAGGAAACAGAGGAACTGTGGAATGAAATCAAAGAAGTTTGTTAAGGATGAATGTGAAAAGAGACTGCTAAAGACCAAGAAACAGAAGAAAGCAAAATGGATGATAGAACAGATGGTGGAAATTGCCAAGAAGAGGAGAGAAGCCAAAGTCAAGAAAGATAAAGACCTCAGGAAGGAACTTAATAGGGAATTTCAGAAAGCTGTTAGAAGAGACAAGGAGCAGTACTACAAAGACATCTGTAAAGAACTTGAGGATGGAAAAAGACACGGAAAAACAAGGCAAGTTTTCCAAAAGATCTCTGAACTCAGAAGGAGGTTCCAACCTCAAATTGGTATTTTAAGGGATGCCAAAGGACAGATGGTAATTGACTCAGAGAAGATCAAACAGAGATGGAAGGAGTATACTGAAAATCTGTACAGGAGACTTAACAGATTGCGCAAACCATCGCACAATATCCTTGATTTCACATGCTAGCAAAATAATGCTCAGGATCATCCAACACAGATTAGAGCCCTACGTGGAAAGGGAAATGCCGGATGTTCAAGCTGGTTTCAGAAAAGGCCGAGTAACAAGAGACATCATTTCTGATACATGCTGGATAATCGAGAAAGCCAAAGAATACCGGAAAGAAGTCAATATGTGCTTCATTAACTACAGAAAAGCCTTTGATTGCGTCGACCATATCAAGTTGTGGAATGTCCATAGGAAAATGGGTGTCCCAGAACATCTCATTGTTCTCATTAGAAACCTATACACAGGACAGGAAGCCACAGTGCAGACAGAACATGGTGAAACAGAGTAGGTCCAGATCAGCAAAGGAGTAAGACAAGACTGTATACTTTCTCCTTCTTTATTCAATGTATATGCTGAACATATACTGAGAGAAGCTGGATTGGAAGAAGATGAGCATGGTTTTAAAGTTGGAGGAAGAAACATCAATAACCTGTGCTATGCTGATGACACCACTCTGATAGCTGAGAATGTGGATTATCTGCAAGCTCTAGTAATGAAAGTCAAGGAGCACAGTGAAAAAATGGGACTATGACCAACTGTAAAGAAGACTAAACTAATGACAACGGGTACAGCTACCAGCCTCAGAATTGACAATGAAGACATTGAAGTGGTAGATAGCTTCTGCCTTTTAGGATCAACCATCAACAGTAAAGGATCCAGCAGTCAAGAAATACACCACAGACTAGCACTTGGTAGGGTTGCAATGAAGGCCTTGGAATGGATATTTAGATGCTGTGACGTTTCTACACCTATAAAGATTAGAATTGTTTGGACGATGGTTTTCCCCGTGACACTCTATGGATACGAAAGCTATACTTTGAAGAAGCAAGATAGAAAAAGCATTGACGCTTTTGAACTTTGGTGCTGGAGAAGACTTTTGAGGATACCATGGACAGCCAAGAAAACAAATAGAGGGATCAAGGCACAAATGACCAGGCTCAAACTATCATACTCCGGACACATTATGCAAAGACCCAGCTCCCTTGAGAAGTCTATAATGCTGGGGAAAGTTGAAGGAAAAAGAACAGGACAACCAGCAGCAAGGTGGATGGACCCGATCACGACAGCAATGAATGTACCACTGAGAGACCTTAAAGGCCAAGTTGAAGACAGATCATCCTGGAGAGAATCTATCTATGTGGTCACTAAGAGTCGACACCGACTTGACGGCACTTAATCAATTAATCAAATCAGTGTTTCCCAGACTATGGAAAACACCTATATCGGGCAGCAGCAATATAGGAAGATGATGAAAGGCATTATCTCAAACTGCATAGGAGGAGGCAATGGTAAACCTCTCCTGTATTCTACCAAAGACAACCACAGGGCTCTGTGGTCACCAGGAGTTGACACAGACACGATGGCACACTTTTCCTTTATACTAGCCAACCCCGCACAGAGCATCTGTGTGCTCTTTGGGGCCGGCGGTTACCTCTCCCCCCCACTTCTGCCCCAGGCTCTGGTTCTGGGCCCAGCCACCTCTCCTCCCCACTGCCACTTCTCCCCCCCCCCCACCACCACTTTCTTTTCCTCTTCCTGGGCCTTCCCTCCGCGGCCAGGCTGGGCCCGCCACCTCTGGCCTCCACGGCTGGGCCGCCACCACGGCAACCAATCCTCCTGGGTGTGCCTCAGCCAATCAGGCGCATCCGCCGCCCAGCCAATCAGCTGGGCTCTGGGACGCACATTCCAAGGCACACCTAGGAGAATTAATATAATAGATAACCCTAAATTTTAATATCGTACATTTTGAGCAAACTGAATGCAAGACACAATAGTGATGGAATTGAGCAGGAGATGGTAGGCACTTTTAGGGATGCTTCATGCACTGTGCCGTACTTGCCTGCAGTCCAGCTTCTAGAAGTTGAGTTTATGCTAGCAACACCACAAAGCACCACAACCTCATGCAGCTCCTCACCCTTCTTGTACAACTTTATTATTGTTCAAGGGCACAGTTAGTCAGGATGTCTGCCACTGTGTTTTCCTGTGGTAAGATGTTTCATGAAGGAATGCAGTCTCTCAGTCTCCCAAATATGCCTGCCACAACTCTTTGATATATATTAAGAATGGATTCAGATGGTTCTTCCCTCCACCACCATTACACCCTGGGTTAACTAAGAGACCACCTTCTTCTGCGTGATCCCCACCGCACATTGAGATCATTGAGAGAGGTCTATCTCCGTATGCCGCTGGCTTGTCTGGAAGTGACTTGGGAGCGGGCCTTCTCTGTAGTTGCTCCTGGGCTATGGAATGCGCTCCCTATAGACATTTGTGCTTTAACATCTTTGACAGCCTTCAAAAGAGCCCTTAAGACACATTTTCCCTCAGCCAGGCCTTTCGGAATCTCTGAATGCTTTAATGTTTTAAATTGCTATTTTTAATAGTTTTTTTTATTTTGTGTTTGTTTTTGTGAACTGCCTCGAGCCTTGGGAGTCATTCATTCATTCATTTATTCGATTTCTATACCGCCCTTCCAAAAATGGCTCAGGGCGGTTTACACAAAGATATAACAAACAAATAAGATGGAACCCTGTCCCCGAAGGGCTCACAATCTAAAAAGAAACACAAGATAGACACCAGCAACAGTCACTGGAGGTACTGTGCTGGGGGTGGACAGGGCCAGTTACTCTCCCCCTGCTAAATAAAGAGAATCACCACATTAAAAGGTGCCTCTTTGCCAAGTTAGCAGGGGTACATACATTGTCAGGCGGTACCGTCAGACGGTACATACATTGAATGAATGAATGAATGAATGAATTACATGCTGATATTTGGAATTGCTGCACATTGGTATAACAAATGTTTTTCTGATCCAGCTCACAATTTGTAACATTCTTATTTTTTGGGATGAATAACAATTTTCTCTCTAGTAACAATCAGCTCTCTACTTGAGCTGCTATTTAATACTACCTTCACATTCCTTCACTGGTGCTCTCCTCCACTGCTGTCACCACTGCACTAGTAATGTGGTGTTAGTGAAGCTTTTATCTGTCCTTCTGAAGGCCCAGAGATGCAAGATGTGTCCACATGACACTGAAAGTACATCGTGTAAATTCTTAGCGCCATCTGCTGGGAATCGGTGAAAAAGCTGTTGTCTTTTATTCTAACTTGACAAAAATTGGCTATTTCATGGCTTGCCAGCAGATGGCACTAAGAACTTCCACTATGTTCTTCTAGCATATTTCCAGTATGTGGCTATGCCATTGCATCTCACATTGCCATTTGTGCTGAAGTTGGGAATATATCATTGTCTGAAAGAGCTCATGTTGAGTCTGCCTTCTCATAGAAAAGCCTCTTCAAAATCATGAGACTATTTAATTTAGTTTGGTTGTTTATTTATCCACGTACTATGTTTATATTACCTCTTCCTCCAGGAATGGTTGTGTTATGTTTATGTTTATCCTCACAAAAACCCTGTGAGGTAGGTTAACCTGAGAGATAAATGACTGGACCAGAGTCACCAGTGAGTTTCATGGCTGAACGGTGATTTGAATTTGGTTGTAGTCCAACACTCTAGGCACAATATCACATACAAGTCACATCTGAGCCATTAGCTAGACAGTATTGGTGTAGAAACTTGCATTGTCAGGGAGCAAGTTCAAAAGGATATAAAAAGTGGCCAGTTTTGGTGGAAACTGGATTACAAAATCTTGAATCTGATAGGATATTGTACTCATGCAGTTTCTGTGATGGGTATTTTTTGAATTATCGAAGGGTTTGCATTTATTACTGAGTTTGCTTGTGGAATGAGTTTGCTTAAGTCTAGTATGCCTGTGTAGCTGAATGTTAAGATGCTGTTGTTGATTGCTTTTGTGGTGTGGATACTGGTTAACGTTTCATTATTGTTAAGTAAGAGCCGTAAAGCCGCCTTGTAGTTGTTTCTGCCCTTTTTTCCTCTCCTTCATAATTGTGTACAAATACTCTCTGGAGGCTAAACCTATTTACTCATCATGTCCTTAAGTTAACGAAGCCCAATTAGGACTCATTTGTGCCACTAATAATCAATAATAATCAATCATCCATAAAGCCTAAAACAGTGCTGAAGAGGTCATACAACATAGGTTGAAACACCAAATTTCAGTATTTTGCAAGAATGGTAAATAACTACATAACTTTTAACAAGGTTAATACTATCTATAATTGTCTGCAAATAAACTACTTAAGTAATGCTTTTGTTGCTGTGCCAGAACAACATTGCAAATTATGACTTTGCAGGCAGATATGCTGGCTCAAATGTTTATAGCTGGAGCTCCAACCAGTTGAGAAGTTATTAATTAAGACTCTCATTCAGACGCTTGGCCAAAGGCTAGCAGTCAGATGTTTTTCTTGCATGTATCTTCTTTTCTTGCGTGAGTCTTCCTATTTCTTCAGTAAGAACTGCACAGGGCTTTTTCACACTTCTATAAATGCTACAAATCTTCCAAACAACTTGTCAGATTATGGTAAAATATTACAAGATTTGATTTTTATAGTGTACTATAAGTAAGGCATGTCACACATTTGTGTTTAATTCTGTTGGCCCCTGGAAGACTTCCCCTTTCAGTCAAAGTATGTCTCTAAATTAAAAATCAGGCTAAATCTAAAATTTATATTACAGAAAACTGTATTCATTTCAGGAAAACATAAAATATTAACCTGGAATGAGATAGTGTGAATTTGTATATAATGTAAGAATACTTACTATGTTGCGAAAAGAACAGACATTTTACTAGGTGCATCTAATATTCTGGTAGAGTCCATTTTATATTTTAATGATCTGGCACTTCACTGTGAACAGTGTGGCCATGTTTAAAATGGCAGCAACATGACTGGAAAGTGCACTTATATTTGTTTCCATCTGTATGTTGCTAGTGACAGGCGCTCAATGGTTGTCAGCATCCTTGTCAGCAAGAGCATCCTGTGACATTAAAGTCACCAGCTCGATCCTGATGCTGTGTGACTCTATTGGCAGTTCCATCAGGCTGTAGCTGATCAGTGAATGTCAGAGATGCTGCACTTTTCTGGGATGTCACCAGCCCTCTGTGTTTTTGGTTTGGCCTTGCTTGTTGTTTGAACTTACCAGACTTCTAAGAGCTCTCCTGAGGGAAATGAACTGATAGGTCATGGGAATAAAGGTGTCTTCAGGGCATGCAAAACCACATCCAGAGTGACTTATTATATAAAGGCTTGTAATGATTACCTTGACTCTAAGCCAATCAATGGTTGGAGCATCTGGGGACTCATTAAATGGCATTTGTGGTGTCTGTTACCTAGGTTTTGAGCTGGATTTCAAGGAAAGTGGTGACAGCCTTTAATGTATAATTGACCCTTTCTCTTTGTTTTGCTTTCTATATTTGCTTCTGATGTGTTCCCCAATGGCAGCAAACAGCACTGCTCAGCATTCTGAACTTCTGCTCAGAACTTCAGCACCTCAGCCTGGGTAGTTGTGTAATGGTAAGTTCTTCAAGTCCAAAGTATGCATATGTTACCAGGATCCAGATTCCACAGCTCAGCTGTAGAAAAATTAACAGCTTGTTTTCATGCCTTTCTGTTATACTAAATGTGTTATAGGATGACAAAATGAATATGTGCTAGAAAGTCCACATTTAATAAACTAAGTGCTTTGCCATTTGGGATATTTTTGTAGGCTTTGTACAAATTCTTGTAATGTGGTTGAGATTTTCTTTCTTTCTTCAGTTTCATGAACAATTCTCTCATTGCCCTGTAATTATTTTGGTAAGCATCATTGCTGGTATGATTTTAAAGCTATATTTTGCTCCAGGTGTGTACAGATTTGTCCTTTTACTTAGAAAGAAAACACATATACAGGCATCTGCCGTGCCAGAACTAGACATGGGGAAGCTTGACCTTGCTGTGTTCATTATGGCCACAGCATATTTCATTGAAGGCTTGCAAGAGCTCTGTACCACTGAGGAAATACATAGATATAAAGTGATTTCTTTGGAAGTAGATCATAATATATTCTATTTTATTATGTGGTATTTGCCCTGTTGGGGGTTCATATTGCTTTCTTGAAATAGAATTTCACTATTGACCCAAATCGAAGATGACTCTGAATTTAAGAGGGGCCTCTTAAAATGTAGAGGTGAAATACAGGTTATACCTGCATTTACTTAAAATGGTCAGAACTTTGCATTTAAGATGATCTCCTGATTTATAATATCAAAAAAATTGGGAATATCCTAATCTTGGATTTGGATAAATACAGTATATGCTATGTTTCTGTTTAAGGTAGAATTGTTTAGAGTTTTACATAGATATACCAGTATATAAACTATTTTCCTGAAGCAAAGGAAAGCATAGGAATACATTTTGTTTAAGTATGCATTTTTCATTAATTATATCTGTACCAAAAATTTCAGTCAAGATTAGCTCCCAAAGCTGTTTACAATTAAAATGAATACAAAGGTATGATATAATTAGGGATATGGTGGGGTGTAGGGGGAAATGGGGAGAAGTGACATCTCTTCTGACCTCTGATAGGTTTCAGGGCAGGGGCGTAACTACTATTAGGCAAAGGGAGGCGGTTGCCTTGGGGCCCCCCCCAGAGACACCTCACATGACTCCCCATTGCCCCCTGCCCAGTAGGGATGTGCATGGTCCGGACCGGCACCGAGGGGGGGTCTACCTTTAAGGGCGGGGGGGTAGAATTTACCCCTCCCGCCGCTCTTCCCCCTCCAGCGCTGTAGTTTAAGCGAAGTTTTGGGGGCGGCAGTGTTCCTCGCTGCCGCCCCTGCCCCCGTTGCCGCCTGGAACTCTCCGTAATAGCAACACGCATGCGCACGTGGCGGTGCACGCGCCTGTCGCCACCGTGCGCGCGCCGCCATGCGCGCATGCGTTTTGCTATTACGGAGAGTTCCAGGCGGCGACGGGGGCAGGGGCGGCAGCGAGGAATGCTGCCGCCCCAAAAGCTTCGCTTAAAACTACAGCGCCAGAGGGGGAAGAGCGGCGGGAGGGGTAAATTCTACCCCCCGCCCTTAAAGGTAGACTCCCCCCTCGGTGCCGGACTGCCGGACCGGTCCGGCTCCGAACCGGTTCGGAGGCCTCCAACATGGCCTCCGGACCGGTTCGTGCACATCCCTACTGCCCAGCCCCTAGTCCCCTCAGCCACTTGCCCTGTTCGCCCTCTCTCCTGCTTGTCGCCCTGGCCGGCAATCTACGCAGCAGACAAGGTGCCTGCAAAGAGCTCCTTTCTCCCCGCCAATCAGCTGATCGGCGGGTGGGCGGGGCTTCCAGGGAGGCCTCTGTGTAGGCCTCAGTGAAGCCTGAACTGGAGTAGGCTTGCAGGGAGGCCCCAAGCAAGCAAGGAAGGAAGGAAGGAAGGAGGCAGGCAGGCAGGCAGGCAGAATGGCCCCCACAGCTCTCTGCACTAGACCCTCTGCCCAGCCCAGCATTTGCCAGGTAGAATGTGAACTCCTTTTTGTGGTCACCCCCCCCCCGCCCATATATAGGGATCTGCTTGCCATATGGCTTTGATATGGAGGGGGGAGAGACTGAGAAGTCTCTGAATATTTAATTTAAAACAGCTTGGGAAATTTGCTGGCTTAAAAAAAAACTATCTAAAAAGTCCTATAAATGGCTTGTTTCATGGCAGAAAATTATAAAAACTTCTGGAACAAACAATATTATATTCATTCATTCATTCATTCATTCATTTATAAATGCACTTATGCTCAAGTTGTTTTGCAACCCAGAAGGTCGGAGTGAGAACTGTGAAGCATGTGTGGTGCTTTTATTTTATTTTATATTTCTTGGGTGTAAACTTCTCCCCAATAACTCACAGGGACTTCAGGGTCAATCCGGCCAACATGTGAATGCAGCACCTCCATTCCAGAGGAGTTGTGTGTTAAAGGGCTTTAAAAGCCTCCTGTGAAAAATCTCCTGCAATCAAACTTTACTGAAATTGTTCAGAATTCTGAGAAAACAGACATAGGCTCACACTGCATGGTTGAAAGTCTCCTTTGCTCATCTGCAGCGAGGGTCCCATTTCAATAATTAGTGTTTCTAGTGTGTTCTAGGCATTAAAAGTAGCACAAATATATAATGTATATCACTATATATTGGTGCCCCTGGTGTATATCACTATATATTGGTGCCCCTGCCCCTGGTGGCGCAGTGGAAAAACTGCCGCCCTGTAACCAGAAGGTTACAAGTTCGATCTTGACCAGGGGCTCAAGGTTGACTCAGCCTTCCATTCTTCCGAGATCGGTAAAATGAGTACCCAGAATGTTGGGGGCAATATGCTAAATCATTGTAAACCGCTTAGAGAGCTCTGGCTATAGAGCGGTATATAAATGTAAGTGCTATTGCTATTGCTATTGCTATATATTGTGAAATGTGTGTGTGTGTGTATTCAGTGAAATGTATTTCTAAGCAGCATACTTATTTTGAAATATCAGACTTAAATCCTTGGGGGCCTGGGGTGTGCGGAGGCCCTGGACTTTGAGGGGCTGGGGGCCCATTTTAAAATCTCGTCTCTGGGCCCACTCCAACCTTGCTACGCCCGTTTCAGGGTCATTGTTCCAGGAGGAGGAGGAGGCAGAAAGAGTTGGAAATAGGGGAAGATAGCTGATGGTAAAGATGCCAAGCCACAGAAACAGCACTTCCATCTACTTAGATGCTGCCTGCTGCTTTCAGTAACTTGTTTGTTGAAGTTGTCCCCATCAGAAACTTTCTTGGATACAAAAACTGCTTTTGACTATTCACACAAAGGTAGTTTTTATTTGATTTATGTAGTTAAAATTAAGACACAATCATCTCTGTTGTTTTATTTATTTGTTTATTTGTCTATTTATTTATTTATTTATTTATTTATTTATTTATTTATTTATTTATTTTATTTTATTTTATTTTTTTCCCTCATGTGATGATACCCCATGTGCATAGATTCCTTCTACATCCATGTCACAGAATTATGGGGGGAAATTACATGTGACACTGAGTTATGTGTGTATCCCCCCCCCCGGGTGGTGGTTTGTTCGGGGTGTGTGTGTGTTTACAAAATTTAACTGCAGAGGCTTCAATCTACTTTTGAAGACCTGAGAGACCCAGAAATGACAATTCCTTTGCAGGACTGAGATCACACAAACTTGTTTCAGTACTGAAATTATCACATTGAATGTCTTAGATAGCCACATGGATATATCAATCCATAAATCAATCTAAGGGCACATCACATGAATGGCATGTAATCTTGTAAGCATGTAATAAAATATATATGCTATCAAAATTAAAAATCGAGTATACTACGTTAGGTAAGAAATGGCCATCAGCAGCTGTTAAGGCAGGACAGAAAGCAATAAAGAGCCAGTACTGCTGAGTGGCAACAAAGACTGAAGGAAACCCCACTTCTTAGTGACTCACATTTGGTGGAGACAGCCAAGACGGGGTAGCTGGCACAGTCCTATATACAGCTGGTGAATGGCCTGCAATTGCCAATGTAAGCCAATGTTCTAATCAGCACAGATACTGACTGATTACATTATCGACCTGTACTGAATACGGCTGGCCATTCACCAGCAATAGGCCTGCATTATGCCAGCCACACTCTACCTTGGCTACCTCCAAGAGGCAACCACCAGTGAAGGTGCAAGACTCCCTTCCCTCTCAGTGGCTATTTAGCAGTGGCAGCCACTTACTGCATTCTGTCCTCACCTTCTGCCCCTGGAACTGACCCTCTGTTTTTGGTTTCCAGTGGCTATTGATTACTCAGAAAAGTGCGCTTTTTGAAAGTATTTCCTTTTTGTCCTTTTTTTAAAAAGTAGAATAAGATCTGTTCTGTGTCAAGATGGACTCATCTTATATTTAGAAATACACTTTTTTACCTAAAAGCTTATCTGCCTTCTAATTATTATTATTTTATTTTACATTTTATATCCCACTCGTCCTCCAAGGAGCCAGAGAGGTGTACTATGTACTTAAGTTTCTCCTCACAACAACCCTGTGAAGTATGTTAGGCTGAGAGAGAAGTGACTGGCCCAGAGTCACCCAGCAAGTCTCATGGCTGAATGGGGATTTGAACTTGGGTCTCCCCGCTCCTAGTCCAGCACTCTAACCACTACACCACTCTGGCATAATCTGGAAATCAGCAACTTCGGCACTAGTTACTGACATGCTGGGAGAGGAAGTATATCTGATATTTCTGGTGGGCACTTTAGGTCATTTGTGGTTTGAAACAATGACCTACTGTTGAGAGAGCCGCATCTATGCCATAAAGCATATGGAATTGTAGTAAATATGTTATTAGCTATAAGTCAAATAATCTGATGACCGGTCCACACAATGGCCAGCATTCAGAGCAGTTCTCCACGGCTGCTCCTAACATCTGCCATCATGCAGTGCTAGCCCTGTGATGCTTCATGCTTCCTTAAAGAGCAGGCAGTCTTGTGCAAGTGTGCAGATACTTTTCGGTGCTTGCCCAGGGCAGTTTTTACACAGAAGGCTTTTCTGTGGGGCTTTAAGGAGAGTTTGAAATTGCCTTCCCCCCGCCCACCCCCAAATGCAAAAAGTGGATTTTTTTTAAACCCAGGATCAGTGTTCCCTCTAACATGAATTCCTAGATGTTGTTGACTACAACTGCCATAATCCCCAGCCAGAGGCCATTGCAACTGGGAATGCTGGGAGTTGTAGTGACCAACATCTGGGAATCCCTGTTAAAAGGAACACTGCCCAGGATATATAAATCTGGCTATACTCTAATGCACCATGAAAAACCCAAATTGTGTGTGAAGTGCACACCAATAGCTCACAGGGACTTGGGGGTAAATCTAGCAGATATGTGAATGCACACCCTCCATTCTGGAGGAGATGCGAGCTAAAAGCCCTGTGTTGGCAGTATGTTTCTGCTCTGATAAAGCAGTTCTGGAGCACGGATGAGCTCAAAAAGGTCATTTTGTGCAATTCAAGATTGTCTGCACTTCGGGGAGAGCATGGAGACGTGTGGGGCCTTGTGCAGTGTTGTGGCAGGTGTTAAGAATGTCCGCAATAGACTGTTTTGAATGTCAGCAAGTATAGCTTAGGAGTTCCACAAGAATTGTGCAAAAAGGGTGTACAGGCTTCATGGGCATGCAGATCAATTGCTTTCCTCTGCATAAATGCTGTTAAGGCTGTTGGGGCAGCAACCAACATGTGAAACCACAACTGAAGTGTTTAAAAATATATTTAATTAAATGGACGGTTTTTCTTCATAGATTGAAGACTATGATACAATAGCTAGCATGATGGGAGCAAAGTGCAAAAAACTCCGTACCCTGGATTTATGGCGATGTAAAAACATTTCTGAAAATGGAATAGCTGAGCTAGCTTCTGGCTGTCCACTGTTGGAGGAGATTGATCTTGGCTGGTGCCCTACACTACAGAGCAGCACTGGCTGCTTTGCAAAACTTGCCCGTAAACTCCCAAACTTGCAAAAACTCTTTTTGACAGCCAACAGGTCTGTGTGTGACTCTGACATAGAAGAACTCGCCACCAACTGTACTAATCTTCGTCAGCTTGATATATTAGGTGAGTGACCACAAACCTTTTTTAAATCAGCTTGATTGTATCAGTCGCAGAAGAGAAAATTATGTGTGTGTGTAAAATAAATTTTCCTTGTTCCTGAGAGTAAATACTGAATTCAGGGTTCTTGGGGCTGGGGCCATAGCTTAGCAGTAGAGCATCTGCTTTGCATGTAGAAGGTCCCAGGTTCAATCCCTGGCATCTCTAGGTAGGACTGCAAAAGACTCCTGCCTGAAAACTTGGAGAGCCACTGCCAGTAAGTGTAGACAATACGAAGCTTGATGGTCTGACTCGGTATAAGGCAGCTTCCTTTCTTCCTTTTCTTTCTTAGCAGCAAACTCATACACAGAACACTGTTCATATACAGATAGCTTCAATTAGTCGAAAGCATAGTAGTATATGATGCTAAATTAGTTTAACTCCAGATATTTTGAGGTTTGTTACTTTGTCACTTTGAGGTAATTATTGGTTTGTGAATCGGTAAAGATTTGTTACTTTCCTTTTGCTAATACCTTTTTTGAAATACAGGTTTATGGTGGTTTCCTTAAAATCATTCAATTGCTATGGCCAGTTTTCAAAAAACCTTGAAATTGTAACAGTGTGGAACAAGATATATTTATAAAGTGTGAACTTTGTGAACAAACAGTTTCTTCCCCAGCATAAATCTCTTTGCTGAATTGCTTTTTAGCCTACTCTCCAGTAGGCTTATGAGGTCACCTGGCATTCTCTGTGTGTGTCTGTGTATCCCCCCACTGTCAACTTCCTAACGCCTAGACCACTATGAACCAAATCGGGTACAGTTGTTGGGACACTTCAGTGGCATTGTTTGTGATAATGTCATCCACCTCAATCCAAGATGGTGCACGCGTAAACTTTTCAGGCGCAAGTGGGCTAACTTGTGAACTGCCTAACCGATTGGAACCAAATTTGCTACAGCAGTAGAGGCACATGGGGAAACCTCAATGGCATAGTTTGTGATGATGTCATCTACCCCAAACCAAGATGGCGGACACATGAATGTTTGAGGCACAAGTGAGCTAACTTGTGGATTGTCTAACCGATTTGAACCAAATTAGGTACAGTTGTGGTGACTCACACACAGGGACACCTCAGTGGCATAGTTTATGATGATGTCATCCACCCTGATTCAAGATGGCAGATGTGTAAAATTTTGAGGCACGTGTGAGCTAATGTATGAACAGCTTAACCAATTTGAACCAAATTTGCTATAGCTGTAGGAACACATAGGAACTCCTCAAATATGTAGTTTGTGATGACATCATCCACCCCAATTCAAGATGGCAGCCACATAAACTTTTGAGGCGCAATTGGGCTAACTTGTGAACCGCCTAACCGATTTGAACCAAATTTGCTACAGCTTTACGGGCACATAGGGATGCCCAAATGACATAGTGTGTTGTGATGTCATCCACTCCAATTCAAGATGGCAGCCACGTGAACATCTGAGGCACAAGCAGGCTAATTTGTGGGCTATCTAACCAATTTAAACCCAATTAGGTACAGTTAAAGTGACTGACACACCGGGACACTTCAGTGGCATAACCTTTGGTGATGTCATCCACCCCAATCCAAGATGGCAGACACATGCACATTTGAGGTGCAGGAGATCTAGCTTGTGGACCTAAAATTTGAACCAAATTTAGTCCAGTTGTAGAGACAGAGAAAGGAAAGTAGGCTGATTAGTTCTTACTCAAACAACTTGTTACAAAAAGAAATGGGGATGTCTCTTAAATCTTATATAGCATTTTTAGTAATATCAGTCCATTAAGCAACTCACCATTATGTAGTGTTGTGATTTTTTAAATATTTTTTTTGGTCCTACATAAAGTACTTTGTTTAAAAAAAATTTTAAAATGCTCTCCCATTGGTTGAGGTGATTATGACATGAGCGCTATCCACTCTCCTTGTTCAGAGCAGGTCAGAAGCCTCAATCAGTCCTGTCTGTGACTTGTTTTGCACTGATTGCTTAAATGAACTGAGGAACGATTTGTGAAGGAAAATTCAGGAAGAATGCCATTTGTGGATTCCTGGATGATAGCATATTTGTTTTCTAGTAATGAAGATTACATAGGAGTGGAGATGAGAGCAGTGAAGACCACAAGGTTAGTATTAGAGCTGGTTCTATAACTCAAACAAGAAGTTCTGGTAAGAACTAATCTGCCTACTTTCCTTTCACTATAATCGTAATTGATAATTACCATCTTCACAAGTGAGCTCACTTCTGCCTCGAACATTAATGCATCCATTATCTTGAATTGGGGTGGGTGGCAAAATCACAAACTATGCCACTGAGGTGTCCCCATGTATCCTTACAACTGTAACAAATTTGATCCAAATTGGTTGGGCAGTTAACAAGTTAGCACACTAACCCTGAATGCACAATTGCTCCCTGTTTTTAGGAAGGGGCAGGAAAAAAAATCAATTAAAAATACAATATTGGAGGATAATGAACATGTTATAATTTGTACGAACATTGAAATGGTCCTGACACACAAACAGCATGGATTTCTCACTGAACAACATTTCTTGTCTCATTGCTTCTGCCTAAGCTTTCCATCGCTGCTTCTCTTTAGGTACATGCACAGTTTATCTTTCTTGTGTGCTTTTTGTTATGCTTTTGCACAGTGGTACTATATATCCCTTGTATCTTCTGGATTTTTTCAAAATTGTAGTTGTTTTTGGTCGGATTATAGCAGGAAACTTCAATCTCTATACTTGGAATGACCAGGCCTCAAATAAAAAGAGCAGCAATGATGTCCCAGCAGAGCCAACTTGGCTGCTGCCAGTTTTGGGTGGCATGCCAAATAGGCATCTCAAGCCTTGATTTCAGCTGCATATTAGCAGATTTCAGAACGAAAGCGGGATGGGGTGGGGTCCAAACAAACTAGGTGATTTTTAATCACTTATTGGTGAGAACTGAACAATACATTTTTTTAAGGAGACATCCCCATTATATCAGGCAGCATCCAGACCAAATTAGCTATGATTAAGGCCTATTGAAATCAAAGGGTCTTAAGTCA
The DNA here is from genome assembly GCF_027244095.1 of Hemicordylus capensis. Lineage (NCBI taxonomy): Eukaryota > Metazoa > Chordata > Lepidosauria > Squamata > Cordylidae > Hemicordylus > Hemicordylus capensis. The sequence goes on along the minus strand of NC_069657.1, from coordinate 323,792,450 downwards.
GACATGACTAAGTTGTCACATTAATTTCAATGATGCTTAGGCATGACTAACTAATTTGAAGTTACCCATTATTAGATTTTGAAAGACATAAACATGAAAATTCACTTCTTCTGCACTAAGTATGAGTAATAAAGGCCGTTCACTGGGGCTAGCGGGAGGAGAGGCAGGGACAAACCTACCTTCCCCCCAGATGATCAACTGTGTTTTGTGTGGTGTATGGTCATCCCCCCCCTCCCCCCGATCAACACTGCTCTGAGAGGTGTGGATCTCTGGAGGCTGGGAAAATGAAGTTCGGCCTCCAGATATCCCGAAATGCACTGCACAAGGAGCACAGTGCATTGAGGAATTTCCCCTTAAGCCAGGTGCAATAGGTGCCTGGTTCTGTGTCTGCTCAATCTGCCTGCTGCTGCCCAGACCTGGATAAAAGAGTGTGCTTGCACTCTTGATCCCAGCACCTCACATGCCTGCCTCACATGCAGCCTGCGCACATGCGCAGAGGCTATTTGTGTGCTAATGTTGCGCAGGGACAGCTGGGAGGCCCCACCAGTTTACAGGCATAGCAGGGGGAGCACAGGGATGGCGGCGAGCAGAGGAGGATCAGATACAGACCTGCTCTCTTCTGATTTAAAAGTGCTTTCTAAGCCCTCAGTTTTAAAGTGAGTTGCCCATGATTTGGGCAGCCAAATTGCGTTTCAGCACATCCCTATGATCTAAGACTCACAATGCAGAGTATAGGAGAACAGTACATCCAAATCTCTTGTGCAGAGTTAAAATCTGTTCACCTATTACTCATGTACCTTTTTGTCCCTCGGAAGTCCCATTCCCTTCCCCCAACCTCTGAGTTCATAGAAACCACTACCTTTTGCTTGAGTAGTCTCATTTTGCTTCCAAACTGATAGCTGCTTGACCACCTAAAGTTGCTATTAGTATATATAATGATAAATTCAGGAGTAAGAAACCATTCAGTTATGCAGTAGAATTGGGGGGCACAGTGAAATAGTGTTTTGTATATGAAGGGGGTATCGCCAAGATGGTGACAAGCTAGCAGCACAATCCATGAGCTCCTGCCTTAAAATTGGAATTCTCCTTATTGGAATAAAAATTCTCAGGCAGGAATCACACATATCTTAACAATGACAAATGCAAGAAGAGAAAAAATAGAACAGCCTAAACAATCAACCAGTCAAGCAGATGAGGATCAACTCCTTGCTTCCCATCAATGGAGCCATGTGTGCACACTCCTTGCTAAGTACAAATTTACGGTTGTGGGCATGGAGAACCCTCCTTCACCCCCCAAGGAGTCTGCTACAAGGGAGACTGTAATATATCAGGCATCTCCTTCACTGCCTAAGAACTCCAACCTGGGAAACCCCCTGGAGCAGAGAGATAGGAGATCTAAGAGGACCAAACTCCCCCTCGCCACTCCTGTGATCTGTAACCTGAATACCTTGGTAATTCCTGCCTCCTAAACACACAAACTCATTCAAATTTCAGAGTGTCAAAACACAATAACAGTGAAGGTAGATAAGCTCAGGCATGCTTTAATGTGTTTATAACATGAGACAACCATGGGGAATGAAGCCCAATTAAAACCCAGGAAACAGAATCTGGCAACGTCCAGGCAGCCCCCCACCCCCGCCCCAGATGGGACTTGTGCCAAAACTGCACAAGTCTCACATAGGGCCGCCAAAAACAATCCATTCATCTAATACAACATGCATACTTCAAGCTTCTCAGGTGTTGCTTCAGATTCCAATGAATTACACCCAAGTAAGGACATGGTCATTTCGCAAGGCCATAATAAATTTCCCGAGTTTGCTTTTAAACTGCCAACCAAGATATATAGATTGGACTTAATCCAATTTTTACCCCGTTGTCCAGAGACTAAGAGCATTTTGCTTACCTTTAATCACTCCATCCTTCCACTTAATTTCATTCGGATGCAGGGGGGCAGGGGGGCGTTTGGTATCTCTCATAATTACAATATAAGAACTACTTTAGTGTTTAAGAACTTCACAATAAAACCACTACTTGAAGGGAAATTTAGAAGCAAAACTCTGCCTTCTGCAAATGACCCTGATGATAACATCTCCAGGGGAGTGAGCTTAGACTTCAGTAAACAATCTGCAAATGTCTCTGCTGTACCCATTCAGACTCAGCAGACTAACCCTTTATGGTCCGGAGAGAGTGAAAGTAATAAATCCATAGTCTTGCAGAGCTGAAAAAATTACTCATGACTGTTCAAGCCCAAATGCAGCCACTGACAACACTCTTCTCCTGCTCGGACTCTGAACTCACAGGCAGCGATAACGAAATGGGTACTCATCGTCTCCTGGCTGCATCAGAAAGACCCAATAGTACAACTGCCCTAACCAACCAATACACAAAGACTCCACCCAGATCAAGGAGGAAACTGTCAGTTCACTAATCTGACTTTAATTCTGACTCCAACTTTCACTCAGAGGTCAATGATAGCAAAACAGATATTACTGAGGCCCCTTCTTCTTTCCCAGCCATCCTGAGGAGTGGGGCTATCTCTGACCTTGCCCAGCCTCAGTTTACAACCTCTTCATGCATGCTTCCTCTCAATGCTGAAGAGCCCCAGGCAGAAGGAGCGCCCACACCACCTGCAAAACCTCAAGAGCCTCAGCTGCCTCACAGAAGCCCTGAGGATCTAAGGAATGGGGATGCATGCCTAACATGAAGTTCACTGCCTCAAGATACAGATACAACTACTCCAAGGGTATGGACCCCTATATCACCCTTCCAGTCTCTAGAGCTCCAGTAGCCACGTGGGTATTGGAGCCCCCACTCCCAGGGGGCCCTGTGGAGTTGTCTACATGCCCACCATCCTCCTCATTGCTGCAAAAGCAGCAGCTGGCCATTGCACCTTTTGAATAATCATCGAGGCCAACCACACCAGAAATCTCTTGAGATACTTCTCACTCTGACTCCATGGCCACGTGCATTCTACCTACCTCTTCTGAAGACATCCACTGGGAACCTCTGCACAGATCCCTGTTAATGTAGCCACAGACTGATGCTCAAAAGAGCAGTATAAGGCTTTCCTCCTAACCTGTAGTAGGTTGGCACTCCAGTTGCAGGGATGTCTTCTTTATAGACTTCATCTCTGGATATGATGTCATAATGGTGCAGGAAACCTTGCTGAGCTGAAAAAACTACTCATGACTGTTCAAGCCCAAATGCAGCCACTGACAACACTCTTCTCCTGCTCAGACTCTGAACTCATAGACAGTGATAACGAAATGGATACTTATCCTCTCCAGGCTGCATCAGAAGGACCTAATAGTACAACTGCCCTAACCAACCCATACACAAAGACTCCACCCAGATCAAGGAGGAAACTGGCTGTGCTGCAAACATGGTGCTGGCCAGACTTTGCTCATAAATGGGGCCGCATGTCCTTGTTTGTGAGCAAAATAATGCCCCTGCATCTGATTTCAGTCTCAGGGGTGTGGCTGGGGTGTAACGCATGGCCCCTGAGTGTCAGCGGCCTGGATTCTTTGAACCCGTTCGTGCTACAGTGGCTCCGCCCCTGAGACTTAACCTCTAGATCCTAAATGGCTCTCTTGAAAATGGCCACCCCACTGAATTTACCTTATGAGCCTGGAACAAAATGAGTGTTGTTGTTTATTTATTAGTCTCTGGAAACACATCCAATTTGCAGACTGCTTTGAAATCATCCCCCAGTTTGACAGTGACCACTTCCCAGTCTCCTTATGCCTAAAACCCTTTGTTCAACAGTCCCACGCCAAGGCTGTATGCCATCCACAAATTCTACCAGTGAGAAGAGGCTGCCACATCAAATGCCGCCCCTCAAACAGAAAAAGCAATAATGAAACAACTTGCTTCAGAACATTTTCAATGCATCTACTGTACCTTTCCCTGCTCTCAGCAGAACCCTCCAACTCAATCCTAGAGAACATCAGCTATCTAGTGCAAGAATTACAGAAGCACCTAACTCACAAAAACACTCCTTGCTTCAAACAGCACCTGCGCCATTCTGAACCATGGTTTGACTCTGAGTGCATTGAAGCAAAAAGCAAATAAAATAAAATAAAATAAAAATAAGGCTATTTGCCAGCTACAGTGCCTACAAAGCTAATGCAGGACCTTCGTCTGTGCAGGACCTCCTTAAGCAGAAGAGGCAATACAAACAACTTCCACTTTTTAAATTTATAACTATGTAAATTGCTTTGGGGGCTTTTGTTGAAAAGCGGTATATAAATATTGGTCATATTCATATTTATCATATATTCTCAAATACAAGAAAAGAGATGCCATGAAAGACACCTGGTCACGTCTCATCCAAGAAGTCAGAACCAAGGACTCTACCCTATTCTGGTGCACCACCATGGATCACCCCAGCCACAGCCTGATGCACTTGGCCAGGTGCATTTCACCAAAGGTCTGGGAACGACACTTTAGTGAACTGTACAGAGAAGTACGGGAACACAGATGCCCTTGTTGCAACATATAGGACCTGCATTCTTGGCCACCGGTGACACCTGCAGAGGGCTAGGATCTGATCTCCCAACTAAGACCTGGGAAGGCTCCTGGTGTTGGAGATGGACTTCTAGTGCATCGACCTTTTGCACCAACTATCCTAATGACGACCGGGAGCATTGGGAGTAGAGATGAGTAATGGTCTCCCCAACTGTTCTACCTCTCTCCACTCTATGATCCCTGATCTGACTTTTCCACACATCCTGTGCTGAGAGTCACAATCCTTACTTTCCTCCTAGAAAGCAGAATGGAATCATCTCTCTCCCTCCTTACTTTTTCATTATGTAGTTCTTTAGATTGGTTTTGGGTCTTTCCTATCCAAGTGTACTTAACCAATAAATACTTAGTGTTTAGTTCTTCAAGGATCTCCATGTGTTTTCTCTAAATAGCTGCAACAACTAAACCATCCTCTGCTACCCACTCTGCAACTGGAGTGTGTGCCCATTCCTTAGTGCTCTGCTGTTTTACCCACTGGGGTAAAAATTAACAACCTCTAGCACCTGGAGGTGATCAAATTCCTTCCCTGAGTGAATCAAAAATAACTCAGCATGGTGAGTGCCCAGCCTGGCCTCACTGTTTACATTTCTTGACAAGCACAGTTGTATCCCTAGGGATTGGAGTCTAGCAGTTATTGTTCCCACCTTCAAAAAACGTAGGAGAGATGACCCAGCAAACTATAGACCCATCACCCTGCTCAGCACAATAAGCAATCTCTCTGTTAGCCACCTGTATTGGAAACTAAGAGATTGGCTGGATTAAGAAAACCTCCTAGCAGAAGAGCAGGCTGGATTCAGGGAGGGACGATCCACCATTGACTAGTGCCTAGTATTCCATCACCTAATTGATAAATATTCCATCCGCAACACAGTCTCCCTATATGCTACCTTCATAAACCTCAAGTCTGCTTTTTGACTCCATCTTGCAAGCCAAATTGTGGGAAACTTGGAAGCCTCTTTGATCTACCAGTGCCTGCTAGCTCTTATCCGTACCCTTCATGATGGCATGTCCCTGAAAGTCAGATGCAATCCCCAAGGCCATCTGTCAAGCACCGTTCATACCTGTAAGGATGTCAAACAAGGTTGCATACTTTCCAACTTCTGTTCAACTTGTACATAAACACCATGGTGGGACACTTAAACAACTTGGACTTTCATGCCCCCAAACTGGCAGAGAAAATGTCTCCATTCGGCTTTACGCAGACAATGTGGCAATTCTCTCTAGGACCCCTAAAGGACCCCTTCTGAGCACTGAGGACCCTCACTCGATACTATAAAGAAGACTACCTGGAAATAAACTACCATAAAACCAAAATCATGGCCTTTGCCAGGAGACCAAAGACATATCCCTGGCACATAAATAGGAACACAAGCAGGTCTCATATTTCAAACACCTGGGGGTGGTCTTTCATGCATCCAGCACCAGGAGGGCCCACAGCATCTATGTTGCCCAAAACACCCAGAGTGCTGCCACCATCTTAAAATTCTTCAGGTCAAAAGATGACCACTACATGCCTACAGCCCTCAAACTATTAGAATCAAAGTCACTGGTACAACTTTTCTATGGAGCCCAGCTGGGCTCCTTCCCCAACATCGCAACTCTGGAGTTTGTCCAGTCCAAATTCCTAAGAGCAATATTCCAGGTTCCCTGCTATGTCTCCAGTACTAGTCTATTACTGGAGGCAGGCCTGATGAAAGGCCTGATGAAAGTGGAGGCCAGGTTAAGGTTGTCCATACTCAATTTTTGGCTAAGACTATCTTTCCTCCTAATGGGCTTAGTCCCCTTAACGATGAAGGATGGTTACCAATCCACCTGGAAGCAAACCCTGCTGGCAAAACTAACATCGCTTGGGCTCTTCCCTCCTGCCCCAACTACTTTCCCTGGGTTATGAGCAGGCTAGGACACTTCTTAAACAGTGCATAATGGATGCAGAGCACCAAACTGACCTAGGCAGGTCCCCAAACCTCCCTATAACTGAAAGCCTAACATATATAGTGGCACCTGCTGCATATCTAATAGAGCTAGAGGCCCTTAACCACAGAAGAGCCTTAACCCTAGCTCACTGTAGCACCCTCCCTTTGCTGTGTTAGATGGAAGATACAAGAAGATCTTCTTCCCGGAAACCCTATGTCCCTGCGACACTGTGCAAGTTGAAACTACTGAGCATGGCTTCCTACACTGCCTATTCTATAGAGACATCTGCAGTATCTTCATTTCTCCATTACTTAGAAAGTTGCCAGGCTGCACAAGGACAAGGAGAGATAGAGCTGAGTGTCATCCACATATTGCTGACAACTCAGTCCAAGTCTCCGGATGACCTCTCCGAGTAGTTTCATGTAGATGTTAAACAGCATGGGGGACAAGACTGAAACCTGCGGAACTCCACAGGCTAGTGGCCATGGAGCCAAGCAGTAGTCCCCCAGCACCACCTTCTGGACCCTCTCCTCAAGAAAGGACCGGAACCACTGCAACGCAGTACCTCTGACTCCCATACTCAAGAGGCAGCCCAGAAGGATACCATGGTCGATGGTATCGAACGCCGCCGAGAGGTCCAGCAGAACCAACAGGGACACACTCCCCCTGTCTATTTCCTGGAGTAGGTCATCCACTAGAGCGACCAAGGCAGTCTCAGTCCCATACCCGGGGCGGAAGCCAGATTGAAAAGGGCCCAGATAATCTGTATCATCCAAGACCCTCTGTAGCTGGGATGCCACCACACGCTCTATCACCTTGCCCAAGGTCTATAGTTATCCAGGTTGGAGGGATCAAGGGAGGGCTTTTTTAATAATGGTCTTACTACCGCCTCCTTGAGGCACGGTGGCATCCTGCCTTCCCTTAATGAAGCATTAATAGTCACCTCCAACCATCTACCTGTACCCTCCCTGGCAGCTTTTATTAGCCATGAAGGGCAAGAGTCAAGAGCACACCATGTCGCCCACACACTGCCCAAGATCTTGTCCACATCCTCAGGCCACACTAACTGAAAAGAATTCAACACAATGGGACCAGATGGGACCAAAGGCACATCTGCCGGAACTGCCAAAATTTTGGAGTCCTGGTGAGCACGGATGTGAGCGACTTTATCCGCAAAGTGGCAAGCAAACTGATCACAATGGGCTGTAGATGATTCCTCCCCCATTACCTGGGGGGATGTGTGGAGTAATGTTTTTACCTCCCGAAACAGCTCTGTTTGTCTGCACTGAGCAGATGCAATAGAGGCAGAGAAAAAAATGTTTTTTCGCTCCCCCCCCCCACGGAGTAGTCCCTAAAATGGGCTCTATTCCGTGTTCGATTGGATTTGTCACGACTGTTCCTCCAGCATCGTTCCAGCCATCATCCGAGTTGTTTCATTGCCCTAGGCTCCGAGGGAAACCAAGGAGCAGATCGGGCTCCACTAAGCTGGAGAGGGCGTTTAGGATCAACCGTGTCAACAGCCCGGGCCATCTCTCCATTCCAGAAATCGACCAGGGCTTCGACAGGGTCACCAGCTCTGGACACTGGAAAGTCCCCGAGGGCCTTCTGGAATCCAAGTGGATCCATAAGCCTCCGGGGGCGGACCATCCTAATTGGTCCACCACCCCTGAAGAGGGCAGACGGAGCAGTCAAACTAAACCCCACCAGATGATGATCTGTCCATGACAAGGGAGTTGTCTCAGATTCCCCCACCTCCAGATCATTTATTTCCCGGTCGGCAAAAACCAGATCCAGAGTATGTCCTGCCATGTGCATAGGGCCCGATACCAACTGTTTAAAAAATAATAATCAAAATTTTAACACCAGTTTTAACTATTTTACAATTTCTCAAAGAAGTTGATACATCAGCTATGCAATGCACATATTAACATTACACTTCTCTTCACAAAGACCCTTTATTGTGCAAAAAAACTCCAAAAAACCCAAACTGGTACATTTTTATAAACAGTTGGTACAGTTAGAAACATTTCAGCGTACACGTCATCATCAGTTTCCAATCAAGCACAGAAAAAATCTCTTCTGTTCCTCAGCAGTTAAAGTCCTTAACACAGATAACACTGTTCCGTGAGTGTCAGAGAGATAATAAGGGAGGGGAGATCGAGAGGGGAATAACCTGATTTTTCTCACAGGCTAACAATGCTTCTAGAACATTGACATCTGGTTTTAACTTTTCTATAAATAATGCTTCCTTTTATTTTCCTTTTAGAAATTCCTTTCAATCCCCAAAATAGGTATTTTAGTAGTCAGTACTTTGCCTTTGTGCTTTTGTCTCATATGCATTGACTTTGTTCTCTGCGCACAGTGCTTCATATCTGCTAGTTGTTCTCTATATCTGTGTTTCAACGGTCTACCAGATTCTCCTATATAAAATGAAGTGCAATCTAAACACTGAATTTTATATATTGCAACTTACTTTCCAAAATTTCCTTCCCCCGTTCACAAATTTCACAATCTAGTGTATCACATCTCCTATCATACAATCTGGAGTTAGCTAATTGTTGTTTTAATGTTATTAGTGCTGTGCAGACCACATTCACTTTAATTCATTGTCTTTCCAAGATTCTCTCATTTTGCCATGTAAATCTATCCATAATAAATGGTATTTTTAGTACAGGCAAACACTTAATGAATCCAGCTCTTCTCCGAATCTTTGAAACAGGTAGTTCATACCCACCTATTCTTCCTGATTAGGTATTCTGCTTTCTCTCTTTTAGATTCTTTTTGGTGTTCAACTGTGGCGACATCCACTGCCCTCTTTTCTTTTCCCCCATAGTTTGTATTTTCACTGTTTTGGGGTGTGCTGACTGTTTCTTTAATAAAATATTCTTTTTGGCTAATTTTGTATACTATTTGGTCCCTAAATGGTTTTTTCTTAATTTAATTCCCACATCTAGAAAGAAAGCTACCCCTTCTCATTTGGTTTTTCCCTTGTAAGTCTTATACTTCCTCCCTTATTCAATGTTTCAAATATTTCATCTGCCTGCTTTTCACTAGATATAATAATCATCTATATATCATCTATATAGTATATAGAGTCATCTATATACCTTTTATACAGAATTACATCAGAATTGATGCTCCTTCTCTCAATGGTATTCGTATATGAAATGGCTGTAAAAGCACTAATCTATTTCCCATTACCATCCCCTGTCTTTGTACATAATACTTTCCATCAAATCTGAAGGTGTTACATTGCAGGCATACAGTGATTAGTGCATTGATATCATTAGTTGGAAAACCACACTTGTGAATAGCATGACCATTCTGTTCCAATAACCGTATAAGACTCTGCCTAGCCTCTTAATTATCCACATTCGTATACAATGCCTCAACATCAAAACTTTCAAAACTCCCCCATCCCAATTCCATGTAATGCCTCTAATAACTGCTTAGTATTTTGAAAATGTGCAGGTATATAATTCAGGAGTGGTGATAATATTGTTATAATTAACCAACGAATCTGGTCTATAGGTCCATCACAACCTAAATTATTGGTATAACTTTAATTGTTTCTGCTCGTACATTTGGTCCAAGACTTTTTTTTCAATTTTGTGGGTTTTCACTAAGAAGTACAATACTGGCCATGAGGGTGATTATTATTATCAATAAGTTCATAAAAACCTAAGAACAGCCCTGCTGGATCAGGCCCAAGGCCCATCTAGTCCAGCATCCTGTTTCACACAGTGGCCCACCAGATGCCGCTGGAAACCTACAGGCAGGAGTTGAGGGCATGCCCTCTCTCCTGATGTTACTCCCCTGCAACTGGTACTCAGAGGCATCCTGCCTTTGAGGCTGGAGGTGGCCTATAGCCCTCCAGCTAGTAGCTATTGATAGACCTCTCCTTCGTGAAGTTATCCAAACCCTTCTTAAAGCTATCCAGGTTGTTGGCTGTCACCACATCTGTGGCAGAGTATTCCACAAGTTGATTCTGCATTGTATGAAAATGTACCTCCGTTTGCTGCTCCTAAATTTCCTGGCAATCAATTTCATGGGATGACCTCTGGCTCTGGTGTTATGTGAGAGGGAGAAGAATTTCTCTCTATCCACTTTCTCCACTCCATGCATGATTTTATAGATGTCTGTCATGTCTCCTCACAGTCGTCTTTCTAAACTAAATAACCCCAGGTTTTGTAGTCTTGCCTCATAAGGAAGGTGCTCTAGGCCCCTGATCATCTTTGTTGCCCTCTTCTGCAGCTTTATCAGATCTACAATGTCCTTTTTTAGATGTGGTGAACAGAATTGTACATAGTACTCCCAAGTGTGGCTGCACTATAGCCTTTTATAAGGGCATTATAATATTAGCCCTTTTATTTTCAATCCTCTTCCTAATGATCCCTAGCATGGAATTGGCCTTTTTCACAGCTGCCACACATTGAGTCAATACTTTCAACGAGCTGTCCACCACGACTCCAAGACCCCTCTCCTGGTCACTCACCAACAGGTCAGATCCCATCAACATATACTTGAAGTTGGGGGTTTCCATCCCAATGTGCATCACTTTACACTTGCCAGTATTGAATTGCATTTGCCATTTTGTTGCCCAATCACCCAGTTTGGAGAGATCCTTTTGGAGCTCCTCACAATCCGTTTTGGATTTCACTACCCTAAATGGTTTGGTATCATCTTCAAATTTGGCCACCTCACTGCATACCCCAACTTCTAGATCATTTATGAATAAATTAAAAAGCACCAGTCTGAGTACAGATCCCTGGGGGACCCCACTTCTTACTTCCCTCCTTTGTGAAAACTCTCAATTTATCCCTACCCTCTGTTTCCTGTCCTTCAACCAGTTAGCAGTCCACACATGTACTTGTCACCTTATCCCATGACTGCTAAGTTTTCTCAGGAGTTTTTGATGACTCCTAAGAGTTCCTTAAACCTTTTAACAATTTTTTACAAGGAACCTTTTACAATTTTTTTCGTTTTCACAAATACCTTGTTGCCAAGCTGTCTTAACATTTAGGCAGTTGTTAATAAAATCCCACTTCTCTGCTTTCCTATGATTTTTCATAGATTTTAGTTGTATGTTCACAGTCTATAACCTCCTGGTCTCTATATATTTATTTGAACATATTTTAATTGACATAACACCCCATAGATTTTTGTTCTGTAACAATAGGATTTTAGCCTTAACTTTACACTTCTCGAAAGGCATAGACAGCTTTTAATGCTACTTTTGTTATGTTTTATCTTATGCTTTTCAAAGACCAAAATAAATTGATTGATTGTATATGAAAAACTTCAACTTGGCCTCTTCCTAAGAATTCAGAATAAATATCCTTCTCTGTTGGATAACTCCTCTCAAGTGTGGTCTCTTACACCTTCTCCCCCCCACCCCACGTCCTTTACTGCTTGTTAATCCTGAGGTGCTAGGTTTAGTAGATTAAGTTAAAAAAATTGGTAATATGTGAAAGTGAAATAGTTTTGTTCCTTGCCTGCAGGGCACCATATGCAGTGCCATTATGTGATCACACAAATTGCAGCATATGTGTGGATTATGCTTAAATAAGGGCATAAAACATGCTCCAGAAAAATAAACTTGCATTTGATATTTTCACTGCAGCCAGGCAGCATAAAGTACAGCTTAGAAGAATATGGTGGGTTTAGCCATCTGTATGCACCCTACATTAGTTGTTATCTCAAATCATTGAATTAAAATAAGTAATTCTAAGTAAGTTCACACACAATTAAAAGCTCTGTATTTTCAAATATGTAACACCATTTGATCATGAAAGGAGGAACAACAACACATAACTGCCTCTTAGATGTCATAAACCCAAAACACCTCCCACAATTTACTGGAATGTCAAAAGCTCCAACTGTCCTCTTCATGGCTGTCAAAATCATCAGCTTTCCCTGACAGTTTCAAAATGTAGTTAAAATATGTTAAATGCAGCATATTAAAAATATAGTTCCCACTTTAGAGAGAAATTACATGCACCTGAATTTCTAAGAGTTTCCCACTCGGTGGGGACTCCTACAGAACTTAACTCCCACCCCCCTTTTTAAATTGCCACACATTTAGATGTTTTCTGCCTCAGCTGTGAGCTCCAAGAATCTTTTAGAGAATTTTCTGACAATAATTGTTTCTAAGTCCTTTAAGCACCATTAAGAACTTGTGAATGGGTATATTTGTATAAGATGAAACTATGGAATAAAGTGGTATTGGTCAACAAGAAATTATTACTCTTAAACACTCCTTAAGATGTCTGTATTAAAGAATTTGTCAAAGGGAAAAAATGGACAGATTAAGTTGCCTGTAGTGCTTTTGTGCATAACCTTTGGATAGATAACCCAAACAATAAAATTAGGGCAAGTATGGGCAGTGAGGGGGGAGCAAAATTAAAATCCAATATCCTGGAAGGAACCCCATCTACTATCCTGGAGTTTGGGGAGAAAGAATAAGTTTATCTTTGATGTTTAAACTCATTTAATGATTGTCCTTCCCAAGATAAATGAGGGAAAGCTTGTGATAGATGTCTGTTACTTATTATTTTCCCAGTGACATTCCAATTACATATTGTCTAAATAAATATGAGAACACAGCAGGTATATTTGGGGAATTGTGGTGGAAATATACATACATATTTAATGCAGTCAAGCTGCTATAGAACCACACTCACCATATTTTGATCAGATTTGCAGTCTTTCCTGCAGTATCGATCTCAGCAGTTTCTGCTAGTTTCCAGTGGAAGTCGGCTGTACACAATAGTGTTTGGCTGGACCTTGTAACAACAAAAAGCCACTTTTCCAGGAACAGTTTTTCAGGTCTTTAAAAATTGAATGTGTTTTTAAAATGTGCTGAACAAATATTTAATTGGATATATGCAAGTCTTATGCTTCTGGAGGAGAGTGATAGCCCACTTGGTATCTGGGGGAGAAGGGGCAAAAAGAAATTGGAAATCTGCTTGATTTTGAGGCAAGGTGGGAAACAAAGGCAAAGGGACATTTCTGCTGGTGGGAAGAGCATAAATAAGGCACCAGTGCTTGGTTATACACACACCTATCTGCACTTTAAACACTTATGCATTGATTTTAAAAAAATTAAATCTTAAAATATTCATATTATAGAAGGAAAATTGTTGGATCTTTATGAGGCTTTGATTTCTATTGATTAGAATAGAAAGCATCAATTAAAATAAGATTTTTTTGTAGATTATGTATTTTGCAGTTTTCTCTTCCATGTAGCACTGAGAATGTTCAGTTCCTTTAAATATTAAATTCTTTTAATGTTCAATTGTTTCTTCATTTCTCCCCTGCCCCCTTTTCTTTTATAGGCACAAGAATGGTAAGCCCTGCATCTTTAAGAAAATTGCTGGAGTCTTGTAAAGATCTTTCCTTACTTGACGTGTCCTTCTGTTCACAAATTGATAATAGAGTTGTTCTAGAACTGAATGCCAACTTTCCTAATGTGCTCATCAAGAAGAGTTTCACTCAGTGACTCAGTTCATATGCCGCTATATGGAATTGATTTGACAAATTCTGTTTCCTATGATTTTCTGATGACTTTTTTCAAAGGAAAAAAATCTGTGAATAATGGCGAAAAGTTAACTCTTCTTGACATTAAGGTTAAATATTAAATCAAAGATATAAATTGTGATGAGCCATTATACCTTGTAATATATCTAGTTACTGTACTTGGCAAGTGGAACTGCATTTTGAAATGAAAAGAATCATGTAAATGTAAGGTGGCATATATTTGAATGCCTATTAAAAAGCATTTAGTGCAATCAGCTACTTGGATGTTAACATAAAAATAAACTTGTATCACTGACTCATAGAGAAATGAAAGTGTATTTCCATATTAAGTTTTAGTATTGTCCTTTAAGGTGCAAGATGAGATTTGGCCACAATTGGAACTTGAGAACATAATTTGAGATATTAAAAGTGCAAAGAAAAATGAATATCAATTTTCTTCTATTAATAAAAACTTGATATGTCCTTTAAAACTGAATGCATGGTAGCAGATTTGCCATTTCCAATAAATGAAATACAATTTGGTTTTCCACTGTAAATATGAAATTCTGCAACAGGATATTGTAACAGACAAAGAAAGATAACTTCCTCTGCTGAAACCTAGGCCAAATGTTTGTATCTTCACTCTTCTGTGATGATGTAATAGAAAATGTGTGGCATGACATGCACAATTGGGAGTTGGAGAATTCTTAGCATTGTGATGCCATGTCACATGTGCTGTATTGTTAGATATCAGCTGGTGAGAGAGGGAAAGAAAAGCAGTGCTGCTTTTTTGGTAGTAGCCATATGTCTCTCATCACTTTTAAACTGATTCTTGATGCAAAATACAAAATTGATTTAGGGTGTTTACAGCCCTAATAATCAAACTTCTTGGAAATTCCTTTTGCATCAAGTATGTGTGACCAGATTTCATGGATATGAGGAGAGGAGAGCTGGTCTTGTGGTAGCAAGCATGACTTGTCCCTTTAGCTAAGCAGGGTCTGCCCTAGTTGCATATGAAAGGGAGACTAGACGTGTTAGCACTATGAGATCTTCCCCTCAGGGGATGGAGCCACTCTGGGAAGAGCAGAAGGTTCCAAGTTCCCTCCCTGGCTCCTCCAAGATAGGGCTGAGAGAGATTCCTGCCTGCAACCTTGGAGAAGCCACTGCCAGTCCGTGAAGACAATACTGAACTAGATAGACCAATGGTCTGACTCGGTATATGGCAGCTTCCTATGTTCCTATGATATATCAGATCCTTTCTTTCCTTACCAGATTTAATGCAAAAGAAACTCAAAAATGGTTTTTATTGTTATAATCTAAAGAAAGCACAAAGTATATCACCCTTGATGGATCAGGGGAATTTTTTTTAAATATGGAGCATATGCAAAACTATTGAACTTTGAACTTAAAGTTCAATTAACAAAACAGTAAAATATGGCCTTTCTTTATACGGTATAGTGATAGCTAATCATTCATGACATTGTAAATCATCTTATACTTACCATAAACTATGCTTTTATTCAAAATCTTTTTTAAAAAATAAAGCTTTGCAATATGTACATTTATTTAAACATGCCTGTCTGGCTTTGGCCAGTAACTCAAATCTTTAACCACTTGTCTGTAGTGATGACACTGTCTCTCATGATTCAAGATAACTGCAGAGTTTACATACATACATACAAGCCCTACCAAATGATTTAACATACCTACAAGCCCCATTGTGGACCTACTCATAATGGTCCTGTCACTGGATCTTCCTGCACCTAAACTTACCCTTTTGATTGGTGTGGGAAGTTTGGCATTAGGAAGACCTTACAGCAGTAGAGTGTCAGTCTTATTTTGTCTTTTGAGGCTGGAAACCCTGGGGCTCAGTGGGTTGAGCCAGGAAGGAAAATAGTTCTCAGGGTCTTAACAGCAATAGTTGCTTTTAAGCATGCTTGGTAGTCTCCATTGCTTCTGGAAAGTCTGGGAACGTAAGTACAAAGCCATCACCTGCCCTCCTTGCTGCTGGCTTTCCTCTCTTACCACAAAGTACATTTGGGAAAGGAACCAGTGACGGGAAGCTGGTGACCTTAAGTTTTTTCCAGGCTTCCTCAGCAAAAGATTGAAGAAGAGCAACACATTCAGAAAATTTTGCAAGAAAGCTCATAAAGAGATGCTGACATGATGTGGAATGTCCATATTGTTGGAGATAATGGCTATAGCATCAGACAAGCACTGTTGAGCAATTTTATATAGTAGCGCAAAAGTGCTCTTGTGCAACAGTGTCAGCATTGTTTTAGATGCCTGCAGCAACATAGGCAGTGCAGAACTGTCCACAGTATGTTAAGCATCATGCCAGCCGAAGCCAATTGCCATGCAAGTTGAGTAGCACACCCATTACTAGTTGTCAGTCCTACTTATACATGTGCTTTTCAGTGCACTAACATGACAATATTTCTGTAGACACTTTACCAGAACGTGTTTAGATTGCATGCAGACTTTCAGATTTTAAAATGAATCATAATAAATAATAATACTTCTCTCTAGACCTTTTTCTTATTGTGCAAAATAAAACAGAGGGAATTACAACAAAAACAGATGTTTCAACGTATGTACGTCAGCTTCAGTGTTCTATATCCCACTGTTTTGAATCCACACTTATATCCAAGACATTACCCCCAATCTTTACCCCCAAGACTTTATCCCCAATCGAACGAACAAACAATCTAATTAAACACTTGGCTAATACATAACAAATGGGGGAGGAGAGAGGAGGAGAAGGTTGATGACTCACAGCTATGCCTGGTTATTGCTGACACTGAGAGAGAAAAAACCTGGAAGCAGGGGCATATCTAAGGTAGGGCAGGCAGGGCATGTGCTCCGGGCGCAACTTGAAGGGGGCGCGCCATTTTTAAAATGAAATTTTTTTTTAAATGGTTGCCAAAAACAAAATGGCCACTGCACAAGCTCAAATGGTCTCTGTGAGGCCCTAGGCCATGCCAGGCCTCGCAGAGGCCATTTGAGCATACACAATGGACATTTTGTTTTCAGCAGCCATTTTTTAAAAAGAAAATTTATTTTAAAAAATGGCCTCCGCACATGCTCAAATGGTCCCTGCAAGGCCCTAGAGGGGGGACCTTTGCAGATTCCCCCACAGCCTTTAGGAAGCCTCCCAAAGCGGCTACAGGTAATTGTGTGTGTGTGTGTGAGAGAGAGAGAGAGAGAGAGAGAGAGACTGTACACATATTTAGTTTGGCACTATGTACAGAGAATCAGGGCTTGTGAATACTGAGCTGAAGCTTATGAGCTAGGATTGTATTCATTTGCTCTTACTTTGCTTCTTGTGATAAGTGAGTTAAATGTGATGTCTTAATAATATGAATATTAATGGTGAGTTTGTCTTTGGATCAGTGTGAAATCCTTAGTATTAAGGCCCACTGGGAGTTTCTTGCTCTCTTTCTCTCATTTTAACTGTCTTTCTGAAAGACTAGAATCTATTCCAAGCAGTGACACAGTTTACTCTGCATATCCTTTAATTATTTTCAGAGTATCTGGGAAAAGTCAAATTCTCCATTGATTTTTAAAACTTATGTAATAGTGATGCTAGTAGATACATAGTAGAGAATTAGACAGACTCTTGTGTTTAGTTTTCCAAGTACACCTCCACATAGTATTTGGGTATTTCATGAGCCCCAGCATACTGAAATTTGTAGTTTTCCAGCATTTTTTGGTCTGGCTACGTCCACTGCTAAATAGTTTTTGAAACATTAAAAGATTAATGAGCTTGACTTGTATTTTTCAGCTGATATTATGGTAAAGTTATCTGAAAGATGGGTGTCAGATGTTTGGACAGGGGGTGCAATTTCAGTGCTTGCCCTAGGCGCTATTTTCCCTAGATACGCCTCTGCCTGGAAGAGGGAGGGTATGACAAAAAATGTTATTTGCACCCTTTAATGGCCTATGTACTTTAAGATTTCCCTCATTTCTTCTTTGCCATTAACGTCTGGCTGTAGTTTATCCAAATATAATGCTTCCCTTATCTTCCTTGGATATAAGTGTGGATTAGATCCACAGTAAAGTGTTTTGATTACAAATTGCTTTTTCTCTGATGTTATTTTTAAAATTAACTTCAGATTGCTGCTTTTAAATATTTAGAAGGGAAGGTGGATTGTCCTGATGGATACATTCCAGGATTCTGCTTTTTGCATTTCCTTAGATTAAAAGCCTTTAAAATATATTGATATATTTGCTAATGTGAGCTTAGTATTTAATGTCGTGGCTGACCTGTACAGCTTAAAAGCAGTGTGGGAGGTTCTTAATCACTCACGTTAAGCTGTGCAGCATGTCAGCAGTGATCATATGGATTCAGTGACTGACATCCTGACTAACGGAGTGCTTGTAGAAGGATGTGCTTATGTAAAGTTGTTGTGCTAGTTACTTGTGCTAAGTATGGAGTTTGCATTCCAGACTGGTGTTCTACTAATGCAAGTATGTTAGCACAACTGTTGTGCAACCTATGGCACTCCTTATTTGTGTTAAATGGAACTTTTGCACAAGAGCACAATAATGCAATTCCAAACAATTTTTAACACAGCTATGTGTTCTTGCACTGGCACAACTTTGCTGATTACTCAAGTACTTTGTTAGGATATCAGCCAGTATCCTTTATGTACATCCAGTGAGTACATTTGGATTAATAGCAAAAAAGGGAATAATCCAGAGAACGTTATGCAATCCCATTGAAATCTATAGAATCTAACCACAATTATGCAGTGGCATGCCTTTATTTCAGTGGATTACATTTTGTGCAGCAAACCACCAGTCCAAGTGAGAGGTGCGGTCACTGCTTCCACACCACTCTACAGCCTGCCCACACTGCTTCTGAAGACAGAGAGGCTCTTTGTCAACTGAGTGTGTCAGTGCACTGACGATGGTACTTCCAATGGGAATAATAAACTGTCATGCTAGTTTCCTCCATTTAACGTTTCTTTCATGGCACTGAAGATAATGTAGGGCTGCTTAGCACATGAACCCACCCACTCCGCCTCCATGAGGTCAGGTATGTGAGTACATGGTAATGTGTACTGTATTGAGGAGAAATGTTAGTGACATTCAAGACATACTTCGAAATGGCTGCAGTGATTTTTGCTATCATAGTGGCTGGAGAACTTACTGCTGCAATCATGGGAATGGTTGTCAGCCATTTTTATGTACTGTTGTGTTCACACTAAAGTTTCTCCATGTGCTGGTGTCATAGGGATACAATAAATAGGGTATGAATGTGTGTACCACTCCTTAAATATATCTAAATATGAACATTCTACTTTGCTGACAGATTGCTATCCTACACATTTGTTTTATAAAATTATGTTTACTTTAAAGTTGTTTTCAAATGTGTGTTTTATAAATAATATGCATATTGAATGCAATTAAGGATTATATTTGTACATATTTGTTACAGAAGAGTGCTCCTTTGGACAATGTATGTTTACAAATTCAATAATTGGCTCAGGGTGTGCACAGTCGTGTTTTATTTAAACAAAAATATATTGATATATCTAATTTGTAAATAGAATGTTATTTGTTATGGGTATAGTGGATAATGTGTGCCTTTTATTTTTTACAATCAGTTGTAGAACATCTAAACACACTTTTGCAGATGCTGAGTGTCACTGAAATCAATGAAGAAAATGTGTTTGGCTTATGGTGTAAGTGTCTTTGTTTACATGCCAAAACAACACATTATTCTTTTTACAAAAATTAAACCAGAGTCACAAACTGTGCAAGCGTGCATTAAATTCTTGACCTGGATGTTCTGTTCCATTTTTGGATCCTGAAAACTTAGGATTCTAAAACATTCACTACATACAAATGTACACTATGCATACAAAACATATACTGAGGGTATTCACTCGGTGGAGTGGGGAGAAAAGGCTGCAAAACCTTACCTTCATCCCAGGTGATCCTCCAAACATCTCTGGGTCCATGGACCACACTCCCAGATGAGCAGGACTGCACCCGGGCAGAGCTCCAGAGGCCTGGATGTCAGACCCATACATATAGCAACAATATAGCTTTACCAATATACAGTGACATAGTAAATTACTCCACTACATTAATCATAAGTTGCCATGGTATATTCATTACTATTAAACAATACTTAGCCACGTTGTAAGTAACATTGGCTTGATGGTCTGACAAGAGATGAAATATATTCTTCATCTCCACTGCCTGGTTTGTCCTTAATCGAAGTAAAATTAATGACTTACGTGAATCCCTATTAAAACTACAGTATTATTTCCAACTTTGCCTCTTCATCCTAGAGGTTGTTCTCAAGGCTTCCATGAGATTTAGGAACAGTGCAGGGTGTGTGTGAGAGAGTTTAGTGTAAAGTAGGGCCTGTAAACCCTCAGTGCTTATACAGAAATCCTAGAGGGACACATGGACATACTGCACATAGGAGCCCTTTGGATCCTGCTGCTGAAGAAGAAAGAAAAGAAACCATGGCTGATATCCTGACTAAATTATTCAGTAGTACCACTCAGGAGTTGCTCTGAAGGCCTACAAAATTTCAGTAAGACTTCCTGTAGTAAATTTTGCCAGTCTTTGAAGCTCTTCCCATGATCAAGTGGGAAGGGCTACCCTGTTATGTGAGGAGGAAACCCAAAAGTGCTCATCTCCCCCAGACGATCACATGGAACTCCCTGGCTGGTGGCTTCGCTTGGGCGTGCCTGCACCTTGCCGTGGCTCGTCCAGCAGCTCCGGGAGTCAGGCAAAGAAAGGGGTGCGGTGCCCCAGTAATGTACCACGTGAGTGTGCAGTGCATTAATGGGGTTCCCCCTCCCCCAACCCCCTCCTTGAGTGTTCGCTGTGGCTGCAAGCAGCTGCGGCAGACACACACACAAAATGGGGTTAATGGCGCACTTACGTTAACCGCGCAGCTCCCGTTGCTGCTCACAAACAGCCCAAACCGGGCTGGGCTCCCTTTGCCCAGTTTCTGCTGCTCGTGAGTGTCGCCTCTTTGTGTGTTACTACCGTGTTGAACCTGTATTAATATGTGTGAGGGAGGGGCCTTGTTAGTATAGAATGTTCTTCATGGAAAATATCTTCAGAACGCTCATTTTCAGCAAGAGAGAGCACCCATATTTGGAAAACTAGCTTTGCTTTCCTCTGCTTTAAAAAGTCAATGTCTAATCAAGACTCAAGGGAAAATTTTAACTGAATTTAATGTTAAGACTACTCAATATAAATATTGTTTATCCATACTTGTTTTTCTATGCTACTTTCACAAAGGGATTTTTTCTTCCCCTGCTGCTTAATTGCACTTGAGAGTTGATTAACTTCTTAGCTGTTAGTGACTGAGTAGTACTTGGAATAATAATGTCAAATCAAGAGTAGAAAACATAAAATATGTGGGTCACTTTTCTGATATTACAATTTTGAAAAGAGGGGCAGGGAGAGAATGCTCTGAATTGTCACTTGAAGAAGAGTTTATTGGCTTAAAACTGTACCGAAGCCAATGCTAATTCTCTTTTCTCACTATTCAAACTAGCAAAACTATCCGTTTCTTCTCTCTTAAATCCAAGAGCCTATTTCTCTCAGCCGTCTTTCTCTGGTCAGCTTGGAAGCTACTTTAATTTGGACACTAAGCTAAATTTCCTCTAAGCAGTTATATGGTTAATCTTGTAACTTATTTTTAGAAGTAATATTGCTTTAATCAACTCTTTTACTCCATTTTTACTCCAAAAAAGATAGCAAAACCCTTCCATCTCAATTGGGCTTGCTTTCTTCATGTTAAGATATGGTTTTTGCATTACCTCTGAGAAACGAGTGTGCTCTTTCAGATTGTGCCCATACTTGAATATGTTTGGGGAAACAATGAATAATAACAATATGTGCCAGCTTGTGAGCTTAGGAGAAGCATCTGAGTTTTTGTCATATAAAAGTCTTTTCTTAGAAATGAGATGTACCACACCATAGCTTAGGAAAAGAAGTAACATTATGAAGACAAACCCAAATGTTTGAGGCAAGCAAGCCATGCCACACATTATAAGCTGAAAAGATGAACTTAATCATGGGGTGTGTTCTTTTCCCAACTGTTTTGTGCTGGTAAGAGCATCAGGAGTCATCCTTCTCACAACCCACCTAGGATAAATTTCAAAGGCATAGTAAATAGGTGGTTTTTAAGCAAGCAAACTTATAAGCAATTTTTTTTTGTTCAAGCAGCAATCCTCATGCAGTTTTCTGTTATTAAGAAGGTTTATGTATGGAAAAAGTATTTGGTATCTATTGGGGATAAAATTTTGGTTCTGAATACGGGCTGACACCCAGACAAATGCTGTGCTAGTGCAGCAAACAAAGATGCACACATGCTATCTCTTGTAGTCTCGGTCTGCTTGTGCAACAAAGATAGTGGATAGCTTTGCATCATTCCCTGCGACATATATGAACTGAGGAAAGGATTCACAGCAGGAAGCACACCACAGGTTCTGCAAGTGCACCTGTTGCACTGGTGCAATACTAGTCTGAATGCAAGTTCCTGATTTAGTGGAACTAGCTAGCACAATACCCTTGCACTAGTTCAACATGTTTGCACAATTACAGCTCAGAATGGAGCAGTTCCACATCAGAATAATTTTTGTGCAAAGCTTTTGGTGGCAGGAAAATGGACTGAGAGGCTAGCTACGGCCACTGCGTCTGACATCAGACGCAGGGGGCGGGGTGTGGCTCCCAAACGGAGCCTTAAGGCTCCGTTCGGGAGTTGGAGTTTAACTCCCGAAGGGGCCGCGTGGCCCCTTCGGGAGTTAAACTAAGGCTGCTGCTGCATGTGCTGCGAATGCAGTGGCAGCCTTTTAATTCATGAAGGGGCCGCACGGCCCCCACTCAGGAGCTAAACTAGCACCCCTGCATCTGACGTCAGACACGGGGGCTGTGTTGGGGCTGCAAAGCGTGGACCCTGATTGGGTGTGGCCCAGGTTCTTTGAACCCGTTCACCCAATGATAGCTCCACCCCTGGGTACAGTGGAGTAAAAGAGTCAATTAAAGCAATATTACTTCTAAAAATAAGTTACAAGATTAACCATATAACTGCTTAGAGGAAATTTAGCTTAGTGTCCAAATTAAGTAGCTTCCAAGCTGACCAGAGAAATAGGCTCTTGGATTTAAGAGAGAAGAAACAGATAGAAGGAGCCCAGATTGGGGTGCGGCGGTTATTGTGCAATCTTGTAGGCTTGTGCCCGAAACGTTTCGGAGGCCATTATGAAGGCCTCTGAAACGTTTCGGCTCTGGGGGCAGTTTCAGCGCCGAAATGCCAATGGAGGTAGCACTTTAAGGGTGGGGGAGGGTGTACTCACACCTCCCGCCGCATTTCCCCCGCCGGCGCCCTGTTGTTTTGAAGCCCCTTGGGGTGGCAGGGTTCCTCCCTGCCGCCCTGTTTCCCCCGTCGGCCGGAAGTGGCTGGAAGTCGCGAGCGCGCGTGCACCCGTCGTGCATGCGCGCACACATGGTAGAAGGGCACATGGCTGAAGAGTACACCCTCCCCCGCCCTTAAAGTGCTATCCCCCACCGGCACCGAAGATCTTCGTGCACATCCCTACAATCTTGTTCCTTCCTTTATTGGCAGGTGGATCCTCACAGCTCATGTGCAACCGAAGGACCTCTTCCCTCAGGGATGGACTGGGAAGCAGCAAACAGCTGCAAAGAATCAAGGGGTTTAGATGGCAGGGATAGATCCAAAGGGTGTCTGTTCTCACGAAGTCCGCTCCTGGTAGTAGTGAGGAGAGCTGTGCAGATTGGATATGTCAAGAGAGCCTATCTAGGGACTGGAAGCAAGGGTGGCCTGCAGAGTGAGGCACAGCCAGGTGGTAAGGCGGGTGTCCAAGTAATAGGTGACTCCCCAAGTGAGGCACACTGGAGACCAAGTGGAGCACATTGGCTCAAGGAATTAGGGGCAATTAGAGCCCAAATCATGTCCTGGGGGAACATTCCAGTTGCTCTTCTTTCTTGAATAGGATAGTTCTGGGGAATCTCAAAAGATCCCATTGTTTGTGTTTCTGTGCTACAACAGGATGCTTGAATGGGTCAAATCCACCCTTAATGCAAATGGAGTGAATGAACATGCAAACAGAGTATCTCTTTAGGTCAGAAGGACCTAGTAAACTAATTAGTGTTTAATGGGGACATCTGCAGAGGCTTATCTGACTTCCCTGTGGAAGCAATTGGTTTGAGCTCATTTGAGGCATCTATGAAGGGGAGATAGACCAAAGGAGAGTCAATCGTGCAAGAGACCTTGAATGGAGAGTTAACCTTTGCAAATTAACTCTACTTAGGTATTCCTGCATGGGGAAGGCATGAGGCTAGGTCCCTTTCAATTTGGCTTTGGCAGCTGCTAAATCTAGGGGTGACTACTAATATGCCAACAAATGGAGGGATCACGATCCTGTGAGGCTCCTGAGCATGTGAAGAGTGAGACCCATATGCCTGCAGTCTCAAACATACAGGTGAAACTCAAAAAATTAGAATATCGTGCAAAAGTTCATGAATTTCAGTAATGCAAATTAAAAGGTGAAACTGATATATGAGATAGACGCATTACATGCAAAGCGAGATAAGTCAAGCCTTAATTTGTTATAATTGTGATGATCATGGCATACAGCTCATGAGAACCCCAAATCCACAATCCCAGAAAATTAGAATATTACATGAAACCAATAAAACAAGGATTGTAAATAGAACAATATCGGACCTCTGAAAAGTATAAGCATGCATATGTATTCAGTACTTGGTTTGGGCCCCTTTTGCAGCAATTACTGCCTCAGTGCGGCGTGGCATGGATTCTATCAGCCTGTGGCACTGCTGAGGTGTTATGGAAGACCAGGATGCTTCAATAGTGGCCTTCAGCTCTTCTGCATTGTTTGGTCTCATGTCTCTCATCCTTCTCTTGGCAATGCCCCATAGATTCTCAATGGGGTTCAGGTCAGGCGAGTTTGCTGGCCAATCAAGCACAGTAATCCCATGGTCATTGAACCAGGTTTTGGTACTTTTGGCAGTGTGGGCAGGTGCCAAGTCCTGCTGGAAAATGAAGTCAGCATCCCCATACAGCTCGTCTGCGGAAGGAAGCATGAAGTGCTCCAAAATCGCCTGATAGATGGCTGCATTGACCCTGGACTTAATGAAGCACAGTGGACCAACACCAGCAGATGACATGGCTCCCCAAATCAACACAGACTGTGGAAACTTCACACTGGACTTCAAGCATCTTGCATTGTGTGCCTCTCCATTCTTCCTCCAGACTCTGGGTACTTGGTTTCCAAATGAGATGCAAAAGTTGCTCTCATCATAAAAGAGGACTTTGGACCACTGAGCAACAGACCAGTTCTTTTTTTCTTGAGCCCAGGTAAGACGCTTCTGATGTTGTTTGTTGTTCAGGAGCGGCTTGACAAGAGGAATATGACATTTGAAGCCCATGTCCAGGATCCGTCTGTGTGTGGTGGCTCTTGATGCACTAACTCCAGCCTCAGTCCACTCCTTGTGAAAGTCCCCAACACTTTTGAATGGCCTTTTCCTGACAATCCTCTCCAGGCTGCGGTCATCCCTGCTGCTTGTGCACCTTTTTCTTCCACACTTTTCCCTTCCACATAACTTTCTATTGATGTGCTTTGATACAGCACTTTGGGAACATCCAACTTCTTTTGCAATTACCTTTTGAGGCTTTCCCTCCTTATGGAGGGTGTCAATGATGGTTTTCTGCACAACTGTCAAGTCAGCAGTCTTTCCCATGATTGTGATTCCTAATGAACCAGACTGAGAGACCATTTAAAGGCTCAGGAACCCTTTGCAGGTGTTATGGATTGATTAGCTGATTGGAGTGGGACACCTGGAGCCTAGACTGTTGAACCTTTTCACAATATTCTAATTTTCTGGGATTGTGGATTTGGGGTTCTCATGAGCTGTACGCCATGATCATCACAATTATAACAAATTAAGGCTTGACTTATCTCACTTTGCATGTAATGCGTCTATCTCATATATCAGTTTCACCTTTTAATTTGCATTACTGAAATTCATGAACTTTTGCACGATATTCTAATTTTTCGAGTTTCACCTGTAAGCAGAGAGGCTTCTGGGAGCCTGTCAAAAAGCAGTGCTAGCAGCAGGTTAGGGGAAGGTATAATCAGGTTGATTCTAGAGAAGAACAGACAAAATAGGAAGAAAGATTAGATATCTTTCTAATAGTCTGGAAACTAATGACTTGGACACATGGCCCTGCAAAGTGTGCTCCCACAGAAAATGTTTCCTCACTTTATCCTGCCAGAAGCTTCATCAGGCTATATGCATTCCACATGGATCCAAGAGATACATGGGTAGAAATGTCCTACTGTGGAGGTTTGTAAGTTTTTACCATATGGGGAAGTGAAATTGAAAAGGCAGTTTAAAAGAAATCAGGGAAGGTATGTAGTGCACCAGTAAAGAGAGAGACAATGCAGCCTCCATAAATTACAAGGGGAGATTTGAAGAAATGAAAGGTTCATATAGCGGCAGGGGAAAGCTTTGCTGATGTTCATCACCTTTGTTCCCCTGGAGTTATGGATGGCTGCTCCTATGCTTGAGAATGCTGGATAGCTGCTCCTATACTCTGCCTTGAATGATGTTTCTTCTTAGAATAGCAACTATAAAAAGACACAGATGGTGCAGGTGGGAGGAGCTGTTGCTTGAATTACAATCCCTATCTATGCTTCATTAGTTATTGGAGGCCTTGCTCTGGATCCTATTGCCTTCAGGAGCTTGGTTGGGACGTGGGGCATGGGACAGCACATTCTCAGTCAAGTGCCCAGTTGTGGAAATACCTGCTTCTCAAAATCCAGTTGCTTCCCTTGCTGTTGGCTTTTAGATAGATAGTTGAGACCCATCCTTTTCATCTAGCTTTTTAAATTAATTTGGTCTATCTTTGCTTTTATTGTACGTTAAGTGGTTTTACATAGGCTGAAACTTGGCTTCTTGTTTTTAATCAATATTATTGTTTTAGGTTTGTACTAGTCACCTTGAGAATCCTGTAAGTACAGCCCAAAAGTGAACAAAAAATATTTAAAAGAAATAATCATCCTCATCAGGATGGCATAACTTCCCTAAAAGCCTGCCTGGAGATGGTAATGGTCTGGATGAGGGATAATAAAGTGAAGTTGAATCCAAATAAGTCATAAGTACTGATTTGGGGGGAGGGGGGACCCGAGAAATGATTTAGATCTGCCTGTTCTGAATGGGGTTACACTCCCCCTGAAAGATCAGATACGTAGCTAGGGAGTGCTCCTAGATCCCAAACTCTCTTTGGTTTCTCAAGTTGAGGCAGTGGTCAGGAGTGCATTTTATCAGCTTTGGCTGATACATCAGCTATGCCCTCTACTGGAAGTAAATGACCTTAAAATAGTGGTGCATATGCTGGTAACCTCCAGTCTTGACTACAGTAGTTTATTCCATGTGTGGCTGCCTACGTACGTAGTCCAGAAACTACAATTGGTACAGAATGCAGCAGCCAGATTGGTGTCTGGGACAATATGAATGGACCATTTAACACCAATTCTGAAAGAACTGCACTGGCTGCCGATATGTTTCAAAGCAAAATGCAAAATAATGGTTATTACCTGTAGACCCCTGAACAGCATGGGCCCAGGGTACTTAAGAGAGTGACTTCTTTGTCATGAACCCTGTCCCCTATTAAGATCATCTGGAGAAATCTGGTTACAGTTGCTGCTGGCTTGTTTGGTAGTGACTTAGGGACCGGGCCTTCTTTGTGGCTGCCCCAGGGCTTTGGAATAGAGGTATGCATGGAACTGGTTTGGCCAATCTGGTTTGAATAAACTTGTAAAGGGGAAATTGGTGAGAATTCCCCTTTACAAGTAAAGGAGCGTTCCCTTAGGTGGGGAGGGGTTTACCTTATCGGAGGCAGTGGAGACATTGGCAGTGGGGAGTGGGAGCTCCACCAACCCCCCACTGACCTTCTGAAGAAAATCCTGAGCTGCCACTGAGGCAGTGGCTTGGTAAAGGAGGGGAAGTGTGCTTGGGGCCGTGCCAGGGAGGGAGAGTGGCAGCACCAGCAGCTGCACCAGCTAGGTAAGGGCTCTCACTGCCCACGCCCAGCTGTGTGGCCGCCCCCTACCATCTGGAACTGGGCCCGGTTTGGTTCAATCACGGACCAAACTGTCCCTGGTTCAGTCCATGATTGAACCTTCAAACCAGCCCCGGTTCGAGGCAAACCAGTTGTGGGTTAACCATTTGTGCATACCCTTACTTTGGAAAATGCTCCCTGCTAAAATAAGAGCATCTCCTTCTCTGTTTGCTTTTAGGAAGACCCTCTAGACACACCTGTTTTCTCAGACTTTTAACTGAAATTAATTTTAAACTAATTTATTTTTTATCTCATACAATTGTTTTAACTTTTCATTCTGTGAAATTATTTTAGCTGTTTTTACTCTGTTTTATTTTTGTTGTGTTTTAAATTGTGTACCCTGCTTAGAGATGCATGTATCAGGTGATATATACATATGATGAATAAATAATAGTTACTCAGGTGATGGAACTGCTAACTGAGCAATAAAATTGCATTCTCCTGGCTACAAACGATTGCATTTTATTGCAGGAGTAATGCAGTTTTCCTGCAACAGTAGTGCTACTGTCTGTTATGGAAAGGTGTTTGAAATTTCCACGGTAACTGAATAACTGTTGAGACTGTTAAAAATAATCAGCTGGAGAGGCCTCTAGAAAAGATGCAAGCTTCTCTTCTAAGGAAGAAGATAACATTGTGGTAAAACAAGTGTTTCAGACAAGAATAAGAAAAACAAAGCCATAATGTGAGCTGTGGTTACCCATCAAAAATAGGAAAAGATCTTCCAAAGAGGTTAGAAACAGAAGGGAGAAAAAAAGATTATTGGATCTGTGACTCAACTGAAGCAAGACTATGACAGAAGAAAAATAGTTTGCTTGAGTCTTCTTATAAGAAATAATTAATGGGAAAGATCATACTAGATTAAAAAGGAGAGTCTCAAAGATTGTGATGGCATAAGAACAGCTCTGCTGGATCAGGGCTAAGGCCTATCTGACCAGCATCCTGTTTCATACAGTGGCCCACCAGATGCCTCTGGGAAGCCCACAAGCAGGAGGTGAAGACCTTTTAAAAAGAGACAAGGATGAGATAGAATTATGGACTTGTTTAAAAAAAAAACTACTTGGAGAAGGCTTTAGAGAAGATAATGAAGCAATTCATTCAAAAGCATCTATGGCATAATTGTGTGATTAATTTATTATTCAAAAGCTTGATTTAATACCAAGAACAGCTCATGCCAAAACATTCTATTTTCCTTCATGGAGAAACTCAGTTGATCTTGTCTTCCAAAGAAGGTCCCAGAAATTGTGTTCAGAGCAACAGCTACAATAACATGGAAACGTAACTGAATGACTAAATTCTTCGAGTATTGATAATTGGATGCAGAAAAGATTCAATGAATAATGTTGAAACTGTTTTTAGAATTATGATTGGTACTTTAAAAGATTGTATAGTTGTAAGGACCTTGGATGTCTTCTAAACCAATCACCTGCTTGGTGCCTGATAGATGGCCTTTAATGACCAAATATCATTGAAATTAATGGGACTTAGGCTAGTCATGATTAACTTGCTTCATTGATTTTAATGGTGCTAAGTCAGTCTAGATGCAGGCCAGTAATTTAAGTGGCCTTAACACTGAGTTGGGTTGTAGACTTTTGTAGCTAGAAAGAGTTAACAATATACAAATTCAGTTATTATAGGGGAATAATTTCAAAAGCAGATTTCAACGTACAGTATGAGCATTAGTGAAAGCTAACCCAAAAAAATACTGGCTGGCTGGCTGTCCACCTCCAAGGCATTTTATATAAATGTTCTTTTGTTTCTTTAAAAAAAATCTAGAAGGCAAACACAGGGCTCACCAATATAACCTACACACACTATAGGAAGTGACTTGTGTGAAATTGCCCATAAGTATAGCATGGGGAGCATTCCTTTTATTCCCTCTCAGACATAGGTGTCTCATGTGGTATTGTTTCAGTTTTGTTATAATTATGTGTCATTTTGAGCTATTGTTTATAGAAGAATGGATATTCTTAAAAATAAAAATAGATCTACTCTGTTTTGTATGTGTGTGTGGGTTTGTTTGCTTACAAAATTAATGTAGGTTTCTTTTTGACTGCAATATGTTGTGAAATACCAACTGTGCTTCAAATTGTTTCCTCCTAGGCCATAGATACTACATGCCCTCTATTTGCTAACCTCTCTATCATGATTTAATATATATAACACCAAAATATAGTACACAATTGTGATTGCAGAATTGTTTGGACTTGCTATAATGCATGTACATACATATTTCTGTATTTATATTCTGCCTTTCTGCAGTGTATTCACGGCAGCTTATAAAGAAGTTTTTTTATTAGTTCCTGGTGCTTTTGTACAAAAAATAGACAGGCACACCTTCTTCCGAGGAGGGTTTATGAAACGTAACTGGGAAGTGGCAGTGTAGCTTTAAATTACTGTAGTCTGCCTAGGGACTATGATATTACTTCTAAACTTTTAAGTGTGTAGGTAATATATTTTTGCTAAAGATGGAGAGGAAACTCAGTGTGTACTTTTATGTATGGGTCAGATCCTTATCATCAGGGAGCTCTGGAAAGTGGGTCTGGAGATGTGATCCTCCTCACATCAGAGCCAGTACTTTCTCTCTGTCACGGTGCCTACCCACATAATTGCCTCTCTGTTCTAGAGGCTCTCCATGGCTCTCCTGCTCCCCATTGGTAATGTCTTACAGCCTGTGGCTGCTTTGCTGAATATGAGAGGAGACACTGGAATATTAAGTGATATTGCTACACAAGTACTTGGTGATCCCCTTTCTTCTGGGTAAAATTGCACTATGGAAATTAAGAAGTAATGAGGACCTTAGCAACTGGCTGCTTTGCTATACTACCTATTGGGCATATGCAACATTTGTCCTGGGCTGGAGCCCTCCATGGAGCCCTAAGCATCCAGTTGCTAGAGGTTTATATCATGTGTATATATAAATGTATATCGCTTCCTTGAATCAAGAGGGTTAAAGTGGCCACTATTATTATGGTTCTTCACATATATCAGTCAAGAACGAACAAACAAGTGCTTATGTTATGCACTGTACTCTAGCCCACAAAATGTACTCTGTATTTTATAATCAATAGTTTTCACCAAACTTGGTTTACGCCCTCATATTCAACTGTGTGTGCATGTGTTACTTTCTGCATACACTGTATCTGCTTATATATATATATATATATATATATATATATATATATATATATATATATGAGTTTCAGCTGCTGTCCTCAGCACCTGAAGCTCACATGTACTGTAGACTTCCCCTGAGCATGGAGGTTATATCTAGCTACCATGGCTAGTTGTCATAGATAGATTTATGACACTTAAAAATAAGCACTTCATGGAGAGGAGAGCTGGTCTTGTGGTAGCAAGCATGACTTGTCCCCTTAGCTAAGCAGGGTCCATCCTGGTTGCATATGAAAGGGAGACCAGAAGTGTGAGCACTGTAAGATATTCCCCTCAGGGGATGGAGCCGCTCTGGGAAGAGCAGAAGGTTTCAAGTTCCCTCCCTGGCTTCTCTAAGATAGGACTGCGAGAGATTCCTGCCTGCAACCCTGGAGAAGCTGCTGCCAGTCTGTGAAGACAATACTGAGCTAGATAGACCAATGGTCTGACTCAGTATATGGCAGCTTCCTATATTCCTATATAGAAAACTCTGCTAAAAGCTCACAAGTTAATAACCATGAAACTCAACATAGAAGGGAGTTGGGGAGACAGAGATGGCGACTGAGTAGTATCTGTATAGTGCTCAAATTACAAAGGAGAAGACATGTCTCCCTGTCTTCTATGCTGGTGGCAGTCTTAGTTACAATTTTAAAAGGATATGGGTGGCATGATTTGGCTAAAATTGGGAGAGATGAGCCAGGTCCTTTTATTAAAGACTTTTATCTTTCCTCTCATCTGCATTTTAAAGGTAATGCATGTTAATATTGTCCAGGTTTCTCCCTCTCAACCATTAATTTGTCTAATACTTTTTTAAAAAAAAAATCCATCTGAGCAAGTGGCCATTACCTCTCCTGGTGCTAATTAAGAACTGTGTGAAGAAGTTCTTTCTTTTCTTTATTAGTTCAGCTAGTTGATTGGTCAACCAAAAAGGCTCTAATCACTTACAGCAACATTTTTAAAAACAACAACACATCCCACAATGCAATATAGAACAACATTAAATCCTAGGACAGATTGTTAGCTTTGGCAACTGACCACTTTGTGTAGGTCAAACTCCTTAATCTGTTCCTTGGCTTGGACAGCAAATCTGGTCACTCTAAATGCAGGAAGTGTGTTTTTGTTGGCTGACTACTGTAGCATGTGCATAAATAATAGCACCTCCAAGCATGCAGCAGTACCGCCCCCGCATTTCCATCAGTGACCTTACACCTTTGTGAATTTTTCCACAATGAAGCCAGTGGGCACTTCTGCACTCCCAAATCCCTCTGTCACCACAGAAACATGTTGTTGTCCTTAGCAACGTGTTTCTCCTGTGACAAGGCTTTGGGAGTGCAGAAAAGGCTTCCGGGACAAGTGCCCACTGGCTCCATATGCAAAACCATGTGTAAGGGAACTGATGGAGCTGCGGAGGTGGTCCCACTGCATGTGTGGTGGTGGTATTTACATGCCTGCTTTGGTAGCCAAGATATCAGCCTTTGTCTTGAAACTGTTCTTGTGAGATATTTGTAGGCTCAGGTGGCTTTAACTGTGGTTGTTCATGAGGACTATGGAACAATGTGGGGAATTAAATAAATTGTATTGCATCTTGAATAATTTAGCCCATTAACTATCCATATTTTCTGTATGCCTTTCTCTTTAAAATTCTTAAAACTAAAATGGTGGTGTTTGTGCTCCTAGTGTTACCCACCTTTATGCTGGCACGATTTGGGATCCCAGCCTGTTAGCTGAAGAGCAGTGATGAGGACTAAGCCGTTTGTGAGGACTAAGCCGTTTGTGGTCACTCTTCCTAACCATAGTCAAACTGTATTTGAACAGGGTGCAACCAATTTGTTTTGAGCACATTTGGTTATGTGAGTTTAAAGTGGTGGCGGCAGCTCTTGAGACTTTGTGGGTACTTCTATTTCCATTGAAGCTGCTAGCACTGGAATAAAAACCTTTGGCATGAGGGGTGTATCTAGGGTAGGGCAGGCAGGGCATGTGCCTCGGGCACCATGTGAAGGGAGGCGCCATCTTTTAAAATTTAATTTTTTTAAAAAATGGTCACTGAAAACAAAATGGCAACCATACATGCTCAAATGGCCTCTGTGAGACCTGGCCTCACAGAGGCCATTTGACCATGCATGGTGGCCATTTTGTTTTCAGAGGCCATTTTTTAAAAAAGAAATTTTAAAAATGGCCACTGCACATGCTCAAATGGTCCCTGTGAGGCCCTAGAGGCCAGCAGGGGAGGGGAAACCTTTGCAGACCCCCCCAGGCTTTAGGAAGAACCCCAAAGGGGCTACAGGTAAATTTTCTTTTTAATTTAAATATAAGTCACTGTACACATATTCAGTTTGGCACTATGTACAGAGAATCAGGGCTTGTGAATACTGAGCTGAAGTTTATGAGCTAGGATTGTATTCATTTGCTCTTACTTTGCTTCTTGTGATAAGTGAGTTAAATGTGATGTCTTAATAATATTAATGGTGAGTTTGTCTTTGAATCAGTTGAAATCCTTAGTATTAAGGCCCACTGGGAGTTTCTTGCTCTCTTTCGCTCATTTTAACTGTCTTTCTGAAATACTAGAATATATTCCAAGCAGTGACACAGTTTACACTGTATATGCTTTAATTATTTTCAGAGTATCTGGGAAAAGTAATATTCTCCATTTATTTTTAAAACTTATGTAATAGTGATGCTAGTAGATACATAGTAGAGAATTAGACAGACTCTTGTGTTTAGTTTTCCAAGTACACCTCCACATAGTATTTGGGTATTTCATGAGCCCCAGCATACTGAAATTTGTCGTTTTCCAGCATTTTTTGGTCTGGCTAAATCCACTGCTAAATAGTTTTTGAAATATTAAAAGATTAACGAGCTTGACTTGTATTTTTGAGCTGATATTATGGTAAAGTTATCTGAAAGATGAGTGTCAGATGTTTGGACAGGGGGTGCAATTTCAGTGCTTGCCCTAGGTGCTATTTTCCCTAGATACGCCTCCATTTGGCATCAAGGTCTAGTGCAGATCTAGTCAGGCATGGAGTTTTGCTTCTATTCCCGCAAATGGAAATTCCTTATCCCAACGCAAATACAGTCCATCCACACACCTAGAATGACTTCTAATGTCCTGTTTTCCACCTCTGTGTGTGTGCTGCCTTAGTAGCGGTTAATTTCTAAAATTAGAGGCTTCATTCTGAAACCTGCCTAGAAGTCATGATTGCTTTTGAAGCACTTCCCACTGAATCTTACCTAATGTGTCATGGACTAGTTAGGCTTACCCAGCAGGAAAGGGAAATCTGTTTATCATCATAGTTGTATTAATCAACATGTTCCAGGTCTACCACTGTCATTTAAACATGTCAGTGCTGGTTTGGATTAATCACTGTCTCTATTACACTTATTTTTATTCTGAGTGGTTGTGGAACCACAATTTCCTCCAACATATTCCCAAACTTCCGATCCCCCTGGGTATCATCCTGTCCTCCCCATCCCTCAAAGAACTGTAGGCAACCAACATGAACTGAAAAGAAATGGTGGTGTGAGTCTGTTGCTCCCCCTACTTCCAATATAGCTTGCAAGTCCATAGTCCGCATTTAATCCACATGCTTCTGTTAATTATTCAAACAATTGCAAGAGCAGTTTAAAGTTAAGCTTTGCATTGTTTTATTTTCTCTCTAAGGAAACCTTTTAAATGAAGATTCTAATTGGTAACATGATGCAGACGTGTTGAGCTGGGTTGTGTGCTTTTTCTCTCACACAACTTGGCCTCAGGCCAACATCCTTTTAGAAATATAAATATGATCCTTTAGAATCCATTGTCCTGCTTATGATGTTTCCAGTTAAAAAAACTCACCATAGTCCATCTGCAATAGCAAACTGTTCCTCTGTATGTCTTACTTTTGGCAAAACACCCTTATCTTACTGGGGTGCAATTATACTTTTCACAATGTGATGTGTATTTCAAGATGATTTCATTATATAGATATAGTTATGACATACCATGTGACACTCAGCCTATGTTTAGTGCAACACTGGTGCTGCTGCATCTTCCTAATTCAAGTTGTGAAAGCACATGCTTGCAGAAGTGCTGAAATTGCATAAGGGACTTGAAAAAATCACATGACAATTGTTTCCAATAGAGGTGCAATTGTGTAAGTCCCCTTGTGAAATTTGAGCATTTGCACAAGTTTTTGCTTTCACAACCTGCATTGCGAAGACACATCAGTGCCTGCATTGTGCTAAACACATGCAGAGCATTGTGCGGTATCTCAGCCGTAGAGATATATTTTTTACAAAAAAATATAATTTTCTGTCCATGTTGGAGAAATGAATTTGTTTGTTTTATTTCTTTTTTTTTTATTACTATACCTCTGTGAATACACATGTACTTCTCAACATATGTTTTTCCCCAAGGGTGCTACTGAAAGCTACCAATACAAAGAGAACCAGGAAGAATAATCTAAAGCATTTTGATCTGTTGTTTAATGCTGAATGGATTCAGCACTGATTAGTAGGGACAAGGAGCACTTAAACTGATGTAGTCCCATTGATCTACATCAAACCCCAGTGTACAGGATGAATCTATCCCACACTGGAAGGAATACCAATGATTTAGCTACGTATACATAAGAAGAATGTGTATAAGTATAGTGTAGGGGAATCATGCCAATCCCATCTATCTATCTATCTATCTATCTATGATCGCATATCAGCTAGGATTGGATTTTGTGCAGCCGAAAGAGGAAGGTGAAGAAAGGCTGGTCTAATCACTGGGCTAGATCTCTTTTACTACTACCAACAGATTTTTTTCCTCCTGATGCTAGCCACTACCAAGGATATCTGGGCTATCAATGCTTTCCTTAAGCAGGATATTTCTGAAGGCCTACCACCTAAATATACCATTTGATACGTTCTTCCTTTGTGTTGCCTAGTGAAATAACACCATAAACTATGCATACACAAGGTGTTTTTTTTTTTTAATCAAGTGTATAATAATTCCATGCACTCTATAGCCTAATGTGGTCTCTGATCATTTCCACTTTCCATTTTTAACATAAGCAAGTTTTTAACACGTTTGTAGGGGTGTGGAGAGAGACTAAAAAAAGATGTGTGTATTTTTAGATTCAGAAACAAAATGTGGTGTGAGAAGGGATTCTCACTGAAAGCAGTTTTGTTGTCCTACCCCTCCTCATGGCCCCTAGTTCCCACTCTTCCCTTTTCACCCTTACTTAAACAACTCCCAGCTTTAAAAAGCCACCGCCTCTGTCCGGGGGAGAGAAGGAGAAATGAGAGGGAAATACTGGCTGACAACCTGATTTAACGCAACACTTGTGTCACAAGCAAGCACATAAAGATCACATCGTTTCACTAAATGCTAGGAATTTGCAGAATCATGCATTTGCACAAAAGATCCCTTTAAAACAAGCGAGACATTCCACAGGATGCACAAGTATGCATGTGAAGGGGCAACACTAGTCTGAATGCAAGCTCCAAAATTAGTGCAAGTATGTTGTGCAACAGTTTTACAGTCGTGCAGCATCCTTCCGCAGACACTTCATGGGTCAGGCTGTCAACCACTGTATGTGCTTCTAATTAGCATAATAAATTGCAATTCTGGATTTTCAGTTTCTGATTGCAGAATTTGAACATTTTAAATGTGAAGATCTACAGGCTCTTCTTCCCTCATGTGTGTCTGTGGCTCTGCAGGAAGGAACTGAAAGCAGAATCTTATTGATATGGCAGTGTCAGTGTATATGGCATGTTAAAGAGTAATATTACCAAAACCCCAATACTATATACCATATGTGCATTTTTCTTTACCATAATTGTTGTGACTCTAAGAGTTGAGTGGGGTTTCTACACAATATGAATATCACAAATGCAGAAGTGTGTGTGTGTGTGTGTGTGTGTGTGTGTGTGTGTGTGTGTGTGTGAATTCAAGGTACACATCCCTTGGTATTTAACTGTTTAATGACTTGCACAAAACAACAGCTCTCAGTTAAGGGCAAGTCCTCAATAGCACACAATTAGCACAGGTGATTATGCATGGTGATAATAATACTTACCTTAGAGGATTTTTATAAAGATTACCTCAAGATAATATATGTGGAGCTCTGTGTACACTTTAAAAGGAGCACCATACTAATGCAGAATAGCATTATTATTTGAAAGAAATGTCTTGCTGCTGCTTCTAGGCAACTTAGGTGGGAAAGAGCCTGGCTGACCTGCAATACTGCTTCACTTAAAGAGCTGCTTGCTGGTTCCCTTTGTACAAGTATGCACAGAAGTGGTATAAAATAGCTGCAGAATACTGGTATTCCTTATTCAGATGTTCACCTGAAGATCATGTGTGTATAAGGAATATAGCATGATTCCATAGATGCTAGAAAGAATGGACAGAAGGGCTACTTTTCAAAGGGGTGGGATGAAGCTTTACACCAGAATGAGGAGCAGTGTTCACTAATATAATTTGTTACAGCTCTCTATTGTGCATGTTGCAATTCACATGTCATGTTTTGACTGGAACGTGCAGGAGAATTAACTGTTTGGCCAAATATACTATAGAGCAATTTGTCCCCATAACTCACAGTTGAATAAGAAATGGTTGAAACTCTCCCTTGAAAACCTCCTTCATGTGGCAGCATGCCACATAGAAGAGCCTCACACTTGCATTTGCCTTCTGGCACGAGTGAGCCCCTGTGACATCTCTGTGTCACCCGCGTCTCCTCCTTGAGGAAAAGCAGTTGGAGGGAAGCTTTTGTGGGGCTGATGCTGATTCTGCCTAGATGACTTGACAATATCTCTTTCACATGCGTAAGGTGGAATGCTGGTCCGTATTAAATAAGTGATAGCAAAAGGTAAAGTGATATCTTTTTATTGGACAAATTTCTGAAGTTCAAAAGAGGGTCCCATTTAAGGGGGGGAAAACCCTTCACCTATTTTGTCATTATACATTTCACATTTTTGATACCTCCGGCAGGACAGGTGATACAGCCTGCGCCATTTGAACTGGTTAATCCAGAGCAGTTTCAAAGCACACCATACATTTCTATGGATTTTACCCTAAGAACGCTGGCATCTGTCTCCAGGTGTAGAGAACACTGCAGGTAACTCCTGGTAGATTTTCATTAACTTCTAGTGAATTAGCTCTGCCTACTGGCATTGCTTAGAAATAAGCTTGCAGGTACGTGGTGGCAAATGGACATTTGCCTCTTGTCACAGCAACATGGCAATAAATTCGTGTACAGATAAGCTCCAAGTGATTTCAGTGGCCATAGGAAGTACTTTGAGAATGAAATGTACTACAGTCCTCTGAACATTTACTCTAGAAGAGTTCCACAAAATTCACGGGGACTATTCTGAGAAGGCAGGGTGCCTGGGTTGGACAGTAGTAACCTGGTGTGTTCTGGGTGTTACCAACATATGAGGTTCAAAGAAATGCATTTGAATTTTTAATTTGCTGGTAGTTTTCTTTCTCTCTCTGTGAAAGGTTTCATAGGCCTTGGAAAGTTTTGCACATTTAACTGTTTATTTGGTGGTTCTGAGCTGAAATGCATTTCTGCAAAAATTTTGTTGCAAGAGTTTTAGGAAAGAAAAGGCAAAAAATAAAAACAATCCTGATAATGTGTAGTGTTTCCCCTATTGTGTCTGAAATAGGAATAATTCACTCCATGGAGAAAACTGTACACCACCACTATCAACAAGGACAACAGTGAAAGAGAGAGAGAAAGATAAAAACATAATGTTGTGAGCAACAAAAGCCACATAATCCAGCACCACCCCAGAGATAATAATTAATAATAATATGAGAAGCAAAAGCCCATTAGGGCTAGTTGAATAGATAGGGAGCATGTGGAATTTAGACGCCTTGTGAAGGGAAGGCTGCATTCTTCTATCCGACTATCAAGCAAGTTGTTCCATAATTAAGGACCGCTTTGAAGCAACGTTGTCAGGGGGTGATTTGAAGGGAGGGGAAGAGCATCTTCCCAGTCTTGTTCCTGCAATAAGAAGGAAGAAACACATGCTGCCTCTGAACTTTGATATGCTGCCAAAGGATTTCAACCAAAACATGTTTGCAAGAGGAATTTTTTTAAAAAGTGTTCCCCACCAATAGAAATAGACAGACATGTCAGCTGGCTAGTATGGTCATCATATCTAATGTAAGTCATCAAATGACTTACACCAAAGTAGCCCTCTGAAATATGTGAGTATTTTAGAAAGAATGGTATAGGAAATGCTGTAATTAAGTGTAAGTTTTGTTATGTCTGTATGGTTTTGTACCTATATATGTAACTGGAAATACATACATAGTGCTCATACGTGTGTGTGTGTGTGCGCGTGCGCGCACGTGCATAGAGAATCTATTAAGTATGTGTGAGCATATTAGTATATACATACACATACATAATACTGATATAATAAGAATATACACCAACTATATAAGATTTCATGCACGCACACACACACACACTAATACTCACAAGAAGTCTGTAAAATTATAGGCCAGTGTTTTCATCTCTATATGACTGATGGGAGACTTTTTGTGTCTGAACATATCCATGTATGAAGAAAAAGACTCCAAGAGAAGATGGCCATGTTGTAGTAATCCTAATACAAAGACAACACTTCTGAGCACATTCCTGATGATTCAGACAGAGAAGAGCCACAATTCCAGATAGATCATTTTAAATTTAGGAAACCTGCTCCCCCAGTTCTAATTCCTAAATGATCTTGATAAAATGTGCATCATTCACTGTGTGGAGTGGACCTGATATATGTTGACGCATATTGAATAACACGAGAGATCAACCTCATCCTCATCTTGACTTTGTACCACAGGAGAACTGATCCAATCTCTCTCTGAAATTTGTTATTAAAACTTTTAGTTGTTTGAATTGCAGAGTTGTGTTGCTTTTGAAGAAGGGATTGGGAAGAAATAGTTCGATTCTACTTTTTCTTGTTATTAGACTTCAACAACTTCCATTTGAACACCACTGAAACGCATGAAAATTGTGACAGCTTCCAGGGGTAACCGTATTAGAAGCCAACAACCTCCCACGTACAGGAGCAGAGGGAAGAAGGCCCAGATTTGCAACATAGAAATATTTTGAGCAGCATTTGATTTAAAAAAATTAATTCCAACTCTAAATAATACCACAGGGACCTAACACTTTAAAACTATTTTTCAGGCTAAAACATATAAATAGTGATACCTTGCAGTCACTGCTCAAATGCCACCTCAACTAGTCTAAGGCATTGTTAGTTAGCCCCATTTGTCAAAGGACCATCTACACATCCCAAAGACTACTACATTGTTTAAAACCATATCCACTGAAAAGTAAGTAAAACCCTTTATTTTGTAGAAGACCACCAGGCAGGATTGTCTCTGGAAGCTGTTTCACAAGGCTAGTATTTTGAGAACTGGATTAACTGTGCTGTTGACCCCCAGCCATATCAACTGATGATGGGTCATTGCACAATAATTATGGGGATGCTACACAGCCCCCCACAAAACCAGGAATATCAGAAGCTGTTTTGTGGTAGTACCCAGAGACTAAGGAGAAAATCCAGAATACAGAAGCTGACTCTAGTTCCAGTACATCAGGATACTGATGGAATAATCAGAATTTCTGCCAGGTGCCTGTTGTATCACATTGTGATATGGAATGTCCAGCATCAACACATCAGTTAGACCCCTGCTAACTGAGCAAAGAGGTACATTTTAAAAGTGGTGGTTCTCTTTATTTAGCAGGGGAGAGCAACTGGCCCTATCCATCCGCGGCACAGCATTCCTCCAGTGCCTATTGTTGGTGTCTTGCTTATATTTCTTAGACTGTGAGCCCTTTGGAGACAGGCAGCCATTTAATCAATCAATCAATCAATCAATCAATCAATCAATCACTGTATGTAAACTGCTTTGGAACTTTGGTTAAAAAGCGGTATATAAATATCGTTGTATTCGTATTCTCCTGCAGACACCAAAACAACAGTTCTGCCCTTCTATTATGCACAGATCCATACAGATTTAAAACAAACAAACCAACAAAAAACAACAACCCCTGCTCCTGCTATCAGGTAAAGAGGCAGCTTTAAAGTGGTGGCTTTTTTATATTTGGCAGGAGGAGAGCAACTGTTCCTATTCAGTCCAGCATAGCAGCTCTCTAGCAGCTGTGGTGTCTCCTTTGTGGGACTTTTTGTTTGGTTTTGTTCTTAAGATTGTGAGCCCTTTTGGGATATGAATGCCTTTTGCTGTACGCTGCTTTGAGAAATTTTGTTGAAAAGTGGTTAAATAAATAAGTAATATCTTAAGGTCATTCACGCAATCAAAAACTGTGTTTTATCTGGGTTTGGGAACTGTGTGTGTGCTCCCAGTTTTTTGTGGAAGCAAGGTAGGAGGAAAGCCTGGGTAGAAGTGATTGTGTGGAAACAAGGTTGGAGGAAAACCTGGGTAGCTTTTCTTCTTACCTTGCTTCCACACAATTACTTCTGCCCAGGTTTTCCTCCTGCCTTGCTTCCACAAAAAACTGGGAACACACACAGCTCCCAAACCCAGATAAAACACAGTTTTTGATTGCGTGAATGACCTTATTATCTCATTCCTGGTTTGAATACTTTACAACAAAGCACCTCATACATTTGGTAATGAGGCAGAGTAGAATCCCACACACTTGCCCGTGCCAGCATCACAACTTTGGACACTGCTTCATTCCCATTGCTGTGGATATGACCAGCATGGGCTCTGGTTTGGGGAAGCCTTTGGGTTTGAAGTTTGCATACCTATCTCAAGGATGCCTTCCAGGGTACGTCAGCATACATCCACTGTCCAAGCTTCCATATCATGCTGGGAGTATGACCCATCAGTTGCAGTTTGTGCTTGTGTAGGCCACATTTTCTGTCTGCTTGACACATTATAACCCCTCTACAGGTTTGTTACATAGGAGATTGTAGAAAACCCACATGATAATCCTGCATACATAGAAACTGCTGCATGTCCATATTTTGCTTGCAAGGTGGAACACGATATACAGTTGAGATTTCCCAGTGCAAATGAGATCCTCCTCCATTATGGTGGGATTTGCTTTCCTACACTTCAGTGTGGGGATTTGGTAATACATGACGTACCTCCCCCCCCCAAAAAAAGATGGGTCATCTCCTATGCAATAAAACAAACAGCCATGCAGTGTGATCTTATGCATGCATGCTTTCTTGCAAACAACTCCCCCTATGTTCAATGGAGCTTACTCCTAGATATGAATACACAGGTTTGCACGGTTGCAAACAAGGGCGTCACTGCCCACAATGGCTTAATTTCTGCCACAACTCAGGCCTGGCACCTGCTTCCAATGCCTCAGCTCATTCTGGGACACATTAGAGCTCTAATGTGTCCCAGAATGAGCTGAGAAGAGCTTGCAGGTGGTCTGCAGGGAAGGAGAGTTAAACGTACCTTCCCACTGCAGGTCCCGGGGCCAGAGTGCCGGGACACACTGCCACGTGTCACTGCCGCCCCCGCCCCCCAGCCCAAATAATGCATCACGCAAGTGCATGGTGCATTACTGGGATTCCCCCTCCCCCTGCCCGAGTGTGCCAGACACAGGATCAAAAAAATGAAGTTAAGGGAGTGCTTGCTCCCTTTAACCTCATTTTAGAAGAAGGCTACTTTGGCGGGTTTGCCGCCGTGTAGCCACCGGGATTGGGCACAATCCCAATGGTTCACATGAGTGTGCAAAACCAGGCTGGGCTCCCTTAACCCAGTTTTGCATGCCCATGTGAATAGCCTCATTAAGTAAAAATCGATCAAATGCTCCAGAACAGGAGCTGCATGCATTTCCTTTACCACTGAGTAACTGCAGCGAATCCCTTTGTATCTTCACACAATACATAATTAGCATTGAATTCACTGCCACAATATTTAGTGACTGCTGCTATTGCTTCAAAAAGAGATTCAATACAAACATGGAAGATAAAGGCCAGCGGGTATTCGCCATGACACCTAAATAGGACATCTGTTTACCTCTAAATAGCCATTGCTGATATTCAGCAACTCTAACTGCTTGTGCGCTTCCTGGAAGTGGGGCTGGCTGCTGCTGGAAACAACAACTTCTTGGCCTCATCCAGCAGGGCAATTTATATATTACCAGGGTTTAGAAAGAAAGGCTTCCAGATCAGAAGGCTCAAGACTTAACTCCCCCCCCCCAACCCCCAAAAAGGTAAGCCAGCAGCGCAGGCAAGGTCCTTCCTACCTAAAGGACAACTAATTTACAACCCATGGCTATCCAATTTACGTGACATTAAAGGGAACATGACAGTCAGTATTCTGGACATGTGTGCATGTTTTAACCTTTACAGACCTGCAATAACAAGAGGCACTACTATATAACACTTGATTTCAGCTGGTCGAAGTGAGCACTTTCAGACTCACCATTCTGATGACAATCACATTAAGTAACCATGTTACTTCCACACCACACTAAAGACACTACTTAGGCACATATATGAATGCTAGTAAACTCAGGAGTTCCCATTTTTAAATGCATACGTGGTCTAACCAATGGACGTTTGCATTTCCCAAATCTATTAAATCTGAATTACAGATTTGGGAAATGCAAAAATTAAAACAAATTTTAACGGGCACAACAATATTGATTTAAGCATCTCTTGGTAACAGGTCCGGTCCATGCAAAGTGCTACATTTGGAATTTGGACTACTTTATTATCTTTGGCCTTGCTAGGTAATGTTTTAAATAACACTCAGAGGAACTCCTTTAAAGCAGCTTTAAAAGAACTTGCTCT
Organism: Hemicordylus capensis; assembly: GCF_027244095.1. Lineage (NCBI taxonomy): Eukaryota > Metazoa > Chordata > Lepidosauria > Squamata > Cordylidae > Hemicordylus > Hemicordylus capensis. The sequence goes on along the minus strand of NC_069657.1, from coordinate 323,748,433 downwards.
GTGCGCCCAGCCTTGGAGGTCTGTGAAGAGAAGCAAGAAGCAGATAGAGAAGGTGTGTGGGGGGGGGGGCGGTTGCCTCTTGTTTCTTTCGCTTTTTAGCCTTTCTGCTACCAGGCTGAATTCACACATGAGAGAGCTCGGCTTGAAAAGCGATTATTCAAGCAGCCATGTCGTAATAGGCACCTTTATTGCCGAACTGGACAAGGGGCGGGCGGGGAAGACTAGAAGAAGCCTGGCTTGAGGTTTGGGGTTTGTTCGGGCTCCCCCCCACGCCCCACCACTTCCCTCTCCCTCTGGTCGCTGCTGTGTTTCTTAAAAGGAGCTATGTCTGTGGCCGCTGTGGGGCGCCCAAGTTCTACTCTGGATTTTGCGGTGCTTGGGAAAGAAGAACTCTCCTTGAACAGATGCTTCACGGAAGGGATGGGGGAAGGGGGTGGAATCAAAAGGATGCGGGGGGAAGGAGAGAGGGGGCAGGGACGGGGTGGGATGGAGAGAGGGGAGAGAGGCTTTATTCTCTAATACACTCGCTGGGGAGACTTTGTTACAAAACAGATTCATGCGAGAAGGGCAGGCGGGCTGTGTTGTACAATGAACTCTCCAGGGAAGGATAAATCCAGCGACACAGAGAATCTGCATGGCAGAGGGGCATTTGGCTGGCTCAAAGCTTCCCACCCAGCCAGCCCCATTCTCCCCCCACCCCCAGCCCCGCTCCCGTCCCTTGCTGCCTCGATCGGCTAGGATTCTGCCTGGGGAAGATTAGATTTGCTCTCCTCTAGAAAGAAGATACCAGGCTCCAGCCATGGTGTCCACTTCTGTGCCAGGCACGGGCCTCGCCCTAGCTGTCCTTTTCCCTCTTGGACGATCTCCTCTTGTTCTACCAAGCGTGTCCCCCTTTTCTTCCCAGGAGACCCTCCGATTTTTTAAAATTATTATTAATTATCATCATCATCATCATCATCATCATCATGGGCAGAAAACTTTGTCTCTCGCCCCCTCCCTCCTTTGTAGGCGATGGGTCCAAGGGATGAATGAGAGAGGATGGAGCTAGGAATAGAGCCCGTGCTTTGTCAAAGCCGGGTGAATTCCCTTGGTTTTCAAAGCCAGAATCAAGATCTGCGGAATCCATCCCAAACAGGCCCAGCCAAGCGGGGTTGCAAAGGGCTCCCTTGCTCCAGCCTCCACAAACCTCCTCCTCCTCCAGAACACCACAAAGGAGAATATGCGGGGAGTTTTCTTTTAAAGCCACACGACCCTTTACCCCCGCCTTCAGACACAATCTGCAAGGGGGTGTGTCAGTTTTTTCATTAGGGTTTCCAGTTGATGGGGGGCGGCGGCGTAAAGGCTTATAGGACGCATCAGCAGCTAACTGTTCGGTAAAAGACAATTGGAGATTCTCTTCCTTTACTCCACTCCAGTAATAAGGGTGAGACGCAGACAACTGGCAATGGCGAACACAGCTATACGGAGATCAAATCCTAGTTTAAAAATTATAAACCTAAGCACGCAAGGCCGAATGACATAGATAGATAGATAGATAGATAGATAGATAGATAGATAGATAGATAGATAGATAGATGCGTGTGTATGAACAATATATATAATGTGTGTACACACATACTTAGTAAACTAAAACGGGGGGAGTGATGGAAGGTAAGCAAACATTTTCAAGTGGAAAATATTCCCGTTTTAAGAACATCCTAGTTTATATACATAATACATCAATTACTTAGATAACGAACTGATTATTTAGATGACGAACTGATTTCTCTGTAAAGATACTTGTTTTACTAGTCTTTCAACGCTGTATTTTTTTCAAAGACAAGGGACGGGGAAGAAGAAGAAGTAGAAACTTAAAATGTTGAGGGGGGATTCTCAAATAGGATTAAGGATTTAATTATAGTCCCCTATGGAAGTAACTGATGAACTGATGGTATCAGTTAATAATAACATCCATTTCAAGCGTATGAAACAGATTTTCAGGAAAATATACTTAAGAGAGCTTTTCTGTAAGTAAACGTTACAATTCCTCTTGGAGAAGAGAGGGCTCTGTTGGGACAGGAGAACTTCAAATAGTTAGATTAAATATTAGTTTGAAATTTACAATAAAAGAATTTATTAACACAGCTAATTAAATTGCTGAAGTGTGGCATACGCACACACGCACACCTAAATATCACAAGCTCTTATCAAGCAGTGTTCTAGTTTGTTGCCTGGTAATCTATCTCTATCTCTATTCTCTCTATACCTATACAAGGAAAACATCCAAGTTGTGAGAACCTGCACAGTGTGTGTGTGTGTGTGTGTGTGTGAGAGAGAGAGATATCCCCCTCCCCAAAAGAACTAGCATGAATCCGTGTCTCCTCAAATCAAATCTAAACCATTGCAATGCCCTAATTAGAGTAATTAGAATAATAAGGCTGCCTATATGTGGTAAGACAATGTGTACAAACAACTTTATTTAATGTATACTGCTAATCAGCGGTGCGTGCGTGCTTGAATGCTTTAGTGTAATAAAACTCACCCTCACCCGCCCAAACAATCAAATACAAATTAGTTTAATGATTGTGCCTGCTTGAATGTCTTCGAAATCCACAGGCGGAGGGAAATAAATAGCACCATCCTTGTCTGTGTGTCTCCCCTACTGACCAAGGAACTGGTGCCACCGTGGACTTGCTGGCAATGAATGACTGGAGCCATGAATGAATCTCCCAGGGAAGGGGGAATTAATGAAGCAGGCAGGCTGCCTAAAACTTTCACACGGGGCACTCAGAAGTTAGACTTGGAAAGCCAGCCTGCAGCAGAAGGAAGCTAGGCTGGGCCAGAATGCTCAGCTCTGTGGGGCCAGAGGACACCACGATCCGTCTAACATCCTATGCAGGCTCTCTTCAGAGTAAGGCCCAAGGAACAAAATGGGGCTGACTTCGAAGTCAGCGTACCTAGGTTCAGGCCGCGCAGCAAGAAGTCACCGGCAGGAGAGGATTTAGAAGCAGAAACTGGTTTGCAGACAACCAAAGCAGGAGGTGCCCAGAGCTGAAAAGGACCACATTGGGTAACTTCCGCTTCTTTCTCTCTCAACACCAAATCCTAACGATCAGAGGGCGGCAGTGGTTTCCCCTTCAATCGAAAGGGAACAACAGATGCGACGTTGTTTTAAACGCAGACCCGTCTCAATGGGATCGCTCGCTGGAACAAAAGCGGGACCAAAACGTTCTAGAGGCTCCCTACACCAGCACTGCGGGGCTATTGGAGCCGAAGGCTGCGATCCCAAGCAGGCCTGCTTGCTTGGCAGCAGGAGCTACTGTACCTACAGGAATCGGTTGGTCGCGGTCTAAGTTCTCTTTCCTGCCCCCACCCCCAAATGGGTGCTCAGCTAACTCTTTCTGGTATTAGCTAGCCATGATACGCTATGTTCCGAACTAGAAAGCAGTTGCGCAAAATATATACATTAAATACAAAATCCCCAGAGGATTCGGACTGGAGTCCCCGAAAGCAGATATACTTGGAAGCCACGACCCTGAAATCCATGAGGCTCACTTCCAAGGAGATCTGCTTAAGGCTCCAAGTGTCAGTCACCTGAAATCGGCCTCACATCTCCCCAAAACCCCCGGCTTCACAGATTGCTTGCTCGCCTTTTCAACAAACCGTGTCCTCTGTCCTGCTGTCTCACTCCGGTTTCACTGACACCCCAGTAAGTTCGACTTATGTTTACGTGGAAGTAAGTACTAGTGACATCACTGGCCCTTCGACCTCACGCCAGACACGGAAGCCAGTGGGGACTCAGTAGTGTGCTTATTGTACAGAGCTGGCCTTTTACTATCTCTTCTTAGCTGATGATGAGACACCCTTCAAAAAGTCTTCCCACTCCGGGGGGAAAAGAAGAAGCCATGACATTTTAAGTTTCACCTTTAGAGGTCCCGTACGGGATGCTTTCAACTGTTCCCATAATAAGCACCATGTCTCGGCTCGCTCCTGTTCTCCTTCGAATGGTATTTTTAACTTGTGCTTCGGCAAAGCACCGCTAAGATGCCACATCCCACTCCAGAAATTAGGTCGCGTATCTGCGTGGAAGAAAGTCCCACTGCAGTAAATGGGGTCTCCTCCTTACAAGTTAAGATCAGAAAGCCAGAAACTAAATAAAATATTCTGAAAAACGGAGCTTTTACTCATAAAGGACTAGTGAGAAGTTACACATGCAAACAAAAAGAGTCGTTTCAAAGAAGTTTTATGATTTTCGCTTTCTGCTTCCTCTCAGGGTCTCCACAAGTCATCAAAGTTTGCAGATTAAAAGGTCAATCGACGTTACACTAATACCCCGATCCTAAATTAGACTTAAATCCCACTGATTTCAGTGGCAAGCGGGTTTACAACGAAGCTGTCAAATGCCTTCCCTTTCCAGCGGTGGCTGCAATCCACAAACCCTGTTTACTCATGTTTAGTCATGAGTTTCTTCTTGAGAAAGTGGGCTGTAGCCTGAAGCTTCGGGGTCTTGAAACCGAATTTAATATTTTCAGAAGTATTCACAATTACTTATACAAATGCTACTCTTAGCAGTCAGGCAAAAAAAAAAAAATGTAAAAGCGTGTGACGGCTGGAGAGGGCGATTATCTTAGGTTTTTAAAACATGAAAATCTGGGCTCTTTTCTAAAAACCAAGCCCACCCTTTTTTTTGTTTACAGCTGGGCGCTATGGCGCTGATGTTTGATTGAGTTGCTGAATTTTGTCTGGAGCACATTATAAGCTCAGTTGTAGACAAACTAACAACTCACAACTCCTATAACATTAAGGGCAACTTTGGAAGTCCCCGCGCCATTCCTTGTAAAGAGTAAAGGAGTTAGTTAGTTAGTTAGTTAGTTAGTTAGTTTGTTTGTTTGTTTGTTTGTTTTAAGTGTGGGGCAGGGAGACTCCCTTTGACTGGTGTAACACGGTCAAAGTTGCGAAAATATTGCTGGCATCTAAACAGCTTTCTCGGAAGATCTGTTCGGTTCAGTAGAACTTTGCTTCCAAGCAAGTGTGTTTTGCAGCAAGTTCTTATTTGTGATACAACACTTATTAATAAATAAGTCTTCCTGAGTTCAATGGGACTGGGACTCATGACCGTGGATATGTCGTGCAGGGCTATCCTGAACTCAGTGGAGTTTCCTGCCACATCAGATCGCAGCCATGAAGCCTGAACCCATGCATGGGATTTCCTAGGAAGTCAGACCTATTGCATCCAATGGCACTCCATTCTAAGTAAGATGCAGGTGACTGCAGCTTTAGATATGCAAATGCAGTCCAGGGATGAGGAACAAAGTAAAACGTATTGTTTGTAGCTACTAATAAAAAGGTGCTCCTCTTCCACCCTGCATTTCACTGAACGTCACTTCTCTAAAATCTGAAATGCCATCGCAATCCTACGACCTTTCAACACTTGAGAGAGAAGCAGTCAGTTTTAAAAGGCTGTTAAATATAAATATAAAGGGAACTTTATCGTCAAGTTTCCCCCCAGCAATAATGTAGTATGCATTCTTCCCCTTAGGGCGCAACACTTTATGTGGATATCACTTTGGTTAATGCTGTGGGATCTGCTATTCTGCCAGCAATCTCCCCCCCCCCCCAATCGTCTCATTTCTACATTACTTCCCATTTTCAAGACCAAGATCCTAATAATCTGCATCTGCGCCCCATACATTTGATCCTAAACATACTTAACAGGAGTAAGTCACCTTCACTTCTGCGTGAACACGTTTTAAGATCCTACAGAAAGTGTTCCAACCCTTCTGCAAGAAGTGGAGTAGAATAAAGTTTGAGAGATGAGTCGGTTGGACTGTGGAGCGACCCGTCTGTCCTGAGAACTTCTGTGGTGTTGTCCTTTCTGTTCTAATTAGAGCACATTCGGTAGGACTTTAACTGAAAGATACAGAACAGGCTGCAGCTTTCAGACTGGGTCGTGTTTAAGAAACGGGAAGATATTACTTTATATTTGTGCCAGATCATTGCAGAGAAGCTGCTTTCTGCTTCTTCTGCTAGCAAAAGAAGACCGCAGAAGCCCTCAACGTCTATTCTGGCCTGAACCACAAGCAAATAAGGATGGAGAATATTTTGATATAAAATAGTGCAGCCCTCCTGGGATGGCATGCAAACCAATTGTCTTAACTGTTTTGTGGATCGAGATGACAATTAGGAAGAAATGTGCTCTCTCTGCACAAAAGCCTCCCAAAATATTGTGTTCTACTTTTTAAAAAATCACCGTCATTTACATATTCATTTATCACATGGTCCAGGAATGTAAACACCAACCCATCCAACTTAGAAAAAGAAAGCAAGTTAATTTATAAAAACACACAATGGATCGGTTTTGCATTTAAACAACTAAAAACACTACCATAAAACAAAGACAAAACCCAGGAAAAGTTCTCACATCGCTCGTCTTTCTTTAAATTGCTATTCCAACTCTTGTCAAATTGTGGCAATAAAATAAAATAAATCTACCGTTCTACATTACTCCTACTTAAACATAAAATTAAAAAACAAAACAAAACTGTTAAAAGCCAGTCGATTTTCAGTTTTTCTCCTTTTTCTCTTTTTGTTGTTGACGCTTTTGTTTGCATTATTGTTAAGAGCAACTGCTTCAAGACCGCATCTTTTCCATTCAGCAAAATTTCCTTTCTCTCAGACCGCCTTTCAAGTTAGAATCCATTCTCAAGTCTTAGACCTTCTCGTGGACAATTAGCTTCCACGACTTACCACCCCCAACACACACACACACACACACACACACACACACACACACACACACACACACCCCTATCAATTTATGGCAAAGAAATCTCTTCTTTTCAAATTCCAAAGCAACTTCTTAGTCTGTGACTCCAAAGACTTCCACAGCCCGTTCACAAGTGCAATTCACACTTTGGTTATCATATCCCCCAATATTCCCCACTGCTCTTCTGCTATTATAACTGACATTGGGACACCAGTTCGTTAAACAGAAAACGGAAAAGAAATGACAGAGTTCCGTAAAATTTAAATGGCAGCCCAAAGATTTCGGCCTTTCGCTCAAGCACAAGGCAAAAGCAGAAGAGAACAGCAGCTTCTTGCTGACAACTGATGCAAGTGACAGTGAAAGGAGGCCCTTAGGATGCCTAGTCAGTTTCCTCCTTTGTGAGATAGATAGATAGATAGATAGATAGATAGATAGATAGATAGATAGGTAGGTAGGTAGGTAGGTAGATTCTGTCTAGACTTTCATAAAGAAGAGCAAACTCCCTAATATTCGGAATTCTGATTGGCTGTCTTTAGAGGAAACAGGCCCTTTCCCACGGAGCGTTCACCAAGTATGTCCCTTACAAAGGAAACTCTGGTCTTCCGGTGCCTACTAGCTGTTTCTCCGTGTCCAAAGTATTAAATATTACCCGGCAGGTCTAATAACACAGGACAAGACCGTAGATTCTCTAGCGAGAGATGAAGGGAGGGCTATATAAGTGAATTCCTGTTTCAGAGACGAAGGCCAGGGGCCCATCAAAAATAACTAGACACAATACACGTGATTTCCCCTCTCCTGCGACTAGCAGCAAAATATTCTCTCCAAGACCACCGAAATGTCCTGCAGAGGGCAGATGCTGCCCAGTTTTCAACTCCTCGAACACAACCCCCCTCCACTATTAAAAAAAAAAAATACAAACAATTCAGCGAGCTATTGACCAAGGGACATTCAATCTATACCCAGCTTAAACATTTTACCCATCAGCATATCTGCGGTCGCAGAACACTCCTTCTTTCTGTCACTTCGCTTCCAGACTATTGATAAGATCATTTAGCTGAATCTGTTTGGGACGCGTGTAATATTGACTAGGAGTTAGAAAAGATGATTAAATCTAATAAGCCTGGAAACTATCGTTAAAGGGAAAGGGTGTGTGCTTGCCCGGGCGGGGGGAGCTATTATGGGATGGGGGGTCATGCTGCTTATAAAACTCGGCAACCTAAGAGGGTGTTATCATCTGAAAACACGTTAACGCTCTGCACTCAGCGTGCCTGTTCACAACCCTGAAATCTACTCTTGGAGAAAGTGAGGCGAGAACTGTAACCTTGTTTCTCTCAGACATCATCACACCATGGTGTGATGGTGAACACCATCATCAGAACGTGAACCTAAGTTTTGCGGGAATATTTATGCGATATTTTCCCTATACAAAGTTTGTCTCCACTTACACCCTAGCAGTCTGACCCAGGGCCGAATTCAACTTAATCACTTGGATTTGAGCCAATCTCTAACCCCATCCCAGAGCTGTTTACTCGGAAGACAGTCCCACTGGGATTAAATATCCAAGTCCTACATACACATGGGGGACGGGGCGGTTTGCGGAGTTCCATCCATTTCCAGGGACCTTACCTCTGCAGTCCGGTTACATCCAAATACTTCGGCTCAGTTGCTCATCAGCTGCGGTGTGGCTTACAACTTTATTTCAGCCTCAAAAAGGGACGAGTATGAATGAAAACCAAGGAACAGTTCGTGTGTTTCTTGAAAACAAACAAAAAACACCGCATGGGCCTGTGAAAGTCTCTCAGATGTCTAAAGAAGAACCAACCTACCCTGACAAAACTTTACCTAGTTTTTCTGGAGAAAGACAAAGACGCACAAAACATGCCTAACCAACGTTGGGGAAGAAACCCCAGCCAAAATAGCCTGAAAACAATCGGATTGAAAATAGCAATCTTACATCGTCGCGCTTTCCCTTCAAACACACACACAGCATACACACAACCCCCACCCTCACCCCAACCAGCATTCAGAAGTTGGACTGAAGTTATCAACAAACCTCCTGAACAGGGCTAGAGGTGGTGTCCTAGACACTAACGAGATATCTGACACTCTGTGAGCGATTCTAGAGGGAATGGCTTGGGCCTTTAGCATAGATTTCTTACTGCCTCCTTGTTGGTTTCGGTGGAACTTTTACTTCCAAGAAGGTGTGAGCGCTTAGGATCGCTGCCCAAAGCAGCGCAGTGATTAACAACCCCGGCCTAGTGATTTTCAATGAAAGGTACTTTGAGGGAAGTACGTTCAGATTCGTGTAACGTCAGGAGGAATATTGCCCTTTTCTCCTCACGTGCGTTCTAAGAAAAGCCGGCTTCCAGAGTGTCGAAAGACAGAGTGCTGGCTGAGAATTTAAACATCCCAGCCTTTTGAATTCATTTGTGTGGCGGGTAGGCCCAAATTCCTGCCCCATTCATCCAGCTGCCGAAGTTATACCAACGCAATCTGTCAATAGATCAGGCACACATTTTATTCCAAAATGTCATGAAGTAGGAAGGGCAAAGAATTCAATGCCTTAGAAGAACTAGCTTCTATTTCCCGCCCGGTCTGTTCTATCTATCTATCTATCTATCTATCTATCTATCTATCTATCTATCTATCTATCTATCTATCTATCTTAGTTTCAAAGAGCCATGGCACCCCTCCTACTATTTCTCAAAAAGAAATACAAGATATGCCAATAATTCGAGCAAACTATAAAGGTCTGGTGTATTTCTGTTTTATGTAGATAATAAAATATTACTTTAACATAAATATATAAGGATCTCTGCGCTTTTATTTTTTCCCCACAAGCACATCCAAATGTACCAAAAAACAAAGTATTTCTTTAAAGAGACTGAACAAAAAAAAATTTACATCCCATATAGATTTTTTTGTTCACCTACTCATTTAAAGCTACAGAAAAAACAGTTTCCAGAACCTGTTTGCTTTAAAAGAAATAAATATACATTGAGGCAGGCCACTTAAAAATGATATGAAAATATTTCCCTGGGTAGCATTAAAAAAAAAGAAAAATAGACAAAGAAAACATTTAAACTATTTCTGCATTTCAAAGGACAAATATTAAACATATATACAGAGCGGTAAGGTTTGCTTGGTAACTTTTTTTAAAATTTTGAAGTAAACCTATTCATGGGTTTAAAAGATCTGCAGAAATGTCTCTCCCAAACTTCTTTTGACCTTACCCAAATATTAATGCATCTGAAAGTTCACTGTTCCCCTTTTCCCACTTCCTCTGCCCCTGATCTGAATCTCTTTATAGGAGGAGTCTGTCTCCAGACCATAATCACCAGCAGCTCAATACCCTTAAAAATTTTTTAGCGTAGATATCATTTTTTGGGGGAACCCATAATGATGTAAAAAATAGAATAAAGCCAAATGAATAGGCTTCCCGGGAAGCTGTATTTGTCTTCTCAAGGGGAGGAGTAGAGACAAATCTGATGCCACACTGGCGCTTAGAAAGACAATTGAAGAACATAACATTAAGTCCCACCTACCTACTCCAATGCTTATCAGCGAGTTTCTCTGAGAGAATATTTCATTGGCCTCAGAATTCTCAAACATTCCTCTATGCAAACTTTGCAAAGATTATTTTTTCTAAAGTTATATAGACCCCCCCCCTTTTGTGCTGAGTAGATGTTTCAAAATGTGAACCTGTCACTATCACAGTTTCAAGGGTTACGTCCCCTCACACCAATATAGAATATAATATACAGTTTCAAGTTCCACCCCCTGTCTTCCCCCTCTAGAGCCTCCTGTTTTTGGAAAGTTAACGGTTTCCCATCAAGAAAATGCATCTGTTAAATCGGCTGACAAAAGGGAGCGAAAAAGGCGGCTTGAAAATGGCATTTGGGTCGCTTTGTTTTCATTTCATTCGGCTCCCTCCGGTGAAAAGAGAAAGGGCCGACTAAGTTAAACCGGTCTTTTTCGTGCCACACAGTATTATGCTGAAATCTCAGTAAAGGATGTGGGAGGCCTCTAAAATCTGAGCGTAAATTCTAAAGATAAATTTCCCATTCTGCATGTGGCCAAAACAACCCGATACAGGAAACACTTAAACCCAGCCCTTGGATTTTAAAGCAATCCTCATGGAGACATTTACTTGGAAGTAAGTCCCATTGGTTTCAAGGAAGGGTGGCGACCCATGGAACCTCAACCCCGCTGATTTAAATGGGTCTATCATCATTTACATGCTACTGTCCAGTCTAGAGTGCGGTGTGGAATCCCCATCCCTGCTGATTGCTGAACTCAGTGAGAAAAACCTCCCATGGAGATGAACTGCATGCAAGTGCTGCCATTCTGAAACTACTCACATCACACCCGGATTTTAGGTATGTGATGTGAAAACAAGTCCCTCCAATAGCACTGGGAGTTGCTTAATACCTGGTGTGTTTATGAAAACACACACACTAGTCTGGAACAGTCTGGGTGACACAAGTCTGGAACAGTCTGACTCTTTAAATTGAAAAAAAAAAAATGGGGACAAGGGACCTATCTCAAGCTTACAGCCTGGAACAACTCTGAACACCCTTGTTTCGATACGTGGGACTTGCTTCCTCCCCTAAGGATCAGAAAAGGTTCTTTAGCAGAATTTCTTTCTTTTTTTCCTCATTCCAAGTTTAGAAGCAGATCTCAGCATAAGAGTCCTAGGGCAGAGTAGTGCCGGGTACTCCAGATAACTTTCTGTACAGGACCGGTGAAGCTAAGCATCGTTTCACTTTCTCCCTGCCCCACCATCTTACTCAGCCCCCCACCTTAGTTCCTTCCAAAGTGCCACTTTCTGCTGGAAAAATCTGGATGATGGGTAACACAGACACACACACTCAGCTTTTTCCTCCAATGGACCTTAAGCTGCCCAAATGACATCAATTATTCACCACATTTCAACACCCCCCGCCACCCACACCCACACACCCCTCTTGCCCCCGCATCATTCCAGCGCCACATTTCTGAAAAGTGGAAGTTGTTGATTTCCACTTTCTCTCCTCTTCCTTACCCTTCCCTCAAGATCTACTTCAGACTAAAAAGCCCAGGTTTCCCTTTCTGGAGCGTAACGATGGCCAAAAGAGCAAGGGAACCAGGACCTCCCCCGAAGGTACCAAAACTTCATCCACAGAAAGAAGAAAACTATTCGGATTTGTATATTGGCCCACCGCTGGCTAGCGGTCAGAGTGGGAAAATGCAAGTCATTTCCCAACAAGGTATGAAAAGGAGATGAAATTTGTAAACTTGTATTTTCTAGCAGTGCAAATGCATAGGGTTATCTTCTAAGAAGAAGGGTCTAACCCCCTCAAACCGAACACTTGACTACCTCTGGCCTCCATATCTGCGCTCCTCCCCAACTGAACCCCACTCTAAAGTGTGTCCGAGCGCATTGAAACATCTCTCCTGCCTTCTAGGTGCCTTTGGCGTAGATCCCCAAATAATTTCATGGCAACGATCCCGCTACGGAACCAGGCCAACTTTTGTCTCTATTCGGGGAGGAGTTTCGCCCCCTTCTTTCTCCAGCACCTTGGCATATGGGGGTCTTAGTTGCCTGTGCCTGGATGTGAACGAGAGAGAGAGAGAGAGAGAGAGAGAGATGGAAGGGGAAGACACGCACTCGTCTGTGCTACACACACATCCATATACTCACTGCACTTCATTGCCTGGTTACTCGCCTGTAAAGGTCAACACACATTACACACTTTGCTACCGTTTCAAGGATAGTTCAGTGCAGGCGCCTGCCTTCCTTCCTTGTGTTTTTTTGTTTTGTTTTGTCTGCTTTTGTTTTAAGAGGGGTTAGGGGGAAACAATCAAAAGGTTGGAGGAGGAGGAGGAGGAGGAGGAGGAGGGGGAGGAGGAAGGGGTTGGAGGGAGGGAGCCAGGGGTCGCCCCCCGCTCCCCCCTGCTCCTCCCACTGCTCCGCTGGTGGCGGAGTTCACTGCACAGGAGTCTGTACCCCGTGGTGCGGCGGCGGCGTGTCCCTGCTGGCCCCATACACGTCCTCGGCTCCCGGCAGAGTCCCTCCCGGGGGAGTCATGCGTTTCTCTTTCTGTCTCCTGTTACAAAACCACACGCGGACCACCTCTTTCTCGAGCTGGAGGCTGTCCGCCAGCGAGGTGATCTCCTGGGCAGAGGGCTTGGGGCACTTGAGGAAATGGCTCTCGAGGGCGCCCTTGACGCTCACCTCGATGGAGGTGCGTTTTTTCCGCTTGCGCCCTTGCGCCGCGATCTTGTCTATGCTGGTGGGGCTGCCCGACGACGAGTCCGCCTCCTCGAGCCACTTGTTCAACAAAGGCTTCAACTTGCACATGTTCTTGAAGCTCAGCTGCAGGGCCTCGAACCTGCAGATGGTGGTCTGCGAGAAGACGTTGCCGTAGAGCGTGCCCAAGGCCAAGCCCACGTCCGCTTGGGTAAATCCCAGTTTGATCCGCCGCTGCTTGAACTGCTTGGCGAACTGCTCCAGGTCGTCCGAGGTCGGCGTGTCCTCGTCCGAGTGCGCCTCGTGGTGGTGCTGATGGTGGTGGTGGTGCTGCTGCTGCTGCTGCCCGTGCGGGTGCTGCTGCTGCTGCGGGAGGTGGTCGGGGTGGTGAGGGGGCGGCTGCGGCGGCGGCGGCTGCTGCTGCTCCTCGTGGGCGTCCCGCAGGCCGTGGTGGTGCATGCCCGGCTGCCCGGAGCCCAGCATCCCGTTGACCGTGAAGCCCGGCGGCTGCGAGTACAGGAGCCCGCCCTGGCCGCTGCCGTTGGACGCGGCCATGCCGGGCGGCAGGTGAGCCGAGCCGCCAGTCCTCCACGCCACGGCGGCGGCCACGGCGGCGTGGTGGCTCCCGGCGTGGTGCACCAGGTGCGGCGGTCTGCCTTGCTGCTGCTGCTGCTGTTGCTGCTGCTGGTGATGCTGCTGCTGGAGCTCGTCCCCCCGGCCGCCGGCCTGCACCACCGAGGGCTTGATGTCCTGCTGGCCCAGCGGGCTGGTAGACCACGGCGAGTCGCCGCCGCCGCCTCCGCCGCCCCCTCCGCCGCCGCCTCCGCCTCCGCCGCCGCCGTGGGACAGCGCCGTGATCCACTGGTGAGCGTGGCTGAGCGGGTGCCCGTTGCTCTGCAGCGCGTAGTCCGCCTGCACCAGCGCCTGGGCGTCCCTGTAGCCGGCGCCCGGCTGCATGCTCCCCGGCGGCTCGGCGTGCACCATGGGCGAGCTGGAGGTGAGCAGGCTGTAGTGGTTAGACGCTGTGGTCGCCATGACTCTCCGAGCCGGACTGAGGGCTCCGCTTAAAGGAGCCGCGCATTTGACAGCTACTTTTTCGCCTCGGGCTCCTCTCGCCGCTCGCTTCCCCCGCAAGTCCGCTTGGCAGAGCCCACTGCAAAGGCACGCGTCCCCGCTCCTCCCTCCCTCCGGCCCCCATTGGCTCTCTGCGCTTTGATTTACGTGGAGACCTCTAGCAACCGGCGCAGGGGGAGCCTCCCATTGGCCCCAGCCCTGGCGCTGACACCACGCCCCCCACACAACCCCCCTCTTTGTAATCAAACTCTAAGGAGGGAGCGAAAGAAGGGGGGGGTAGCAAGAAGAAAAGCGGGGCGCAAACAGAAGGGCGGGGGGAGTTCCGCTGCTTCTAGCCACATTGAATTCGGAAGGGGGTGGGGGAGACCAGATGATGGTACTCCTTGATTTGTTTTGGTTTTGGTTTTTTTTAAATCATACACAACAAAACCCACCCTTGTCTATGTTTACAGGAAAAGCGAGCAGACCAGAGGCTGACCATACGCACATCGAGGCTGGGAGTAGTGGAGGAGATGCTCTCCTGTTGCTTGCATTGTTTGCAAACGTGACTGAAAGGTTTTCAGGCGCAGGATGGTCTCACTCCTTCATTCCACCCCCCCCCCCGCAATCCCCACGCGCCCAAAGAGCAGAAGCGAAGAAGGGCTCATCCTTACAGTGGAAGATATTCTTCTGGCGGCGGCTCGGGCGGTGGGGGTGGGGACCTGGCACGCCTTCGGCAGGATCGCTTTGCCGGAGAGTAATCGCCTTGGTAGCTGGAGTCACCCTGTAACTCCATCAAAGCCTTTCTTCCCTTGGCTGACTCATGGATGGTTTGTTTGTTTTCCCTCTTATTCTTCGCATCCATATACCGACTTCCTGCATTTCCCGGAGATTGTTTTGCAACAAGGCAACTTTCAGTCAGACTTTTGCAACATCAGTCTAGCAACTTTGCAGGCACGCTTTTAAATAGAAGCGAGTCGGCGCGACCAGAAGGCGAATAACAGCCCGAACGTCTATATATTTACTCGTTTACTCGGAAGTAAGCCCTGCTGATTTCAGTGGGACCTGCTCCCAAGTAAGAGTCGAAGCAGAACTGTGAAGAGGCTCCTTGCCTTCTCCGCCCCGCCTGCCCACCCGCCGCTTTTCCTTCTGGCTTTGCACCCAGTAATCCGAGAGAAACCTGCTGCTCCCTTTCCACAATGGCAGGATGATAGCAAGGGGAAGGGGCGGGGGAGGGGGGATGCTGCTGCTCCCTCGGGAGAGAGGCTCTCGCAAGTCCCCAAACTGTCCCAGCAGCAGGTGTTGCCTGAGAACAAAGCCAGGATTCGCTAAGAATTTCAGGGCTTAACACTTTGCAAAGCACAGAGGCAAAGCTAACTGGCATTGTTCGCAGAGGTTCTCCCTCCCTGGGGACCACCAGTGTGTTTACAGATCTGCAACTTCTTTCTTTCTTTCTTTCTTTCTTTCTTTCTTTCTTTCTTTCTTTCTTTCTTTCTTTCTTTCTTTCTCTTCACAAAACAGTGATATTATCCCAACAGGACATTAGGAACAGGCAAAAAATATATAGCCCGATCTACCCTCTTCCATTTAAGCCCAAATACTGTTAAAAAGAAAACTTTTTAAAGTTCATCGATGTAGGGTTTCAGCCCCAGTGGTGCTGATTGGCTGGTCACTAAATCTCTTAAGATTTCCCAAAGCGTTTAAGAAGGCTGTGCTGCTTATTCTGTGTGGAGGTCTGTGGTGCTGCTGAGGATATTTAGGAATAAGAACGACCCATGAGGCTTTAAGGCGGCGCAAGGACAAACTGAGCGGCATCTCGTCGTCCACCTCCCACGTTTAGCCCCAAAGAAACCGGAGCTTTATTCTCCTAGGAACAAACTGATCCAAGTCAGATAATGGATGGACATGGTAGACACTTAAAAAATGTGAAATGTCACACCAGGCCAGGAAGGGAGAATTTACGATCACACGGGAGAAGCAGCTTTCTTCCGAGAGTTATTCATAATCCATCATTCTGAGGGAGGCTCTTTGGCTGGAAATATTTCTCATTGTGAAAGGGAAATCTGCACACAGACATATATTTACAAAGAAAAAGAGGCAACGCTTCTTAGTACAGCAGTGGAAGAGCTCCTTCCCCTTCAGCTGAACGTGGGTCCATGTAATTTGTAAACGTGTGTACAACGCCGCAGATTGTTCCTGTGCATACTGGCTCGAAAGTCAGTGATATCTCGTGCAATGGGACTGATTTCCAAGTCAGCATGCACAGGATTGCAGCTGAACATGTCGGTGGTTAAATGGGAAAGCAGTCCATTCAACTTCCGTGTCTCTTTACTAGAATTGCCGGTGGAGTTACTGTTCTAGAGGGAGAAAATGACTCTGAGGAGCTCTCAGATCAAGTGGCATGATATTGAATTGTGGCCTTGTGCCTTTCTTAGGACCGGGAAGAAGACAACCTGCCCTGTTTGGCCTCCTGTATTCAACTTTCAGAACTGATCCGAGGAAAGGAAGGAAGGAAGGAATCCTATGTGAACTCTTATTTTACTTTCTTAGTATGGGCATAATTAACTTGCTAACTGGTTTTGCTCAAATTAGTGATATAACTCACAAGCAAACAACCCTTAACAAGACTATTTTAAGTAACTATTAAAGGTAACCATTACTTCCCCCTCCGCAGTCTTTTAAACAGGATGTTGCATCCATTAACGGGGCGGGGGGCGAGTTTGGTAACTACTACGCTATTTGAATATATAGTTCAGGGCTTTAAAAAAAAATACACCGAAGTTTGTTTGGTTTATTTTATTTTATTAACTTTCCCACACGGCTCTTTTTCAGCCCAAAGAGGAACTGCTAGCAGAGAACAACAAGCATAATAAAGTTAACTTGGGCCTGATGGCTTTCCAAACGTCTTACAGAAGTGCCTGAAGTGAAAAGGAAACTCAGTGCGAAACCGAGGGAGGTTTTTTAAAAGTGCCAAAGATTCCACGAGCTACTGCATTTTGGCACCAGGAAGCAGCCTTTCTCTCCTCACCCCAATATCAGTTCCACCTCCCGATGTTTACAAGCGTTCTGGAGTCCGGACTGAAAGCCAGTCTTTTAAAAGAAGTTTCTCTTGCCATGGCCTCATATGAGAAGAATCTCCCACTGAGAGCACTGACAATCTGCTTGAATAGAGGGGTCTCCCTGGAGGCCAACCCACCCCTGGCATTAGTAAAAAGATAGTGGCCAGCGGCCAGCGATTTGCTTTTCTATTCCTGGTCAACTCTTAACTAGCCGAGGAAAATCTGCCCTCCTGTTACCGCAGAGGAGAGAAGCCTGACGTGCGTGCGTGGCAGCGCGCGTGTGCGTGATGGAAAGCCAGCAGCAGCAGCTGTAAGGAGGCGGCTGCAAGGAGGCGACAGCGGGGCAAATCAGAATGTATGAGTAGGCAAGTTACTTTCCCCAAGTGACAACGAAGTTGTCCGGATGAACTTTTCTTTTACTTTAACCAGGGAGCAGCAAATCCCTGAATCTGGCCGCTGAGCACCACACACTAGAAGTGACAACAGATGGATAGAGGACAGTAAAAGAAGAAGAAAAAGGAGGAGGAGGAGGAGGAGGAGGAGGAGGCTGCAAGGGGGGGAAAGGGAAACAAAAGCAAACAAAGCCGCCCCCGCACCTTCCGCGCGTTTCCTCCCCACCCCGTCCGTATCCCTCTTCTCTGCTCCCCACCCCCAAATGGAATTAACATCTTCTCTGTGTGTTCTCCCCAGCGGGCAAGTGCGAAGAGCGCGAGTGAGTGAATTCTGGAGGCGCAGGAAGGAGAAGGCCCGCCTCTCACCTCGTCTCTCTGGCGTTTTGGCTGTCCCGGTCATGAATACTGTTTCTTACGGGCCCTTCCCTCCCTCTCCCCGCAGAGAAAGCCGCTGCCGTGCCGCAAGCAGCTAAGGAGCCGCGCTTGCCCGCCCAGGCGCGGGGAGGGGCCGGAGGAGACTGCTCGAGGAACCGGCGGCTCCATCCTTCACCTCGCAGTGGGCCCCACTGGTCCTGGAAGCGCCTCGGGTCCAGGACGCCGGGGATGCGGGAGGGAGACAGCCCTGCCTGTGTTCCTGTTCTCTCCGCGCTGACCCTGCTGGACTTGAGGTCCCAGGAGCCTTTCTTGTCTTGTCTCTGCTCACAGAGAAGCAGGTTGAAGGTGAGGTAGTGTCTTGGACAGACTCTGCAGTGGGTCTCTCTCTCGCTCTCTCGCTCTCTCTCTCTCTCTGCTTCTCCTGGTTCCCGCCCATCACTGTTCAAAGCAGCTGTTCAAATACCAGGGCTGCTTACTTTGATGGGAAGAGGATTTTCAAACAACCCCTAAAAAGCTTTGAACTGACAGCCCTCCTTGATATCTCCTTCCTTCCCGTATAGCAGCCCGAGAATATTCTCTATAGAAATACATACGCGGAGAGAAAGAGGTGTGCGTGTGTTGGTGTGTGTGGCGTTGGAGGAGGTTGGAGAGAATTCCCGGGACTCTATGGGAGGCCAGAAGCTGCCAGCCCGGAGCTGCGGTGGGCTGAGGGGGCTGATCCTGCTGAGGGGGAGGGGCTAGGATCGGTAAGCAAAACACTTCCAGATATGGACCTTGTGTGGATCTGAGGCTTTGCAATCTCCGTTTGGTTAAGTGGGCAAACATTCAAACTGTCAGCAAAACTGAGCCACATTCTCCTGCACAGAGAAATAAGCTTCAGTATAAAAGCCTGTTTTTTAAAAATGGGAAGCCTGAGCCATTTCTAGCAGGATTTGAGACTCTGACGTGCATGAATTGCTGGGAATGTACAAGGTTCCACAGCTTCACTCCACCTGCCTGTTCCTTCCACCCCACATCCTGACATCATCAGTTAATTGCCTATGATCAATCAATTCATTTAGGAATCACAGATATAAACAGTGGAACTTTCATCTCACTTTTGGGCTTATCTTCATAAAAGAGCATTGAAGGGCCCTGCTATTAACAAGTGTGTGTGTGTGTGTGTGTGTGTGTGTGAAATCACTTCTTGATTTAAGCCTTCAGTCTGATTTCCCAAACTATAAAGGAGAGTAATTTAGCTCAAGGGTAGCCGGTGGATTAAATATCCTGAATAAATTTCAGTTGGGGGGGGGGAGACTGAAACTCTTCCTCCCTACCACTCCGATAACGTTGCCCTTGCTGACCTACAGCTGACACATTCAGTGATTGTTGTTGTTGATTAAATATCTCCTTGCATCTCTGGCTGTAGTCGAATGCACATTTGGCTGGGAAGTAAGTCCCAATGAACTCAGTGGGACTTACTTCCAATTAATTATTAATAGGACAGGGTTGCCTTTCTCTCCCTCTGCTCTGCCAGTATTGCTGCCTAATCCTAAAAGTCCCATTACAATACATCGGCATTACATCCACATAAAGGACATAAGGTCGAGTGTGAAGCAGGTGTCTTGCAAACTGATCAAGAACCTACAACACACACAGCGCAGTAAGGATGGTGATGGACACACACAGGCACTGGCAGGCCCTGCTTCTACTACCTCCCTCCCCCACCCCCACCGCCTACCACCACACCAGAGTATTCAAGAGGCCTAGCTTGGAGATGTGTACATGCACATGTGCTAGCCTAGGACGCGTTTAATCTAACTATTGTGAGCTAGGGCTGTTTTGATCTTGTTCTCTTTTAACCTTTCGGTAGGAGGAACCATTCAATCCTGCGCTTTCGTGGAGCTTTTTCCAGTGGGGCTCGAATGAGACTGATTTAGTGGAGAGGGAGAAACCCCAACAACACATGAATGAAACTTCAGCTTTTAAGGGCCTACACAGGACAGACAAAACACACACACACACACACACACACCCCACAAGCCCCTCCGAAGCCGGGGCTTCACAAGTATCGCTTGAAGAATCCGATCTGGCACAAAGAGGCAGCTGGGCTGCTTTAATGAAACTGCCTTCCAGCCGCAAGAACTGCAGCCTCAGGGATGCATTTATAAGATGACTCAAAAGCTGCACTTTCAAGTTCGGGTTCCTCCGGGTGGCTATAACAAACACATTTAACTAAGAAGTCTAAACAGAAAGGACGGAAATTGATAACTTTGATCGCTCACGGTCACTCTTCCCACTGAAATTAAAACTCACCATTTAAGTGGACTCAGAAAAAGGCTAACTCGCGGGCATTTTCCCCCAAGCCAGAGTAAAGATGCTCCTAGAAGACCAAAAAGTGAAGGGAACTCTACCCCGCCCAAGTCATGAAAAGTTTGATGGAAAATGCTGCAATTTTTTTTCACTTTCCCTCCAACTATGCTTCCACTCCTAAGCTGACTGCTAAATTTTTATCTGCCCTCACTGCTTAAACAAGCAGAATAGAATGTTCTAAGTTCAGTACTTGAAATTAACATGATTTGAATTCCAGGATATTAATCTCTCCCCCCCTCCTCCATTCCTGCTTCATCCTCCGGTTCTGAATCTTGTCATTAGAAATGATCCACCCTTTGTAGTCCGCAAGTGAATATTTTATAGGCAGATACCGCTATGAACACTTCTAACAGAACGTCAACCAGTCAGACTTTAGCTGTTTCAGGGATTACTTTGAGTAATTTATCAAAGGAACGCTGCTAAATTTGGAGTGGTGAATAGGAGACCTTAGGGGGAAAGAAGGAAGAGAAAAAAAATATCGAAGGGGGACAATTTCCATCAGGCTGGAAGACGAATTCTGTATCAGAGCTAATGTCGCCTGTTTATACTGAAATTTCAGACACAGACAAGATTGCTATTTATTGATGAAGAGGAGTTTCTTTGCCTGCTGTGTAGTTTCCAAAGCATGTGTTGTTGTCAAAACGATTCTCCCCCGCCTCTTGTTTAACAATGGGCCTTAAGGGGGATTTGCTGTGATAGTCGAGCAGGTGAAATAGCAATCGTAGGAGAGCAGAGATCACTCAAACCTGATCACTATGCTGGGGGGAAAGTCTTTTTCAGTACACATATAACTTTCTCTACAACTACAAAGCCTGACGTTATATGGGACTTCTCTTTGGTGCCTGGACTACGCTTTCAACTGCTCTGTAGACCATCAGTTTGGCGAGTTATCTCCCCTTCGTCTAGGCTTATTGTCCCCCGCGGCCCCCCCCCCCCCGCCAGCCACCCTTCACAAAACTTGTTGGAAACATCCCAAATTCTTCTGACAGTCACAGAACTTAACAGGACTTTCTGCCATTTGTAAGGTCTGGACATTTGTAAGATGCATGCCCAACACTCACCAACGTTTACAGCATAATCTATAATGCACAGAATGCACGTGTGTGTGTCCCATCATAATGCCAACTTCCTGACTACTAAAGAAGTTATTTTTCTCAGGATCAGGGAGGATTAAGTGTGGGTGGGGCCAAATACATGCAGCTCAGAAAGAATTTCATTCTTCTTCTACATGACTCAGGGAAATGATTCTTCCTTGAACAGGTTGCATGTTAGTATGCTTCCGTGGAAGGAGAGTTGGGGAGGGAAGGAGAGAGGAAGAAAAGAATGAAGCACTCGAATGACTTCAGTGCTGCACTTGCTCCAGGGGGAAAACAGAAGGCAGTGGCATGTTGGTGGCTCATTTTCTTCTCAGAAAAGAAGCAAGACTCGGTTTCGGTAGCTATAAACCCAGCTCTTGTTTGGAAGGGGAGGTGGCGGGAGGAGGGGAGGAGGAATGAGAAAGACTATAGACACGGACACTGAAACTTACACTTCTTTCGCTGTAATTATAAAGTTAAGTAAAAACAAACATTCTAGTTACAGTGGATGACTTTTCTTGAGGATGGGGGAAATTCTTGAACAGACCTACATTCACCATAGATTTATTCTCTAGCGCAGCGACAGTCAAATGCAAAACGTAAAGCGTCACTGCACTTCCTAATCCTAACCCTGGAGTCAGGTGAGCGAGGATTGCAACAAACCACGACCACCACACCCAGACTGCTGGAGACAGCCCCAAGCACGCCCACGTGAAAGGCAGTTCCGCTGAAATCGGCGCTGCCTGGGCTCGTTTATGTCTTCTTTCTTGAATGGCCAATGCCCTCTCGAACCCTTCTGACAACTAAAGAGAGATTGCGGCATAACTCACACCAAGTTATAAGGAGGAGAATGGCCCCGATCTTCCCGCTGGCTCACATTTTGGAACGGAAACTGGACTGAATCCGTTGTGTTTTTCAATAAACACAAAGCTCAGCGGCTGGGTGCGTGGCCTGCGTGAAGTCTAATTACGCACGCAGATGACTGGGAGAAATCCCCGCGCTTGTCAAAGCAACCTACAGAACCAGCCAGTTAAGCTGATTTCAGCCCCAACTCCCGCTCCAGTCAGGCCAACAAAGTGGTTCCACAACAGGGCGATCCCAAGCACCTTAAAAATGTTACTCCATAGGAAGTGTATTTTAGGATTCCAGCCTTAAGCAAACTTAGGAGTCCTTTTGATGAACAAAGTCAAAGTGCATGATCGGGCATTGGAAATCGCTTTAAACCCCGAATACTTTGCATGAGGATGGCTCGAACTTTGTGTCAGGTACTGGCTATATTGCGGGCGGGGGATGCGACTGATTTCGTTTCCCCTCCGTCCTTTATTGCGAGAGCGGCGTGGAGGCTGCTTAAATGGTTTGGGATTGGGAGGGGGAGGGGGAGTATTTCTTTGCTCGGGTTTGGAAGAGGAGGACGAAGGAAAAGGAGGCAAACAAGGAGGCCTGCCCATTGTCCAGAGAGGGTGCATTTTTGTCAGCCCACTGTTGGTTGCTATAGTGAGGACGCAAAACCAAACAGAAAAGCACACAGTTCGCCTCGCTCTGCTTTCCCCAGCTCCTGGGAGAGGGAGCTCCCTAGTTCTAACCAAAATAAAAGCGCCAACATTGACCCAAGGGAGCCGCCTGGCCTCCAACCAAGACTTGAGGCGAGGGCGCAGGTCAGGATTAGGGAGAAGCTGCAATCGGTGTGTTTATGTGTGAGGAGGGAAGGGAATAGGTCACCTATCCAACTGTTTAGAGTCTAAATTGACAAAACAAGTCCACAATCCGCTTAAAGTTGAAGTCCTACCATTTAAGCCGGTGTATTGCCACTGGCTTTGGGGGTCAGGGCTATCATCCGTTTCAAATATTTTATCTAATCTGGGTTATGTGACCTGGGTTTTGGATTGCCAACTATGACTGAAACTATTCTTGGAGATTTCCCCCCTGATATTTTGTCCAATATTTTTCAACCTATCAAGCCATTGAAATCAGGATTGCTTTCAATAGGCACCTGAAGACTGATTCAGATTCCTGGAAACTCCAGGCCAGTCTTGGAGGGTTGGCAATCCTATCTGGACTCTTTTCTTTGCAAGAAGTAAAACTGGCCTTTGATATACCCTTTATATGCACCGACCTTTCTTTAGCCAGCTATGAAATGCAGAAGTCTCCAGCGACTAGTACAGCCTACTGGGAGACAATATTATTATAATTATTATTATATAGAACCTTGGACAGAAGCCTTTTCAACTGCAGTTCTGACCAGAGAGTAAGTTTCTTGAAATTCAGTGGTTCATGCTACAAACTGAATAGGAGCGAGCGAGCTGCGCCTCATCAGTTAGTAGATTATGGCACAACTTTATTTTCCTGTCCCGAACGCGAAGTTTCACTGGTCCAGAGGCATGGCTCTTTCTCTCTCTCTTTTTATTATCTAATTAAGGAAAACAACAAACCCATCAGCCCCCTTTTTCTTGGAAAAGGATGAGAGGGCAGCAGAGCTCTTTACACCCCACCACCCTTTTAATAAAGAGACTCTTATTTTGCAGCGATGGGTTCTTTCTTTCTTTCTTTCTTTTGGTGGTTCTTGCTTTACTATTCAACTTTGAAAACAGCGAGGTGAGGGAAGGCAATAATGAAAGTTCTTGGCTGAAGGTTTTAGTTTAGCATGTGTTTCGAGGTGACAAGAAGAAAGTTAGTTACTTAGTTAATTGGGAATTAGTTCATGGACAATCAGCTCTGATCCTTCCAGCAGTTTTTCAAAGCCCCCCCCCCCGCCCTCCGTTGGTTCCCTCTTGCCTCCCCCCCCCCATCTCACCCCGGACAGTTTATATTGCAGCTGAAGAAAAGAGGTCAGTATCTTTTCAAATGAACCTGTCTATATGTCTGTCTCTTTCTTCCTATATTTCCTTTTGAAAAGGAAGGTAGTATATAATATATACCTTTCTTCCCTCTTTCCCCTCCATCTGGCCTGTGTGAGCTAAACCCGACAAGGTTTATATTGCTCATGATGTAAAACTTTATAACTAGAAAGCGAGGTATCTGATATGATAGTTTTAACTAATTACACTGGGCAATTATTATCTTATCCTGTGTGTGTGTGTGTATGTGTGTGTTCGTGTGTACGTGCATATGTCTAGTCTGTCTCATTTTTGAATGGTAGTTGACAAATGTTATTTGCACAGGGGAAAAAAACTTTACAGGCCATCATTTAATGCATTATTCACATTTTAATAAAATGCTTGAAAGAAATCACCTTAATGAAGAGAACATTTGTAGTAATTTGGTGATAATTATCAGAATCACCCAATATTCGCAAAGGCTGTATCATTACGTGTTGGAAGAAAAGCAAAACACATTATTTTAATAGTCTGATATGCAAACTATGGACCATTCAATTACATGGCTTAATAATGCATACATGATGTGATCTTATTATTGGGATAGGGAGGTCTGCAGTAATTCACTACAAAGAGCAAGTGTGCTCTTACATCCAGTAAAATCCATTGCTATGGATCAGGGGGCCTTGCCAAACTACATTTAAGAAAATAAAAATTAATGACTGAGAATCTGAGCGTTAAATTAACATTAATTATATGACCTGCCTGCTGGAAAGATTAAATTTCTTACGCCCTAATTAGATAACGTCTCCTAGTACATCAAACAATTTCCTTTTCCAGATTTTGGTATTAAAAACGCAGAATGAATTGGAGGTGTGTGTATGTGTGTGTGTGTGTGTTGTTTTCGCTCAGCACTGGTAAGGAGGCACCCACCCAGCCTTCATTTGCTGCCTCCAGAGTTTATAGGGAGTGGGGGGAGGAGAGTCCAGAGAATACACTCGGGTCAACGTGTTCTTCCAGCTGGATTCCTTTAAGTAATTCCACCGCGAGTGTCTGGCAAATTAGTGTCTGGCAAACAAGCAAGAAGTAACCGAAATAACAAAAAGCACCAGTCTCCTCCAATACCAAAACACTCCACTAGGTGCCGGGAAGGGGAGCCTATATCGATTTCTCCAGCTTCTTCCCCCTACCTTCAAAAACACACGTTGGTGTTTTGAGTGAAGAAGATGTCAGATTCTAGTTTAAGTGACTTTTTGGGGGGTCCTTATTTTGAGTCCTTACACGGCTCTCTTCTCTCCAGCGACACAAACTGTATATGCGACAAACTCCGAACTCCTTCCCTCCTGCCCCCGCAAATGGTTTATTTTACAACGACACTTCAAAGAATAAGGAAGGATGGGCGATCTGTTGTGTCAGACCCTTGTAAAATCCGGAGACAATGTTGCCGGCGTTTCGCAGCCGCGGAGAAGACTGAGAACAGGCTCCCATCCCCTCACTCCGCTCTGCAGCCAGAGGAGCTTCTGCCGCCTCTGGTCTGCGTTAGTTCCGTAAGCATTGCACGGGTTTCAAATAAGGCGCAGAGAAATCCTAGATGTGGATGGCGTTTCATTCGGAAAAAGTCGCTGCGTCAAAGGAGGCATGGATTTAGTCGAGTTCTAGCGACGCAAAGATATTGCAGGAGGAGGAGAGGAGGAGGAGGAGGGGAGGAGGAATTGTGGGACTTTCCAATGGCCGAGGAACTAGCTCGTCCTGCGTTTTAACTCCTTCACTTCATGAAGGCTTCTGCGAACTAAATAACTACCCCCAGCCCAGTCTTCTCTTAACTTCTTTGTGGTTCCCCCCCACTGTCCATAAGGTGGTTAACAGCTTCATTTCCAGACATAACAACGACAAAGTGGCTGCGAGGGAAACGCACGCAGACTTTTGTTTGGGCTGCTCTTCAGCATTCTTCGGGCAACAATGTTTGCCCTTGTGCCCATTTACCAGTCTAGTAATATAATTTATACCCTGGCTTTTTGCTAGTATGGCGCTCAAGGCCGCTTATCTTGAGTCTGCCGTGGGGGCACTGACCCAGACCTCCTCCTGAGCGACACTGCTCTCTCCTACTGCACCTTCAGACGACCCATAGACTTGGTTGCTCCGTAAGACAGACATAGGTTCAGCTGAACCCAGGGCCGAAGCTAGGGGAGAGGGGGCCCTGGCGGCCCCTCAGCGTGAGGGAGATGATGAAGAAAATAGGGAGAGGTGGATCTGGGAGGCCCTCAGGAGCTGGGTGTGTGTGTGTCGGCTCAATTATAGCTACATCCCTGGTTGAACCAAAGATTACATGCTACATTTCCCTACCTTTGCCTCTCTAGCAGGACCGCCTTAAGTGGCGCAGCTGGGGAAATGCTTGATTAACAAGCAGAAGGTTGCTGTTGGAATCCCCCGCAGCAGCTATATAGGAAGATACGGAAAGGCATCTTCTCATATTGCGCTGGAGGAGGCAATGGTAAACCTCTCCTGGATCCTACCAAAGCACCAGGAGTCAAAATCGACTTGAGGGCACACTTAACCTCCCTCTCTGGCACAATTTCGGTCTGTACGGAATGTGGTTGGGGGCAGAGGCTTCCCTCAGCTTTTTGAAGGCGGGACACAGCAGCTTCTTCCTTATGCAAGGGCATGAACTGCAGTCAGGCCCGCCGGTGGAACAACGGGTCTGGAGGTTCTCTTGCCACGGGCAAGAGACGTGCGAGTGCGTTCCTTCCTGAGCGCCCCGGGGCCGCACCTTTTCAGTGCACAGGCACGTGTGGCCGTCAGGTTAAGAGGCTTCTCAGCTGGGTCGTCATGCAACAGCTCTAGGCACCCAGCAGGTCCTCTTCTACCTACGGCCGCAGCAGTCTCACGGGCACACCCTTGGGAGTAAGCATTGCTGACTTCTGCGGCGGGACTTGCCTCCGAGTAAACATGCGTCAGGCTCGGTCTGCACCATGGATGTGGAAGGAACGATGTGACAAGAAAGCAAGGCGGCTGCAGAAAAAGAGCCAGGAGCAACCAAAGATTGCGCAAGGAGTGTGTGAGGTTGTGCACAGTTTGCCCAAGGGAACGGGAGAGGACAAAAAGAACGGAACAAGGGAAATGTGCCGCTGCTTAGGAACTGTGCGCCGACAGGAGGGAGGTCCTGGAACTCGGGGAAAGGACGCCGTAGTGGATCCGCTTGCTTGCAGGGACACATGGAAGATTCTGTACTACAAACATCAACCAGTCATGGCTCTTCTTCTTACCTCTGGAAAACTGGTTTTCATTGCACATTAGGAAAACCTACACCGCGTCACTATCTGAACTATTTTGTGGTGCTGCCCGATCCTACCATGCTATTCTTCTTGGATGCCTCTCTCTCTGTCCCTTCAGTCCTGTCTGACTCTCGGTCACTCTATGGATCAATGATCTCGGGATGCTTACTCGTAAATAAACGTGCGTAGGACTTAAAGCTTCTTGAGTGTGGGGAAACATCAGGCACATGGCCTGAAAACGTATTTTAGTCAATAACACTGTGCACACTTTATGAAGAGGCCTTATTGAACTCGGAGAGGACTGGGCTGTTAGTCGCAGCGTGAATCTTTCTAAACATAAATACTTTGCGACAAAAATCCACATTTTTGTGGCTCTGTAAAAAACTGGCGGCACTTGTGCTCACAGGCCACTTCCGCGAGAACATCAAGGAAGAGCCAATCAGACAAAGGACTTTGTTGAGTCCCCCTCTACATTAGAAGTAGAATGGGCAGGGTGGTATAATCCTTAGGTGGGGTAGACTGTATCTCTTCACCTCTTGGGTTCTACTATCTAATGAGATGGTAGAACGGACCATACCACTTCAGACAGCAGGTCTCACTTTTGAGTACCAGGGTAAAGGTTCTAGTTCAGCTCTTGGCTTGCTATTCTGGTTTTCTAGTTTAACGCAGAATTTACTGAACAAGAGCGTTAAAAAATAAAAAATAAAAATGTTGCCCCACCTGTAGTTTGAAGTGATGCAGTCGATTCTTGCCTCCTTCTACTAGGTGTGTGCATTGCGGCCTATTTGAGGAAAGAACGAGGAGCACAGAAGAAAATAAAGTGAGATATACATGGAGAAGAGGCGGGTGCCCAGTTGGTGGGCGGTGCGGAGGACTTATTTTAGGAAGGATTATCCTGTTGTCAGTTTACTTTTGGATGCCACCTGCTTCCTGTCTGGTTGCTCGCACTTCCAGCCAGTGGGCCTCGCAACCAATTCTCTAGCCAGCTTTTCTCTCATGCTGCTTCTCTCTAGTGCTCTAATTCCTCATCAGGGTGCGTGCCTTAAGGCTCAGTCTTATGCCCACCTGTTTGGGAATAGGCTCCGTACGATCGGGCTGCGCAAGCACTCCCACCCCGGGGGTTCAGCAGGACGCTCTCGGCTCTTCCCGGGCTCCCATTGTGTGCAGCGGTCTATGGTGTCTCCCGCTAGCGAGCGCTGCTGCTTTGATTTATTACACAGACCCTTGCCGTGAAGTTTTATAGGCAGACTCCAGTTTTAGAATGCGCTTCCGAGCGTTGTGCGACTGCTCGGTCCTAACTCTCTGGATTTTCCTGTCTTAGATGCCGAGCGGTTATCGAAAACGATCACTGAAACCAAATTTTACACCGGTGCTAGCCCGATCTTCTGCATATTTATGCAAAAGTAAATCCCACTGTATTCATTGGGGCTTACTTCTCGGGAAAGGTGCACTGGATCGCAACTTTAGTTGTACCGTACTAGCGAGATCTGCTCAAGTTTTTTCTTTCTAGGTAAGAATCGCTTTCCACTACCTCGACACAAGCACATTGTTGGTGACAGCCGACAACCTGGATGACTTTAAGAAGGGTTTGGATGACTTCATGGAGGAGAGGTCTATCAACGGCTGCTAGTCGGAGGGCTGTGGGCCACCTCTAGCCTCAAAGGCAGGATGTCTCTGAGTACCAGTTGCAGGGGAGTAACAGCAAGAGAGAGGGCACGCCCTCAACTCCTGTCTGTGGCTTCCAGTGGCATCTGGTGGGCCACTGTGCTAAACAGGATGCTGGACTAGATGGGCATTGGGCCTGATCCGGCAGGGCTGTTCTTATGTTCACAATATGTGAAAGTAGGTCCGTTAATAATTGCAAAACCCCCCATGCACAGGGATTACAGCTATGGAAGTATTACCTGAGCAACGACTGATAAATCTCCTTGTTTTTGAAGACAGGTAAGGCCCCAGTCTCAATTTTTTTAAACCTGTGATTTCTCTAAACTAGGATTTTCTGATCACCTGGACCCACCCACCTACAAGAAAAACTATAATACCATACGACTTCCCACTACAATATATTTGAGAACACACATATTATGAATGCTAGTATCCTGCAATATCCTGGATCTCATCTGATCACACTGTATTTCAGATCTGCATTGATACATTTCCTGCTTTTTGGTCTGATGCTCGTCGGAGTAATTTGCTTTCACAAGGAAAGTGCTCCCGGGAGAGTAAAGATTACTTGGGTGCGTAGAGTTTTGTAGGATGGGTTCCTCTTGACTTTCCATTTGTACAGGAACTCCGGAGCATTATGCTGAAAGTATGAAATATCAAAGCACATTGAAACGATGCTATTGCATAAATGTCACTTACTTTTTTATGTATAAGAACAAGAAAGAAAATATATATGTTTAAAAGAACACTGCTTTCACTCTCTGAGCAACACACTGCCACTTACAGTAACAGAGGCCGCATCTAAAATGAAGCCACAGCAGAACATTTAACCTTTTTCTTGCTCATAATCCAGCCCTGCTGATCAGAAGTAAATAGGTTAAATTCTGATGTCATTTAATCAGTGACTTTTGAGGACGCCTGATGCTGAATCTTTGTTAGGAATTGCAACCCTTCCAACTAACTTCTCCACAATTGTCAGCTCATTCTACCTTTTTATATATATTACATGTGTAACTTACCTTTTAAAAATTCTTCATTGTGGAACTCAAGTCAGAGTTCATGAAGTTCCCAGAAGGTCTTTATTACTCCTGCTCAACTGTTCACCCTTGAATCCTGGACTCAGTTGCCTACTATACTCCTAGATACCTACAAAGATTAGAATCCTTTGGACAATGGCCTTCTTTTGTGACACTCTATGGATTTGAAAGCTGGACTCTGAAGAAGCAAGATAGAAAAAGTATTGATGCTTTTGAACTTTGGTGCTGGAAGACTTATTTGAGGATACCATGGAGGAAAACAAATAAATGGATCATAGAACAAATCAATCCAGAATTTTCACTTGAGGCACAAATGACCAGGCTCCAACTATCATACTTGGGACACATTATGCGAAGACCCAGCTCCCTCAAGAAGTCCTTAATGCTGGGAAAAGTTGAAGGAAAGAGAAGAGGACGACCAGCAGCAAGGTGGATGGACTCAATTAGGACAGCCATGAATGCACCACTGAGATTACCTTAAAGGCCAAGTTGAAGACAGATCATCCTGGAGAGAATCTATCTATGTGGTCACTAAGAGTCAACACCAACTTGATGGCACTCAATGAGATTGATAATGTAGTACTTATAGTGACCTTATATAGGGGGAATACACCTCAAAGGATAAAAATAAGTAAGGAAAAATAGGTAAACAGGTAGCCCTAACCCCTGCTTACTTGGCAAAGATGCACCTTTTAATGTGATGATTTTCTTTTATTTAGCAAGGGGAGAGTAACTGGCCCTATCCACCTCCAGCACAGTACCTCCAGTAACTGTTGCTGGTGTCTATCTTATGTTTCTTTTAGATTGTGAGGCCTTTGGGGACAGGGATACCTCTTATTTATTTATTATTTCTCTGTGTAAACCGCCCTGAGCCATTTTTGGAAGGGCAGTATAGAAATCAAATTATTATTATTATTATTATTATTAAATAATAATAAACAAACCCTCCTTGCTTCAACCCTAATTTAACTCTATCTGTTTGCTTCACCACAATTCTGCTTTAGACCTAGGCACTTTCCAAATTGCACACTACTACAACAAGTAGTGTCACTACTTTCCGTTAAGTGTGCTTCCATACTGCCCATGTTTCCACATTGCTGTCGTGGTGCTGTCAGCAAGGTGCTGTTCACATTTCCAGTGCCTTCTTTTGGATATTATCCTTGCGTTTTAGCCCTACAATGTTGCAAGTCCATTGCAGAAAAATAGCTGTATTTTCCCATTGTAGGAGCGTTGCACAAGCTATTTGTGATTTCAAAATGATCCTGCACTTTACTGCTGAACAGCATGTGATCTGGAAAGCATCCAGATGAATAGCCATTGATGTTAGGGGTGGGTTGGGTTTGCATGAACAGAAGCAATCATACCCAAGTCTATGCTTTCTTTTGGTATGCATGAAACTACCTTCTGCCCATCAAAAATATGATCAAAAAGCACTTGTTTTCTGTGTCAAGATGATCCTATACAGACCCAGAAGATAATTTAATTGTATTGATTTGGATTTGCTCCCAAGTAAATGTAGATAAGATTGGAACAATCCTATGTATTTTATCCTGAAATAAGTCCCATTGTGTTCCATGGGGTTTACTCCCTACCAAGAAACACACTTGCAGCACTGACGTAAGAAATACATTGCAGCATTGCAGTAAGTAACACACAACTGAAAAGCAGCTGCAGGTCTGTTGTGAACCTAAGGACAGAGGCAGAGTTACAGGATGGTCTGTCATGGGATATCAACTGAAGTGAGTTCAAAGACAGAATATAGGCTGAAAGCCAAAGAGTTATTGCAGTAAGAAGGGTCCTACTTCTTTCTGCGTACA
Source organism: Hemicordylus capensis (assembly GCF_027244095.1). Taxonomy (NCBI): domain Eukaryota; kingdom Metazoa; phylum Chordata; class Lepidosauria; order Squamata; family Cordylidae; genus Hemicordylus; species Hemicordylus capensis. The sequence continues at coordinate 323,716,545 of NC_069657.1, read as the reverse complement.
GTTTGCTAATGTGTACTTGATACCCAAGTCCCATCTTCCAGCCACAACACAGTGGCTGAGCAGCCAAAATTGTACGTACTAGCCGTGTTTGTATGGCAAATAAATAAGCCAAACACCCATCCTCCCTCAAAACAATCTCCCAAAATCCAGTGCCAATCATACTGAAGGAAAACTTCCATTATGATCAGCTAGATTCTGGGCATGAAAACAAACTATCTGCATGAAGCCTCTCTTAATACTATTTATTCATGTATATTTATATTTATTCTATTGTTAAATATACAACCTTTCATTAAAAAAAATTCCCAAAGCCATTCACCAGATATTATAAACAATACAAATTTATAAAAATTAAAAACATTCAATAAAAGAGTAAAAATATAGTATACAGAAGTGCTTCCATAACAAAGAAGGAGAAAGCACACCCCATACATACAAATACTTGCATAAAAGCCAGGTCTTTGCCTGCCTCTTAAAGGCGAGAGGGAGATTGAGGAGTGGGTGTCCATTTAGAGAACAAGGCAGAGAGGGAGATTGAGGAGTGGGTGCCCATTTGGGGAATATTCTGAAGCTTGGGATTGGGGGCAGTGACTGAGAAAGCCCTGTCCTGAGTTGCACCTAGGTAACTTTGGAGCTTGGACCAAAAGGCCTTTGGAGGCCTCCACTCCCACTGCAAGTTAAGCATCATCTCTCTACACACACACACATCATGACACACACAGTCTTTTGTGGGATCTTGAGGGCACAAAAAGCAACTGAACTCACAAGAATGTAAGAATATAAAACAGGTATATTTATGCAAATATGAAAAGCGGAAGCATTTCAACACGCAACTGAACATATTCACATCCCACAGATTTCCCCCCCACTCCCCCCTCTGTCTCCAAAGCAGAGATCATGCTTGGCCACCTGGCACAGCATGGGCCAGCGGTGCGGTGTGGCAACCACAGCACCTGGGACAGACTAAAAAGGATTTGGGGGCCCTGAGGGGGTGTGGAGGCTCTGGAGTTCGGCCCAGAAATCCAGGGGGAAGAGCACCTCTGGCCCTGATCCATGCGCACAGCAATCAAGCCTTTCTTAGTGTCAGCATATGGTGCAGAGCCCTGTCTGATTATCTTGTGTCAGGCAGGGAGAAAGTGTGGGAGTAGGCAGTTCTTCAGGTATGTAGGATTCAAACTGTTAAGGGCTTTAGACCCTGGACTAGTTTTAGGATTTGGGGAGGTCCTATTGATGTCAATCGAGCTTTCTTGTAAGTGGCTTGAAATCACAAGCTTTAGAGGGGGGAAAAGATCTTACACTGCAATCCAAAACCATGTTAACTCAGAAATGTGTCTCACTGAGTTCCAAGAGACTGTCTTGTCAGAGTGCTTCAGATTGCAGCCTTCACCCTCTAGCCATAATTGATGCTCAGCAGAAGGGTAATTGTTAAAGCAAGGAACCATTAAATACAAAGATGAATAGAATATTTCTGAAATAATATTCAATCAAATATATTGTGTTGCTGAGAATATCTGTGACTTTGATCTCTAAACTGAAAGTACTGGGTTTGTTCAATTAAACACCTCTCTCCATTCATAACACTGAAAATACATGCATTTCTGCATGTCAGCAGGGCAGTAGAAATCAATTCGACTCTCTCTTCTTCCTGCAATAAACATTACATTGTTTGTATATGCCTGTGGGATAATTTCAAATCAGCACATGATTCTTCTTTAATGGCAAGTCCCCAAGCTGATACTTTTGTTTAATGGATTAGTTAGATCTAGGTAACTTACCATGTCATGTATTTACTGAAAGTCAGGCGTTCAGGGAGTTACTTCATTATTTCCTATCCTAAAAGTGTCAAAGGTAGCAGCATAACCTGAAGCTTATTCACATATAGTGCAGCTGTTAGGCAATATGTTGTGTAAATGTTGTACATTTAATTTTTGCAGGCTTCCAGTATCTTGGAAGCCTACAAAGAGGGAAAATCCATAGATCTCTCTTGTAAGGAGATCTGTGCTCTCCCAACATGGATGCAGCTGTCATATTTCCTGATGAACAAAAGACTGGAAGCGTGGAAGAAAACACACTCAATCATCTTCTTCCATCTTCTTCCCCTGTTTCTATTTCAGGTTCAAAGTGGAATGCAGATATTTGCACTTGTTCTGAGTTTGCTCTGGATAGCAAAACCTGCTCTAGGTTTTAGGAGGTCCACTATTTTGCTTCCGCCATTAGAGAGGTCTAAAACACTTCTGTGAATTCACAGAAATGTGAACCATTTCTGTGAATACCACAGTTCCTGGAGATGGGTGCACAGTCAATGCCATCTCCTACTCCTTTGGGGTCAATGCCACCTCCTACTCCTTCTGTCTGCCAAACATTAGTCCCTATTGGGATCCATATCTGAGGATAGAAATTCATTCATTCATTCATTCATTCATTCATTCATTCATTCAATTTCTATACTGCCCTTCCTCAGCTACTTGGGCCTCAGCTTGACCTGTTAGTTCAAGCCTTGATTAGTTTTGAGGCTATTGTTCTGATTGGCTTTGGGCTGGTTCAGATGATTCTCTGAACCACTCATCCTAAACATGTGAGGGTGAAGTATGGGTATGTATATCTCCACCCCACATGGTGTGCTGGCACACCACCTCTTAATCTCATGAGTAATGTAATGCTGCATTTAATTCATGCATTTCGTATTTAATTCTCATCCCCTCCCTCATACACAATTAGAAGGCAATATGCTGGGGAAGATGTGCACAGTCATGCTTCTCCCTCCCTTATGTATTCAGAATGGGTGTGGTTTGGAGTATCACCTAAACCAGGGATTCTCAGCGTTGGGCCCCCAGATGTTCTTGGACTTCAATTTCCATAATCCCCAGCCCCAGTGGCCTTTGGTTGGGGATTATGGGAGTTGAAGTCTAACAACATCTGGGGACCCAACGTTGAGAATCCCTGACCTAAACTACATAGCATACTGATCAGATCAGCTTTAGTCCTGGAATTCTTCTAATGATTCTGGTCTGGCTTGCTTCCTTTAGCATCCCGCTCTCCTATTTCCTCTTGTGTCTTGGACTCAGTTGTTGACCATACCCCTGGACATCGACTCTCAGCTTACACTGTGACCATGACATTTCTTATCCTGGAAACTATTGTCGGATAGACCTCACTGATTTAGACCCGCCACCAGTTCTGAGCTTACACTCAATGTGGCCTGACAGTGAAATTTGGAACAAATTTCAGGGTTTCTTCCAAAGAGAAACTTCTGAAAATCTTCAAGGAAAGCCAAGTAAATTTTTATCAGACAACAAACACTTCTCAGAGCATTTCAGCATATCCTTACACCCAAGTAAGTTAGTTTTGAATGGGTTAATGATACTGTCAATACAGAATGCTGTTCTTTGCAGTGTTAGGCATGGGAAGAGGGAAGAAAATGCATACTATTTAATTAATGACTGCAAAGTACATTCGTCTTTTCTAAAACCAGCTGTTATTGGATTTTGTACTTTGTTATTTGACATATGGACTTTGGAATGTGCTCCCTGTTGAAATGAGAGTCTCCCCATCTCTGGCAACTTTTAAAAAGGTGCTGAAGACACATTTATTCACCCAGGCTTTTAATTATATTTATGGTTTAAATTTTTAATGCTGGTTTTAAATGATTTTAATGTTAATGTTTTAAATGTTTAAATGATTTTAATAGTTTAATTGATTTCATTTTTATTTTAACTGTTAAATTGATTTTAATTGTTTTTATTTGTTGTAAACCACCCTGAGCCATTTTGGAGGGGTGGTATATAAAATAAATAAATAAATAAATAAATAAATAAATAAATAAATAAATTTGATTTGGTGCTATTGCTAGATGTGGTGGTGGTAAGCAACCGGTGACAGTGGCAGGGAGTATAATGTTAGATCTTCTTGGGTCCATGGATCTTATCTTGAGAACCAATTTGTCTTATAAACTCTGCTGTATCTGTTCAGGTTATCTGAATAGTAGTAACTGACTTGGTCTATGGCCACAATCAATCTTTAAAAGTAAAAACCAGAAGATTCATGATATGGCCTATACAATATATATAATGTTTTCCAATATGAATAATTTCAAAAAGTTAAAGCCACAAAAATGAGCTGTGGAATACTGTTATTAAGAACATAGCGAGGTCATTCTTCATACAATCAAAAACTGTTCTACCTGAGTTTGGAAGCTGTGTGTGCTCTCAATTTTTGGTTGTGTGGAAGCAAGGTAAGAGGAAAGCCTGGGTAGTGTGATTGCACAGAAGCAAGTTAGGAGGATAAGCTACCTAGGTTTTCCTCCTACCTTATTTCCACACAATCACTTCTAGGGATGTGCACGGACTGCGGAGGTGCGGTCCGATGCCAGGGGAATGTGGTGCTTTAAGGGGGGGTTGTATTTACCCCTCCTGCCGCTTTCCCCCCTCCGGCGCTTCAGTTTTTAGGGAAATCTTCGGGGTGGCAGCGTTCCTCCCTGCCGCCCCTGCCCCCCTGTTGCCTGCTAAAAGTGGAAGTAACTTCCGCACATGCACCTGCCACCACATGCATGTCGCCGTGACATGCGTGACATGTGTGCATGTGTCAGCGGCAGGCGCATGCGCAGAAGTTACTTCCACTTTTATCAGGCAACAAGGGGGCAGGGGCAGCAGGGAGGAACGCTGCCACCCTGAAGATTTCCCTAAAAACTGGAGTGCCGGAGGGGGAAAAGTGGTGGGAGGGGTAAGTACAACCCCCCGCCCTTAAAGCAACACACACACCCTGGTGTCGGACTGCTGGACCTGGCCACCTACGAACCGGTTTGCAGGCCTCTAACATGGCCTGTGAACCGGTTCGTGCACATCCCTGATCACTTCTACCCAGGTTTTCCACCAAACTTTCTTCCACACAACTGAAAATTGGGAGCACACACAGCACCCAAACCCTGGTAGAACACATTTTTTGATTGTGTGAATGACCTTGATTACATTTAAAATGAAGGGAATGGCAATCAATATGTGATACCTGGTATTCTATACGGAAACAGGCTTTATTCACAAAATTTCAATATATAATTCTCCTAAACATTCCAGTCGCTAATCCCATTCATGGCAGCTCTCATGAGAATTTGCGAGTTTCCAACTAATGGAATTGCTCTAAAAGTATTCTTGATTTCACAAACTGGGCTTAATTCAGAAATCTAGCAAGAATGTTGCCTAATTTTTGAACTAGGAATAGTGCAGGCATAAACAAAAGCAACACCTTTGTTTCTTGCACAAATAAAGCATTTTCACAAATTTCATGTGACATCTACAGACTGGCAAGCCTGTCATAAATGTAGTTCAGTTTCAGTTAGCCAGAGAGAAATCCAAGCAATATAATTACTTGTGTTTGTTTTTGCTTTTGCTGCTTAAGACCTGAACTTAATTTTGGCAAGCTTTTGAGTCATCCATTAGAACTTGTGTCATACAGCAACTGCCTGTTAGTTTCTGGCCAGATTATTCTTGTAAGGCATACTTCCAGGATCTCATCTTCCAGGACAACTGATTCACCATTTCTGCTTCCATTGTTCTGGGATTTCTGCACAAGCATCGTTCATTCTGTTGTTCATTTAAGAAGCCTGGTATTTGAAAAAGCAAAAGCCTATATTTAGAGTATATGGAGTGAGAGGATTTTATTGATATTTTAAAAATGGAATTCGTCTTTACAAAATAGGCAACCCAATGGGCCAGTGTCTAAGCACAGATTCTTGGTTGGCAGTGGGGAAGGAATGTAGATAGCAACTTACTATATTGTGCATGTATCCTCTTTATAAAGTGCATTATCCATAATATCCTGCCAAATGGTGAGGATTTTACTTCATATCTTCACCTGATTCAAAATTTGGGGAAATGGGAAGTGGCAAAATTCTTCTTACTACCTTAGAGGATGATGTCAATCAGTCTAATCAAGTCATTACACATACATCATGTAAGATGCCATTTTTTGGCAGTGAATCAATTTTCTTTTGTGTATATATATATATATACATACATATATATATATATATATATATATATATATATATATATATATATATACATATATTTCCCAAGCAGGAAGATACCTATGAAAACCAGTTCATTGCCTGAGTTGTTATGTTGAGTAGACAATGAAGGGGTCTATGCAGACTTCATCAGTGTGATGGGAACACCTGTGTGGTTGTTTCACCAAATGCCTAGCATATAACGCCATCTACATCTGCAGCACCCCTGCAAAGTGGCTGAAGATACGTTGAATGGTGGTGCTGAATATGTGGACTGTGTGTATGCTGAATTGCAAGCTGGTTGCAAGATCAAGCTGAGTTATTCACAGATCCATGCAGCCATATGACAATATGGTTGTCTCTGAGATACTGTAACAAAGTGGAAGCTGATCCAGGTGATGCAGAGCTTCAGTAGCAGCTGTATATGTCACCATGTGGAGCATAGTGCATTGGTGGGGGGAAGCATCCCTGGAACATCTCTACCTCATTAAAATGCTCTTCCAGGATTTTAAAAAATCTGCTCCATTCAAGGAACTTGAGGTTTTAAAATCAGTTCTAATCAGTTGAATGATTGGAAGAAATAAAGGAGTGCATCCAAAGAAAGTGAATTCTCTGTCCAATTGAAATTAATGGTAAAAAATTATTCATGACTAATGCTTAATCAATATTCAGTGGGCAGCATCTCTTGACTGGTACTTACATGAGTGGAAATCATTTTGCCTGTGCAATAGGAATACGGGCAATTTTCATCCATAGGGATGTGTACGGAACTGGCTGGCTTGGTTCAGTTCGAGTCTGGACAAGTCTGGACCGGAGTTGAACCAGACCGGGTCAGTTCGATCCGGCACCCACTCGAGCCCACCCCCCCACCCCGGTCTGGTTCAGGGAGGGTTCATGAGCTTAACAAAAAAAATTTTTTTAATGGCACTTATACTTTCTGGGGGAGTTGTTGGAGATAGCGGGGTGTATGTGTGTTTCCATGGAGGTTCCCCTCCCCCACCAGCCTCAATGCAGCCCAAACCAGCCTGTTCAGCCGGCTCTTAGGTACATTCAGGCCTTCCCCCTCGATGCAGTGGCCATTTTGGAGAGGCCAATTGTGTAGGCGTGGCAGCCTCCAAATGGCCACCACACTTAGGGGGATGGCCTGAATGGGCCGAAGAGCCAGCTGAATGGGCCGGTTTGGGCTGCATTGAGGCCTGGGGGGGAAGGGGAACCTCCGTGGACCCCCCTGTCGCCTCCAACAATTTCCCTGGAGGGGGTAAGTGCCATAATATTTTTAAATTTTTTTTAAAAAAACACACCACAACAACTCATGAACCCCCAAACAGTTGGGGGGTGTTCGGTCCAGAGTTGGACTGAACAGGGGATGGTTCAGTTTGACCCCGAACCATCAAACTGAACCAGTTCGATGTCAAACTGGCTCCATATCGAGCTGGTTCACACATCCCTATTCATCCAACTCACTTATTTTCAGCAGCTCCTCTGCCCCACCTCAAAACATGTCCTTTAAGGTTGGGGAACCCTCATGGACATATTCTTGGGAGATGCAAGGGGAAGTGGCAAACACTTCCCCACACTCCCCTGTGCAAGGAGAATGTCTTCCATTCAGGAAGTTGCCCACTTTCTTTAAATACACTTGGTATAAAATTATATAAAGCATTCTTTTCTATGTTAAAAAAAGTCTTCATTAACAAAACAATGAACATCTCAGGAAAAAGTAGAACAAGGTATTTCAATAGAAATGAAATATACCTCCTTCAGAAGAAATTATGAAGCTTGTAGAATTCTTAAATTATCATCCATCCATTCATTTTATAGACTACTCATTAGCATGGGGTTATAAGAGTGCAATCATACACATACATACTGAATAAGTTCAATTGAGTTCAAAGGTTCCTTTGCTGAAATCCTGACTAATGTAAAAAATGAGACGCATCAGTGCTTCTGAAAAGTTCACCTAACTCAGTTCTACTGCTGGCTCAGTAGCAGGGGGCCAATTTTGATGACCTCCTCTTCCCCAGGGAGCACAATTTGCCACCTGAAAATATGTCCTTGGGGGTCATGCAGCCCTCATGGACATATTTTTGGGTGGCACAGAGTTTACAAGGGGAAGAAGAGATTGCTCAGATTTCCCACATATCTCACACACACTGGAACTGTGCAGCATTAGTCTAGAACTCTTCAGAAGCACTGGTGTTTCTCCCATTGCATTGTGCTTTGTTAGTCAGAATATCAGCCACTTATTTCCAAGTAAATGTGTACAGGATTTCAACCTAAGTGATTTACAATATATATTTTTTAAAAATGAAAAATCTCATCACTAAATATGAAAAGGTAAGAATTTTAACTTTGTAGATAGAAAAATAGTCCCAGAAGATATTTTTTTTCAAAAAACTTTGAGTTTAGATAGCATGACTACCAGGTAGGGATTATAGTATGACACATGAAGGTTAGATGTTTTTAACAGTGTCTTGCTCCACTTGAATTAAAGAATTTAGGTTTCAAAAGTAAGAAGCAGATACTGGCAAATTTCTTCCAATTAAGTTGGTGAAGTGAAGTGAAAAGCACATGACACGCCTGACTTCCATTTGAGGTAGACCAACCAAGATACACCAGGCTACAAATTAGCTCTGGTGGGACAGAAAAAACAGCTAGGCTGCACGTATTATTCACAAATAAGGTGGAAGCCTTAATAGATCTCTGAGCATACATTTGTCAGTCTTCCCAGATGCAGGGCATGAAGGTGGAATTTCTCTGCTTTGCTCCACAATTTGTAGGAGGCCAGTATTCATATCATCAGGGTTTTTAATGAATCCTGCTTTTCAAGGGATAATAAATTGAGTAACCACTGGCGCCAGGAAAAAGTTTGTGCTAAACATTGCCAATCCTCTTTTCTCCATTCTGTTACTTTGTATGGTTGGCACATCTTCCTGTCAAAACTCAGTTTACTCTTCACTTAACCCTCCCCGCCAACTAAATTCTGCATCAAGGTAACACAAATTTTGCACCAAGAAATGCTGAGTTCTGCAGCCTGTATAAATAACACATTCGACAATGGGGATAAGAAATACATATGTAAATATATAAATCTGTTTCAGATAACCTTGCTGTTGATTGATGTGTCTGCATTAAAATGAATAAAATAAAATAGAATTAAAAGTATTGACCCAATGTGTATGATTTGCTTATTCTTGATCATTTATGTTTGGATGCTGAATTCTAGAGTTGTGTTTCAAGCATAGAATATCATATGGACCAGTATCCAGACTAGTGTTGTAGTAGCATAATATTATTTCACTAGTGTAAGGATGTGTAGTGATCAGACTGCCCTCCCCCTAAAGAGTTAACCAGAGGTGAACCCTGTCTTGACTGACAGGCTGGTGAACTCCAGGGCTCAGCGAATCAGCATACCAGGTGGGTGAGAGGGACCTAGAGAGCTGTTGTGAGGAAGAAGGAAGTTTCTTTGTTAGAGAAGGACATGTAACCATGGAGGCTGGCTGCAGGAGAATGACTCTGCAGATCATTGAAAGATAGGAGGGCAGGAAGCTGAAATTCTCATCTGGAGTTTGGTGAGTTCAAAGAAAAGGAAGCTCGATTACAAAAATTGTAGCAAGATTTTTTTATATTGCCATTAGGTTAAGGTCTCAATTAAGTGCTTAACTGGGAACTGTTTATGCTTTTTAAACTATTTTTTTTTAATGAATGACTGTATTTTGTTTTATTGTGTTTTAGTATTGTTGGATATGTTTGTTATTTCTATTTCTGCTGGCCAATGGCTGTAATAAATTGATGATGATGATGAGAAAAGGAAGCTTTGGCTTTGGCTTTGGGAAGATTAATTTAGGGGAAAGTTTGTTTAGTCAGACTTTGTGTTAGAAACATATATTTCTTTGGTGTGTGCATTTTGCATATTCCTGATACAGTTTTATTATAGTTTATATGCAATGTAATTGAAATAAGAAACACTAGCCTACGCTCATCCTACCTAGGGCAAAAGACTCTATAAATATTTAAACATGCCTAAAACAACCTATTTTTGTACTCTACAAAGTATTCTTAACTGTATCTAAGAAAGCCAGAAAGCTTCTGCCGGAAGCAGTCTGCACTAATCGAATAAAACATTTTTAAAAAGTCTTTTCTTTTCACAAGCCTCTCTGAGTTGGTTTTTAATTCAGGAAAAGTGGGGGCTGGAGTGGGATTTTTCTCTGGTGCAAACACATCCTCAGATGTTCAGCAACTATTGGTTTTCTCATCCCGGGTAAGCTTACACATGGAAGGGGTTGTTTTTTTTTTAATTTGCTCATTACCCAGTTACAGAGAGACCTTGGATTACAGCATCCAATCCACTGGTCTGATTCTCTGCAAGTTTTAGGGTGCTTTGTGGCAGCATTTTGAACCTATGATAATATAGGATAGTTTTAGAAGAAGCCTATCCAGGCAGTTTAAGCAGGGATGATTCAGCATTTCTTTCCCTCAAGCGAGCTTGCTCTGAGACAAAGGCTTTAATCTGCTACAGGATGTTACCTGTAGATGTTGCCTGAAGAGAGTAACCTTTGTTCCAGATTAGTTTTGGACTAGCATAAATTGTTGCACTATCTTTGCACAACCTGGGCACTACTAATTGCTGCATAACACAATGCAGAGCACAATGCAGTACCTCTAGCTATAAACACTAGCTAATTGTTGCATACGTTGAGCAACATATTGCATTATGTATTGCACAACTTCTGTGCAACATGGAGAACTAGCTACTTGTTGTATAACATGTTGCACAGCCGTACCTATGTTCCAGAAAAGGTTTTTCACTAGTGGCTGTCCAAAATTGTGGAGTAGTTTGCAACCACTGAGAGGCATATATTTTATTGCATTATACAAGAGCAACACCAGTTTGGATCCTGCCCAATTTTTCCTTCTGCATGTTAATGAGAGGAGGAAACCATGGACAGCTCAGCTGGTCTACTGATGTACACTGATGGTGCAGGGGGACAAGAACCCTCCACATTCCTCTTTCATCCCAGAAATCCTCAAGGAACATTAGTCTTATCTAGTAAGAATGTAAGCAGAAAGGTAGGATATCCATCATCTATTCATTGAGCTTCTAGAAATATATAGGAAAGCAATTGATTCTTAGTAGAGCTGTCACCCGATTAAAATAATATGATTTGATTAATTTATGTCTTAGTTTATTATTATTTATTTACACAGTCAGAAAGGTGTTATTGACTGGTTTGTTTTATCCAGACATCGAGTCCTTCCCAAGGACCTAGGATGGCTGAATTTTATTGTCAATGTTGTTGCTGTTGTTATAGATATCGTCGCAGAATATAGGCTGTTCCCAGTAAAGATGCTTTTTGTAATTGGCTGATGGTGATTTCTGTGGCCCCTATGGTGTTGAGGTGTTCTTCAAGGTCTTTTGGAACTTCACCCAGGGCGCCAATTACCAATGGGATTATTTTGGTCTTTTTCTGCCACAGCCTTTCAATTTCAATTTCTAGATCTTTGTATTTGGTGATTTTTCCTATTTCTTTGTCTTCTATTCTGCTATCCCCTGGTATTGCTGTGTCGATTATTTTAACTTGATTTTCTTTCTTCTCGACTACAGTGATATCTGATGTATTATGTGGCAGATGTTTGTCTGTTTGTAGTCGGAAGTCCCATAACATTTTTACATCTTCATGTTCTTCAACTTTTTCAATTGTATGGTCCCACCAATGTTTGGCTACAGGTAGCTTGTATTTTTTGCAGATGTTCCAGTGTATCATCCCTGCTACCTTGTCATGCCTTTGTTTGTAGTCAGTCTGTGCGATCTTTTTACAACAGCTGATTAGGTTGTCCACTGTTTCATCTGCTTCTTTACAAAGGCGGCACTTGCTGTTTGTTGTGGATTTTTTTGACTTTTGCTCTTATTGCATTTGTTCTTAGTGCCTGTTCTTGTGCAGCCAGTATTAAACCCTCTGTTTCTTTCTTCAAGTTGCCATTCTTAAGCCATTGCCAGGTCTTGGTGATGTCTGATTTTCCACTTATATTGTGCAAATATTGACCATGCAGGGGCTTATTTCTCAGTTTTTCTGCTTGGTTCTTTACTTGTTCTTTCTTGTAGGCCTGCTTTCTTTCATTGGTGTTGAATAGTTTCTCAATCTTGACCATTTGAAGTGCATCTTCTTCACTGTCCTTGATATATTCTTCAAGGCCTCTTTTCTCCTCCTCTACTGTTTGATGGACTTGCAGCATTCCTCTTCCACCTGAGCTATGAGGGAGGTATAGCTTATCTACAACACTGCGGGGGTGCAGAGCATGATTGATGGTCATGATTTTCCTGGTCTTACGATTTAGCATCTCTAGCTCTGCCTGGGTCCAGTCTATTATTCCTGCAGTGTATCTGATAACAGGTATAGCCCAGGTGTTTATGGCTTGTATGGTGTTCCCGCCATTGAGTTTGGACTTGAGGATTTTTCTAACTCTCCTGATGTATTAATTTCCAATTTTTCTTTTAACTTCAGTGTGTGCAATGTTATCAGCCTGGATAATGCCCAAGTATTTGTAATGTTCTTTCTCTTCCAGGTTCTTGATGTTGCTTCCATTGGGTAGTTCTATTCCTTCTGTTTTTGTTATTTTTCCTTTGTTCATTATTAATGCAGCACACTTGTCTAGTCCAAACTCCATTGCAATATCGCTACTGAATATACGGACAGTATTTAGCAGTGATTCGATTTCTGACTGGGAATTTCCATACAACTTCAGATTGTCCATGTACAGCAGATGGTTGATTTTACTTGATGTTTTAGATGTTTGGTATTCGAGGCCTGTTTTGTTTAGTATTTGTGAAAGTGGGGTCATGGCGATTACAAACAACAGATGGGATAGTCAGTCCCCTTGGAAAATGCCTCTTCTAATGCTAACCTGTCCAAGTGTCTCGCCATTGATTGTTAACTGTACTCCACATGCTCATGGTTTTTAAAAAAAATATCTGAATGTTGTTGCTGACACCAGTTGTTTCTAAACATTTTAGTATCCATGTGTGAGGCAATGAATAGAAGGCTTTCTTGTAGTCAATCCATGCAACACTTAGATTGGTTTTTCCTCTCTTGCAATTTTCTAAAATCATTTTGTCTATCAGCAGCTGGTCTTTTGTGCCTCTGGTGTTTGGGCAATTTCCGTTCTGTTCAACTGGAAGCTGTTGGTTAGTTAATAAGTGTTGCATCACTTCATCTGCTATTATTCCAGTTAATAATTTGAACATGGTTGGCAGGCAGGTGATCGGTCTATAATTACTTGGAACTGCACCTTTTGCTAGGTCTTTCATTCTGAGATGAGTTTTCCCAGTTGTTAGCCATTGTTCAATATCACCTCCTTGCAAAATGTGATTGAACTGTTTTGATAGTTGTTTCTGAAGGCTTGTTAGGTGTTTAAGCCAAAAGCCATGCAGTTCATCGTCGCCTGGAGCAGTCCAATTTTTAATTTTCTTTGCTCGTTCACTTATTAATTCTGGTGTTATTATTAGAGCTTCATTTGTTGGTTACATTTTTCGACCTCTTTCACCCACCCTGCTTTTTTATTATAATCTATTGGATTGTCCCATAATTTCCCCCAGAATTGCACTGTTTCTTCTTTATTTGGTGTTTCTAAGTTTCTTGCAGTTTCTCCTTCTATGCTTTGGTAGAAACGTCTCTGATTCGACTGGAATTGGAGATTCTGCCTGTGTTGTGTAGTTCTGGCTTCATATCTGCTAATCTTCTTTGACACTGCTGTTATCTGCTGCTTTATTATTTCCAGGATTTCTCTAATTCTCCTTGAATCTAGGTGGTATTTTTGGATCAGATACTGTTTGGTGTTTTCATTCATCAGCTTCTTGTCTTTCATATCTTTCAGTTTACTAGCATCTGATCTAAGCCTGGAGATTTTATTTTCTAATCTAATCTTCCATTTAGGTGATGTACTGCTTTCTTTTTTTACAGGTTCACTGATCTTATATCCGAGCTCTTGTGTTGTTATTGCTGCACTGTACATTAGTTGGTTTGTTTCTTGCAAATTATTGGTTGTTATTTCTGCAAGCGCAGCATTGACATCTTTTAATGCCTGAGCAAGTTGTTTTTTGGCAACAGTTTTTAGAGCTGGAAGTCGAACCCTGGTGGTTGTTTGGTTCATGTGCTCAGTTATTTTTTGCTTTAGTTCTTGTTGCTTTTCTGTTAAACGGCATTCAGGTTTTTGAGGTGAAGGCAAAGGGGAGGTTGCCTGGTTTTGATTTTGAAACAGTTCAGCAACCGTGGCATCCTCTGTTTCCAACACCTCCTCCACCTGCACCTGAGCAACTGCTTCAGTTGGTGGTAATTCTTCTTCCATGTCTTGAGCCTGTGTTGCTCTTTGCAGTTCTTCCATCTCAACTCCTGTGAATTCTTTGTTTCTTATTATGAATCTTCTCTGGTCTGCTAGCCTTTGTTCTGTTATTTCTGTATCTGGATGCTTCTCTTTCCAAATTTGGTACATTCTTTTAAAATAACCTCTTTTGTTGGACTAGACTTGTAATAGCAGATCATTATTTCCTTGTTGGCATTTTTTGTATATTTTTTCCGGTTAAGCGACATTTCTTCCAGTAACCCTGCAGTCTCCAGCCCTGGTTGCCCAGCTGAAGATCCTGAGTCCTGTAGCCCACTTGCCACCAGATGTCCAGGGACTATAGCACCTGGCGCGGTCCTTGTTGACTTGGGCGACGACTGATCCGGTATAGATTTGTTAAAGTTACGTCTCACCATATTGTTGATTGAGAGGCACTCTTTGTCTGGCTCCTCTGGTGAGACCTGTCCAGTATGGTTGGACCTCTGGCATAGCTCTCACCTTCCTCAGAGCACACAAGCCCCACAACCACGGCAAGGTAGTGCCTCACTGGGGGATTATTATTATTATTATTTTACATTTTATATTCTGCTCATCCTCCAAGGAGCACAGAGCGGTGTACTACATACTTAGGTTTCTCATCACAACAACCCTGTGATGTAGGATAGGCTGAGAGAGAAGTAACTGGCCCAGAGTCACCCAGCTAGTATCATGGCTGAATGGAGATTTGAACTCTGTTCTCCTAGTCCAGCACTCTAACCACTACACCATGCTGGCTCTCAGTTGATTAATCAATTCAATTCAATTCAAATCAATTCATTCTGAATATATTTACATATGAGAAAAACCCAATAGTTCTAAAGCAGGACTGCACATCTTCAGCCCTGTAGCTGTTGTTGGACTGCGGATCCCATCATCTTTGACTATTGACCATTGTGGCTAAGGATTATGGGAGCTGTAGTCCAACAACATCTGGAGGTCTGTAGTTGTGCAGCCCTGCTCTAAAGAATAGCTCTTAACACAACATTTTGTTTTTCAATGATGCACATCTGTCACAGCAGACATCAGCTTAGAAGAGGCATTCCCCACTCTTTCTCACTCAGAAAGGAATTCCTCTTCTGAAACGAGGCTTGTTATCTGGAATTTAGATAAGTACTTTTATTATCCCCCCAACTAAATGCTGCCTGATACATTGGGGGACCCCTTTTTAGTTGATCAAAAAGTGATTAATAGACTAAACTTTAGCACTCCTTTGAACTGATTGCTAGCCTTCCTACTTGTTCTCAGACCCTTCTGGAAAGAAATGCTCATCTTTGGATTAATCGATGTACTTGGCTGCATTCGTCTTCTAATTCCAAGCTGACAGTTCTGTTCCCAGGGTCTTGCTTGCTTCCTCTCCTTTTCATTTTGTAGAGGTGAAGTTCAAGAATGCAGTGGCTGCCTACTCATAGTTCCTGGAGTTTAGTCCAGCAGGCAGAGACAATGGGTGGGTGCTTCTGTTGTCAGTCTTGTCCTTTGCTTCCCGTTGAACTCCTTATAAAAGGAAGGAAGGAAGGAATAACCTCCAGCCAAATGGCCAGGCCATTCTCAGGCCTCAGTGGTGGTCTGGCTCCTGTTAGGTTCTGGAATTTGAGAGCTGGTTATCCGGTACAAGTGGGCCAGAAGTGGGTATAGAGTCCAAAACAAGTAGGGGATGAGTCCTGGATCAGCAAACAAAGGATCAGAAGGGTCTGAAGCATATGAATAGTCCAAGTCATGTAGAAATCAAAGTCCAGAGCAGCAAACAAGGATCAAGGGTAGAGGCAAAGGCTGGTGTGTGGTCTAAGTTTGTAACCTTGAAGCATGGAGCTCAGTCTTCTGGGCTCATGGAGGTAAGCACAAGTTAGTAAGCACACACACACACAAAAGGCAAGCTAGAGTGACAAGAGCAACTCTAAAATGGCAAGAGGAGTCCATGATGTAGAAAAGAAAATCTCAGTGGCCACAGAGGTTTGTGCCACAAGCTCTTTGGTTTTCAAAGACAAACCTCAGAACGACCTCTTTAATGCATACAAGATATTAAAATAACATACAGATTACCCCACAAAAGATCTAAGCTAAAACAAAACCAAGTAAATGTTTCAGGGTAATACACCATCCTCAGTGCTCCATTTAGCGTGCCAGCTGAAGACATTTAAATACAGAAGCTGAGAACCGAAAGCAGCAAACAGATAATAGATAACACGCGAGGGAGGAGAGAGCCGATCTTTTGCAGATAAGCTAATAACTCTTTCAATGAGCAATGTATGTCATGGCTTCCTTAATCTCATCCTTAACATTAATATTAGGTTTCAATTGTTCTATGAACATTGCTTCCTTGATCTTACGTCTTATTACATTCCCTTCAACAGCCAATATTGACACGTTTGTTTTGCTCACTTTTCCATTCTTCTGTCATATGTATCACCTATGGTTCTGTTTGACTTTTATTATGCTGCACATCAGCCAGATGTTCTTTATATCTTTTCATTAATGGACTTCCTGTTTCTACAGTCTACATTCCAGTTCTACAGTTCTACAGTACATTCCATTCCAGTTCTACAGTTCTACATTCCATACATTCAATTTTATACACTACCCCCTTCACCTTACACCAACCCTCATCCTCCTCAGATATAACAATCCTTCACTTCACACCTATTATCATTCAACCGAGATTTAACTAGATGTTGTTTTAAAGTTATAGGTACTGTACAAACAACATTAGTCTTAACTTCGTGTCTACCCAAAGTTTTCTGTACCCGCCATGCAAATCTAAATAAATTTATTGTAAACCGCCCAGAGATGAAAGTTTGGGGCGGTATACAAATTTGATAAATAAATAAAATAATAAAATAAAAATAAAATAAATCTGTTACAAAAAGTATTTTAAAGGTCAGCTGTTCTTTCACATACCTTACACACCTACTCCTACATAGTGGAAGTTTATAACCATTAACTTGAATCAACTCTTCAGCCTTTTCCCTAGATGTCACAATGTGTTCACTAGATGACACACCTATAGCCTTGTGTTTTCTCTAGGACTGGAGTGATCTCGAGTGCTTAACATTGCACACCACACTATTCTAACATCCACTGTCACTAAATACAATTAGAAAACTAGTTATCCAGTTAGAGGTCATAAAGCTAAAGTTAATTGCTAACCTGTTTATCATACTCAAGGGACAAAGCACATAAATACAGTTAGAATCAGCTTAAAACTTAACAGGCACATTACTGAAAATCTATCATAGGCCTAGTCTTTGCATCGCAGCAGTTCAGGGACCTGACCTTCCAACCTCCTATGTCCCTGCATATTAGGCTGTGCTCCTAAGCATACTTACGTGGATCTAAGTTATAAAGATCAGACTCTCAAAACCAGCATCACTTTCAGCTAAAATTAGAAGAAAACTGTTATGTACAAACTATGATTTTAACCCATTTTCATCTCAGTCACTGCCCAAGAAATGAGATCTGACAAAATTCAGTTATTTATCCCTTTGTATTTGTAAAGTATTGTCACATACATACATACATACATAGTACACTTTTAAATTTAGTTGCCACAAATATAGATAATTCACATGACTGGGTGGGTGGGTGGGAGGCGGGGAGGCTGCTCAAATTCACTGTCCCTGCCCAGATGAGCACAAAAATGCTGATGTGAGCGTGGACTGCACTCACAGGTGATCCACACTGCGCCACACAGCATGGTGCATTGATGGGCACTCTAGGTGTCTGTCTCTGAGTCTCCTCAAGCTGCGTGCAGCTCATGGAAACACATGAGCCCAGGAGCCGGGTTAAGGGAGTACTTGCTCCCTTATCCTCAGCTTAGAGCTGGATTTGGGAGAGGGGTAAGGCTGGGCAGGAGTGCTGGGTTCCACATGGATCCTGGCACTCCACCCTAGCCCGTGCTAGGCTGATCGTGAGAACAGCTTCAATCATTTTTTATAATACCGGAATTCTTTAATAGCATATTTTAGTTATTTGTCTGACCTAATCTACCTCCTAGGACTGTTGTTGTGGGGCTGTTCTATGAGGTAAAAGTTCTTAGCTTGTTCTTACTATTGTTTCTGTCACACTTTCAGAGTACAATGTACTCAGCAGTGGGATGTAAACTGCTTTGAACCATTTGATGTGGAAAGGCGGGTTATAAATAAAATAAAATGATAAAGTGTCAAAACCAAGTATGATTAGTTTGGCAAAGTGTCAACAATGAAAATTAGCGATAGCTGTGAGCCACTGAGAAATTTTATTTATTTATTTATTTATTTATTTAACATATTTTTATACTGCCCAAAACTTACATCTCTGAGCGGTTTACAACAAAATAAAAACAACATTTTTTTTATTGGTTTTTACAAAATCTTAACAATCCCATTAGATCTAATTAAGTAAATATATACTTCCCGCTCATCAATCTGCATGATTCATTAACTATACAAGTCAACCATTGCTATAGTAATTCAAAACATACAGTATATCCTATATCCTACACATTGCAAACTCGATTTTGCTCTACCCAATCTGCTATTATTACTAAATTTCAAACCCTGCTGAAAGGTCCATATTAGAAAATTAGTTCTTTAAGTATAGTAAGAACGGTTTCCAATCTTCTTTAAAAGATTCCAAGTTTTCATCCCTTATCAGTACTGTAAGTTTTGCCATCTCAGCATATTCCAAATTTTTTATCAACCAATCTTCTTTTGAGGGCATTTCATTATCCTTCCATTTCTGCGCATATACTATTCTAGCCGCCGTGGTTGCGTAAATAAAAAAAATGTAAAATAAAAACAACATTAAAACATTAGTTATAAACAAAAACAAGAAATTTAAAATATGACTAAAAATTTTAAAACAATATTCTAAAACAACGTTAAAAACAATCAAAACAGTATCAGTTAAAAGCCTGGGTGAACAGGTGTGTCTTTAAAGACTTTTAAAAATTGACATAAGTGTCTTGATGCTGTTGTGATAGTGGCTGAAATTCAGACTAATGAATTATATGTGTTGCAGTGGTGCACATGTGCTTCAGGGGAAGTGATTTCTGCTGACTCTCTCCTTCCCTTTTCAGCCAGTGGTGACTCCTGAAACTATGTCCCTGAGGGTTGTACAGTTGTCAGTGATGTATATTCAGGGATCAGAGTCAGCTACAGAAAGAACAGGTAATCAAAAACTGTTCCTTCCCTGACATGTGTGCTGTATATTCGCTAGACACATTTGTTGTTAGTCTGGATGTTGGTCAGTGTACTCTTCTTTTAACCATGTATACTTGAAAAGATCTCAAATGCATGGATAGTTATTGAACTATTTGCTAACATAGCAACTGCAATCCGTTGAACCACTACAGCAACTGTTCAGTACCAGTGCTCTACAACAGTTGCTGTAGAGTTCAGCAACTGTTGTACCAGTGCAAGTGGGATAGAGAGAATGGGATGCTGATGGACAGTTCAAATCCTTGCTCAGCCATGAAATCCACCAGGCAAGTTATGATCTGTTAGCCTAACCCACCTCACATGTGCATCATAGGACAAGAGAGCAGCAGAAGAGGTGTTAGTCCATCCAGACCCTAGCCTGGTGGATTTCATGGCTGAACCATCTCCCCTGCATTCTATAAACCCAGACAGGGAGGAAGATCAGGAGAGCTGTTCCAGTCCACTCATCAGCTACTCCAGTGTTCTGAAGCCCTCTCTTTTTCATCACCAGAAGTAGCTGGGCCCTCAGCTCAACAGTCACCAAAGTGTGATGCCAATGTGTGCTGCCTAAGTGTGTGCCTGGGCATTGCACTTAGGAGTTATTTGGGTGTTGTAGCACATATCATTAGTTGGCTTCAGTCTGAAGTACTAGGCATTGGTATGCCTACTGAAAGTAGTTGGTGTACAATTCCTGAAAACAAGACTTGAAGTGATTGATATTCCTAGATGCTGGCTGAATTTGTATTCTTAGCTGAGTTAGCATGTGAGCCTCCAGGTGCTGTAATTGGTCATTCAACAACATGGTCTAACTAGGAATTTTTTGAAATACTTGTTTATTTTACCAAAGTGCTTATTTTGTTTCAGCAACAAGGGCTTCTTTGAATCCTTAGGCTGGTGCTGTAATCTCTTCTCTTTAAAAGTAGGCCCTTTCAAGTTTCCTGCAGCCCTACTTATTGCTTTGATAAGCAAGTAAGTATCATTATTTAACAATCAACCTAACAATCATCTCCAGCAACATCATAGTATGTCAGAACCAGTCCCAACTCACAATCTGTGATGAGCAAGTCCAAAGGAGAGGAAAAGGATATGCCAGGGAAAGAAGCCATTTCAGAGGCCTGTCTTCCAGAATCCCCAGAAAGGGAATTCAAGGGTAAATCCCATTACACACCCCTCTAGACGAGGACATGGTATTTCTAGAGGTCCCAGACTCCAGACACTCGGCACCACCTGGTTCCTCCATTCCAGGTGATGAGGAGACAACATCTGAGCTGGCCCTTCCCATGGATTTCATGCTATTCTCCAGGGCTGAAGCCCCGGGTTTTCTCAGGGGGTGATCATCAGTGTCTCTGGAACCCCGAGGCTCACCTTCTAGCCCCTAGGAAAGGAGGTGCCACCATGCTCGGGAAGAAGCTCACCACTGATGAAGAAGTGCACAAATGGTTGTTCATGGTTTGTCCTCCAAGGGAGTCTACTCAGGAGCAGAGTGAGCCTATTCTGAAGACTCCTAGAGAGTAGAACCTCTTGGGCTAGGCAGGAAGGGGTGACTCTTCCCTAACTATATAAACTGCCTTTTCAGAGTTGTACCTTGCTGGTTCAACAGCTCTATTGGAGAGACTCTTCTAGCTCCTAGTCTTCACCCCTGCTACCTTGTCCTTTGCAGTCTTGACCAGTTATAGACACAGCTGCCTGGTTCCTGGTCTCTCTCCTGCAACCCCCCTGACTTGCTACTACCTGTATACCACTTTGCTGCTCTACTTGCCTATCAGATCCCTCGTTTCTTAAAGAACATAAGAACAGCCCTGCTGGATCAGGTCCAAGGCCCATCTAGTCCAGCATCCTGTTTCACACAGTGGCCCACCAGATGTCACTGGAAGCCACAGGCAGGAGTTGAGGGCATGCCCTCTCTCCTGCTGTTACTCCCCTGCAACTGGTACTCAGAGGAATCCTGCCTTTGAGGCTGGAGGTGGCCTATAGCCTGCCGACTAGTAGCTGTTGCTAGACCTCTCATCCATGAACTTATCCAAACCCTCTTAAAGCCATCCAGGTTGTTGGCTGTCACCACATCTTGTGGCAGAGAATTCCAGAAGTGGATTATGCGTTGTGTGAAAAAGCACTTCCGTTTGTTGGTCCTAGATTTCCTGGCAATCAATTTCATGGGATGACCCCTGGTTCTAGTGTTATGTGTGAGAGAGAAGAATTTCTCTCTATCCTCTTTCTCCACACCATGCATGATTTTATGGACCTCTATCATGTCTCCCTGCAGTCATCTTTTTTCTAAACTAAATAGCCCAGGTGTTGTAGCCTTGCCTCATAAGAAAGGTGCTCTAGGCCCCTGATAATCTTGGTCGCCCTCTTCTGCATCTTTTCCAGTTCTACAATGTCCTTTTTTAGATGTGGTGACCAGAATTGTACGCAGTATTCCAGGTGTGGCCGCAACATAGTTTTGTATAAGGGCATTATAATATTAGCAGTTTTATTTTCAATCCTCTTCCTAATGATCCCTAGCATGGAATTGACCTTTTTCACAGCTGCCGCACATTGAGTCAATACATTCAACAAGCTGTCCACCACAACCCCAAGATCCCTTTCCTGGTCATTCACCGACAGCTCAGATCCTATCAGTTTATACTTGAAGTTCGGGTTTTTCGTCCCAATGTGCATCACTTTACACTTGCCAACACTGAAGTGCATTTGCCACTTTGTTGCCCATTCACCCAGTTTTAAGAGATCCTGTTGGAGCTCCTCACACTTTGTTTTGGATTTCACTACCAAAACGGAGTGTGAGGAGCTCCAAAAGGATCTCTCCAAACTGGGTGAGTGGGTGACAAAGTGGCAAATGCAGTTCAATGTTGGCAAGTGTCTTCAAGCACAGTTGTGCCTTGCCTGCTACCTGCATGCCAGTTCTCATCAGTTTGCTGTTGAGCCCAAACCCTGACACACTTGGGTGAGTTAACGTTGCTCCATTACTCCATGCACAGTCAGTTGGCCCCATCTAACCTCACCTGGAGGATGTGCATGCACTAGACAGGACATAGTACAGCCCCATTTGAGTGGGTATATGGAAGCTTGGGCTACAGTTTTCTAGTATCCACAGACCATTAGTGCATGGAGCCAACTTCTGTCAAAGTCATATTCAATTTTTTTTGTTCTTAATTGTATAGTGGTGCTATTGCCCCTAGTAATTGACTTTTGTAATGTGCTCTACGTGGGGTTGCCTTTGTACGTAGTCCGGAAACTTCAGTTGGTTCAGAACGCGACAGCCAGGTTGGTGTCTGGGTGATCTCGGAGAGACCATATTACTCCTTTACTGATGGAGTTACACTGGTTGCCAATAGGTTTCTGGACAAAATACAAAGTGCTAAACGGCTTAGGACCTGGCTATTTAAGAGAGCGTCTTCTTCATTACAAGCCCCACCGCCTACTGAGGTCATCTGAGGAGGTCCGTCTCCAGTTACTGCCAACTTGTTTGGTGGCTACATAGAGATGGGCCTTCTCAGTCGCTGCCCTGAGATTGTGGAATGTGCTGCCTGCTGAGATACAATCCTCCCCATCTCTGGCAATTTTCAAAAAACACCTGGAAACCCATTTTTCCGCCCAAGCTTTCTCAGCTTCAAATATTCTTGGGTTTTAATTTCTGGTTATTTTTAAATTGTTAAATTGTTTTTAAGTTTTTGTATATGTTTTAAACTGGTTTTATGTTATTGTAAACTGCCCAGAGATGAAAGTTTGGGGCAGTATACAAATTTGATAAATAAATAAAATAAATAAAAATTAATAAATAAAATAATGAAGCCATACAAGAATTCTTGTATCCATTGGTTTGTGGCTTTGTAGATGTAGCCTCATATGAACAGGTATATCAAGAGAATTGTATAAGAGAGACTCTTCAGCATCATCTAGCAAGACTTTTTGGAATTGCATGCTAACTAAAGGCTGGATGATGGAACTTGCTTCGTTTAATCACTCACCATTTATTTACCTACATTGCAAAACTTGCCTCTCTGGATCATGATGCATTATTCCCATTGCCGTAGTCTTTCCCCTCTGACCTCATTTTTTCTTTCACTTTCCTTAGTCTTCAGCAAGAACTGAGGTCTCAAAATACCTAACCTTTATTTGAAGTAGTCTTTGAGTTCAATATTGATTGCAGTGGGAAGAGAAAAGGGTGAGACACAACTGATAAGGGATAGGGAATATGGGGAAAGATCACCTTAAGTGGCACAGGGGGAAATGCTTGACTAACAAGCAGAAAGTTGCCTGTTCGACTCCCCGCTGGCACTATATCAGGCAGCAGCTATATAGGGAGATGCTGAAAGGCATCATTTCATACTGTGTGGGAGATGGCAATGGTAAACCCCTCCTGTATTCTACCAAAAAAACCCCCACTGGGCTCTGTGGGCGCCAGGAGTCAAAATCGACTTGACGGCACACTTTACCTTTAACTTTATATTGTGTCAGTGGCTGACATTCTGACTAATTAAGTGGTTGCAGAAGTCACTGTGCTGTTGCACTAGCTACTTGTGCTAGCTTGCATTCCAGACTAGTGTTGCACTAGTGCAGGCATGCTTGCACATTTTCAACAGTGCACAACTGCAGCACGTCTCATTTGTTTCAAAGAGAATATTTGTGCAATTGCACAACTGCACACTAGTGCAAATCATGGAGCTTTAGAATAAAAATGCCATCTTCTTGTATAGGTGCAACCTTGCTTATTATTCTTTATTTACAAAGTCAGACAGGAGTTATGGACTGGTTTGTTTTATCCAGACATCGAGTCCTTCCCAAGGACCTGGGATGGCTGAATTTTATTGTCAATGTTGTTGCTGCTGTTATAGATATCGTCGCAGAATATAGGCTGTTCCCAGTAAAGATGATTTTTGTAATTGGCTGATGGTGATTTCTGTGGCCCCTATGGTGTTGAGGTGCTCTTCAAGGTCTTTTGGGATTGCACCCAGGGCGCCAATTACTACTGGGATTATTTGGGTCTTTTTCTGCCACAGCCTTTCAATTTCAATTTCTAGACATTTGTATTTTGTGATTTTTTCTATTTCTTTTTCTTCTATTCTGCTAGTGTTGCACTACTGCAAGCATGCTTGCACATTTGCAACAGTGCACAACTGCAGCACGTCTCATTTGTTTTAAAGAGAATATTTGTGCAATTACACAACTGCATACTTGTGCAAATCATGGAGCTTTAGAACAAAAATGCTATCTTCTTGCACAGGTGCAACCTTGCTTCTTCTTCTTCTTCTTCTTCTTGTTTACACAGTCAGACAGGTGTTATTGACTGGTTTGTTTTATTCAGACATCGAGTCCTTCCCAAGGACCTGGGATGCCAGAATTTTATTGTCAGTTATAGATATCGTCGCAGAATATAGGCTGTTCCCAGTAAAGATGCTTTTTGTAATTGGTTGGTGGTGATTTCTGTGGCCCCTATGGTGTTAAGGTGCTCTTCAAGGTCTTTTGGAACTGCACCTAGGGCGACAATTACCACTGGGATTATTTTGGTCTTTTAATGCCACAGCCTTTCAATTTCAATTTCTAGATCTTTGTATTTTGTGATTTTTTCTATTTCTTTGTCTTCTATTCTGCTATCCCCTGGTATTGCTAGTCGATTATTTTGACTTGTTTTTCTTTCTTCTCCACTACAATTATATCTGGTATATTGTGTGGCAGATGTTTGTCTGTTTGTAGTCGGAAGTCCCATAACATTTTTACTCTTCATTTTCTTCAACTTTTTCAATTGTATGGTCCCACCAATTTTTGGCTACAGGTAGCTTGTATTTTTTGCAGATGTTCCAGTGTATCATCCCTGCTACTTTGTCATGCCTTTGTTTGTAGTCAGTCTGTGCGATCTTTTTACAACAGCTGATGAGGTGGTCCACAGTTTCATCTGCTTCTTTACAAAGGTGGCACTTGCTGTTTGTGGTGGATTTTTTTGACTTTTGCTCTTATTGCATTTGTTCTTAGTGCCTGTTCTTGTGCAGCCAGTATTAAACCCTCTGATTCTTTCTTCAAGCTGCCATTCTTAAGCCATTGCCAGGTCTTGGTGATGTCTGATTTTCCACTTATATTGTGCAAATATTGACCATGCAGGGGCTTATTTCTCCATTTTTCTGCTCGGTTCTTGACTTGTTCTTTCTTGTAGGCCTGCTTTGTTTCATTAGTGTTGAATAGTTTCTCATTATTAACCATTTGAAGTGCATCTTCTTCACTGTTCTTGATATATTCTTCAAGGCCTCTTTTCTGCTCCTCTACTGTTTGATGGACTTGCAGCATTCCTCTTCCACCCGAGCCACAAGGGAGGTATAGCTTATCGACATCACTGTGGGGGTGCAGAGCATGATTGATGGTCATTATTTTCCTGGTCTTACGATCTAGCATCTCTAGCTCTGCCTCAGTCCAGCCAATTTTTCTTTTAACTTCAGTGTGTGCAATGTTATCAGCCTGGAGAATGCCCAAGTATTTGTAATGTTCTTTCTCTTCCAGGTTCTTGATGTTGCTTCCATTGGGCAGTTCTATTCCTCCTGTTTTTCTTAATTTTCCTCTGTTCATTCTTAATGCAGCACACTTGTCTAGTCTAAACTCCATTGCTATATTGCTACTGAATATACGGACAGTGTTAAGCAGTGATTCAATTTCTGACTGGGACTTTCCATGTAACTTCAGATCGTCCATGTACAGCAGATGGTTTAATTTACTTGATGTTTTAGATGTTTGGTATCCGAGGTTTGTTTTGTTTGTTATTTGTGAAAGTGGGGTCATGGCTATTACAAACAACAGATGGGATAGTCAGTCCCCTTGGAAAATGCCTCTTCTAATGCTAACCTGTCTAAGTGTCTCGCCATTGATTGTTAACTGTGTACTCCACATGCTCATTGCTTTTTAAATAAATATCTGAATGTTTTTGCTGACACAGTTGTTTCTAAACATTTCAATATCCATGAGTGAGGCAATGAATAGAAGGCTTTCTTGTAGTCAATCCATGCAACACTTAGATTGGTTTTTCTTCTCCTGCAATTTTCTAAAATCATTTTGTCTATCAGCAGCTGGTCTTTTGTGCCTCTGGTGTTCAGGCAATTTCCGTTCTGTTCAACTGGAAGCTGTTAGTTAGTTAATAAGTGTTGCATCACTTCATCTGCTATTATTCCAGTTAATAATTTGAACATAGTTGGCAGGCAGGTTATCGGTCTATAATTACTTGGATCTGCACCTTTTGCCGGATCTTTCATGATGAGATGAGTTTTCCCAGTTGTTAGCCATTGTTCAATATCACCTCCTTGCAACATGTGATTGAACTGTTTTGATAGTTGTTTATGAAGGCTTGTTAGGTGTTTAAGCCAAAAGCCATGCAGTTCATCGTCACCTGGTGCAGTCCAATTTTTAATTTTCTTTGCTCTTTCACTTATTAATTCTGGTGTTATTATTAGATCTTGCATTTGTTGGTTTCATTTTTTGACCTCTTTCATCCAGCCTGCTTTTTTATTATAATCTATTGGATTGTTCCATAATTTCCCCCAGAATTGCACTGTTTCTTCTTTATTTGGTGTTTCTAAGTTTCTTGCAGTTTCTCCTTCTATGCTTTGGTAGAAACGTCTCTGATTCGACTGGAATTGGAGATTCTGCCTGTGTTGTGTAATTCTGGCTTCGTATCTGCTAATCTTCTTTGACACTGCTGTTATTTGCTGCTTTATTATTTCCAGGACTTCTCTAATTTTCCTTCAATCTAGGTGGTATTTTTGGATCAGATACTGTTTGGTGTTTTCATTCATCAGCTTCTTGTCTTTCATATCTTTCAGTTTACTAGCATCTGATCTAAGCCTGGAGATTTTATTTTCTAATCTAATCTTCCATTTAGGTGATGTACTGCTTTCTTTTTTTACAGGTTCACTGATCTTATATCCGAGCTCCTGTGTTGTTATTGCTGCACTGTACATTAGTTGGTTTGTTTCTTGCAAATTATTGGTTGTTATTTCTGCAAGTGCAGCATTGACATCTTTTAATGCCTGAGCAAGTTGGTTTTTGGCAACAGTTTTTAGAGCTGGAAGTCGAACCCTGGTGGTTGTTTGGTTCATGTGCTCAGTTATTTTTTGCTTTAGTTCTTGTTGCTTTTCTGTTAAACGGCATTCAGGTTTTTGAGGTGAAGGCAAAGGGGAGGTTGCCTGGTTTTGATTTTGAAACAGTTCAACAACAGTGGCATCCTCTATTTCCAACACCTCCTCCACCTGCACCTGAGCAGCTTCTTCAATTGGTGGTAATTCTTCTTCCATCTCTTGAGCCTGTGTTGCTCTTTGCAGTTCTTCCATCTCAACTCCTGTGAATACTTTATTTCTGATTATGAATCTTCTCTGGTCTGCTAGCCTTTGTTCTGTTATTTCTGTATCTAGATGCTTCTCTTTCCAAAATTGGTACATTCTTTTTAAATAACCTCTTCTAGTTGGACTAGACTTGTAATAGCAGATCATTATTTCCTTGTTGGTGTTTTTCATATATTTTTTCCGGTTAAGCGACATTTCTTCCAGTAACCCTGCAGTCTCCAGCCCTGGTTGCTCAACTGAAGATCCTGAGTCCTGTAGCCCACTTGCCACCAGATGTCCAGGGACTACAGCACCTGGCACCGTCCTTGTTGACCCAGGCGACAACCGATCCGGTATAGATTTATTAAAGTTATGTCTCACCATATTGTTAATGGGAGAGGCACTCTTTGTCTGGCTCCTCTGGTGAGACCTGTCCAGTATGATTGGACCTCTGGCATAGCTCTCACCTTCCTCAGAGCACACAAGCCCCACAACCACGCCAAGGTAGTGCTTCACTGGGGGATGATGATGATGATGATGTTGATGATGATTGACTTGTTTGTTTTATCCAGACATCAAGTCCTTCCCAAGGACCTGGGATGGCTGAATTTTATTGTCAATGTTGTTGCTGTTGTTATAGATATCATTGCAGAATATAGGCTGTTGCCAGTAAAGCTGCTTTTTGTAATTGGCTGATGGTGATTTCTGTGGCCCCTGTGGTGCTGAGGTGCTCTTCAAGGTCTTTTGGAACTGCACCCAGGGCGCCAATTACCACTGGGATTATTTTGGTCTTTTTCTGCCACAGCCTTTCAATTTCAATTTCTAGATCTTCTTCTTCTTCTTCTTCTTCTTCTTCTTCTTACATTTATATACCTCTCTTCCTCCAAGGAGCCCAGAGCAGTGTACTACATACTTGAGTTTCTCTTTCACAACAACCCTGTGAAGTAGGTTAGGCTGAGAGAGGCCCAGAGGCCCAGTGTCACCCAGCTAGTTTCATGGCTGAATGGGGATTTGAACTCGGATCTCCCTGATCCTAGTCCAGCACTCTAACCACTACACCATGCTGGCTGTCTTCATTACTCAAGCACTTTGTTAGGATGTCAACCAGAACGGTCGTTCACAAGACCTACAAGCTGGGGTTGGGGAGGGCGGGGGCAGGGGGAAGGCAGGAGCCTGCCTGCCTTTCCCCACATGATCACAGCAGCCCCTCGGCTCTGAAGCACCACGTGCCCACACAACTAGTGCATGAGTGCTCTGGGAGCAGTGAGGGTGTGGGGGTGAAATGCACGCTGGGTCCAACTGCATCTCCCAATGCACTGCGCAAGGAGTGCAGTGCATTGGGAGCTTTCCCCACTGCCGGGGGCTCCTTCCGCCCAGCTCCATGGGAAGCCTGAGTGTCCACACAACTGGGCAGTGAGGGAGGAGGTGCGCCCGTACCCTCCTTCCTCACTTTTAGCACATGTTTAAAACTCAGGCTGCCTGGCTGAGAAGCCCTGAGATTGGGACCAATCCCAGCGCCTCTCTCGACTAGCTTTACCTGGGTAGGGCTGTGCTAGCCTGGGTAGAGCTGCTCATGAGAACAACCTCCATTTTTTCTCTCTCCAATTAATTGGTGAGGATAGCAGGAGAAAAGGAAAGTATTGATTGTATCAACATTATTTTTGCAAAATTTCCAGTAAATGAAAAATAATAATTATAAAACAGGTATGTAAATCATGCCACACAGAAATATGCAGCATGAGATAGCCAAAGTGAAGTATTTAAATGTCAATGATGAAAGGGGAGAGTTAAGCATAGCATATAGTTAAATCTCCTCGGTTAAAATCAGTACTTAGCTACTTTCAATTAGTCATACCAATTGTTTTATGTCTGGGGTTTATTTTATAGACAATACGGTACTCTTATGCCTGTCTTTGGCTTAATACCACTGCCTATTAATCAGCATAGCATCTGAAGTGCTAACAAGGAGGACATTTCTGACACTTTTTTCCCACTGGTTCCAGTTTGTTGTAGTATTAACAAAACCCTTTAATGTTTAAAAGGGTATTTCCATATTTGAGTGGAGCTTTTTAACCATTTCAGATCTATATATAACCAAGCCATTAAAGATATGTTCATCATTAAACTCAAATGTGAGCTTTCTTTACTTGATTTTAAATCAACCCTTTGATATAAAACTAATCAGGATAAAGATGAATAGTAATCATGCACTCATAAGTCAGTGTGTTCTTTTTGCATGGATATTTCTGCATCACAGCGGGGGGGGGGGGGGTGTTCACTGCTTGAAATGTCTGTTGAAAGGAAGAAAATTCATCTCTTACACCAGCATTTCACTTGCCCTTTATGACTGGAGCATACATCATTAGAAAACTCTTAACACTGAAAGAACCTGTGTGATTCTAATATTTATACTGGCTTTCTAAAGTACAGTATTGCAGAGTTTCATATTTCAGTGTCATGAAACCATGACACAAAATAACAAATATGTACTGATTTAAATGTTGTAACCAGGGATTCAGAATTCTGTGCTTTAGAGGACGAGTTTTGCACAGGAACATTAATATTTTGCAACCAGAATGAATTATGCAAATTAGGCAAAATGGCAAATTATGTAAATGTATGGATATTTTATTCAGACTGCCTGGGGTGTTTGGGTGAACTGCATTTGTTGTGTCATTTATTTATTTTATTATTTATTAATTACACCGCCCCAACCAACAGCTCTGGACGGTTTACAAAACCAAAATAAATAAAAAAATTCAAAAATCAAACTTAAAGCCATAACATCTAAACAAGTATGTATGTATGTATGTTATGTATGTATGTATTTATTGCATTTCTAGACTGCCCCATCCAAAGGCTCTGGGCGGTGCACAAAAATTTAAAAACAATAATAACAACAACAACATTAAAACAAACACCTTTAAAAACACACTGCTTAAAACAATATAAAAATTTAAAAACAATTCAGAGCCATTTAAAACCAATTAAAATACTTAAAAACAATTTAAAACCTTGGAAGGCCTGGCCAAACAAGTAAGTTTTTAAGGCTCTCTTAAAGGCCAACAACGAGTCTAAACTGCAGATTTCTGCTGGGAGTGCATTCCATAGGCCAGGAGCAGCTACAGAGAAAGCCTGGTTCCGAGTCTCCACCAGACGTACCAATGGTAACTGGAGACAGACCTCTCCAGATGACCTCAATGTGCAATGGGGAATCACATTAAATTAATATAATTTAAAAACCCTGGAAGGCCAGACTAAACAAATAAATCTTAAGGGCTCTCTTAAAGGGACAATGTTTGTTTGAAAGGAACTTTGGTTGTTGGTAAAAAAGGTGAGATGGGGAAGATGGGATCCTGTAAAGATAAGGACTGATAGACACAAGGAAGATTGCACTGTGACTTGAGGTACAAAAACATTTGGTCACCTTTGTTTCTTCACATCAACAGAAGCCATCATGCTTTGCAACCATGTGATCTAGAAGCTTGCTTTTCTTTTAATCTGAAAGGTGATGTTTTTATTAGTCTTGAGGGGGCATCAACAAAAAGCCTCCATTCATGCTCATAGTCTAGGGAATAGGGATGTGCATGAAATGAATTCTGCATTTTGTTTTGAGCTCAAAACAAAACACAGATGGCTGAAACGTTTTGTCAAAACAGCAGTCAACCCGGTTGTTTAGACGGAACAAAACACAAAACATTTTGAGTGTTTCGGCCATAGGCAACAATGGGGAAACTCAAAACACCCCATTGATCCCCATGGGGGTTGTCTAGGGACACCAAAGAGGGTTGGGTGGTAGGGCATGATACCTACCACCTAGCCCACAAAAGCAATCAGCAAGCAGGCAATTTCCAACAAATGTTTAACCTTTTCCCCAAACCCCCATAGGATCAGAAGCCAATGTCAGAAGACCAACCAGCAAGGGGAAAACAGGTCCCCAAAATGGTGCTCAAAACATCAAAACATTCTGAGCGTGAAACAGGCCCTTTATTTAAAGGGCATTTTGTTTTGAGCTTGAAACATTCAAAATGGCCTGTTTAGAGTCAAAATGTTTTGACATCGAAACATTTTGCACATCCCTTAAGAGGCTCAGCTTGATTAACATGTAGAAGGTTGATTAACATGTAGAAGGTTGCTGGTTTGAATCCCCACTGGTACTATACTGGGAAGCAGTGATATAGGAAGATGCTGAAAGGCATCGTCTCATACTGCACAGGAAGAGGCAATGGTAAACCCCTCCTGTATTCTACCAAGGACAACCATACGGCTCTGTGGGCGCCAGGAGTCGAAATTGACTTGATGGCACACTTTAACTTTACTTTTGCTATGAAGTTCACTGCAATCTAATGATCATTTGTGAAAGCCCTATTTCTCTCCAAATGGCAGCTCAAAATCACACAAGGAATAATAATAATAAAAAGAATATGGGAGATCAAACAAGGTTGTAGGATAGCAGCCCCAGCTCCAAGTTTGAGAGAGTCCTCAGTACTGTCCTCTATTGCCTCTTACTTGGGTGGAACTTTCAAAAGTTTGTGATGGGGCTTACATTTGGGGGGGGTGTTGTAAGGTGTTTGTTTCCTGCTATCATGTGTGGCAGCATCACATTTCTTCCTCTATACTTGCTTCCTTCCCCAACCCTACCATCCCTGTTGGGCTGAAAGCAATGTGAAAGGGTTGTCTCCTCATCAGTGTTGCCTCCTCATCTTGGCATCCTGCATTTGCAAATGGGGAGTTTCCTCTAAGGCCCCTGTGATGTGGGAGCCTCTGTAGGAACGTTCCCATTTGCTGACATAATAAGAGGGAGGCAGTAATGATAGAGCTCCTTTGCTAGTTCCTCCAGGTGCACCCCCTCATCTCAAATGAGTGCATCATTGCAGGTTCCTCTGAGGGAAAGTTTCCATTTGTAAATGGGCTGGGGGAGAAGAGGCAATGGAGCAGCTCTCCAGGCGGAGGGAGCCACTCCATCACTGCTACATGAAGCCCACAGAATGGCAGGGAGTGGCCATTGGCCCTTCTGGGCCCTCAGCAGCTGTCCAATAATGCCAGCTCCTGATGCTGACTCCTTGCAAGGCACAATAGAAGGTGGAAGGCAGAAATATGAAGCAGAAATATGTGAAAGGATAAAGAGCCATTGATACTTCTGGAAAGAATGGGAATGGTCCTGGGTCACTCTAAGTTTGCTGGAGAGGGACAGGGAGAGATTTGAAATACAAGTAGGCCTTCCAGTGCCCCAGCCACGGGTTGCTACTGTGCTGGCCCACCCTTTGCACAGGGTGGTGCAGCTACTGAAGTAGGACATTTTGTAGAACATTTTACTACAATTTCTTTCACAGTTGGTAAGTGCAGAAATTGACATGTATCACATCACATACATCTTGCCAAGCTGGAAATAAATATATGTGTGTGTGTGTGTGTGTGTGTGTGTGTGTGTGTGTGTGTTATATGACACACACAATTTTATAAATACTTCATTAACTATCTGCAAGTTTCCCAAGGTTTAGACCTCTTTAAGACTATGCCAAACTGAATATATAGCAAATATATATTAAAATACGTATTTTATAAGTAGTTAAAAATCTGTCAATTTACCAAGATTTAGACATGTCCTTTATGGATATGCAGGATTCACAGTGCAAGCCTATGTATGTTTACTTGGAAACAAGTCCCACTCTGCTTAGTGGGACTTAACCTCCAGTCCGTGTGCCCAGGATTGCAGCCTCAGTTCTGCATTCATTATCTGACACAAGACCCCCCTGAAGTTGCAATCCTCCTTCACTCTTGGACACGCACTAATATAAAACTTTAGCAAATCAATACTTCTATAGCAACAGAGCTAACACTATTAGCTCCATATTAGATAGCAACCAGTTTGTTACAGTATCAATACAGCAAAATATTTTCATTAGGTTCTAACAGGATACTGAAATGAAAATTATTTTCATGTTGTCAGCCAAATGTTCCAAGCTCTTGAAGTCAGAAAACTGGGAGAACTGGGAGACTGACACATATATTATGACATTTCAAATAATATTAAATATGGGGTTGTTTTTATTTTCAGTATGTGTTCTAAACCCATAAGCAATCATTGTTTTATGCTTTGTTCTTTTTGAGTTATTAGATATATTTTTGATCTATTAAATATACCTTAAAAATTTATAGCCAGATAAGCTGAAGTTTTTTTAAAATGTAAGAAGCAGAACCACAGTCTGATGTTACAGATACACATGTAGTTGCAATGTTTTCCTTACCCTCTCCTCTTACCCTTCTGAATTGCCTCATGTCTAATCCATCCCCTGCACATTTGACACCTAAATCTTTCCCTTGCCTACATGTTGAGCTTGGATGGGAAATCCAGGTTCAAATCTGCACTCAGCTACATTGCTGACTTTCTGATCTTAGGCAAGTCGTTCACCCACATGTTGCACAGTGATAAGAGGGTGAAAGAAGAGCTGCACCCTCACAAAAACTGGGGAGTAGTTGCAGTAAAGGCTTGTTCACATACAATTACACGTGGAGGGGGATGGGGAGGTTATTTTTACTGCAGTGGAGAAATGACTAGACTAGCAAGCCAGAGGTTGCCGGTTCGAATCCCCTCTAGTATGTTTCCCAGACTATGGGAAACTCCTATATCAGGCAGCAGCGATATAGGAAGATGCTGAAAGGCATCATGTGCGGGAGATGGCAATGGTAAACACCTCTTGCATTCTACCAAAGACAACCACAGGGCTCTGTGGTCGCCAAGAGTTGACACCTACTTGATGGCACACTTTACCTTTACCCTGCAAAAGCCCTTTTTGCTTCCACAAATGTGTCTCTGAGGGTTGAGCAGCTCTCAGGGACATATTTATGAAAACAAAAAGGGCTTTTTCAGGGAGGGAAATGAAAATCACCTCCCCATCCCCCTCTGCACACACTGGGCCATGCAGCAACCCTTCACTGCGGCTACTTGTAATGCTGTGCCTTGTAATGCTGTGCAACATCTGGGCCACTGTATCCTACCCTAATTCCCCTCACAGGATTGTTGCTCTGAGCTCCTTGATAGAAAAGCAAAATAATCATATTTAATCTCTTAAGTGCCTAAGAAACAAGGCACCAAACATAAATAGCAATGACAAGTCTCTGCCTACAGGTTTATAATCTCAATAGACACATAAGGAAAAGAAAACGGTAAGATGGGAAAGACAATGGAGGAAGACGGGTGCTGAGCTAAAACTGCAGCAAATTAAGGGAGATCTGGGACTAAGTGTGTAAGAATGTGGCTCATTGGCCGCTTCCTGGGGTTCAGAGAGCATGCGGAGGAGGGGGTTGTGTGGGTGTCCCACGGGGGTGCTGAATCCCTGGGGGGCATACAAAGGGGCTGGTAGTAGGTGGCCTAGAGGGGCAAGGAGCAAAAGATGCCATGGGCTGGGTTGCTATTTGTTTTTACTAGCACAGCTTCTCGAATGCCTTTAAGACTAGCCTAAAATTTAAGTGGGTAAAGCTTGTTGTATAATGTTGTTTTGATGCTAAGAAAAAGGTTAACCTGATAAATCTGTACGTGCTGGGCTGCTGTTGAAAACACATAAGTAGTTTTTAAAAAGAAAGGTTAGTGGCCCTAGTTCTGGGAGAAGTAAAGGTGTAATGGCAGGGATAACTAAAAGGCATGCAGACGGGCAGTGGTTATTTAGGGGGCAGCAATAGCAGTGGGTGGGGGCAGAAAAAGAAAGATGGGCAGTGAGTGGCAAAGAGGTAGTTTTTTGGAGAGGAGAGCTGGTCTTGTGGTAGCAAGCATGACTTGTCCCCATAGCTAAGCAGGGTCTGCTCTGGTTGCATCTGAATGGGAGACTTGATGTGTGAGCACTGCAAGATATTCCCCTCAGGGGATGAAGCTGCTCTGGGAAAAGCAGAACGTTTCAAGTTCCCTCCCTGGCTTCTCCAAGATAGGGCTGAGAGATTCTTGCCTGCAACCTTGGAGAAGCCACTGCTGGTCTGTGAAGACAATACTGAGCTAGATAGACCAATGGTCTGACTCAGTATATGGCAGTTTCCTATGTTCCTATGTTACCTCATGCAGCACAGTATATTGCAGTGCATGCTGTTAATGTTGCTCCATTATATGACAGGTTTCTAGTGGAACTACAGAGCAAGTATTGCACTGCCATTCAATTTCTCTTGCACTGTCATTCAATTTCTCTGGTCAAATATATTAGTGACATAAGCTTTCATGACCCATGCACTTGCTATGGTCAGCCCCAGAGGTACACCTAGGCAGTTTTGGAGCCTGGACCTAAAGGCCTTTGGAGGCCCTCCTCCCCTGCAAATTAAGCTTCAGTCTAAAGAGAATTTGGGGGCCCACAGGGGCTGTGGGAGCCAAGGACTTCAGCCCCAAAGTCCAGGGGTAAGAGCTCCTCTGGTCAGCCCCATTCAAAATTGATCATGATTGCAACCTTTGAAACTGCATTGGCTCCCAGTCCATTTCAGGGCCCAATTTAAAGTGCTAATGTTAACCTTTAAAGGCCTAAATGGCTTGGAACCAACAGGGTTACCTGAGAGAGTGCTTTGGCCCATATGTACCAACCTGGACCTTAAGAACTTCTTCAGAGGCCCTCCTCTGATTGCCCCTGCCAAACGAGGTGAGGCACGTAGCTACTAGGGAGATGGCCTTTTCAGTGGTTGCACCGCATTTATGGAATAGCATTCCCAGTGGGGTTCACATGGCTTCATCACTTTGTTATTTTAGATAGCAGGTAAAGACTTTTTGCTTACTTTTAAATTTTGATTTTTAAATTTGATTTTTAACTGATTTTCAAAGAGTTTTAAAATTGCTTTATATTATATTTTGTATATTCTTTCCCCCCCTTTTGTTCTGTTATAATTACTGTGTTGTAATGTGTTGTGTGTGTTTTATTTCAGGTTTTAATATTGTGTTATGAGGTACCCAGAGAACAATTTGTTATGGGTTTATTAAATAAAATAATGTTTATTAATCATCATCATCATCCCCCAGTGAGGCACTACCTTGGCACGGTTGTGGGGTTTGCATGCTCTGAGGAAGGTGAGAGCTATGCTAGAGGTCCAATCATACTGGACAAGTCTCATCAGAGGAGCCAGACGAAGAGTGCTTCTCCCATTAACAATATGATGAGATGTAACTTTAACAAATCTATACCGGATTGGTCATCACACGGGTCAACAAGGACTCCGCCAGGTGCTGGAGTCCCTGGACATCTGGTGGCAAGTGGGCAACAGGACTCAGGATCTTCAGTTGAGCAACCAGGGCTGGAGACTGCAGGGTTACTGGAAGAAATGTCGCTTAACCGGAAAAAATATATGAAAAACACCAACAAGGAAATAATGATGCCATTAATAATAATGGCTAGTCCAACTAGAAAAGGTTATTTAAAAAGAATGTACTAAATTTGGAAAGAGAAGCATCCAGATACAGAAATAACAGGACAAAGGCTAGCAGACCAGAGAAGATTCATAATAAGAAATAAAGTATTCACAGGGTTTGAGCTGGAAGAACTGCAAAGAGCAACACAGGCTCAAGATATGGAAGAAGAATTACCACCAACTGAAAAAGTTGCTCAGGAGCAGGTGGAAGAGGTGTTGGAAATAGAGGATGCCACTGTTGCTGAACTGTTTCAAAATCAAAACCAGACAACCTCCCCTTTGCCTTCACCTCAAAAACCCGAATGCCATTTAACAGAAAAGCAACAAGAACTAAAGCAAAAAATAACTGAGCACATGAACCAAACAACCACCAGGGTTCGACTTCCAGCTCTAAAAACAGTTGCCAAAGAACAACTTGCTCAGGCATTAAAAGATGTCAATGCTGCGCTTGCAGAAATAACAACCAATAATTTGCAAGAAACAAACCAACTAATGTACAGTGCAGCAACAATAACAACACAAGAGCTCGGATATAAGATCAGTCGACCTGTCATAAAAGAAAGTAGTACATCACCTAAATGGAAGATTAGATTAGAAAATAAAATCTCCAGGCTTAGATCAGATGCTAGTAAATTGAAAGATATGAAAGACAAGAAGCTGATGAATGAAAACACCAAACAGTATCTGATCCAAAAGTACCACCTAGATTCAAGGAAAATTAGAGAAGTCCTGGAAATAATAAAGCAGCAAATAACAGCAGTGTCAAAGAAGATTAGCAGATACGAAGCCAGAATTACACAACACAAGCAGAACCTCCAATTCCAGTTGAATCAGAGACCTTTCTACCAAAGCCAAGAAGGAGAAACTGCAAGAAACCTAGAAACACCAAATAAAGAAGAAACAGTGCAATTCTGGGGGAAATTGATATTGATAGGCTATACCTCCCTCGCAGCTCAGGTGGAAGAGGAATGCTGCAAGTCCATCAAACAGTAGAAGAGGAGAAAAGAGGCCTTGAAGAATATATAAAGGGCAGTGAAAAAGATGCACTTAAAATGGTCAATAATGAGAAACTATTAAACACCAATGAAACAAAGCAAGCCTACAAGAAAGAACAAGTAAAGAATCAAGCAGAAAAATGGAAAAAATATTGACTGCATGGTCAATATTTGCACAATATAACTGTAAAATCAAACATCACCAATCCCAGTAGTAATTGGTGCCCTAGGTGCAATTCCAAAAGACCTTGAAGAGCACCTCAACAACATAGGGGCCACAGAAATCACCATCAGCCAATTACAAAAAGCAGCTTTACTGGGAACAGCCTATATTCTGTGATGATATCTATAATAATAACAACAGCAACAACATTGATAATAAAATTCAGCCATCCCAGGTCCTTGGGAAGGACTCGATGTCTGGATAAAACAAACCAGTCAATAACACCTGTCTGACTGTGTAAGCAATAAATAAATAATAATAATAATAATAATTATTATTATTATTAATAGGAAGAGGCACATAGAACAAATCAATCCAGAATTTTCACTTGAGGTACAAATGACCAGGCTCAAACTATCATACTTTGGACACATTCTGCAAAAACCCAGTTTACTCGAGAAGTCCATTATGCTGGGAAAAGTTGAAGGAACGAGAAGAAGAGGACGACCAGCAGCAAGGTGGATGGACTCAATTACTACAGCAATGAATGCACCACTGAGAGACATTAAAGGCCAAGTTGAAGACAGATCATCCTGGAGAGAATCTATCTATGTTGTTGCTAAGAGTTGACACTGACTTGACGGCACTTAATCAATCAATCAATCCAATCAATCAATCAACTTTCAATCATTATTGAAAATGGCAAGGGGAGGAAGGAAGGTTGCC
The DNA here is from genome assembly GCF_027244095.1 of Hemicordylus capensis. Classification (NCBI taxonomy): domain Eukaryota; kingdom Metazoa; phylum Chordata; class Lepidosauria; order Squamata; family Cordylidae; genus Hemicordylus; species Hemicordylus capensis. The sequence continues at coordinate 323,677,447 of NC_069657.1, read as the reverse complement.
AAGAAGGAAGCCTTTTTTCATGCTTCTCACAAGCCTTGCAAGGAGTGTGAGGAGAGGAGGGCAGTCTTCTCTCTTTCCTCTGTGCCCCTTCTAAAATTAGCAAGAGTAAGATGTACCCTGAAGAGCTGCTTCAGTGGGGTGGCAGTGGGCATCTTGCCACCCTACTGGCAGGGCCTCTGAGAGGAATTTTTATCAGGGGGTACAAAGTTTCTTTCAGGCCCCCTTCCCTTCTTCATTAGTCATCCTGTTTTTATCCACTACGGTTTTATGCCATGAGCTGTAGCCTGTAAGGCCAAAAAGGGTATGGATGAGAGAGGGGTGAAATGGAGCGCTCTGTTGATTTTCTGCATTTGAGGCCTTATGCTCCTATACTCCCTCCATGATAACTATAAATAAAATAAAATAAAGGAGGATCAGAGAGAAGAAAGCACATTTGATTTGAACATCTTTGTTTATGTTACAATATAGATAAGGAAAAAGAATTCACATTGAAACATCCTTTTATATTGCTATGCACATCAGATCATCAGAAGACATAATTATTAATAAAAAGTTAAAAAAAAAAGTAGATAGACTCAGAATTTACTTTTTTTAAAAAGAGCTTTCCTGGCCTTTTTTTGTGAAAAATTTCAAATCACAGCATGAAAATTAATTGTTCTGGCATTGTTTGTTTCAATACTTAGCCTGGCCAAATCCACAAGACGTTCCTGAGACATTGTAGACCTTAAATAATTCTTTATCAGCTTGAGTTTGCTAAATGACCTCTCTGCAGAAGCTACTGTTGCTGGAATTGTTAATAGTGTTGTTAACATTTGGAAAGAGGTCACCAAGTCTGTACTCTGTTCACAAGTTCAACAGATCTAATGGCTTTAACTGTGCATAAAGCATAAAATTTGCTTCATGTACTGAGGGTAAATGTTGCATTTCTTTTCCAAAATCATCACCGTTAAGGTCAGCAGGATATTGCTCTGATAAAGATAAAGTTTTTCTCTCCACATCACTTTCAGACATGGTGAGATATTGGCTTATCAGAACGTACAATATGTGATGCCTGATCTTTTGAATTGGTTTAGCCAAGCTGGCGATCATAGTTATATGAGCTGGTGATCATAGCTATCATCATTAGGCCACAAAACTTCTACAGATAAGCTATGAACTGCTGCAATAACATGTAATATAAGTTACAGTTAATTCTTTGGCTCCCGGGCCCCCTTTTGGACCCCAGGCCTGGGTACGATGTACTCCCTGCAACCGCTATCATAGGCCCTAACCCTACTGGCGCCTCAGTAACCTGCCATCTGAAGCAACCTCCTAATCCCACCTCTTGAAAGGATCATCTCTGCTTCTTAAGCCTTTGCACTAGCCCCCGGTAATTTTCTGCATAGATATGAAACTCCTTTAAAGCAGCCGAGGAGGATTTAGGGTGGGAAAATGGCAAAAGAAAAGGATTGAGAAGCCCTTCCGTCTTCCCACTGGCCTTTCCCTTCAAACTGCAGCCTCAGTAGTTTTGGTTTTAAAAAGTCATGGAATTGGAGAGGATGGCCACTTAGGAGAAATGTGTCCATATTGCTGGCCGTATAGAAGTTTATCGAAGTTCTACAGAAGAGTTAGTCTTTATTCTTAAAAAAGCATAGAAGAGAGCCAGAATGACAGGTAAAAAGAAGCAGTAATTTGTTTTATGTAGAATTAGCAGGAGCAAAGCTACTCTCCGGGTGGGAAGACAGTTCTGATTTAGTCTTGGTGTTCAAGATTTACAGCTGATCATAAAGTAAGGCTGACAGTAATTTTATTAATCTGAACCCTGTAAAGGCTTTTAAAATACATGGTTATTGCTAGCCTTGAAAAACCTCAGACCTATAACTTTGAAATCAATGAGTTTTTGGTGCATATGAGAGAGAGCGAGAGAGTGAGAGGGCAGAGAGAGCGTGAGGGCGAGTGCGAGCATGAGCGCTAGCTCATGCTCAAGGATAAGATAACCTGAAGTGTTGAAGTCTTTGATATATCATGATTACAAATATTTATGCACTGCTTTTAAACATAACAGTTCTCAAAGCAGTTTACATAAGAAAAGGTGTGTCCCAAAGGGGGTCACAGTTGCATACATGCACATTCTCTCTCTCTCTCTCTCTCTCTCTCTCTCTCTCTCTCTCTCTCTCTCCAAGGCACTTTTCTGAGTGAAGCAAAGCATACCCCATTGGGCAAGGCAGGGAAAATGAACAGCATGGCCCAATTGGGATAGAAAGGGCCATGGCAGTAGGTGGCAGGGATGGTCCCCATGGTGGGAGGGGGCTGGCACTCGCTGCCCCTTGCCCCTCCTTGTGTGTGTGCCTGAGGCAATTGCCTTATTCTGCCTTATGGAAGGGCCACCCTTGCACATTCATGCATGGCTGAGACACTACCAACCGCCATTGGAGGGAAACTGTGCTGTGCTGAATAAGGACAGTTGTTCTTTCTCCTGTTAAATATAAGTACCATCACTTTAAAAGGTGTTAAATATAAGTACCATCACTTTAAAAGGTGCTCCTTTGCCCAGTTAGCAGAGATGTATGTTAAAGGTGAATCCTGAACTTTGAGCTCATCTTGATGAATGAATACAGATGGTGAAGAAAAATATTTGTCCTGACTGGAATTTCTAGAAATCTCCTTTGAGGATACTATCATTTCATATCAGGAATGCATTATTTCTAGTCAGTGATATGGACCAATTCCCAAAATATGGGAAGTGGATTCTTAAAATGTATTAATAGTTTATTGAACATGTTTTCTCATTTACAACATATTTGGTTTCCCATTATCATGGTATCCCATCCTCTTACCCACTCCCATATTCATTCAATGAAGGAAAGGAAAGAAGAAGAAACCAGAAAGAGAAAGGAAAAAAGGAGTGGGGGAGAGGGAGGAATAGGAGGAGGAGGAGGATTACTGTAATATATGGGTGCCTAGATGGATTAGAAATAAGGAGATTAGAAAATGTATGATTGTCTTTTAGCGCACTTCTAGGAAGTTGTGCCAAATCCACTTGTGAATTTGTGCCAAATACACTTTAGAAGTTGTGCCAAATTCTTACCCACTTTTCTGATTTATCACCCTTGGTGAAGTCCAATTTTTCATGCAAAACTAGATCAGGTAAATCTTGTACCTAGTCCTCCACTTTAGGAGCATTAGTCACCTTGATATTAATAGGCATGTGCAATTCAATTCTCCCATGAATCAATTTTGGTCAAATTGGGGGCAATTCTATGATTCAAGCTCGATTCAAATCACCCTGAAAACAAAGAGCCAGATTTGGGGCCGAATAGAATCACTCCCGATTCAACCCTTATCAATTCGGGCAATTCAACAGCCATTATGAGGCTGGAAAAACGGGCCTCAAAATAGTGGCACTTCTTTCTGGGGAGAGCTGGTCTACCAGTTGGGATCAGTGGGTAGATCAGCTCTCCTCCCCAGGCTTGGCACATCAGCCCGCCTCAGAGGACAGGCCTACCCCAGGTAGACCTGTCCTCTGAGGCAGGCTGATGTGCCAAGTCCAGAGTGGATGGCTGGTCTACCTGCTGATTCCAATTCGTAGACCAGCTCTCCATGGAAAAACAAGAGAGCTGATCCACCAATTGGGATCAGCAGGTAGACCAGCCATCCTCTCCGGACTTCGCATGTCAGCCCACCTTAGATAGGTCTACATGGGTGGACTGGGTGGACCTGTCTGAGGCAGGCTGATGCACTAAGTCCAGAGTGGAGGGCTGGTCTAGCCGCTAACCTCAATTTGTAGACCGGCTCTCCCTGTTTAAAAAGTGCCATTTTGAGGCCTGTTTTCCCAGCAAAATGTGCCTCAAAATAGCATCTGAATCACCCAAATTGATTCAGGTGATTTTGGGGGCTAAGCCAGCTGCTTCTGACAAATCAATTTGGGGGTCTGAGATTTGATTTGATCTTGAATCAAATCACATGTTTTGATTCATGCACACTCCTTAATATTAACTGTTTTGCCATTAATAAACAATTTAATAGCCATTGTCTGGAACTCAAATCTAGGTTCCATGTATTGGGGATATAGGAACTGGGGTCTTTTTTAAAAAAACAAACACCCAAAACCCCAGTATTTTTAACTATTAAGAATAATAGTTTTATTCTACCCTTCCTCTCAGGACTATTCGTGGCATACATAGATCTCTTCTCAGCCTTCATTTTCTTCTCACAGCATGAGGCAGGTCCTGTGAGGCAGGTCCTGTGGTGTAGGGCCAGGAGAGCCAAGAGGTGGGACAGATATATTTGGATAAATGAATGAATGAATGATGTTAGAATACCACATACATTTATGCTATAAGCGGGCATGAGGAATTGGGCCCAGAAGACATATTTTTTGCAACCTTGACTTTTATTTGGCTTATTTATAACCACATTCCAATTGTCCAAATTCAGGCTTCAGCCAAAGGTATTTTGCCAGTTTTTACCCTGAGATGCTGGGTTCTTGGGAGAAGTTGTAAAAAGGATCTAAGAAAATTATTTTGGATATTTTCCAGGATCCCAGTGTTGCCACAACACCAGATTTCAGCACATATATCTGATGCACTGATATATGAGGTATTTGAGGTTATCACTGGTATTTGGCTTCACAAATAGATGCAAAGTCAATCATGTCTGATTGTGCATCTGTATTAGCAGGTGCATTTTGCTCCAATGTGAATTGGGACCATGGTGGATATGTGTGTTTTGAGAGGGCCATCTGAAGCAGGTCTTTCAGGACCCTGGACAGATCCCAGAGAGCAGACAACGTGCTCCCACAACTCAGTCTTTTTATACTTCCAGGACAGGGCCTGATTTTCACTCTTGGACACTGCTTCTTTGCAGAGTTTTTTCTTTTCTTTTCTTTCTTTCTTTCTTTCTTTCTTTCTTTCTTTTTTTAAGGCAGCACTCTGGTCTGGCTCCTGGTACTTTGTTGCCTCTCTGTTTTTTCTTGCTGGGCAGATTGTCTGGGTTGGTGAAGAGGCTTAGTAAAGTAGAAAACCCTTGGATTGAGGATTCTAGTGCCTTGATGGAAGCTCAAGCAAGAGCTTCGGTTTCTGGGCATCCAGGCTTGGAGGTTTCAGGTTCAGGGAGTTTGCAGCTTGGGCCTAGTGTCACCTCCATCTGCACCACTGGCCCCTCGCTTTCTGGATGTCCATGTTATTGCTAGTCAGGACATTGCTCCCTAGTTGGACTCTCAGACATGTTGTTAGGCAGAAGCATGGGACCCATCCCCCCGCCCATGGTGGGTTCCTGGGATATGGGCTAGGTTAGTACCTGTTAAAGAAACCAGACCTAAAGAAACCCCTTAAGACCTAAGGAGTAGGCCTTAAGAGTTATCGGGTGGGAATGAAGTAAACAATTTTTGTTTTGTGTCTGACTGAAACCTTGTCTCTGTTTGTAATTATTTAATGTTGAAAATCAACACAATTAATCATAATTACATAGGCACGAGAGTACAGTACTTGTGTATTATCACTAGAGAGATAAAAAAGAGTTCCATCATATTATTTTACCCAACCCCTCACCCAAACTTCTGTGGCTTCTCAAAGATTTCTGTTTATGCTATTCATGCTAGAAGGGGCATTATACTAGAATCACCTGCTCAACAAGTGCACCAGGCTTTAAAAAACTGAATCTGTGGGGAAATGGCTAAGTTATGAAGAATAAAAGTTGAAAAGCAGACATGAAACTACAAGACCACAGTTGGGTCTTTCCGCCCAGCTATCTTTATAATGGGATAGTCTGCATCCAAATAGGGAAGCACAAACTGAAGCAATTGTGTTGGGAAAGGTCTCTTTAGATGGCCTGTCCTCCATATGACACACTTTCAGAGGTTAAACTAAATTTGAATTTCTACAAATTAAGAACAAAGAGAGCCCTGTAATAAGTTTGCACATACCTGGTAGAGTTGGAACGTTTGTGAGGAGAAAAAGGGAGTGGGAAGGGAGTGGGGAGTAAACAGGTTCTGCCCTTGTTTCCCTGGAAACAGCTGTGAAAAGGGCCTTTGAAGGGGTTGGCTGAGGAAATATTTCACCACTAACCATTACAGTCTTATCTGGCAGCAGTGCCAGAACCTGAGGGATATACTCGTGAGTCAAATGGGCCGTAACTCAAAATTTGGCTTTAAAAAAGCTAATCTGGTAACTGGTAAATAAGAGAACAGGGTCTCTCACACAGACCTAGCTTCTAACCTTTGGCTGCTTCTGTTTTCTTCAATCTGCCTTAGAACTGGTGGGCCTCAGTGCTCCTGTACAGCTTTTACCACCTTTCAACCTTGTCCCTCATAAGGGAGAAGAAGGGCTGCCTAGCCAGAGGGCCCAGGATGTTTAACAGTGACATGACAGGTAGACACTTGCAACTTTGGCTAGAATATAAGGGTGCAAGTAGCACCTGCTGATATTATGTTGGGACTTCAGCAGCTTGACAGCCAGAACTGAAGTGAATAATCGCCCCACTGCAGTGGCCATGGGACTGCCTTGGGACTACTTTGGCTGCTTCTGCTCTTCTTCCTGCCACTTCTTCGCTGTTTTGCCCACTCAATCACCCTCTGCCACTCTTGCCACCAGCTCCACTTTTGTGCCACTGCCACCACCCCACTCTTGTTACTGCTGCCACTGCTACCCCACTTGCCTGCCATCTTGCATGCCAGTAAGAAGTAAAATGGCCTCTTTCTTTTTATTGAACACAGACTACTTCTGACCTTTTTTTTTTTTTTTAAACAAAACAGGAAAATTCAGTTAATGCAAAACCAACAACCACTAGGTTGTTTACAGGAAAATTATGGGTGTGGCAGCTCCAACTGGGCTAAAAAAACAAGGAGTTTCAGTGTCCCATGATGTTCACGCCATGAGGGGAGGAGACCTGATGTCCAGTCTGAGATATTGTACTGGCTTACAACATCATAACCATGGAAACACAATTTGGCTAACTCCTCCATACGCCAGTCCACTTCCTGCATTGGTAACAGCACTTACCATATGCCCAGAGGTATATGCTACCAAATTCTTCTTAAACATTGAAGTCACACTAATCTGCCGATTTTTCTGTTACCACCAGCCTACGTAGATCGTGGACTGGAGCGTGAAGGACCTAGCCAAATTGTGTTTCCATGGTTATGATTTGTAAGCCAGTACAAGATCTCAGATCAGGTCTCATTCCACCATGGCATGAACATCATGGGCCATCAAATTGCCTCGCTTTTTGGAGCCCAGTTGGAGCAACCACACTCATAATTATCCTGTAAATCAAAGGTTTTTTTGCTTTAACTGAATCATCATCATCAGCAGCAGCAGCAGCAACAACAACATAAAAATAAGATGTATGTCAGAGTACAAATCTTGAACCAGGAAGAATAACTGTCATTGTTATGGATCAGAGCTAAAATATACACTGTGATACAGATGTATGAAAACATGTTTAACTCATTACATTTTTTTCTTATAGCAGACACTTAGGCATCCATCTGGTTTGATACCATATAGTAGGAGGAGAGAGTTAATTCTTTTTCTTTGCACTGTTTTCCTGATGAGATTCCTTTAAATTGCTACTTGCCCTGTTAGTATAACATGCAGAGACACAGGCCATGCCCCTAGCTTTTATTAACAGGGCAAATAGCGGCTCTGGGCAAGGGGATTTTCATTGTGAAAGTGGCATGGGGGCAGTATAGTTCATGGCTGCCCCATGCCATGGCCCTGAACTCAATCATCCCTCCTGCACCTGCTACTTAAAAAAAAAAAGTAAAGAAACACAAATGCTTTCATGTATCTTCATTGTTATGTCCAGTTTGGCCCTGAGTTTTTACTATAGCCGACCAGTTGATTAAGTCAGAAGAGGACAATAGGTCCATAAAGGCAATATATAAATATTTTTTTCCTACCCACAGAAAAATAGTCAATTGAATTATGGATATCTGCGACGATATTTATAACAACAACAACATTGACAATAAAATTCAGCCATCCTAGGTCCTTGGGAAGGACTCGATGTCTGGATAAAACAAACCAGTCAATAACACCTGTCTGACTATTTAAACAAGAGAATAATAATTCTCATTTAATGGAAGACATTTAAGACTCAGGGACATCAAAGAGCATGTCCCCTTCCCCCTCCCAGAGTACCTTTCCCGTTCTCCTAATCATGTGGTTGTGTCAGGTCCAAACAGCTACCTCCCCCCAATCAAAATGCTGCTTTAATGTAGTACAGTGGCAGTGGCTGCTTCTTGGAGCTGGGGCCTGGTGGGGAGCGGGGAGGGGAGGGGAGGGAAGGGAGCCGTGGTAGCCAAAAGTGGGGCTAATAGTAGGCATTTTCTACTATTAGAAAGAACCAGCCAATGGTTTTCTCTATGGCTTTGTCTAGACGTTATTTACTAGTCTCAACCAAAATCTCCATCATTCGCACCAGCATGTGGCAACTGGCTATTTAGTGCTGATTTAGTGCTAATTTTGCCCTTTGACTGGTTGTGAGTAAAGGAATCCTGCCCTTAGAGTAGTTCATGGTGGGTGTCAGTGTAGAAAGTAGCAGTGCCCCTGCCTAAAGTCCCCATGCCTCTTCTTCCCTTCAGTAGCTCCATCCCTTCTTCTGTCAGCATTGCTCCACTTCTCCTCAGCCCTCTCCTCCTCACCCCATTCAAGAGTAGACGAAGAAGATCAGCTGAAGTGGGGAAGGGTTGGAGACTTGAGCATCTGTTTGCAGTTAGCACCTGCATATACACGTTTCACACTGCTTGAAAATACCACAGTGTATTTGGCCACATAAAGAGCCCACTAGCTTCCTTTCTTCTCACAAATATGCAGATACAGTACATTTTTTAAAAAAGCAAACCTTTTGTCTCCCTTTCTTACAATATAAACATTTCTGGCATATGTCCTCAGGCTGCAATCCTATGCACACAGCAGTTACTTGGGAGTAAGCCCCAATGAGTTCATTAAGGCTTTACTTGGAATAAACTGTATAGAATTGGCTGCAGTTCTGTGCAACATTTACTTGAAATAATCCTTTATCAGATTTGAAATCCATATAAGTCCTGTCCAAACCTGTCCAAATAACTTATGCTGAGGACTTCTCCTTTCAATACTACTAACACTCATCGAAAAAGAAAAAAGGAAAAAGATAATACACAAAATAACTAGGGGTATGCAAGCCGGCCATTTGGCCTGCTCGGTGTGTATGTGGACTGGATGTGAGCCAAGCTGACACAGTGCAGGCTTGGGCTTGGATGAATAGGGTTTGGTCTGGTTCAGCCATTAAGCTGGCTGAGCTGGCTCAGGGGATATACTTGTAAAGGGGAATCTGGCTAGGATTCCCCTTTACAAGTAAAGGGGGAATCCCTAGACCAGTGATTCTCAAACTTGGGTCCTCAGGTGTTATTGGACTTCAACTCCCATAATCCCCAACCAAAGGCCACTGAGGCTGGGGATTATGGGAGTTGAAGTCCAATAACAACTGAGGACCCGAATTTGAGAATCCCTGCCCTAGACTATGAAGCGGGGACAGCTAAAGGGGAATATTTACCTTTGGTTTCCCGCTGCTGAGGATGGGAGGCTCCTCCAACCCAGGAGGAGCCTGCTGGCCTCCCTAATAATACGTCGGGCTGGCTGAGGCCTGGTTTGGGCCTCTGCATGTGGCCCGAAATGGGCTGCAGCTGGTCCGGCCTATCATCTGGGAGGCTGGGGGCGAGGGTTCAAGGAGCCTCCACCGTCACCTTTGATGTCTCTCCAAACTCCACCATCCCCCTCAGTGGGAAACTAAATGTAAATATTCCCCTTTCACTGCCCCGCTGTTTAGTCTAAGGGATCCTCCTTTACATGTAATCCTAGCCGGATTCCCCTTTACAAGCATAGTCTCCCGAGCTGGCCTATGAGCCAGTTCTTTGAACTGGGGGGCGGTGGGCGGTGGTGGGGGCGGTCTGGTTCAAACTCGGTCCGCCCGAACTGGGCCGGCTTGATGCATGATGACTCACATATCCCTAAAAATAACCGACCAACAGCAAACAAAACCTGACATAAGGTCTATATAGTAGAGGATATATATACTATATACTTCTATACTATATACTACTTGACTATTCTGGACTGCCCTGGTTTCCAAGTTGTGCCTGGAGGGGGGCAAGAGGGGGGCCCCTCTGCCCCAAATGAGGAGCCTCCATTGATGTAATATTTAAATTGTGTGTGATGAAATGGTTAAGATGTTATATTAGGAGAAAGGGAATTAGGTGAAGAGGAAGTATACCATTAGAGGGGAGGGGGATATACAGGTATCTGTTTACATCCCTAATAGTGTGTGAGGGGAGCTGACTTGGATGTATTATTCAAACTAGCCTGGTGTGAGGGTCCTGAGAATGTGTTAGATATCTTTCTCAATTCCCAGAGCTGAGAGAGAAAAAATAATTATTCAACTGGTTTTATCTGTGGTTTCAGTATACCCTTAGTCACCAGGCCAACTGTTTAGATGAACAGCTTGTGAGGTAGATGATTTCTCACTCATCAATGAATTTCGCAACATTTGTGTCCACAGATTCTTGGCATAGTTCACTGGGCACAAATCTATTTCACCACAAAGACGGCATGGGATATATTTATTACTGGCCAAAATGGAAAGATATGGGATGCCATCAATATTATATTCAAATTCCCTGCAAACTTCCTACTTTTAAAATGCATTTGAATTGCATTTTAGGCTGGTGTAATACTTTTCTTTGGGTCTCTGATATAGGCCAGTAGTCTTTCTGTACAGGAAAGCGCAGCTTACAATTTCAGATTCCACTTAGGAATCAGAGAGAGAGAGAGTGAAAGAGAGAGGGGGGGGAGAGAGCGAGCAAGAGAGCTCATTCTTTTTGTGGCTCATCAGGGGGTTGATGTATCTTTGAAGAAGCAGAAACCCTGTTGACTTTTGCCAAAATAAGAGAAACTTTCACTGAGTGTTCAGTATTTTATAGAAAGCATGCCAGCGTCCTGTCAGGACTGTACAGTCACTAGCCTAGTTGTAGAAAATGAGTGCATTGTAATAAAACTCAAAGGCTTTGAACTTCTCCCTATTGTCACTGGAGGTCTTTCCCTACTCATTTAGCAGAAGGAAAACGACTCTGTTACAATCAGATAATGCAAATCAAAAGAAACTTATCATGCAGTTGCTCACTGGATAACTATGATAATACAGTTTCCTCTTTAGCTATGTAACCAGAATCTAGGATGACCTTTCCAGGGAAACAGAAAACCTACAATGTGCACTCTTACTAATGTATTCTAATGCAATTAGTTTACACAAAAAGCCTTGTTAAAATTTGTAGTATCTGCTTTCACCTTTACAATAATTGCTGGTGATCCCAGACCAAATGCATGTGTCATTTTGCAGCACTTCTCATACTGTAAATAATATGGAAAGGAAGTGGATTAGATAATGCAAAAGGCTGAGTTTGGTGCACTCTTGCACAGCTTTCCTTTCAAATCCTATACTCGGAATAAATTCTGCACTTTAAAATAGGTTTGCAGGTGTTTGAATGGAGGGGACAAACATGGAGCTCATGGAAAGTGGGGTATGCAGATGGCCAGGGAAGTGGGCAGGAAATAGTTATGGTGGCCATTGGTGGACTGGCCTACTCTTGGCAGTCCTGGCAATGTTTAGAGTCATGGCTGTATTTCTGTGTCCATATGGCAGCAGATTCCCAATTCTCTGGGGCTTCCTCTCTGCCAAAACTTTCACCAGGGGGACCATTACCTCCTGCTCACCCAGGGGGACGAGGGAAAGTGTGGGATGTGGGTGTATATATGTAAACACACTGTTGCAATTTTATGTTCTTTCTACTCAGGAGGACTGATAGCTCTTCTCAAGGATGTTGTTCAACACCTGCTGGCAGTGGCAGCTGCCCTGAGCAGTACTGTACTGGAGGGGTGGGATATACATATTTTATAAATAATAAATAAATAAGCAGCAGTTGCCATCTACTATGTCCATAATGGTCCATTTTGGAGCTGCTGTGGATTTCAGAGCTGCTTTGAGGAAGTGACTGTGGACGCTGCATTTGTGCTGTTTTCACCATTATTGAAAATGGGGAAACCACTGGAAACACCACTTCTGTAATCACTACTTCAAAGTAGAATCCTAGCAGCCCTGGGATGGCTCATTATGGAGATTGTAGACTACTCATCATGTCAGCCATTATCTTTTGTCTTTAGGATGCACAGGGGATGGGTGTGTGGGATGACCTTGCTGGCCCTGCCTCCCCAGTAAGGAGGGTGGTGATGTTGCATGTGCCCATGTGGCTTGGGCTGCAGGGAGGCAGAGCTTGACTGGACATAAAGGGTCACAGACCTGACACCCTGCTTCAGTTTGAGAACTGAAGCAGCTATCATCTGCTCTTTTGTGCAAGATTAACCAGTTGCTTCAAGGTCAAGCAGGATTTTTTTTTTTACTTTCCCCATGCATTGGCCTGGGGATTTTTTTTTTTTAAAAAAAACTTAGGTTCACTGAGTGCAGCTTAGAGCAGGGGCGTAGCAAGGCTGGAGTGGGCCCAGAGACAAGATTTTAAAATACGCCCCCCTCACTGAAGCTCATCTCATAAAGTAAAGAAATCTTAAATGAGGCTGTTTTTAAAAAGGTTTTATAAATTGTGGACGATGCAAATCATTTAATGGTACTAGAGAAAGACATGCTGTTCTGGTCGCTCCAGGTCTTAACACTCACATCAATTTCGGAGGATGGATACAACTGAAGGAAGCCCGGGCGAGTGCGCGGCTGGGGGAGTCAGTCATGTGACTTGCCTCTGGGTCCCCCACAAGGCAGTGGGCCCCCAGACAACTATCTCCCCTTGCCCTATTATAGTTACGCCCCTGGCTTAGAGATGTTGTGAGCATTTGTTCAGGAACACTCAAAAAAGAGAATGCTTATGGCCAGGATCAAAACTAGCACAGATAGTATTAGTACCCCTGCTAACTGAACAAAGAGGCACTTTTTAAAATGGTGATTCTCTTCTATTTAGCAGGGGGAGAGAAACTGGCCCTACCCAACCCCAGCACAGCATCCCTCCAGTGGCTGTTGCTGGTATCTGCAACCATCTGTTTAAGATTGTGAGCCCTTTGGGGACAGGGAGCCATTTTATTTATGTATTTATTTTTCTATGTAAACCACTTTGGGAACTTTGGTTGAAGAGCAGTATATAATGTACTCATTTCAGTCTTGCAGGCTGCCACCATTTCCCCCTTCCCCTGATTCAAAAGCCAAGTGCTAAGTTTTAAGGAAAGGGAAGGTGGAAGTGGGAACCCAGAACATCCCTAAAGGGCGTTTTTCCCCTGCCATGCTTGGGGAATTCTGGACGTCCTGGTGGGAAATTGATGCTATTTACATCATTTGCACCAGGGAGAAGGCAGAAGGCCTCCAAAGGCTCTCTTCCTGGAACAAACGATGCAAAATAGCACCATTCCCTCTTGGGATTCTGAACTGAAAGTTCTAGTCTCAGTTCTGATGGGAAAGGAGATTGCATCAGGGCTGTGGGAAGGTCTGCTTTTGTCCTTCCTCTCTGTCCAGCTCCAAAGGTAAATACTTGGCTTTTGTGGCAGGGGAAGGAAGAGGTGGCATAATTTTGTTGAGATGCTTGTAAGAATTCTTTTCTTACAAGACAGAACTTTCTTGTAAGAAAATATAACTTAGAGTGTATTGGCTCAGCCCATAGGTGGATTATCAGCACCAGGGTTCAGCCTTCGAAAATGTGACCTATTTGTACAAGGCAGCAGCAGGACTCTAACTTTATTCACATGTTATGTTTCACACATGTACACTCTGTGCACAGTATGAAATGCACAGATCTTTGTGCTTGTACAGTTATTCACATGTTATGTTCAATACTCATACAGTAATATACTTTTGATCTTTACCCTGCATTTGAGAGGGAGTGTACCCAGGTCATTCACACAAAAGTCATTCACACAAAAATGTATGCATGTATAAGGACACCTGATTGCATATACAACAATGTCTGAATAGGGCTTCTGAATCTATGCAGAGAGTGTACCAACCATCACGGAGTATGAAGATATGCCCAGTTTGAGATTAGAGAGCATAAAATGGGATGATTTCCAGCCAGGCATGAACCTCATCACCTCTCTATTGTTTTAGAAATTAAACTCTGTTTATAATATGTTTTAATTAACTATATTTGCTTACTTCCTTCTAAACGTGAATGTCTTCATAAACACCCTACTAAAATTACAAGAGTGAATAAACTTCTTGGACTAAATTGCTACTATTATGCTAGTACAATCTTATTTTATGGAATTCACTTTTCTCACAGTAATTCTACTCTGAGTGCAGCAGAATCACTCTGAATAGCAATTTGAAAAGCACTGAAATGATTATGGATGTTCTTACCCCTTTACTGTATACTCAAGGTTGTTTTTACCCTCGATACGAACCTTAAGTCATCTCTTTCTAGCCCAACTGTCTGGACTGTTTCAGTGCCTGCACATGTTCCAGCAACTTGTAATCACAACTCATTTCTATATACCAACCTGGCAAAAGGTATACATAAGATGACTACAACCACAACTGAAAATATTTCCTGGCATTTAGATTGTGAGCCTTTTGGGGACAGGGAGCCATTTTATTTATTTATTTATTTATATGTAGACTGCTTTGGGAACTTTTGTTGAAAAGTGGAATATAAATGCTTGTCATATCCGTAGTCATATTCCGACCCCAAAGTGATTTGCTGGAAAACAAGAGCCACTGATGCCAATGGAATGGTTACTATATCAAGGTTCCATATTTATTGTAACAGCTTGAGGTCTACTCCAGCCAAGTTTGTTCTGATAATTTTGCCCAATTATCATAGCCTGTGCATGGGTTGAATTATTGGCCTGTTGATCCTAGCCATCCTTGCATAGAGCTATCGATGCAGAGGGTGGTCACTGAGCTTATAATCATTATTGTCTCAATACATGGGATGGACTAGGGGGGTTACCTTCAGTGAAGAACTGGTTTCTGTGAAGAAAACAGCTGCCTTGCTGAGAATGGGGCCATCGCTCAGTGGTTGGGCATCTGCTTTGTATGCAGGAGGTCCCAGGTATAATTCTTGGCATGTCTGGGTAGAGCTGGGAAAGCCTCCTGCCGGGTACCTTGGAGAGCTGCTGGCAGTGAGCATAGAAAATACTGAACTACATGTACCAATGGTCTGACTCGGTATGAGGCAGCTTCCTATGTACCCCGTGTTCATTTTAAAACTCTGCCTTTCCTTCCACTTTATCACTTTAGAATGCACCAGGGCAGAAAGCAAAAGGATGATATTGCATCCTTTCCCTGGTGCATTATTGGCAAAACCATCTTAACTATCTGGTTAAGGTTGGACTCACAATCACTTCCCACCTTCGCACGGGTGAAGGACCTATTAGGATGGTCCACCCAAGAAGGTTATTGGATCCAATAAGATTTCAAGAAGCCTTGGAGGGATTTAGTGTTGGCTCTACTGGTGATCCTGTTGATGCCCTGGTGGAGAACTGGAACAACAAACTCACCGGGGCAGTAGACATGATCACTCCTAAGCATCCTCTCAGACCCACTTCAAAACTGGCCCCTTGGTATACGGAAGAACAATGGGGGCTGAAGCGGCAAGGTAGATGACTGGAGTACAAGTGGAGAAAGACTTGGCTTGAGTCCAACAGATTGGAACATAGAGCTCATTTGAAGACCTATGCTCAGGCAATATGTGCGGCAACGAAGCGATTCTTTTTGGCCAGTATTGCATCTGCAAGTGCACGTCTGGTGGAGTTGTTCAGGGTTGTGAGAGAGCTAATACGTGCCCCTCCTCCCTTGAATCAGAATCTGGAACCATTGATTACCTGCTGTTATATGTTTAATGAATTCTTTGTGGGGGAAAATATTTCATATTTGGGCCGACTTAGACTCCCTCTCCACAATTACTTCAGTGGAGGTGTCCAGTGACTCCTCTTATGGGATTAGGTTGGATCAGTTCCAGTTTGTGACTCCTGAGGATGTGGACAAACTGATTGGAATGGTGTGGCCTACCACATGTTCTCTTGACCCTTGCCCGACATGGCTTATACCATTTGGCAGGGTGGTTGTTGTAGAAGGTCTGGTAGAGATTATAAATGCATCTCTGAGGGAAGGTAGGATGCCTCCTTGTCTTAAGGAGGCAATTATTAGACCGCTTCTGAAGAAGCCTACCTTGGATCCCTCAGAGTTGAGAAACTACAGACTTGTCTCCAACCTTCCGTGGCTGGGCAAGGTAATTGAGAGGGTGGTGGCCTCCCAGCTCCAGACAGTCTTGGAGGAAACTGATTATCTTGACCCATTTCAAACTGGCTTTCGGGCTGGCTATGGGGTGGAGACTACCTTGGTCGGCCTGATGGATGATCTCCAATTGGCAATTGACAGAGGAAGTGTGACTCTGTTGGTCCTTTTGGATCTCTTGGTGACTTTTGATACTATTGACCATAGTATCCTTCTGGAGCGTCTGAGGGGGTTCGGAGTGGGAGGCAATGCTCTGCAGTTGTTCCGCTCCTACCTCTCGGGCAGGTTCCAGATGGTGTCCCTTGGAGACTGCTGTTCTTCCAAATCTGAACTTTTGTATGGTGTCCCTCAGGGCTACATATTGTCTCCGATGTTGTTTAACATCTACATGAAACCACTGGGAGAGATCATCAGGAGATTTGGTGCAGGGTGCTATCAGTATGCTGATGACACCCAAATCTATTTCTCCATGTCAGCATCACCAGGAGAGGGCATAACCTCCCTAAATGCCTTCCTGGAGTCAGTAATGGGCTGGATGAGGGATAACAAACTGAGAGTGAATCCAGATAAGACAGAGGTACTCATTGTGCGGGGTCGGAACTTGAGAGAAGATTTTTATCTGGCTGTTCTGGATGAGGTCACATTTCCCCAGAAGGAATAGGTGCACAGTCTAGGGGTGCTTCTGGATACAAGCCTCTCCCAGGTTGAGGCAGTGGCCAAAAGTGCCTTCTATCAGCTTCAGCTGATACGCCAGCTGTGTCCATTTCTTGAGATGAATGACCCCCAAACAGTGATATATCTGCTGGTAACTTCCAGACTGGATTACTGTAATGCGCTCTATGTGGGGCTGCCCTTTTTATGTAGTTCAGAAACAACAGTTGGCCAAGAATGCGGCGGCTAGGTTGGTCTCTGGGTCATCTTGGAGAGACCATATTACTCCTGTACTTAAGGAGCTACACTGGCTGCCGATATGTTTCTGGGCAAAACACAAGGTGTTGGTTATAACCTATAAGACCCTAAACAGCTTGGACCCTGGGTATTTAAGAGAACGTCTTCTTTGTCATGAACCCCACCGCCCATTGATATCATCAGGAGAGGTCCGTCTGCATTTCCCACCAGCTCGTCTGGTGGCTCCTCAGAGAAGGGCCTTCTCCATTGCTGCCCCGAGGCTTTGGAGTGCATTTGCTAGTGAAATAAGAGCCTCCCCATCTCTGACAGATTTTTAAAATCAAAACGCGTCTGCTTACCCAGGCTTTTAATTAATATTGTTTTAATGGTTTTAATGCTGTTTTAAAATATTGTTTAAAATTTTTTAAATTGTTGTAAAGTTTTAAACATTTTGTTTTTGTTTTAACTAATGTTTTACTTTTTCTGTTTTTATTTTGTTGCAAACTGCCCAGAGATGTAAGTTTTGGGCTGTATTAAAAATGTGTTGAATGAATGAATGAATGAATGAATGAATGAATGAATAAGACAATGGCCCTATAGTTACAGGAAATGTAACAAGTAATGCTGCAGGTAATGTAACCAAGCAACACAGCAGGAAAAGAACACCATATCATGATATTGCTTCCTGCCCTGCTGCATTCGAGATTGGTAGAGTGGATCGAAAGGTGGCATTCTGAAATGCTTCTGCTGTGTCTGCTTGCTTTGCAGAAACTGATTCTTCTCTTAAGGTATGCCCTACCCCCACCCCTACCCTCCAATCCATTCCATACAATTTGGTATGGTACTGTATCAGCTTCTGAAAGTGGAGGAATTTTTCTCTGGAATCATTTCTGGAGGGAAAATAGGGTTTGTGTCATCTTGAACCTAATTGTCAGTTCAGTGTGATGCACAGCCCTATTGATTATCTGAAATATTTTATCATACCCTCCAAACATAAGTCAGTGTTTCAGAAATGGGCAACTGATGTGAATATAGCAAACTTGCATTGTTCACCCAGAGCCTTTCCAGGTTATTCTTGTATGTTCTCCTAAACACATTTTCACTGCTGCAAATACTCAAGAGTTGTGTCTTTTCATATGAAGCTAGCTTCTAATGAGCCAGACCACTGATCCATCTAGTTCAGTATTATCTATGCTGACTGGCAGTGGTTAGTCAGGGGTT
The DNA here is from genome assembly GCF_027244095.1 of Hemicordylus capensis. Classification (NCBI taxonomy): domain Eukaryota; kingdom Metazoa; phylum Chordata; class Lepidosauria; order Squamata; family Cordylidae; genus Hemicordylus; species Hemicordylus capensis. Next base: position 323,659,099 of record NC_069657.1, on the reverse strand, counting down.
TAGACAGGGTCCTTTCTGCATCCTGCTAAGGATGCAGGGATTGAACCAGGGACTTTCTATATGCAAAGGATGTGCTGTGCTGCAGCCACTCCTCTATTGTTCCACTTGTTTCAGTGGGAGAGATTTAAGCATGTACAAGGGTTAAAGGCCCACTCCTGGATTTGTTAAAGAGCACAGTGTAAAAAACAACAATGTGGTATGTATTAAGAACATTTGTTATAGTTACTAGGTTAGACTTCATAATAACTATAGCAAGGTGAACAGATCAGATCAGTCGCTCCTTATAAGCAAAAGGATTTGTGTCTTTGGCATGCAAATCTTCTACTTAATCTATGGAATTCTCTACTGTAGGATGTGTGATGGCCACCAGCTTGGATGGCTTTAAGTGGGTTTAGACAATTTCACAGAGGACAAGTCTATCAGTGGCTACTAGTCTGGCTGGCTATAGGATGCTTCCAGGTTCAGAGATAGGATGCCTCTGAACAGAGGTGTATCTAGGTAATTTTGGAGCCTGGACCTAAAGGCCTTGGAGCCTCCCCCTCTGCAAGTTAAGCATCCTCCTCCTCCTCCTCCTACACACACACACACACACACACACACACACACACACACACACACACTCCGTGACATGTGCAATATTTTTAACATGTGGGCTCTTGAGGGCACAAACAGCAACTGAACTCACAAGAATGTAAGAATATAAAACAGGTATATTTATGCAAATATGTATTAGCAAAAACTTTTCAACATGCTACTTAACATATTCCCACCCCACACATTTCTTTCCTCACTCTCCCCTCGGTCTCTAAAGCAGAGGTCAGTGCAGGTCACAGTCACTCTCAGCCGCCCAGTGCAGTGCAGCAACCACACCAACCGCGAAAGACTAAGGAGGATTTGGGGGTCTCCAGGGGGTGTGGAGACCCTGGAGTTTGACAGCAGGGGGGGTTACCTTTAAGGAGCAGGGAGGGTGCTCTTTACTCCTGCTGCATTTACCCCCGCTGCCACTTTTACTGCCCCCCTGCTGCGATACATCCCCACTGCATTTCCCCTGCCAGCACTGTATTTAAAAATGGTCACACAGGATGGCAGCATACCTCCTTGCTGCCCTGGTGTACTTTGGACCAGAAGTGCCTGGTGTGCATGTGTGTGCGCATGTATGTGCGTGACGTGTGCATGCACACCGGGCACTTCTGATATGACACACACTGGGGCAAGGAGGTAAGCTGCCACCTTGGGGGACTATTTTTAAATACAGCACGGGGGGGGGATGCAGTGTGTGTGTGTGTGAAGGAGAGAGCACCCTCCCTGCTCCTTAAATGTAACCCCCCCATCAAACAGGCCAAAACGCCAGACCTTTGAACCGGTTCAGATGTCCGTAAAAGGGCCTCCGACCTGGTTCTTGCACATCTCTACTACCTCTGGCTTCTGACCCATGGCTTGTCTGGCCATGCTTCTTGCCCACTCCTATTAGACTGCATCAGCACTGACCTTTGCACGTGTGATCTTGATCTTGCTTTATCCTACAGATGGCTTTCTGGCTTTGACCCTTGGCGTGATGACTATGATTTCACTGACAGGCACTACCCTGATTGGCTCACAAGTATGTACCAAACACAACAATTGGTCATCATGAGAAATCTACGGGCAAGGGAGGAGGAGGAGGAGAAGGGCATGATAATCTGTAATCTGGGTATGGAGGCAGAAGACTCAAGAAGTGCTTTCTTTCCACTCTTACTTTAGAGCTGGGTACAAGTTTTGGACTTGCTGCTGCTGCCTGCCTCTGTATCCAGCCCACAGACTATCATTTCCCCCTCGTCCTACCTTGCTTGTAGAATTCTCATGATGACCAATTGAGTGTGTATGGCTCCCAAATTAAGACCAGAGGCTTCTCCTACCCTATTCCCGGTTGTAAGAACAGCCCTATGGTCTGAAACAAAACAACCATATGAGATGGGACTTCTGCTTTCCTAGATGACATTCTGGGTATTTGTGATGCTACATGTGCAATAGATCATCTTGTTTTGGAAGCATGTTCAAGACTAACAAATTCAAACTGAGAGCAACTAGAAGGATTACATAACTGGAAAACTTCTCTGAAGAACAGAGATTAAAAGAATTAGTTCTGGCTAGCTCAGAAAAAGGATATTGCAATATGATCGCTGCACTAATGTGATGGAAATTAACAAGTTTCATGGCAAGCCTTTCATTTATATGTGGGAAATAGGAGCTGATTAGGCTTCTCATCCAGACACCACGCACATCACTTTGCATTCCCCAACTCGCCATGGTTGCTTTTGAGCATATGCTACTAGTTATGTATATATGTTATGTCAAAATATTAGAATGCATTTCCCCCTTATAATGAAGGAAGAGATAAATATGTCCAGGACCTGTCACAGCTGGTATAAAATTGCCAATCCAATTTGCCAAAATCATTAGCTTTCTCTAGTTGAGATATTCTGTACCCAATCTCATAGCAACAATGATGAGATAAAAGTGCTTTCACTAGCTTGGCAATGATAACCTTAGTCTTGACCCTACAGGGAGAAAAAAATCCCCCATGCATGGTAAGAGACTACCTGTTTGTCCAGGCAGAATATATATAATGTGGAGTACTGTCTAGTAGGCAGCAAGATGAGTCCAAGATGAAGCTGAAGGTATGTGATTAGATAGGACCCTGGGGTAAGCCAGCTCCTGGGGGACATTATAAGTGAGTGAGTACTGCTGAAGCAGCACACCCGTTGCTGCAGTCCACTGTGGGGAAGCCTGGATTGGCATTACTACGCACACTCGCCCTCTGTGGATGTTGCTTCAGGCACATAAGTCTCTCTTCAAAGCTGAGGAGAAGAAAGCGCGCAAGGACAGCAGGGAAGAGAAGCAGGGGGAAGAGGAAAAGCCACATAAAAATTCACGGCATAAATTAGATGTGCTGCTTGCAGAAGCCGAGCTGCCAAGTTTTCTTTGGAAGGCGAGTTCATATTGTCTTTCTGCTCACTTTTCTAAAGGAACAACATACACGAGCCAGTGATCAAAGATTCATAAATAGTCTGGGAAAGTCCAAAATGACGCCACTTAGCTGGACCTTCGAGTCATTTCTTTCAGATATGTCAATGGGATTAGAGTCTGTTTACTCTGAGGCTGTTGCTAATTTGGGAGTTTTCATTTTGGAGGCATGAGTGTCATAATTGGAGGAAGGTTGTCCCTATTGCAGCAGGCAGCTGAAGTCCAAAGAGGATGACTCAGTGTCCCACGGTCTTGGCAGTGGCTTTGGGTGTAAAGTATCCACGGACATTTTTATGCCTGGCCTTTGGAAGCCCATTCACAAAGAACCTTTTCTTTTCTTTCTAGCAGGAATCCAGGACAATCTTGAGATATTCTCTCTGCTCCCTGCTCCTGACTCATCATTAGAGATAAGTGTTGTCTTGACGTTTTATCCCAGAAACAACACAGCAAAAGAATGCTCACTGACCCATAACTCTCAGATGGCTATAAAAGGGGACTTGTATGTCTATGAATGCAAGTCTTTCACAACATAAATTAAGAAGTAAAATAATTCCAGTTTACTTTGAAATACGTAGATTTGTGGGGAGGTGGGGAAGGAGAGAAACTCAAATAAAATAGATTTTTTTATCACTTTAAAGGGGGAAAAGAATCAATGTTCTAACTGTTATAGCTCTCAGAATCAAAATTCAGAATGTACTTACTTTCACTGATCACACAAGCATCAGTTTTGATTGATACTGAAAATGATTCTGAGTTACATCTGCTGCTGAATTAATGGAACATGGCACTTAACACAGAGAGAAGAATATATACACTTCTATATATGAAAATATGTTTTATTGTTGCTTGCTTTTAAAAGAGGGGAATAGTGGTGATCATAAAAGGATTTTATGTGATTCTTTATTACTGGTCATTCTTTTACTGTTCTGTCATTTTCTGCCTCTGATGCTGCAGTGGATGTTACTTATTTATCCAGATTTTTCTCCTGCTTCTATGGCTACTAGTCAAGATTTTCTTCTGTGCATTTCTTTTTTATGGAGGACTCTCATCCTACAACTTCTGCTCACAATACCATTATAGGTTACTGTTCAGTGGTGGAGCCAGGGAACAGAGGCACGGGCTCTGTCCCATCCCTGGCTGCCCTGCCTTGTGCACACCACACATGCCAGTGATGCCCCTTGCATGTGCTGTCATGTGCATGCAGGCATGTCCCGATTGCCAGAGGGCCAGCCTGAGTCCTCCAGAGCTCATTCCCAGCCAGCGTGCATTTATTTCCCTTCCTCTATCTCCAGTGAGGGAGAGAAAGGCAGGGAGAGTCGCTCCTGGCCACGCTGCGAATGTGACGCTGGCCAGATTTTGTTCATAAACAGGGCCCCATGACCCCGTTTGAGAGCTAAGCTATGCCCCCTGCATCTGACGTCAGATGCATCTGATGCAGGGGGTGGGGCTAGGGCTGCGGTGGCAGGCTGAATCCGGGCCACTGCTGGTCTCCCTCTGCCCCTGGCTCTGCCCCTGTTTCTATTTGTTCCTTGAAAACCAGTAGGACTCAGTTTGATTTTGTCTGCTTCTTCAGAAAGATACATGCTACAGTTGACCTGTACAGAGATTTTTAAGAATAAAAATGGCTCAAAAGCCATATAAGAATGTTCTAAAACCCCATAATTTGGATTTTGATCATGCCACTTGTAGTCTACTGTGATACAATCATGTGGAATGCTGACCTACCACAGTACGATGTGATGAGCTGGCTCTCACAAGCTTCCTGTGGATAGGCTTTGGGTGTGGGTGGGGAGTGTCAGGGCTGTATTAAGGATATAAAAAGGGGCAATGTTGCAATGCCAGGTGTTGTGGGGCAGGGAGTTATACTTCTAGCTTCTGAACTAGTCGTGTGAGGTAGGAAATGCCAGTGCAGCAAATGAGGGCTTTGTGCTGCCAAGTAAGCAGACAAGCCTTTAGGCAGGGACAGGGGCGTAGCAAGGTTGGAGTGGGCCCAGAGACAAGATTTTAAAATGGGGCCCCCCCACTCAAAGTCCAGGGCCTCCGCACACCCCAGGCCCCCAAGGATTTAAGTCTGATATTCCAAAATAAGTATGCTGCCTGGAAATACATTTCACTGAATACACACACGCACACGTCACAATATATAGTGATATACATTGAGTACTATACATTTGTTTTACTTTTAATGCCTAGAACACACTAGAAAGATGAATGATTAAAATGGGCCCCTCGCTGCAGATTAGCCAAGGAGACTTTCAACCGTGCAGGGTGAGCCTATGTTTGTTTTCCCAGAATTCTGAACAAATTCAGTCAAGTTTGATTGCAGGAGGTTTTTCACAGGAGGCTTTTAAAGCCCTTTAAGACACATCTCCTCTGGAATGGAGGTGCTGCATTCACATGTTGGCCAGATTTACCCTGAAGTCCCTGCAAGTTATTGGGGAGCAGTGAACACACAAGAAAAATAAAATAAAATAAAAGCAGAAGACACGCTTCACAGTTCTCACTCAGACCTTCTGGGTTGCAAAACAACTTGAACATAAGTGCATTTATAAATGAATGAATAAAATAAATATAATACTGTTTCTTCCAGAAGTTTTTGCAATTTTCTGCCATGAAACAAGCCACTTATAGGACTTTTTAGATAGTTTTTTTTAAGCCAGCAAATTTTCCAAGCTGTTTAAAAATAAATATTCAGAGACTTCTCAGTCCCTCCCCCCCATATCAAAGCCCTATGGCAAGCAGATCCCTATATATCCGGGGGGTGGGGGTGGGGAAGGTAACCACAAAAAGGAGTTCACACTCTACCTGGCAGCAAGGGGTCTTCTGCTGCAGAGAACAGTGGAGGCCTCTCTGGCTGCCTCCTCCTTCCGGGCTGGCTTGGGCCCTACTCGAGTTCAGGCTTCACAGAGGCCTACACCAGACCTCAGTGGAAGCCCCGCCCACCCGCCGATCAGCTGAGAGGCGGGAGAAAAGGAGCTCTTTGCAGCCTGTCTGCTGCTCAATTGCCGGCCAGGAGAACAAGCTGGAGAGACGGCGAAGAGGGCAAGTGGCTGAGGGGCCTTGGGGCTGGGCAGGGGGCAATGGGGAGTCACGTGAGGTGCCTCTGGGGGGCCCCTCCAGGCAGTGGGGCCCCCAGACAACTGTCTCCCCTTGCCCTATCGTTGTTACGCGCCTGGGCAGGGAGGCTGATTTATTTATTGAGCCAATTTTATACTACCCTTCATTCGTGCACACCAGCATGGAGATATCTCCTGGTGTACTGTCCCCAGATCAGGAGCTAGCAAGGCAAGCCAGTTGGTTGCAACATCCCTAGTTAGCAGCCTGCTCCAACAAGGGCTAGAGATGGGATGAGGTCTTATGGAGCCCCCTCAGCTCCACCTCCCTGCCTGGCAATTTAAAGGGGCAGCCCTCTGGCCTGGAGTCTAGCACTTCTTCTCCACTCCTGCAAGTTCTTGGCCCATTGCTGGCACCAGAGTGCAGACTTGGGGGAGCAGCAGTCATGTGAGGTAGCTCAGGTTCAGAGTGCACCAGTTCTAGGATCTCTGCTTCTCCCAGCTGGCAGACTCAGGCTCCTGGGCCTGGGTCTGGTTCATCTTGGCTGAGCCTGGCGCAAGTGCTCCTAGGTCAAGGTTCGGCTCAGGACTGGAGTCATGACATATGGGCAAACGTCAGAGATGTACAAAGACATGCTGGTTTATCATTTGGTTTTATATCTCATAATAGCAGCTAAAATGGCCACAGCCTAGTACCAGAAGACGAATGCTACAGAAAGTAGTATGCAGAATATTGGATAGAGCTAATGTGATTAACCCCTGCAAGCTTGGTAAAGAGGCACCTTTTAATGTGGTGATTTTTTTTTATTTAGCAGGGGGAGAGTAACTGGCCCCATCCACCCCCAGCACAGTAACTCCAGTGACTGTTGCTGGTGTCTATCTTATGTTGCTTTTTAGGTTGTGAGCCCTTTGGGGACAGAGATCCATCTTATTTGTTTGTTATTTCTCGGTGTAAACTGCCCTGAGCCATTTTTGGAAGGGGGGGATAGAAATCTGATTAATAATCTGATAATAATAATAATAATAATGATAATGATAATAATAATAATGATGATGATGATGATGATTGACAAAATGATTTTAGAAAACTGCAAGAGAAGAAAAACAAACCTAAGTGTTGCATGGATTGACTACAAGAAAGCCTTCGATTCATTGCCTCACACATGGATACTAAAATGTTTAGAAACAACTGGTGTCAGCAAAAACATTCAGATATTTATTAAAAAAGCAATGAGCATGTGGAGTACACACTTAACAATCAATGGCGAGGCACTTGGACAGGTTAGCATTTGAAGAGACATTTTCCAAGGGGACTGACTATCCCCTCTATTGTTTGTAATCGCCATGACCCCACTTTCACAAATACTAAACAAAACAGGCCTTGGATACCAAACATCTAAAACATCAAGTAAAATCAACCATCTGCTGTACATGGACGATCTGAAGTTGTATGGAAAGTCCCAGTCAGAAATCGAATCACTGCTAAACACTGTCCGTATATTCAGTAGTGATATAGCAATGGAGTTTGGACTAGACAAGTGTGCTGCATTAATAATGAACAGAGGGAAAATAACAAAAACAGAAGGAATAGAAGTGCCCAATGGAAGCAAGATCAAGAACCTGGAAGAGAAAGAACATTACAAATACTTGGGCATTCTCCAGGCTGATAACATTGCACACACTGAAGTTAAAAGAAAAATTGGAAGTGAATACATCAGGAGAGTCAGAAAAATCCTCAAGTCCAAACTCAATGGCGGGAACATCATACAAGCCATAGACACCTGGGCTATACCTGTTATTAGATACACTGCAGGAATAACAGCAAGTGCCGCCTTTGTAAAGAAGCAGATGAAACAGTGGACCACCTAATCAGCTGTTGTAAGAAGATCGCACAGACTGACTACAAACAAAGGCATGACAAGGTAGCAGGGATGATACACTGGAACATCTGCAAAAAATACAAGCTACCTGTAGCCAAAAATTGGTGGGACCATAAAATTGAAAAAGTTGAAGAAAATGAAGATGTAAAAATATTATGGGACTTCCGACTACAAACAGACAAACATCTGCCACACAATACACCAGATATAACTGTAGTCAAGAAGAAAGAAAAACAAGTCAAAATAATCGACATAGCAATACCAGGGGATAGTAGAATAGAAGACAAAGAAATAGAAAAAATGACAAAATACAAAGATCTACAAATTGAAATTGAAAGGCTGTGGCAGAAAAAGACCAAAATAATCCCAGTGGTAATTGGCGCCCTGGGTGCAGTTCCAAAAGACCTTGAAGAGCACCTCAACACCATAGGGGACACAGAAATCACCATCAGCCAATTACAAAAAGCAGCTTTACTGGGAACAACCTATATTCTGCAACGATATCTATAACCATTGACAATAAAATTCTGGCATCCCAGGTCCTTGGGAAGGACTCGATGTCTGGATAAAACAAACCAGTCAATAACACCTGTCTGACTGTGTAAACAAGAAATAATAATAATAATAATAATAATAATAATGAATCTGATTATAATAATAATAATGAAGTAAATCAACCAGTTATTCATGAGAAGAGACAACATTCTGACCACTGAAAATAGGAATGGTCTTGTGCATTTATAACAACCTCATTCTTACACTAAGAATTGCTACCTGAACACTCTTCCTCAACATTCATTGCTGAGTTGTATACTGCATATATGTACTTGATGGCTTTAAGAAGGGTTTGGATAACTTCATGGAGGAGAGGTCTATCAACGGCTGCTAGTCGGAGGGCTATAGGCCACCTCCAGTCTCAAAGGCAGGATGCCTCTGAGTACCAGTTGCAGGGGAGTAACAGCAAGAGAGAGGGCATGCCCTCAACTCCTGCCTGTGGCTTCCAGTGGCATCTGGTGGGGCACTGTGAGAAACAGGATGCTGGACTAGATGGGCCTTGGGCCTGATCCAGCAGGGCTGTTCTTATGTACTCTACAAAAGCTTATCTTGCCTTTTACAAGCAAAAACTTTGCAATGGTGACAGGTGTGATGATACTCCCTACAGCTGGGAATCAGCTGTTTTAACTGTTAATTATTTTATGGTATTTTATTTCAGCTGAGTTCAAATCCGTGATTACATGTTTTGAGCATCTCTAACATGGACATGGAAAACCAACACGTCTTTTGAGTTTGATGTGTCACTTTGATGCACGGGCTGGAAGAGGCCACTATGTCCTCTATCTTTGGCTTAAAGATGTTGGTCCAGAAAAATAGAAACATGAAAAAGACCTTGTCACCAATGGCTGACACCCAACACAGTGTTATATGTCCATAATGTCTCCATAACACAACTCTGTGGGGCTGTGTAAAAGCATGTGCCTTCAAAGGCAGCATGGGGCTGTGTAAGATGGATGCTTTTGCAAGCAGCACTTCTGCAGATTTCCCCATTCAGGGCAATGATGCTGTCTTTAAACAGCACTGCAGCCCCACTGTGCAGAGCTACAGACAGGTTTACAGGCAGATAATGTTGTGCTGGATGTTGGCAAGCATTTGCTTTGAACAGGATAAACAATCACTTGCCTATGAAGAGATTAGGAGGCTGTTCACATGAGCAGCCCTTCCTGGGCTTGCACAGCCCTAACCGGGTAGGGCTGCTCATGTGGAGCACTGGGATTGAACGCTGCCCTGCCGGGTACCCAGGCTTTTACTGTGGCCAAATGGCATAAGCATGCCCTCCTACCTCAGTCCCCGGCCATGTGGCTGCTCGGGTGCCTGCTCCCAGGCAGCCTCAGAGTCGGGTGGCTAGAGCGCCTAGTGGTGGGGAAATCCCCCAGTGCACTACACTCCTCATGCTGTGCACCGTGGGATGCTAGAGGCCGCAGCCTGCTTTCCCCTTACCCCCTTACCACTCCCGGAGCTGCCGCATGCTGTTTGTGTTGGGTGCACAGTGCTGGAAAACCTGAGAGTGGTGCTCATCATGTGGGGGAAAGCAGGATGACTCCTGCCTTCCCCCCAGCCCTCCTCAGGCCAGGTATGCTTTGGTCATGTGCACAACCTTATTCAGTTGTTCCCACGATTTGTATGCAGTCTTGCTGGCTATCTTGTATCTGTGGTGTATATCCTTTAGTGACTTCTGAGGGAGTTCCATATACTGTATGTTGAACAGCCTACGCTTCTGCCAAATACTTCCTTTATGAAAGTCTTGATGTTGTTAATTATATTCCACTGCCTCATCCTTGTGTCTTACAACTCTTCCCTCTCTGGATTCTACAAGAATATGCTTTGCTCACTACAAATGTTGAAAGGGCACAAGTACTTGCTTTAAGCGACAATGAGAAGGATACACAGGAGAATGGTTTTTTGTTTATGTGCTAGGAAATAATTTTGCTCAAGTTGGTTAAAAGAAATCTCTCTCTCTCTCTCTCTCTCTCTCTCTCTCACACACACACACACACACACACACACACACACACACACACACACCTGGATTGCTGTGGAGTGATAAGGCCATTTAGAGGGATTTCAAGGGTTACTGCTTCACTCATCAGCATGAATGGAAAATTTCTGATTGACTTCAAGGAGAACAGGATTAGTCCCTTAGGCTGTACACAACTGTCAATGTTGGTAAAAAGAGCATAGCATGCTGGATGCTTCTGAAAACACATTATTAGATAAATCCTTTTGCTACCCTTGAGCTCTTTTACATTAATGCTGTAGTGCATATCTATGGCAAGTTGATACCTGTCAGTGAGGTTCATTCTTAATAACCTGCAATGCTCCTTTCCTAATGTTTTGTGTGTTTACCCCTTAACTACAGAGTATTAAAATCTAGGAACAGATTGTGATACCAAGTCGCTATAATGATAAGGATCACAGTCACCTTGTCTTGTGAGTCCGAACACACTGACCATAAACATCTGTGCTGGTTTATCCAACTGTAACATCAATGGACACTTTGGTTTGGTGATGATCTGATGGGGGATGAAACGGGGCATATTGGCAGGAAGGAATGCTGTGCCTGTGATAAGCCCCTTTTCATTCTTAGCTCAAAATGTGCATGCAACTGAACTAGTTGTATGGTGGTTGGATTGTCATCTCTCCTTCACTTTGGCTGTAACAGCTGCATGAGTGCCAGAAATGTCACCGTTAACAAGTAAAGTTTTTTCATCACTGCATTTCCATACTGGCAAAAGTTGCTCTTGTTTACCTACATCCTGTCATGTGACTATTAAAGACATGGCAGCCTCAGAAGTAAAAATATAGAAAATTTTGCATACATAACCTTTCTAAAGTAGGCTGTGCTTGTATGTAAAATAATTTTCTTTGCTGATGCTGGACCCCTCATGAAATCCATTAATGTATTTTGAGAATGGACAATGCTAGATTGTTCTTTAAAAGAGTCAGCTACTGTATTGCAGTGTGTGTGTGTGTGTGTGTGTGAGAGAGAGAGAGAGAGAGAGAGAGACAGACAGACAGACAGACACTGGGGAGGGGGGTCATTCACACAGTTGAAAACTATGTCCTACCCAGGTATGGGAGCTGTGTTGCTCCCAATTTTTGGTTGTGTGGGTGCAAACAACTAGGAAGGAGGAGGAAGAAGTGATTGTGTGGAACCAAGGAAGGAGGAAAAGCTACCCAGCTTTAACTCCTGTCTTGATTCCATACAATCACTTCTCCCTCCAGCTACCCAATTCTACTAGCTAGAATTGGGACATATCCTTTGTCCTAACTATTGTTTTGCCAATATTATTTTGGATACCACTGCAGCAATTACTAGTATACTGTGCTACATTCATTATGATTTCATGTTAATGGTTGCAGTGATGAAAGCTGTTAGTAGAACTGTTCCTACTAGGCCTATGGAAGCATGTAGGTGTGAGACTAACTTAAAATTCTCTAGCCCACAACTGCCCATAATTCACTTTTCCTCAAAATTAAGTCCTCTATGCTGTATGAACAGATTTTGCTGCTTTTAAGCAAGGTTGAACAGACTAACCCTATGTCCTGTACCAGAAAAATAACCGTGTGTCCTCGGCGACAGGTTATACTATCCTTAACACTCACTACAATACCTCTCATATTGTAGGTATACATATTCAGCAGTAACTCGTCAATGAGCCATGGTGGTAAAATTTATTTATTTATTTATCTGCTGGTCACATTTACATACTACCTTATATAAAATCTCAGGGCGGTTTACAATCTTATCAAAACCTAAAAACCACATAAACAGATTTAAATTACCATAAATAAAACTTTAAAACACCGTAAACTAAAAGCCTGTTAAAACAGGTGTGTTTTCAAAAGTTGTTAAAAACTACCAGAGATGGGGAGATTCTGATTTCATTTGGGAGTGTGTTCCTTGGGGCAACCCTAGAGAAGGCCCAATTTTGGGTCACCACCTATGTACAAAGGTCTTAATAGGTGGCAGGGTTCATGAAGAAGAAGACGCTCTCTTAAATACCCTGGGCCCAAGCTGCTCAGGGCTTTATAGGTAATAACCAGCACTTTGTATTCTGCCTGGAAACTAATTGGCAGCCAGTGTAGTTCTTTTAAAATAGGAATAACATGGTCTCTACGGGTGGCCCCGGAGACCAACCTGGCTGCCGCATTCTGCACCAGTTGCAGTTTCTGAACTATATACAAAGGTCATGACTAAGTCCCACTGAAATTAATGAGACTTAAATTAGTCATGGCTAATTTGTTTGACTAATTTTGTTGGTGTTTTGTCATGACTAACTAGTCTGCATATTGTCCAGTAATCATGGGCTGAACATTAGCAGTTGCTTTCACATAACATTTTCCAAATGATGTATCACAGATATTTTATGGTCAGGGGGTGGAACCAACTCATGTTTTCCACTGATCAAAAGTTTGAGAGTCATTGTATGCATTATATTGTGGCCACAGCATGAAAAGATGTGTTTCATAATCATTTCAGTTTCTGTTCTCTATTTCCTTCAGTGTCAGCTGGCAGTAAGCTTTGCTCATTTCCCTAAGCATGTACGTTTTTTCCCCCTTGAGTTCCAGAGTTACAGCTTTGATCACTTCTTGATCGCTTAAAGGCTGTGAGTCAGTTATATTTCCCAGTTTGGTTGTCACTTCAAAGGGCTTTGTGGGGTTTTCTCCGACAGAAGGCAGCCAAGGTTTTCTTTTGACACGGTTTTTCAACATAACATAGATATTCTACATCCATGAAGAAGAAAAAAGTGAATAATGCTCTACCTTTCACAATTTGTGTAATCATTCTAATAAGAGGCATCACCTTTCAAAATGGACAAGATGTTCTGCAGCATATATTTTTTAGAGTGTTTGCACTTGAAAACATGGGGGCAGATGCAAACCATGAAACAGATTATTTTAATAGTGACATTCAGACAAATGGAAACTAGCTCCTTTTTTCACCATTGGCAGATTCTCAGCTGCTTCATCAGGTTTTATGACAGATAGAGTTCCAGGCATTTACAAATTCATATTGTGACACAAACTACATTTAATATGATGATATGCAGACTGGGACAAAACACTGACTGAACAAAAGAGCTTTGAGACTTTCTGGCAACATCATCCTTAAATGACTGACAACTATAACAACAAACAACAACAAACAGCAACAACAACAACAAAGCAGGTGTTCCATCATATGTAGTTCTGGTTCTTGGTTCTGGTTCTTCATGAGAAATGCCGTTTCCCCCTATGGTGATGGTTAGAGACTTGGTTCAGAATTGTCAAACAATAGAGGGTACCATGAGAAGGTAATGGGAAGTGGATGCTGTTTCTGAGCAGCAAGAACACAAGAAGACGAAGCCCTTTCCAGCTGCTGCAGCAGCAAAGTGTCAATGGAAGTTGCCTGTAGTTTATTATGTTTTATTTATTTGTTTTTACATTTATATCCTGCTCTTCCTCCAAGGAGCCCAGAGTAGTGTGCCTGGTAATGTTTGTCCTAACAACAGCCCTGTGAGTTAGGTTAGGCTGAGAGATAAGTGACTGGCCCAGAGTCACCCAGTGAGATTCACGGCTGAACAGCAATTTGAAATCAGGTATCCCTGCTGGCTCATGAGGGAAAGTACTCAAAGTAGGTCCACTGAAATGAAAAGGAGAACTTAGGCAGAGGAACCCCTCCCTCTTCCTGGTCCAAAGTGGTTGTGGCCAAATGCAAAAACGGGGCCACTCTCCCCCTTTTGCAAAGTGCTTCAGCCAAGCTGGAAACATCTCTCTCTGTCTCACAAGACAAAGGCCGCTTTTGGACATAGTGTGAAACTGTGGATTGAAACTGTGAATCTGGGAATCATCCCATAGATGATAGCCCGTCCATGGTCCACTAACTTCCACCTTCTGGACAGAGAAGATCCTCCCTCTTCCTGGCTGAATTCCAGCAAGTTGTGAGTCACAAAGCATCAGTATGTCAGTAGGGCTGCAATCATTGGCCACAATTTTCTAGGGGGCATGCCAAGCATGATCGTGCCTTTTCGGCATCAGTTGGCTGGCCTTGGGAGGGGAAGGACATTTAAACACTTTTTGTCAAACCACTTGCACCACAGCCCTCACAAGGGCCCAGCAGACACACAGTCTTGCACAAGCAGAACTACTGGTACCGGGGGTAGTGAAGAGCACTAATTTCCTGTTACTCTGGGAAGGGATCATGATGACTTCCTAGAAGGGAATATGTCTATGAGAGCAGGCAAAGGATCCTGGGGTTGGGTCCACCATGACAAAGAATATTATTGGATTTGTAGACCCGGGCCAAGCAGTCCAGGAAGCCCCAACACACTCCTGCCCCCAAGTTGGGCTTGCTGGCTGGGGATTATCCCTCTCATGAGAGGGCAAGTCCACTGGGGAGAACCAGAAGCTCCATGAGCTTCAGATCTCCATTAGACTGCACTCCCATGGGATAGCCCATCCAACTATAGGGGCTGTATCTGTATCTGTTTAAAAATAGAACTCACACTCTGTATCTTCCCCTCTCCACTCAACCCTTACAGATTCCCAAGGAGTCCAGGTTGCTCTGTTGTCTGGGCACTCCTGGGTGGGTAGAGCTGGGTGGCATTGGGGATGTCTCCCAATACACATTCAAATTTCCCAGGCATGGACCTGTGTTGCCACTTATGTAGATCGGGTGCAGCAGAAAATCATGTGTGAGGGGAGCCGCTGTTTTCAGCAATCGCAGCCAAACCAGGTGGCCATGGTGGGCAAAGAAAAACATGCATATGTGCTATGGGGTGGCCAGAGGGAGCACTTTGTTTCTTGCTGTCCGCCAGTCACTGGGACTGGGAAAGGTGTTGCTGGGTACTCTTCCCTGGGCTTGCAGAGATCTTGCAACTGGGCTGGGTGGCAACAGCCCTCTGGCCCACATTCACATCTCCATGGCCTTTCACTTTCATGAGAGAGAGTGGTCCACTCTAGAGAATAATCCATCTTCATCACACAGGAAGAATCTCTCCTGTGATTGGATTGAATAATGCTTCAGATGGATGGTTCTTCTCATGAGGTATGTCAGATATTGCATGCTTGCACTCAAGGGGAAGGGGCTGGATCCCCCTTCCCCAACAAACTGATACAAGACATAGAACCACTCAAACATCCTAGGGACCATCTTTTCACCCAAACTTCTGATATCGTCCTCTGGTATGAGTGATCCTACTTGGGGAAAAACTGAGATGCCTGGTTCCTGGTGTCACAGGGACTCCATGTGCTTGTGCAAATACTTCTGCAGCCTTTGCTTTATGGAAACTTCTTCTGCTGTCCCCGTCTTGTCATCCCAACACTTTTGTGTGTGGCTAGAGAAAGGAGGGAACATGTGGGTCTTTCCCTTTACATGCACTGAAATTGGGATGTGGCAGTGTGGCATCCCTGTTGCCGGGCAATGACAGAAGGAGTGTGGAGACTCTGGAGGCCGGGGCAACTGATTTGCTGAGGCAAACAGCAAGAAGCACAGCAG
The DNA here is from genome assembly GCF_027244095.1 of Hemicordylus capensis. Classification (NCBI taxonomy): domain Eukaryota; kingdom Metazoa; phylum Chordata; class Lepidosauria; order Squamata; family Cordylidae; genus Hemicordylus; species Hemicordylus capensis. The sequence goes on along the minus strand of NC_069657.1, from coordinate 323,643,128 downwards.
GCGCAGAGCTGACCCATTTCTGGGCTTGTCTCCCTCCCTATGGTTTTGGGAACAGGCACAGCATGAAACTGCGCAGCACAGGTTACGATGGTGGCAGAATTTGGAATGACATGATGCCAACTTCAAACCTGAGGTACGAACAGCAAAACCCACTACAAACCTAATGTTCAAATTACAGTATGGGAAGGGGAACCTTGGGTTGCTCTTGTAATGAAACCGTGGGTCCATGCATTTGGATGAGCATGAAACTGAACATCTGGCTTGTTCACCAATGGTTTGGTGTTATGTGTGAAGGCAGCCAGTGAGAGGCACTCCCAGCCAGGTTGAGGACCCAGCTGGCTCAAATGCGTTGCTAATGGGGCTGGATGGCCCTGTTCCTGCATCTGGCCACTCCCTCTGCATCAACGTCAGATGCAAGGGGCATGGCTATGGGCTGTGGGGGCAGCTCCTGGAGGATAGTGCCTGGGTTTTTTGAACCCGAGCACACAGTGGAGGCTCTGCCAGTGTCTCCAGGTCTGAGGAAGCACTCCTAGCCCCACTCCCTGAGATTCTTTAACTGGAGATGCAGCAAATGGCTGACTTAATGAGGGAAACTACTCAAAGTAGTCCGACTGAAATGGAGGCAGCGAGAGGCAATCCCAGCCAGGCTGGAAACTCAGCGATGACTGTGGCACCTTGTTAATGGGGCCGAATGTCCCTATTTTCACATCTGCCTATGCCTCCTGCAGCTGACATCTGACAGATGTGTGGTTAGGGTGCATGCCTACTTCAACAAAAATAGGGCTGCTGGTGGGGAGTTGCACCCCTGCCACTGGTGCAGTATGGAGGAAGTTATCCTACAGGAGTGAAATAATACTTAGCTACTTTGAATGCCACAGTCATTCATCCTTTCTGGAATCTCTGTGATGCCTAGAAACACACAATGCTGTGTAAGGGGCTGCTTGTGTCGGCCCAGTTTTCATGCTGCTGCTTCCATCCTTGTGGAAGTAGGCAAGTGTGAGAGCAAGTTTATTCATGTATAAGAAACTTGGCAGTGCCACCACATGTGTGAAACAATGTTGCCCTTGGTGTGGAGAAGGGGAGGAGACCAGGAAGCCACAGAAATAATCTTATCTATCTTCTCTATCTTGCCTTGATTTTCTGAAACGATGATCCCAGGAGTGACTGGGAAGTAAACTAAAGGCTCAGGGAGGCATATGGTATGGCTATTGCACATGGAGAATTGCTCAGCTGAAAACACATCAATGACAAAAGCCCAGTGCATATGGAAACCTAGCGACATATCAAGTTAGACAAGCATGTCATTCCCCAGCATGTCAGCTTTGCACACACAGGGACATCTGGGTGTTTTAGAGGTGGTAGACACCTTTCAAGCCGTTACCACATCTCTGCTATAGCTTTGCATTGGCTACGTCTTTTCCAGTCCCACCTGGAAATTGAACCTGGGACCTTGTGTATGTAAATCATGTGGTTTGTTACCCAGCGACAGCCTCTCCCAGTCTAGGATGATGATCACATTATACCAACATGCTCATGTAAGTAAAAGAACAAAGAATAAATCAAAGTATACTTAGATGTAGCATCTCTAATATAGTTGCTGTCATGATTTAATTAGATCAAAATAGAACTTGCATACCTGCTAACATGTCCCTATTTCCCATTCAAGTTAATGGGAAAATAGGGGCATCTTGTCAGGTATGAACTTGCATTCCAGTAACTGTTCAGGACAACCGTTTTGAGAGTACCAGCTAGCTGCCCGTTGAGTCCAGGGCAGGCACCAGATGAGTTGGCTAGCAGCTCTGCAAACTGAATGAGAAACCTATTCCTGGAAAAACAAATCTGGGAAATATGAGGGCTTTGAAATAACTGCAGCAACAATAGGGACATCCTTTATATATTGAAGAAGGTCAAAGTGGACTAAAATAGCAAATAGGAACTACATGACATGAAAGAGCCAGTGAACACATGGAGCTGGAAAGGAAAAATGGCTGGCTGGCTGAAGTTGTATGCATAAGCATAGGACATCGCCCTATAGAAGAAATATTAGCATATTAAAGGCAGAGAGCTACATTCTGTGCAGCCCTCCATCACGGTAAGCATTAGTGCAGGGAAGGCATAGCTGCCTCCCCAAACCCAGTCCCTTGGCCCCCCTGAGCCCCCCCCCCCGTGGCACTCTCCTGAGTGGCAGCCCTCCTCTTTCCACTGCATGGGTTGGGGTGCTCTTTCTCTCCCTGCCGTGCCCAGCGGTGGCAGTGGTGGCAGCTGAGCAGCAGACTGCTCCTGCAGGGAGGCTGCTGCCACTATTCCTACAGCTGCCGTGCACACAGTGGGGAGAAAAGGGGGGCTGGGGGGAGGGCTGCCACCAGATATCTGTCACAGTGAGTGCCATGGCCCTGACAGCAGCTGCGCATGGGTTCTTGGAACCCAAGCGCACAAGCACAGCTCCACCCCAAAGGTATCGGGCCCACTGGGGCTGCTGCACAACCTCAAAGGCAGCCTTTACAGTGTAGTGCAAAGACTTTAAAGCACTTCCAGGTAGCAATGCAGTGCTGCTTTCCATCTTCTGGAACGGTGATGCGGAGGAGCGCTGTACTGCTGCCTGGAAGCACGTCCATGTCTTTGTGCAGCTGCCTGGTCACTACACCGTCTGGGCTGCCTCTGAAGTTGCTTGGCAGCCCCTGCGGAGGGTCCCTTACTTCAGTGGAGTGCTCAATGAAGTAGCCCATGGTTTGCAACTGTAGGCAACTTCTGCAGAAGCACCTCAACATTTTGAGAGGAGCTCAGGAAATCACAGGTGTTCACATGGATTTGCTGTCCTGGGGTATGTGTCTTTCATTTCAAAATTCCTCTCTCTTTCACACACACACACAGAGGCATGTGCATATGAGCATGCACATGTGTGCACGTACACACACACACACACGCCAACACCATCACTCACTCACTCACTCTATGTGGGGCTGCCTTTGTACACAGTCCGGAAACTACAATTGGTACAGAATGTGGCAGCCTGATTGGTCTCTGGGACAGCACGGAGGGACCACATTGGTTTTGAAGGAACTGCACTAACTGCCAATATGTTTCCAGGTGAAATACAAAGTTCTGGTTATTACCTATAAAGCCCTAAGCAGCTTGGGTCCAGGCTATTGAAGGGAGTGCCTCCTTTGTCATAAACCCTGCTGCCTGTTACAATCTTTTGGATCGGTTACGGTTGCCATTGGCTCGTTTGGTGGTGACCCAGGACCGGGCTTTCTCTGTGGCTGCCCCAGGGCTTTGGAATATGTTCGCAGCTGAAATAAGAGCATCTCCTTATCTGTTTGTTTTCAGGAAGAACCTCAAGACTCTCCTGTTTTCACAGGCTTTTAATTAGAATTAATTTAAATAATTTTAAAAACTTGTTTTAACAACTATTTTATTCTATTTTTCTTGTGCCATGTATTTTAATCTATGACTTTTAAGTATTTCAGATTTTGTACACTGCCTAGAGATGTATATCAGGCAGTATAAACATATGATAGATAAATAAATAAAAGTCTCATATTCTTTCAGGAATTCAAATATGGGGAGATTTCTGCCTGCCTGGAACACAGGAGAGCCACTGCCAGTCAGTGCAGACAAAGCTGAATTAGATGGACTAATGGTCTGACTTGGTAGAAAACAATCTGATGTGTCCTTCTCTAAGCCAGGCCCATTATGGCCCAGGAGTCAGCCGTGGACACTTCTGCATCCAAAAAGGAGGCATCAAGGAGACATCATCATGGAGAGACACTGTCCTTGGACCATCTCAGGAAGCAGCCACTGAGGCATTTGCTCTTGCAGGCTTCCTTAGATGCAGAGGAGGAAGCAGCAGCACAAGGCACCACATTTTCTAGTTTCCCTGCTCTCGAGAAGGTTTCCTTGCCATCATCCTCAGACACTGATAGCTCAATCCCAGAAATGTCCTTGATCCATGGCATCTTGCCTTTAACAGCACACTAGTCTCAGAAGCAGCAGCAAACACTTCTGCTGGTCTCAGAAGCATGCTGCCCTTTTAACTGAGGGATAGGGTGCTTCAGGGAGGTATGTCCTAGGACACACATGTCCCTGAAACAAGATTTCAGCTCTCCATAGTGCTACAGCAACAATCCAGACTACTCTGTTCTCTGGCCTTCCGTCTGGCTCTCACAGTGAGCTGTCCCAGGTCCTGATATTAAACAATCACTGTGTGCTCTTCTGTGCTGCCTGCCTGTCTGCAAAACTCTGCAAACTATCCACAGATAAAATCTATATAGACACACACCATCAACAGGCAGTGGCTTTTCAAAAGATTCAGTTATGAACAGAAGACTATGGGTGCATTCTTATAATGATGGTGAGTGTGGTTGCAGAGTTAAAGGATCCTGGTCCTCAATTCCAGTTAAAAGCTGTTTAACTGCAGCGATTTGACTTTGATTGCCTGGAAATCCTGCATTCTCACACCATGTGTTGTGGGAACTCATGGGGCTCAGTGCGTGGGGCTTAACTTAATGGGAGGAGAGCTGGTCTTGTGGTAGCAAGCATGAATTGTCTCCTTTGCTAAGCAGAGTCCACTCTGGTTTGCATTTGAATGGGATACATGTGTGAGCACTGAAAGATATAAACCTGAGGAGACAGGGCCACTCTGGGAAGAGCATTTGCATGCAGAAGGTTCCAAGTTCCCTCCCTGGCATCTCCAAGACAGGGCTGAGAGAGACTTCTGCTTGCAACCTCGGAGAAGCCGCTGCCAGTCTGCGTAGACAACACTGAGCTGATTATCTGACTCATTATAATGTAGCTTCCTATGATCCTGACTCAGTAATCATGCTAACCATCACTGTTAGAGCATGGCCTATATAAGGCTAAGTCAAATGTCTTACGTCCTTTAAACAGCCAATAAAACAAGACTCTTCTGTTGTCTGAAAATAATTTTGAGAGTAAGAGTAAGCTATTCAGCTAAATTTTGCCATGGGTAGAATCTGTGACAAGTTTGCAGTTTTGCCTGCAGAAGACTATATCAAGAACTTGATAGAATCCGGTGTGACTCCTTCCTGGTTCTACTGGCTTCTGAGATTATACTGCATACAGAGAGACATCTTGCACTAATATGTTGCAATGACAGCATTTCTTTGGCAAAGAAGCCTCCTGTGCATTAGTGAGAAGTGTTATAGCTCATTTCTGTATTAGTTTGCTAGGTTACTACTTGCAGGGAGATTTTTCTGTATGAGGAAGTGTTCAAACATGATCACGATCAGTATCTGAAGTGGTGCAGTCCATTCTACTGCTTGAGGACTCTACCACTTCATTCTTTGGCAGCATGTACCATCCTCAGCAAACCCAGATTACCAGGATTTCAAGAAGGACTATGGGATTTTTGTTAAAGGGGGGAACCCCCCCCCAAAAAAACCACCCACCAGGTGTTGATTTCAAATGGAAAGGAACAGAAGGGAAAAAAATTATGTTGAATGACCTTGTTTCCCTCCTTACTAATTTCTCATGAATCAAGGCAAGTGGTCTTGTTACTGGTTCAAATTTGTTGAAAGCTAAGAAACAAGATAAACTGCTGTGCGATGACTGCCATATTCAATGTTCTGATTAAATCATTGTGTTTTACTTTCTGCCTCTCTGATTCTTTCTTTCTTTCTTTTTTAAAAAAACCTTTTACTGTTATGACCTGGAGGAATATAATCTACATTAGATCCTTCCTCTCTCACCATTTTAAAAAAAATGGTTTTAATGATTTCCTGTTGTAAAAAGACTTCAATTTTGATGTTTATTCATTGTCAAGGGATAGAAGTCCTTAGATTTTGTTATCTAAATATAACCATAATGTGACATAATTCTGCAGAGGTGTAATATAGAATGAAATTACTGTGTGGATAATCAATTAGATTTTAGCATTCTTCTGATGTTTGCTTCTGCTTGGGAAATGTCTCTACAATGGAAATTACAGTGCAGGCTGCTAGGGAAGTTATAGATGCTCTTCTGTCTGTGGAAGGATATTATAAGAAGACCTACGAAGGTGTTACTTGAAGGCACACTTTACCTTTATGAAGGTGTCCCCCCCACAAAACCAAACTCCCCCCCACCCCACAAGCTATAGAAAGACAAGACATTTCTCTGAATTATTGAATTATTGAGAGTTATACAGTCTGGAAAAGTAGAAATGATATAGTTCCAGAAAAATGACAAGTGATGGAATGCACCATGTTTTTCTGAACTGAATATATTTTTTGATTGTTTGACCATTTTAGTTGTATTTTATGACATATATCTGTTCATGACCCTCAAAAGAGATCCACATGTTCTGCAGTTACAGGCATTTCCACAACATTTGCAACTGATGTCAAGAGTAAACTGACACTAAAGGACATCCAGTGTTTACAGTAATGTGACTGTGTGGAGACTTGGAGCTAGGATGGGGTTGCCCAGATAGAGAAACTAAATAGGATTTGCCTAAGTCTCCTTGAAAAATTAGATCACCTGCACTGAAGTTCTTGAGATAAACATGTCTTTGCTGCAGCTCAGCCTTTAATAAAGTTTATCTAGCTTAACCCAGTTCAGAGACCCGTGTCTTCCATTCCTAGGTGAGGAGAGAGTGTATTCTGGTCACATAATTTGGTTTTCTTCTTCTTGCAGAATTGTAGCAGTTGTGTGGGTGGAAAATGCAAGACACATATTCCAGAAGCCTCCCCATTTTCATTTCTCTTTGATTATCTATGTACTTAATGACAAACATAAGTTGTGTTCTGCTATGAAAAATCATAACCTCACCATATATCCGTTCCCGTTCCACTCCCAATGTTCTGCTTGTATTTTAAATAATGCTGGGTTGCTAAGCCAATAAATAAACACAGGAAAATAAAAGTCCATGAGTACAAGAGATTTACATATTTAATAACTTTATACAAGCCTGTAAGATAAGATGATGGTAAACACATGGAACTGTAGACATTTTTAATGTTTTATGACACATATTTGTGTCAGTCTGATGTCACTGCGATTGCAATCAGGTGTCAAGGTCAATTTATGATCCTTACCAAGCTGATGCTAATACCCATGAGTTCCATAGGGTATGACCAAAGAAAATTAAACCACTTGCATGCCTGACAACTATATGATAGTGGAGAATGCGATACCTTCTCATTTTTAGCATGCTAGGCCTTCTGCTTGTATTAGAAAGGGAGTGTGCCTTTTGCGTTCTGTAAAATGGGGGATAGTTGATTGACTAGATTTGCAGCAGAAGAACAGTGAGTACATATGAGCACAGATGGGTCTCTGGATTCGGCAGGCAGTTCTGTTCAAAATCTTAAAATCCTTAATAAAGTATTTTTGGTTTTGGATGCAACTGCCCGGATTCAGAGATCATCATATTTGTAGATCTCTCTCTCTCTCTCTCTCTCTATATATATATATTCATATGTGCTTCTGCACATTAATTGCACTGCTTTTCCATTAATCTCACTGGAGGGAGCTGATCCATCCATGTAGATCATCTCCCCTTTTCCGAAATGAATGAGAAAGCCATTCTGGACAGGGGAGCTTAGTACACTCATTAAAGTTCTAATATCCAGTGCAGATTGCTGAACTGGGATGAAAAGAAGGTACATCTAGATAAATTTATCCATCCTTGGTTCCCATGGAAATCAATTTGGACTTAAGCACACAATTAAGCTCTTAAAGCCCATCAATCCTTGCTAAATGAGCAAAGAGGCACCTTTTAAAGTGCCGATTCTCTTATATTTAGCAGGGGGAGAGCAACTGTCCCTTTCCAGCCCTAGCATAGAGTCTCTCCAGTGGCTGTTGTGGGTGTCTGCCTTATGTTTCTTTTTAGATTGTGACCAAGGAAACATCATTTGACAACTTTAGTTGTTGTTGAAAAGTGGTCTATAAATGTTCCTCCTCCTCCTCCTCCAACTTCAATGTGTGCTTATTTTCCTGTGAGTATAGTATTTTCCTGTGAGTATAGTGAGTATATATTTCCCAGAAACTATACAGATGCTTTAAGTACTTTTAAAAAAGGATAATAATTGCAATTTGGGAGAAATTCATGTGATAGTCCCACAATGCTAGGTACTCTTCTTAATGTTATACTGATATTTAACGGAATTATGTGAAAATACGGATAACCTCAAAATGTGTAATCCCATCTCTAGAAAATTTGCACTGAAAAAGAATGAATTTCTCTCTGAGAGAGACATCATTTGTTCCTTTCCTTCTATCAACAGTTGTTGAGTTAGAGGTGCATTTTAATATGTTTTCTTTAACAGTCTGACAGCAGGCATGTAGTGATGGTAGCAATGATAAGGCTAAGTGGAAAGGTCCTGCTTTCTTCACTATGAAAGCACACCTTGGAATTTTTATTTCATTATGTACCAATAATGGGAAGGGAGTGTGGATATAAGAAGCTTCTGTTGTTCTGAAAGAAATATACTGTAATAGCCTGCCAAAAGAAGAAGAAGAAGAAACAAGGAGAGAAAATTCAAAATATAACCTCTGTGATTTTCTTTCCCCTCCTCAGTGTCAAAAGTTCCATAGACAATTAGCTTCAAATGCAGAACTACATCAGCTGCCTCTTCAAAGTCAGGCTGTAAACACTTTAGTGCTGCGTTCTTTTTGTCCTTAACCTATATTTTGGGGGAACTCAGACTGCGAACATAACACAATTATTATTGAGTTTCAGTGCATACAAAACTCCCAAGACTTTCTTCTTTGAAAGGCTGGTTTAAAGCTACTCTACTAGTAGGACTATGTGAGAAAAGGCATACATTTCCCATCTGGTTAAGTCAAAATAATGTTTGGTAGACACACTATTAGTAGTGACTAAGATAGATGTGGGTCCCCTACCCTCTTCCACTACAAGAACATTTAAATAAGTATTTTTAAATGTTAAGTTGATTTTCTTTATGGAAAATGTAACAAAAGGATCAGGTCAGAAATAACACTGGAAGGATTTCAAGTTTACTTTTGCGAAGATCTTGGAAAGCACAGGACAAAGACACCTTCATTTGTAATGGAAATTGTTGTGGATGAAATAAATATACCGGAGCTCTTCTCACAATTTCCCAAAGACAATCTCTGTGCCTTCCTTGGGTGGGTGGATCACCTGCCCAGACAACCAGTGGCTTGCCCAGCAGCTCCAGGGGTCGGGTTGCTGGGATGAGCCAACTTGTGTCACTCTGCCCCCTGGAGCTCCAATAATGCACCACGTGAATGGGATCACCCCCGCCCCCGAGTGCATGCAAGCAGATGTATGCAAGCAGCCATACAAGCAGATATATGCAAGCAGACATGGCTGACACACAATCAAAAAAATGAAGTTAAAGGAGCGCTCACTCCCTTAACCTCATTTTAGAGGGAGGCTACTTTGGTCAGTTTGCTGCTGTGTAGCCGCTGGGATCGGGCCCGATCTCGGCAATTCACGTGCATGTGCAAAACCAGGCTGGGCTCCCTTAGCCCAGTTTTGCACACACGTGAATAGCCTCACTATCTGATCTGAAATATATTTAATTGGAAGTAATATATTCAAATATAAGTAAATCCCATGGAATCCCATGGAACTTATTTATAAGTAAATGTTCTTAAAATTGCTGCTGCACAATTAAAAAGACTGTTCATTTGTTGAATATGTGAATGAGAATATTTTAGAATGCCAGCTGACTGTTGAAATCCTAGTACTGACTAAGGGTTCAGATTCGGATGCCTCTGAGTACCAGTTGCAGGGGAGTAACAGCAGGAAAGAAGGCACGCCCTCAATTCCTGCCTGTAGGCTTCCAGTGGCATCTGGTGGGCCATGATGTGGAACATGATGCTGGACTAGATGGACCTTGGGCCTGATCCAGCAGGGCTGTTCTTATGTTCTTAAGTGTGATGGCTGAGTGGTAAGGGAAAAGAGAGGAGGAAGGGAGAAGATACCCAGCTCTTTCTTTCTTTCCTGCTCAGCATGCATCCTTCATTCACGGGTGTTCCATGCTCTACCTGGAACTTGACCTCTTGTGTGTGGAGGAGATCCATCACAGCTGATGTTTCTAACCATTAGAGGAATTATACTGTGCTGTAATTTACCCAGGAATAGTTATAGTGGCAGAAAATCTTGGCATTTTAAAATAGTGTCAGCTTTATGAAGGGCATCATCCCTGTAGCATATGGCATTGCTTGAATCAAATTGAGCCAAACTGGTTTGTTGCATTGCATGCAAGTTTTGCTCCTTACAAATCTCTAGTGTGATCTGCTTGGGTCCTCCCTACTGTCTGCTCATGACACAAACAATGTGGAATGTCATAGCAGGCTGTGATCTCTTACTGCATACTGTATGCAATGACAATTTTTGAACCAAACTATTTAGTATAGGGATGTGCACGAATCACACTTTGAACTGTGGTTGGAGCACTTTTTGGGCAGGGGGACCGGGAACTCTAAGAAAAAGGAGAGCAGGCCCCTATCTGCTAGCCACTGTCATGCGGCTAGCAGGCTAGCAGCTTCCTGCAGGGGCAGCACACGTCCCTAGAAGCCCCATGTGGCATCAATACATGCATGTGGTGTCCATACATGTGCAGGTGCCATTTTCATGGTCACCATGATGACCATGCAAATGGTGCCTGCACATGCGTGGATGCCATGTGCATGCTGATTCCATGTGGAGCTTCTAGATATGTGTGCCACCTCAACAGGAAGCTCCATGGGATGGTGACTAGCAGTTAGGAACCTCCTCTCCTTTTTCTTAAAGTTTCCAGTCCCCCTGCCCAAAAAGTACTTGAACCACGGTTTGAGCTGTGGCTCCAGCTGTGGCTCATGCACATTAATTTGGTAGATGTGGCTGGCCTTATATTTTCCAGACTTAAGAACCAGTTCTGATGCTACACTATTTTTTGCACTTCTGGGCATACTGATGGGACCTGCATTCAGGAAAGCAATGCAACATGTAAATAAGGAACTCAAACATCTCAGGTGCAGCAGCTTAACAACCTGTGTGGTGTAGTGGTTAGTGCATCAGACATTGGACCCTTGGTTCCACGTTACGTGCAAATGCGGCCACTATCTCTCATTCAAACCTACCTCTGAGGGTTGTTGTGAAGAGATAAAGGGGAGGAGATAATCACTCCTCTGAGCTACTTGGAGCAAAGGCAAAAATGTAATCATAAAAAGATTTTTAGAGAATTTCTCATAATGATTGACATTTATGATTGTCAATTCCTACATCATATTGTAGGTGCCCATGATATGATGGGAATAGGGGAGATTTCATGAAGTTAAGAAAAACAGAAACCGGGGTGTAACTACCATTAGGCAAGGGGAGGTGGCTGCCTGGGGGCCCCCACGCCTCTAGGGGCCCCCCAGAGGCAAGTCACATGACTCCCCAACACCTGCAGAGCTTCGGTGCAGTGGAAAAGCCAACCCCAAGTTCGGAGCAAAGTCGGCATGCATGCAGCAAAGTCCTTGTCTGCAGAAGGAACTCTGAGCAGGGAGCGCTCTTCCCCAAGGGAGGGTGGAGGGACGGGGTTAAAGCGAGGGAGTGGAGTTTTCTAGAGAAGCTGGCATAATGGGGATGTGAGTGCACTATATATTGTGAAGTGTGTGTGTGTATCAGCGAGGGGCCCATTTTAAAATTTTGTCTCTGGGCCCACTCCAGCCTTGTTACGCCCCTGACAGAAACACTTGAGAATAAGCTCTTTTGATAAATGCAATACATTTCATCAGACATTTTAGAAAGAATGGAACTCAGAGTTTGGATCACAGAACAAGGTCATGGACATGATCCAATTCATGCTGTCCTTTTGTTTTCATGATCTAGGAGAAGAAAGATGTTCCTTTCAAGGAAAACATTTTAATTTTGTTTTGCTGATGAAAGCCAAGGAAGGAACTATAACTGGGTCAGCAACATGTCATACTTAATAGTATCAGAAGCTGCCAAGGTAATTAAAAAGCAATAGGTCAGTCACACTGCGACAATCTGATAACATTTAAAACTAATTAATAATTTTTTAAAATGGATTTTCGGGAATGTTTTGCTGTGAGAGTATCAGACAAATTACTAACACTGTCCCCAAGGTCTTAGACAGACATAGAAGGAGAGCAGTAAAGGTGATGATTTAAGTGATTAGGAGATAATGGTAATTTATTTATAATAAATGAATAATAACATCACAAATCAAGGTAGATAAAACAAAGTTCTAAACAAGGCATAGATGCACTTGTCTTCTGTAACTTGATTAAAATCTTGAAAGTTTTTTACAAATTCATTATAAAGTGTGTGTGTGTGTGTGTGTGCGTGCGCGCACGCATGTACACACACACACCCCTGTAAATGTAGGGGCTTTAATCCAGCAAGGATTTGTGGATGCTTTTAACCTTAAATATTTGGGGGGGTTCAAGAATGCAATGCTAAGCATGTGAGGGAAATCTGCAGGATGTCAGACAACATGCTATGATAAGGATGGTGGTTTAATTGTCATGGCACACAATTATGCACCTGCTTTCTCAGGCTTTAAACTGAAATTAATTTCAAACTATTTAATTTGTTTTTGTTTTATGAGATTGTTTTCACGGTATTTTGTGAGATTTTAACTGCTTTTACTCTATTTTATATTGTGTTTTAAATTTTGTACACCGCCTAGAGATGTACATATCAGGAGGCATAAAAATATATTAGATAAATAAATAAATTCATTATAAGAAATGATCAGGCTATGGGTTTTGCCATGGCTAACTTGATGGATCTTCATGGGCTTTGCAAAAGGGCTGAATTTTCTTAATTGCTCCAGTGTTGGAGTATCACTCCTATTGGAGCTTGAGGGTGGGGCAGAGAAACAGCTGGAAGCAGAGGCAGAGAGTTGGGAGGTTTCATCTGGAGCTAGCTAAAACCAGGGTATGGTCTATGTCTTGCAACAGCTTCCTTCTGGGTAACAGAGTTGCAATAGTTGCTCTCTGGGAATCTGATGCAGGACCAGCAATTGTGTTGCCAGTATTAGGCATCTGTTTGCTTCCAAGGGTCTCTGCTTGCATAATGGTAAATTAATAGATGTTTCAAAATCACGATAAGTTTCCAGGGCTCTCTCTCCTGCAAAAGAACTAAACCCTACCAATGGATGTATCAGTGCTTGGAGAGTGGGCTGTAACAATTCTGAATTTGTGCAGGGCCAGAGAAACAATTGTCAAGAGTGTTGGATGCAGCACTGTGGGGTTGAAAAAAAAGATGGCTGGGAACTGCAGCCCTGATATGTGGCTTATAAAGACACAAAAAGTTACTTTTGATTTCTGATTTTTTTCTCAGCCCTTATTGTAAGTTACAATAAGGGCTGAGAAAAAACCCAGAAATCAAAACACACCATTAGTTCATACAGTAGTGGCTGGTGGGCTTTGGACTATTGTGGGGGGTGGGGTGCAGGGGAGAACCTATTCACAGAGGCAGAAGCCTACCCCGCCTTCCTCCACACCAGCAGGCTTGGGTTTTTACCCAAGCGCCCAGCATTGAGGAAAACAGAAGTGGCAGGGGGCAGGTCAGAAAAGCACGGGCAAAAGTAGAACACAGAAAAGGGTTTTTTGGAGGGGAAGAAGATAGAAAGCCAAACAAAAACAAAAAAACAACAACCCCACAACCCCAGGGCAAAAAGCAGGGAGAAGAGCAGGCAAAAAGCAGAAAGGAAGGGCAAAGGCGGACAGAAGGGAGAAAGCAGGGATCACATGGCCCTTCCCACCAAACAAACAAGATAGTGAAAGATCAGACTTGCCAGCAGCCAGGGAATCCTCCAGAGCAGGGAAATTCCTCCAGGCCCTCCCTCCCTGCCTGCAACTTCCTCTTTTGGTCTTACTGGCTGGAACACCTGCTACTCAAGCTGCTCTCCAGCCAATCTGATTCCTATGGGACTCCTCCTGGCACTGCCCCAGGAAGAAGGAGAAAATGTATTTTAAAATATACTCCCTGAAGCAACCAGGAAGTGCATTTTTAACCCATTATTTTAGTTCTTCCTGGGGCAATGCCAGGAGGAGCCCCTTAGGAAACAGATTGGCTGGAGCAGCTTGAGTAGCAGCTGTTCCAGCCAGCAAGACCAAAACAAGAAGTTACAAGCAGGAGAGGAGGGACTGGAAAAAGCTCCCTGCTCAGAGTTTCCCTGGCTGCTGGTACATCTGATCCATTATTAGCTTGTTTGTTTTTGTTTTGGGGAGGGCACTGCCCCTCCTGTCTTTACTGACCAGCCACCACTGAGTTCGCATACGTGTGCGCGCACACACACACTCATGCTCAGAAGTAGGTTGGAGGCACTCTCAACCATGATTCTGGAATCATGCATGCTCCTGCAAATGGAATATATGGGTGGCAGAAATGTCAGGCAGAGGACCAGGAAGTGAATATGTGTGAGAAGCAATTCCAGTCTGTGAGAAGCAGGCATTGGATTTCCTCCACCCTAGGTCATGAGAACCAGCCCTATAAATAATATACTTACAGTTTTGGAGTAGGAAAAGGAGATACACATGATATATGAGAGATGAAATTAAAGGATATGATCTAGCCACTTATGCATCCTATTGAAGCAGAATAAGTGCATCTGCTTAGTTCTCTTCCATTAAATTAACGGGGCCTTAAGATACTGAACTTTGGCATTCTCATACCAAAGTTATTTCTTAAAAAAGGTTTTTGGACTATATTTTAAAGGCATGAAAAAAACAACAGAGCTTTGAAAATGTGTTAGATTTACTGTAAGCCCTTCTAAGAGATAATTTTCTCACTTTTGAAAATAGAAAGGAGAAAATAGAAATGTTTTTTGTTGTCTAAGTGTGTCTGCAACATGACAAAAGTCTGCAACTTGAATGCCTTTTAGTTTTCACTCTTCTGAACTACTGTCATGTGTCTATAAATTGTTTGCACCATCAACATAATGTGTAAGTGAAGACCAAGTGTTAAGAAAAGCCAAAGTAACAGAAACTGTATTGCACTCCTCCACTCGCCCCCGGCATGTACTTAGCTGACACCAGATGGCTTTAACTGCACCCAGGAAAGTGGAGAAAGTTCTTTGAGGCAAAGGTACGACATTATTCAAAATACTGCAGCCTTGAATTTCTTTTTAAGAGACTAAAAAAGCATTCCCATTAAAGGCATTGCCTGGCCAGTTCCCAAGAGTCCATCAAACCTGAATGTATCCAAGGCTGATTCTTGGTGGCTGTGGTCAGTATGGACATGGTTTAGTCACTGCTTCAGAGATGTCCCTCTGTACACCCTTCTAATTTCTCCAACATTGACAGTGTGGGAATGGTTGCCATTTACTCCTATGGGAAACAGCAAAGCATTGAGCTTGGTGCTATTGTCCAACATCCAGACTAATCCAGCACTCATGCTGCTAACACTTTGAAGGTTCTGGGGTATTGGTAAGGTGGAAGGGCATTTTTCATTGATTTCCCCTTTCTTCTGAAGCCCACTGTGACACGTGAAAATCTTCAGTGACACAACTCTGAGGAACACATTTTTCAGAAGTCACAATTGGCTTCAGAGAGAATGGGAGATAAATAAAAATGCCACCTCCCCCCCCCCCACCCGTAAATGCACACAGGGCTAGTGCATGAATGCTTATTCTGGATGACAGCCACTGTTATGGTGGGCACAAAACCACTTATCCACCTACATGGGGTGATCTGTCCTTAAACCTCCCTAAGCCATTTTTGGAAGGGCAGTATATTAAATAAATAAATAAATAAATAAATAAATAAATAAATAAATAAATAAATAAATTCCATGACTCCATGAGAGAGACAGAGAGACAGAGAGAGAGTGTGTGTGTCTGTGTGCATGCATGCAGATGCACACATGTAAGGTGTATATACAGAACACATTGAGATGCACTACATCCTCATGGGTCCTTGCCACAAGCAGGTCCTCACTCCACACATGGTCTGTTGCTAGCCTATCATTATAATGGAGAGTGGTGAGTGAGGGGTATTGTCTTTATCTCCTCTGTAGTGTAGGGTGGGCCTAGGTGGCCCATGTAGGGAGGGCATAGGTGGCCTCTTCCAAAATGGTTGTGGCAGCTGCCAATGGTGCACCTCTCCCCACAGCACTCTGCAGCACACCCTCTCTTGATACCATGCATGCAGGGTGCCCCTTCTCTTCCTATCATGCATGACGGCAGCAGCAGTGGTGGCTGAGTGTTGAGCTGCTTGCTCAGGGAGGCTGCTGCTGCCACCACAGGCATGACGGAGAAAAGGGGTGCCACGTGTGTCATGTGTGGTGGGCAAAAAAGGGGCTCCGGGGGTTTGCTGCCTGGTGCTCATTCTTGGAACCCATGTGCACAATTACAGCTCCTACTGGTGGGCTTTCCAGAGGCATCTGGTTGGTCACTGTGGAAAACAGGATGCTAGACTAGACCACATTCTAGTATGATCCATCAGGGCTCTTCTTAAGCATTGGGATTTTTCCATAGACATTGTCTCAATTATTTGTATGGGCCATGTTTCTTAAATATGAGTGTATCTATGTACTTGCATTGGGGGTGGAGTCACAATGTTTGTCTGCTCTTCACTTGTTGTCCTGAATTCAAACGGAGAGGTTCTTTCTCTCTGCATAAGACACTGTTAGTCTGTTTATTATTATTATTTCTTAGCCTGTTGTAGTTGGTAATAAATATCAAGCTCTTCTTCCTCCGTTAAATTTGCTTCCTATACAGTTACTTATAGAGGATAAGTAATTTCTCTGCAGCATTGGGTTATGGGCCTAGTTGTGAGATAACAAAGAGTTTGTAGGCAAGAAAGCTGGACAAGATGACTACTTATCTGCGGGGAGGCATTCCACTGTTGCACTGCTCAATGAAACAAACTACAGAAAATTGTCCTTCAGTGTGAAGATGTTGATGAATAGGGATATCCAAAAATTGGTTTTTTCATTTTGATTTGAACCTGAATCGAATCACCCCTGATTTGTTTAGGGTCCAAATCTGCCCCCACAATTAACCCAGATTCTATTTGTACCTGAATTTTCTGAATTGACTTTGGGGCAAAAATGGGGTCCCAGGGGCAAAAAAAGTGGGGTGGGTGGTTATGCCCAATATGTGGAAGCTACCACCCAAATTTCAAATAAATTGGGCAAAGGGGTGATTTTTAAAGTATGTCTTTGGGTCAGATTCGGGGCAGAAAAGGGGTTTTGGGGGCAGAAGAGTTGGTCAGGTGGTAGTTCCCCCATGGGTGCCTGCTACCAACCAGATTTCAAAGAAACTGGCAAAAGGGATGATTTTAAAAGAATTTCTGAAGCACATCTTTAAGCTTTTTCTCCATAGGGAATAATGGGGATATCAGCAGCCCCATAATTCCACTTGGTGGGCACCAGAGTGGCCCAGAGCAGGGTGTGGTGTAGTGCACATAGGGTGCCAACCATCCCTCAAACAACAAGCCCATGGGGCACTGGGTTTTGTTGTTTCTGAGGTGTTCTTCTGAAAGTAGATTCTCTGGTAGGAATGTGAATGGATTCAACGTTTGTCATTTAATCCCTTCTCATTTCCTACCAGAGAATCTACTCTCAGAAAAACATCTCAGAAACAACAAAACCCAGTGCTCCATGGGCTTGTCCTTTTGGGGGTGGTTGGCACCCTATGTGCACTATGTGCTGCTGAAATCACCAAACTGGAAGCAAACATGTCAGAGGTTAGGGTTTGTGGTCCCTGCTAACTGAGCAAAAAGGCACCTTTTAAGTGGTGATTCTCTTTATTTAGGCACGGGAGAGTAACTGGCTGTATCCATCCCAAGCACAGCACCCCTCCAATGGCTGTTGCTAGTGTCTATCTTATGTTTCTTTTTTTAAGACTGTAAGCCCTTTGGGGACATTCCATTTATTTATTTATAACTATGTAAACTGCTTTAGAAACCTTTTGTTGAAAAGTGGTATATAAATAGTCATTGTCATAAATCGAATGTGGGAAATCTCAGTTCTGTTAGAAAAGCGACCTGATGTTTCTGGCCACAAACCTGAACAAAGAACCATGGATACTCAAGTTTCTCTCATGCTGAAGTTGTGTAACAAAAGATTCAATGAGGGAGAGAGTTTGCAACAGCACATTTGCTCATTTCATACTGAGAGAGCTGGAATTGAAGGAGATAAATATGCCTGAACAAGCAAAAATTGAACTTTTGCTTAATACCATGCCTAAAGAATATGAGAATATTGTCAATTTTCTGCAAATTAAAGAAAATGAAACTTTGAGTTTTGTGCAGGAACATTTGCAAGCATTTAATATGAAAAGGCAAACAGAAAGGGAGGAATCAGTTAAAAATCAAGCCTACAGCGTTGCTAATGGTAGGCAATGTTTTATATATGGAAGCACCTTGCATTTAAGGAATACATGTCCTAATAAAAAGCAAGGGAATTATTCTCAACAGAGAAAAGGAAATAAGACTAAATTCCAGGAAAAAAGGACTTTCTAAGAAACAAACTTGCCTATGCAAAAGCAAAAACAATGAAAATGATGAACTGATTTTCATAATGTTGAAATCATCATTTTCATAATGATGAAAAATTGTGTGAAATCATCTGCACAGAGTTGATAATTTGATGCAAGACAAAGTAGAAACAAAATATATTTGGATAGTGGAACTACTTCACATTTCTTCAATAATTTGTAAGATTTCTCTGAAATAAGCATGGAACATAAAAGTCCTATACACTTTGCTAATGTGCAGCAAATTTTTGCAGAAGGAAAAAGGACAGTTTTTCTGAAGTGTAATTTTGGTGCAAATAGAGTGAATGAAGTATATATTCCAGGGCATACTATGTTCTAAGTTTGCAAAACAGTTTAATGAGTGTAAAAACAGCTACAAGGCATGGATGTAGAATTCTTTTCAGAAGGGACCATTGCTTTATTTTCAAAAGAGGAAAACTTCTGATGAAAGGCTTGTTGAAAGATGATAAACTGTATGAAATAGACTGCAAAAGAGACCTAGCTAATGTTGCGAGTGAGTGTGCACACCAAGACTGAATGAGTTTATGGCATTGCCAATTTGGGCATCCAAGCAAGATATGCATTTCAAAATTAGTAAAAGAATTGTTAAGAAACTTACAAGTTAAAGCATGCAAATCTGAGGTCAAATGCATTGAATATGTTAAAGCAAAAGCAACAAGGGGCACATATTCACCAACCATCAACCATCTTTTTAGCCTGGCATATATATCATTCATATATAGATAAAACTTTTTTTTTAAAAAAAAATGTTTTATTGTGTGAAATAAAACCCTATGTACACATTTGACAGGACATACAGGTAGAGGTTGGGGAGGGCCATTGGGCATGATCCTTCTCTCCCTTTATGTGTTTAGAGAATGTATATATTCCAGTGTGAAAAGGGCTCAAGTCCTGCAAGATTCTGTAAGTGAGCACTGTTTAACTGCTCATGTTTTATGGCAACAGTGCACCTTTAACCCATACAGTCTTTTTTACTTTGCTGCATGAATAGGTCTAAAAAGATCCTTAATGGTAAAGCTCATGTTTCTCACCCAGTAATACACATAACATTTCACACAAATATCTGATTATATTATTTTGCTTTCCCTGCTCTGATTTTTATACAGTCTGTATTGTATATGCTAGGTTTCCTCTTTTCTGGGATTTTATATATGCTAGGTTTTCCCTGTGTGGGTTTCCTTAAAAAACCCCCAATGCTGTTGGGACATTTAATTCTGGCAACTATTAATAAAGAGAACCAGGAACATATAGTCAGTAATAGGAACACAGATGTATTTTGTTGGCACTGTAAACAAACCATTGACCTGCGCTCCAACATGCCCTGCACGGCACCCAATTTGCTACTGCCAGACCACCCACCATAAAAGTTAAATGAGAAATTTTGAGGGCTGTTGAGCACTGTGCATTTCCACCATCGATAAGCTCACACAGTTATTTAGAACAGGTGTTTCTGTAATTGTGATACATGGGGAAAGTGGAAAAGCATTGAATGGTTATTAAGTCTCTCACGCTTTCATCTCTTAGCGGTGGTGTCCTGAAGTTGAGGCTCAGGCTGGAAAGGCACTCTGAAGGAGTCCTGGCAGACACAGCCCCCGCAGCTGCAGCACGCAATATAGGCTTCAGAGTCAAGGTTGCCTCCATTGTTACGACCTCCTCTGTGTAAAAGGGCCCTTTAATATTCAACCTTTGTTAGATGACATGTATTTGGGGAGCTATCAGATTTTAAAATTGGGGTAAAAGGAGTTTCCTTCTTTTGAAAATCCCTAAAATGCTCAAAAGAAAAGGTGCAGGTCCATTTTAATTATAGTAGTATGAGCCAAGAGATACTCTGTTCTTTTCTGTTCTGTTCTGCTCCACCCCACCATATGCCTTCTTGTAATTTGCTTAAAGACTAAGATTCATTTCAGGGTTTGTGTGACATTATTCTAATTAGACTTCATTTGAGACACTTGACCTGTTTTCTTTTTAAAAATTGTATCTTTCTTAATTTACTTTCCTATAATTTTTGTCACCAGAGAATATGCAATAGAGTCAATAAAAGAAGCGCCTCATTGTTGGTTGTCCAGAAAGCTTACATAAGGTCCTTAAGAAGGATCTGTGACAAGCATTTAATGTGTGTGTGTGTATGAAATGAAAGGGCAAGTTTCTATTCTAGTGTTTGTTTGTTTCATTTCCCCATTTAAAAAGTGGATGGAGATAAAGACAATACTCTAACCATTTAAAGCATGTGAGAAAGGATAGGAGTTCAAAGTCCATTTAAAGTCAAAAGAGTAGAACATAATAGTAGAACTGAAAAAAGTGATACTGTTACTCATGACAACATCAGTCACTGAAATATGAAAGATGTATGATGTAATTTTTGGGACAGCCTTGATGGATTCAGACTATTTGTGTTCCCACTGTGCGACAGAAACGGTTTGGAACCAAGTCATATAATGGAGGCTCACATGTTCTGTGATTTCATTATTTTGCAGGAGGGCAAATTTTGCAAAGCATTTCCAGAGAGACAATGGCTGACATTGTAACAAAGCTCAAGTGCAAAAGGAGAATCAGCAGTGTTGCATCAGTGTTTCTGAAGAATTCCAGACTAATGCTGTACTGATACTATTGTATGTGTGTGTGTAATTTCAGTTACCTCTTCTTCCCCCAGAAGACCTCTTTCTTATCTGAAAATACGTCCATGAGGGCTGCATGACCTTCAGGGATATATTTGCAGGTGGCACAGAGTGTTTCCTGGGGAAGAGTTCAAAAACATTTGCCCCACTGCTGAGCCAGCTCTGAAGTTGAGTTAGTTGAACTTTTCAAAAGCACCAGTGCTTCTAATTAGTGCTCCATTAGTTAGGACGCCAGCCACTAATTTTATGACAAACTCTCTATTACCCACTCTATTACCCAGTTCCACAATGATACCACCAAACACAACCAGTGGCAGTACATGGTGACTGCTGATGGCGGAAAAAATACCACCAGATGATGGTAAAACTCTAGGCTTTCTGATGGTAAATATCAAGGCTGTTCACATGAGCAGTCCTACCAAGGGTTGTGCAGCCCTACTGGGATAGGGCTGCTCATGTGAAGTGCTGGGATCGAGGCTGATCCTGGCGCAGCCCTGCCAGGTAGCCTGGAGTTTTCCCCTAGGCTTGTATCCAGGTAAAAGGGCATGAGTGCACTCTTCTCCTTGGGGTCCAAGTCGTGTGTCTACAGGAAGCCTGATCAGACACTGAGCCAGTCGCTTAGAGCACCCAGTTTGGGGGAGGTAACAACCTTATCATGTTTTGAGGTACATGAGTTTGAAAATCCCCTTCATACACAATTCATACACAAGTACCCTAAAAAGAGAAAGTCTGTATTCAGATTGCAATTTGAGTATATACCCGCAACAGATTTCCCATTCCATATTGAAAGCACTTAAAAAAGAGAGAGAGATAAAGAGCCTGTCTTAATTGTTCAAAACCTAAAAGGCTATAATAATCACACATAGTTTCCATATGGTTCTTCTCTTCCCTGCACAGAAGAGTGCTGACATGAAGGCCTCATTCTTTCAAACCACTATTAGAAGTATCATTACATCTTGTCTCTAGAAATTGTGACTTTGTTCCAAAGAGGGAGATCAGGTCAACTCGGAGGTCGTCGCTGCAGCCACTAGTAATGCTAACAATGGGCTGGCAGGGGATTAGACAGAAACGCTCATTCAATAAAGTCAAAAGGATTTTTGTCTCCCTAAAGCACTGAGAGAAATGAGTTTATAGATAACTCAACTACCGCTTGCCCTATGGACAATCTCCTTTAACTTCCACTGAGGCAGGCAGCACATGCTGTTATCATAAAAGTCTCTTGCATGAATCTGGACTTTGTCCAGCCAGGGAAGGAATTCCTGCTGCCTGGTTCTCTAGCAATACATTAAACCATGTTCTCTAAAATCACACCATATCCAGGGGCTATTTTTCATGATAATTATACAATTTGGCTGTTTCTTTCATCATTGTGCCATTTCCACAGGTCTTTGGTTCCCTCATTTTGAGCTGTCTGTTTAATTGTCCTGTCCGACTGAGTAAATGATTTGCAACTCTGAAACCTGTTAACTTTCAGCTTTCAATCTGGCCATTGGCTTCTGTTTCACATCCAGGCTGGTCACCTGCTTTAAAGCAATTGGGAATCATATCCATGTTCTCAGTTTCTTTCTATAAGCAGGGTAATTTGTTTACAGTACTTACTATATGCAGGCTTACTCAAAGCTGAACTGCATGCACACATTTCTTGTTTATGCCCTTTATTTAATGTTTTGTTTCTAAATGATTGCATGAATTTACTCCAAGTTGCCAGTGATTTCTGCCAGAATATTGCTGGTGACTTGTTAAAAGTCCATTTTCAAATTGTTTCTTCTTCTTCTTCCTCTTCTCTTCTTAAAGTAGGAGACAATTCAGCCAAGGTTAAGCCATTTGAATACCATTGGTTTTAATATTCATTTATTTGTAAACTAGTTCTACCCCACATCTGCCACTCAGCCAGGGAGTGGCTTCCATCCACTAAATCTCTCTCTCTCTCTCTCTCTCTCTCTCTCTCCATTCATTCATTCATTCATTCATTCTATTTCTATACCACCCTTCCAAAAATGGCTCAGGGTAGTTTACACAGAGAAATAATAAATAAATAAGGTGGATCCCATAAGATGGATACCATTGGTTTTAATATTCATTTATTTGTAAATTAGTTCTACCCCACATCTGCCACTCAGTCAGGGAGTGGCTTCCATCCACTAAATATCTATCTATCTATTCATTCTATTTCTATACCACCCTTCCAAAAATGGCTCAGGGCGGTTTACACATAGAAATAATAAATAAATAAGTTGGATCCCTGTCCCCAAAGGGCTCACAATCTAAAAAGAAACATAAGACAGACACCAGCAACAGTCACTGGAGTATACTACTATACTATAGTACTATACATACTATAAACATAAAAACAATGAAGCTGTTCTCATAAGCAGCTGAAACCAGGCTAA
Organism: Hemicordylus capensis; assembly: GCF_027244095.1. Taxonomy (NCBI): domain Eukaryota; kingdom Metazoa; phylum Chordata; class Lepidosauria; order Squamata; family Cordylidae; genus Hemicordylus; species Hemicordylus capensis. Next base: position 323,619,695 of record NC_069657.1, on the reverse strand, counting down.
GGGAGTCCTGCTGTAGTTCAGCAACATCTGGAGGAACCCTAGTTGGAAACCACTGACCTAAGCAGTAACATAGAATTCAAACTTATAGTAGTCAAAAGAAATGTTTTGTAAGGGTGCTGATCACTTATGGCAGACTGGTATCCCCTGGGCAGTGTTCCAGATTTTGAGACATGCATTTGAGAAGGTCCAGTCATGCACCCTCATTGTCCTTACTTCATTAGATTTCAAAGGGATGAAGTTAAGGAGATGACAAATTATATTATTTATGGGATGGTCAAGTCTCTAAGTATGCCTTCTTCCTTTCCCTCCTGTGGAAAGGGTTTCCCTGTTACTGACCCCACCTTCCCCTGCTATACTGCTGTCTCATGACGACTCATGCAGTGGACATTGAAGATCATCCTCAATGTTAAAATGCATCTAACTTTAATTAGACTTGGCCATTTTAAAATAAAAATAAAAATTAAAATTAATAGACCCAATACCTTTCTTGCAGGTTTTGGAACAAATACTTTTCATAGAAATGCTATGTTATATTCACTAAGCAGAGCAGAGCATATATATGGCAGAAGTATTTGCAGGGAAAGATAGGGAGGTGAAATGAAGAAAATGCTTCCATGGGTAGAATTCCTGACAACCTCTATTTAACTCTAAAGCGTTATTAGATCTCACTTGTGAACGGAGATGTAGACATCACTTACTGTTGTCATTCTTTTTAAAGCTTCAGTCCACTGAGAAAGCTATTCCTTCCACCTGGCTCCCAGCACAGTCTCAGTGAACAGGGGAGTTGTACCTGGTAATCAATGCAGATGAGATGCTGCAGCAGCAGCAGCAGCTGCTGCAGCACTATTGATGAGCTGACACTTGGGCCAAGTCATGATAATCAGATGGGACTATTTAAATAAAACCAATCCTGTGCTGTCCCTTTGTATCAATTAGCTTGGCACCCACTCATCCAGATCAGTGTGGGATACACTGATTAGTGGTAATGTGTTCTAAGGATGTGCACAGAATGGGTTCAGAGACCCTTTATGAGCCTCCGAACTGGTTTGAAGAACTGGCGGTTCTGCCAGTTCAACGGCAGCGTGGGTGCTGCTTTAAGAGTGGGGGAGGGTGCACTTACTCCTCCAGCTGCTATTCCCCTGCTGGTGTCTGTGTTTTGGAAAGCCCATTGGGGTGGCAGCATACCTCCCTGCCTCCCCATCGCCCCCGTCTTCTGGATATGACCGGAAGTTGCCGATGCACCTGCGCGCCCCACCCCAGCTTTGTCTCAAGGCTTTGGGACATGGAGGTGTATGGGAATAGATCCCTTTTGGGGACTGGCTTGCCATGCTCTGAAGTGGGTGGATGGTGAAGGTAAAAGCTCCATCAATACACCAACAGCACCAGTTTATCTGGTGGCAACTTGGGACTGAGCCTTCTCTGTAGCTGCTTCTAGGCTGTGGAATGTACTCCCCACAGAAAGCTGAGCCTCCACAACATTAGCCTTCAAGAGGTCCTTAAGACTCACTTTTTAGTTGGCCTTCCAGAGTTATAAGATTGTTTTCTTTTAGATTTTGTTTAATTAATTGCCATTTTGATTGTGGACTTGTTTTTATTTATTTTAAATGAAAGATTTTGTATCGAATTTTTCATTTTGTCTTGTCTTGTAGCTGAGAGTTTTTATATGGTAAAAAACCCACAAAGAAACAGACACACCCAGCTGCGGGGCTTTGAGTAGGCTGCAGCAGTCAGCTGATTCCCACTGATCTCTCAGCCCAGTTTGCTAGTCTAGGAAGTGGAGGAGGCAGTAATCGTCTTCACTGAAACCGTCTTAGCCTTAGGAGTCTTACCCACACTATAGCTTGTTGCATACTGTGGGGCAACCCACATGTTAAAGTAGGAGATAGACCCATGAAATGGTTCAGTTGGGCCAAAAGGGACCTTTATCAACTTGACCAGCTTATTACATCCAACTCCCATTTTAAACCCTTCCAGATGCTTCAATATGGGCTCCCACCTGCTGCTGAATAGCAGCATCTGCTGCTGAAACATTGCTTAACATAGCTGCATTAGGGGCATCTGAAACTCCAGGCCTAATAAATGACTTAGACTATCTGAAAATGTGGTCCAAAATTCATCTTTTCATAATCTCTACTCTGAAAGAAGCTATTCATCCAAATCTAGATAGCACCAGATTAAAATAGAATTGGAATTAAAAGTGAAAATAACATTGGCCCAGAGGAACTTGGCTTCAGCTTCAATAAAGGCCTCATCAATGGACCCGAGTTTGCAGATTATACAGCAAAAATGGATGCTTAGAACCCCAGCTTATTTTCATGCTTTGGGTATCACATCCACTGATAATTGTGGGAGATGAAAATCTCCAGGGGTGCATCTAAAACACAGAGAGGCTATTCTCACACACGGCAAAAATGGGGCTAGGGAAACCCAGCCTGATTTTAACCACACATGTGGACCAACAGGAGCTGTGCAGCTCCCAGCGGTGGAGCAGTGGCAAACCCTCCTGGGTAGTCAGTCTCTTAGCTCGGGTTTTGGGTGCAAAGCCACCTGAAAAGCGGGTTAAGTGTTCATGTCATGGCTTTGTGCTGCACTGACTCACGAGTAGCCCCCAACAAGGAGGCTACAACAAGCCTCCTGACATCGGGGGGGGGGGCTCCCCAGAGTGGAGAGCATGTGAATAGCCTTAGCTAGTCTTAATCACATAAAGCAACAACTAAAACAATGAATGGAGCATTTTTGTCAGAAGAACCAGTGATTTTGTTCTCTTGTTGAAAGGAAAGATCAAAGAAACAGAATGGGAAAGTAATCTGATAGGTAGCATTTTTGTTTTGAAAAATCTGTTAATACCTTCACAATAACTGCACATCTGTACTTGAAAGTAGGTTCCAATAGCAGAAGAAAAGGAAGGAAGGAAGAGATGTGGGAGAGGTTTCATAGGAGAGTAGGCAATTTTGTGGCAGGCATACTTTGCAGTACAAATAAATACATGCACTTTATCATCTTGTAGGCTTGCTCTTCCTTTAAGTTTCCCTTCCCTCAATACGGGACATTAGCTCTTCCGCATGGAAAGGATACATGCATCCGAAAATACCCAAAACGGATATGTAGATTTTCTTCTTCAAGGTAATAGTAATTTTGTTGTGGGAATGTTGCATCTTTCCAACTCTCAGATCACAATATTGTATAACCAGGAAAAGGGGTCACACACATTTCATCACTTATTATGAATGTTGATTGCACTATGAATGTGATTGACTCCTACTGAACTTTATCTGTAACCAAAACATCGCTAGTGGTGAGCACTACAACTACTCATCACCATAAAACAGGTTGTAATAATTCAAAAAGTTCCTCCTCCTCCACATCTGCCTCTCCCCACTGCTGTGCTGTCTGGAATGCAGTGCACTACACGTGTGCTGTGTTAGTCAGGATGCCAGCCATCGTAATCTTCATTGTTTATTTGTACATACACCTTTAGAGGTCAAACACTTCTCCACTGTAACAATTCAAGCATGGCTGCACATATAAAGGTTTCTTGTTTTGTTATTTATAGTGGAGAACATCAGAAGATTACTTTTTCTCAGCAATGACCTCTCACTTTTTAAGTTTCTTTTAAAAACCTGGACAGTCTGTTTTTCCAGTGCCAGAGTTTAAAACAGTGATAGAAGGAAGGCTCTGGGGCTATTCTTAGGATCACAAAATTTGGGCGAGGAAAATCCTAGCCCGATTTTTGTGATCGTAAGAACCACCGGGCTTGCAGCCGAGCCCGGTGGTCCTGGAGCGGCTAACCCGCTCCTGTAGCCCACCCCTTAGCCCGGGTTTGTGGAGCGAGTGCTCCTCAAACCAGGGCTATCTGCTTGTGAGTAGCCATGGTGTGGCTCTGCGCCGTGGCTACTCACGAGTAGACCCCTGGCCGGGAGGCTTAAAAGCAGCCTCCCGGCTTGGGGGTCTCCCCAGTATGCCCTGTGCACTCGCGCAGGGCATACTGGGGCTTCCGGGGGCTGTGCAGCCCCCGAGCTCCCCAGCCCCCACTGGCTCTGTCTTGGAACCGGCCATTGTGTGGGCAGCTGATCTGGCTGCCCAGGGCTCCCTCCCCACTTGTGAGCGGGGAGAGTGGGCTTAGCCCGCTCTTCCCACTCACTTCCCAAAACTGGGTCTCACGGATCATGAGACCCAGTCCTCTGTGTCTTTCATTACAGTAAAATGAGAGTAAAATGTAATGTTACTGGTGTTAAGCTTAACACTAAGGGCCCATTTGGACGACAAGTGAAACAGACGGTAAGCTTACCCAAGGTTCACCTCGAAGACCAAGAATCATAATGGAGATGATCTGGTAGCTGCGGTTTCAAAGCCTCCACCTGCAACCCCCTTCCCTCTTCCTCTGAGTGCCCGGCAACTAGGGATGTGCACAAACAGGTTCGGCACTCCCTTTCTGGAGCACCAAACCTGTTCAAACACTGGCTTTTGAGCTGGCATGATGGACAGTAGGAAGGTGCATTTAAGAAACACCTAAGGAGCTCCTTACCTGCTTGCTCCCTCCCTGCTACTTCCACCACACTGGCACTCATTTTAGAAACAGCCACACATGGCTTCAGTGTTCCTTCCTGCAGCCTCAATCAGGTGCGCTGGCCATTTGCACGGTCAGCATTGTGTGCCCTGGCCATGTGCGTGCTGATGCCATTCATGTTTTTTTTTAGGCATCCCTGCCTGCCCCACCAGGGAATGCACGAACAGCTTGTGCACATCTCTACCGGCTACCATTGGCCCCAGTGTGAGAGAGGATGTACATGTGGGAGGAGCTTGAGCGGAAACCCCAGGTCACTGCATTCAAAAACTACAATGGGGTCAGCAGAGCTCTGGTTCCTGCAAGCTATCCAGCTTCAAACTGAGATCAATCCTCAGTTTGAAGGTGGCAACAGAACTGCAGTTGTGGGGAAATCCCGCATTTGGATGATGAAGAATGCTGACCTCAGGTGAGTGTAACTGAGGGTTGCCATGCCGTCCAAAGTGGGCTTCGAAGAATAGTATCCATTGGTTCTAATCCATGAAAAGCTAAGTCTTTAAATCCCATTGAATTATTTGTTTAAAGAGGTTTAAAGAGGTATTTTTATCATTTAGCCATTATCATTTGGAAAGCGTTTTATAGTATGTTATGTTGAATTTGCCATTACATGGTACATTATTAGTTGTGATTATAAAGAGTCGTCCTTGGTTATGGTTTCAACTGTGTGTGTGTGTGTTTTTGTAAGACTTCAAGTAAATATGTTTGTTACACCTAATATGGCTGGTAAACATATCTAACGACCTCAGCTTAGCACTTCTGCAAATTAGTCTTATTGTATTTTACAGGGCAGGTTAGGTCAACACAGTGAGAAAGTTGTAACACATACCAAAGGCAATTTCTTGGAAACTCTTTTTAGTGACTAATCATAGTCAAAACATGTTACTTTAGAAAAACGTGACTACTCTGGAATAAGTTCCTCTAAAAAAAATATTTGATCCAGAACAGTGAAGCATCATGGGAGTCAGTAGAAGGGGAAAACGGGAAGATATTGTATTAAAACAGGACTGTGAATATTTATAGAGATAGGAAAATAATTTGCAGTATTACAGGGTGCAAAAATAACATGAAATGATCAATCAGCCAACATATATTTATTAGACTTTTCTGATGCCATTGGAGCAGAAATCTCAACCCTCCCCCCCCACACTCTCTAAAGTACATTGTAGCCTTTGCCCCTGAAAACAACATAATCAATATTCTTGTTAGTTCCAAGTGGCTTAAACTTTTTGCCTTTCAAGTCATTTATCTTCCATTATGGCAATTCTTATTTTTGGATGAACTTTCTTTTTCTGTTCTTATTTGCTCTTTGATGGACAGGGATTCTTCTGGAAGTTCCAGGCAGAGGTCAGGAGTACTGGTAAGTTAGCTTTGTGGTTGTTTGAGCTACCTGTGGATGAATGGGTGGTGGTATAGATCTTAACCTTTCAGAAACCTGAGTTGTTAATATCATTGAATGTGTCACATTCCAGGTTCTGTCACTGATATTGCTAGCTGAAGAAGTTTGAGTGCTGGGCTGGGAAACCCTGAGATCCCAGAGAAGCAATGTGCTCCATGAGGTCAGTACTGAGTTATAGAGTTCATTGGTTCCACTCCTTAAGGCAGTGAAACCTCATATCTTAAATTGTAGTGCTCTGCTATAATGATCTTCAAAATTCTCTTCAGGTGCAGCCTATGGCCGAAATGTTACACACATTATATACAGCAGTGGCGGATGGTGGGTGCTAGGGTGGGGGGCAGAGGAGAGCCCACTCAACAAGGCGGGAGCTTCCTCCCCATGCTTTCCTCCATGATGGTGGGGGAAAAACCCACCGATATGGAGGAAAGGAGGGAGGGAGGCAGAAAATCACGGGCAAAAAGAATTAATTGGAAACAGGGGAAAACAGGAAGCAGGGGAAAAGGAAGAAACCAGAAAGTGGGGAGAAAGCAGAAAGCAGGGCTAAAAGTCAGAAGGGGCAGAAAGCAGAAAATGAGGGGCAGGGGAAAAGGAGAATGAAGGGCAGAAAAGAGAACTCAAGGAAGCTAAAGCCAGGTATCCCTGCCACCAAAAACAAACAAACTTGCATCCCCGCCACCAAAACAAACCAGCTAACAGTGAAGCAGAGAGGAGAGCTGGTCTTGTGATAGCAAGCATGACTTGTCCCCATAGCTAAGCAGAGTCTGTCCTGGTTGCATATGAATGGGAGACTTGATGTGTGAGCACTGGAAGATCTTCCCCTCAGGGGATGAAGCTGCTCTGGGAAGAGCAGAAGGTTCCAAGTTCCCTCCCTGGCTTCTCCAAGATAGGGCTGAGAGAGATTCCTGCCTGCAACCTTGGAGAAGCCGCTGCCAGTCTGTGAAGACAATACTGAGCTAGATAGACCAATGGTCTGACTCAGTATATGGCAGTTTCCTATGTTCCTATGCTCAAACTTACCAGTACAGGCAGGCAGCAAATCCTCCAAATAGAGAGCTTCCTCATAACCTGCCTCCCCTCCCCCTCACCTGTGGCTCCCTTCCTCGGTCTTATTGGCTAGAGCAGCCTGCTAATCAAGCTGTTCCAGCCAGTCTGATTGCTAAGGGGTGCCAGCATGGCATCGGCCACTCCAGGAATTTAAAAAATAGGTTAAAATACATTCCCTGGTCGCTTAAGAGGCTTTATTTTCTACCCATGGTTTAGTTCCTGGAGTGGTCGATACCAAGCCTGCACCCCTTAGAAATCAGACTGTCTGGAACAGCTTGATTAGCAGGAGGAGGAGGAGGGTAGACAGCAGTCTATTTGCCTTTCTGTAAATCATACTTATTTCATCAAACTATTAACATTCTTAATTATATTCCACTGACTGGTCCTTGTGTGCCACAACTCTGCCTGGTCCTTGTGTGCCACAACTCTTTCCTCAGGATTCTACAGCCGGCTGATGTCTATGAGAAGTCTACAAGCAGGAGATAAAGACATACTCCCTCTTTTGCCACTGAAATAGTGCATCTGAACCTAGAGATAGCATATAGCCATCAAGACTAGTAGTGATAGACCTCTCCTCCATGAAATGCCCACATCCTGACCAAGCAACAATCTGAACCGAAACAAACCTTTCCAGGTATTAAAATCTTCAGAGGCCCTGCTCAGAGTGCTATCCACCGTTTGAGCTGAGGTGGGTGGCAACAAGAAACGGCTTTTTAAAATATTGTAGCACTTTGTATCTAGAGCTCCATCCACTTGTCTGTTCACTAGGTTTCTTTGATTTTTTTTTAAAGAAATAAATGAAAAACGTTTTAAAATGATTTAATGTTGCTACTGCAGCTGCTGAATTGTAATTCATTGACTGTTTTGATCAGAGTCAATTATTGTTCTGATTTTTATAGTGATGACTGTATACCTCTGTATTCTTAGTCATCCTGGCAACCCCTGTAATTAAAACACAGGATATATACATAAATACCCACATCTCTTCTCTAACCACCACACCATCAGCTCTCCAGATAAGAAAACTACAGTACACTGAATTTCTTACCCTGCTTTCTGAAGTTTCTCTAAGCCCTCCAAACACTGCAGAGCATTTGATATGAAAAACAGTTTTAAATGTGTAAAGGGTGGAATGCTTCAGATAGACCAAGGCAGGAGATTGCAAGCAAATTTGGGGCATTTGGAAGAAAAGCTTCTCTGCTCTCTGCCATGCGGGTAGCATGTTTGCCTGTGATGGTTTCTGATTATTTGTTCTTTTTCCCTGACACTGAACTAAAGAGTGCATTGTGGGAAAACTGCCACAACACATGACACAGTGCAAAAGAGGCACACAGCATGAGGTCACATCAAGGGGCTTACTTGGCCTTGATGCACTCTTGCACAGCATGGGGCCCCAGAGATGAGTGTCTCTTCCAAATGAAGCAGTAGTGCAATTCGCACAACTCTCTGGAGAGCTTACGGTGACGAGGCTTTCAAAGTCCTCATGTAAACAGGGCAGGGAGGGGAAGAAAAGAGTAAGAATTCAGCACCAAGTACAAAAAGGGATAGTTCAAAAGGGGTTCACTTAAAAGCAGGGGGAAAAATAATGTAAATAGAAGTACTAGCCAACAATGAGACCAGTTAATACACTAACCAATTTCACCACTGGACAGAAAATAAATTCAGCAGCATTCTGGAGGAGAAGGCAACTTGTTGTGGAAGGATGAAGGCTGACCTGGTACTTCATATTGTTCTGTGCTGCACTGATGCAGTCCCAGAAACATCCGCTGAATATCCTGGCCTTCACTTGCCAGCTTGCATAAAGACAGAAGAATAAAGACCCAATCTAAGAGTTTCTTGACGTTCTGTCTTTGAGCAATAGATCCTCTTGCATCCCATTCTCCCTTGTTGCTCCTGCTTATCATCATGCACCACTTTTGTGCACCAGATTTACATTTCAAAAATACAGTATCGCTACTCCAAAAATTAATTATTAATCTTTCATCAGTCCCTTCCATTGAAACATTTTTTAAAAACTGTGATTTTGATACCCATTCTGGGAAGCACGTGGCAAAGAAATTGTCTTCATTTGATTGCTCACCCTCCTACTCGATGAGCTTTGCTTATTCTCAATTCCATGTCTCACAAGTACTCTGGAGGCTGATCTTCAACTTCTGCTGTTGCAGCTATAAAGTATTTAAAATGTTACTTTGCTATTTTCAGTTCCACTTCTTTGGCCTTAAGCTTTTTTTCTGTGGAGGCTGTATTGGACAAGATAATGACAATGGATTACAGGTCTATAAAGGCAAGTTGCAGTTCACCGATCCTCCTGTGAGAAAAGAGGGATTTGTCTATTAATTACAGATTCACGGGTCAACACAGTCATTTCTTGGTGGTGAAGTCCCCATATGCCTTGAATCTACCATGTCAGTTCATGCAGGAAACCATTTGCTTGAACTGTCTCAACATGACACTAAACTCAGCATCTGAAAATGTAAGCAAGAGTGCAAATGCAAGCCCCACCCTCACATAGACCTTCTCAGAAGCCTTCCCCCCACATTTTCCGCATTTACAGTATTTGTCTCTGCAGACAAATGCTGCAAGCATGTTCAGTGTGGGAGAAGCTTCTGAGCACATCAGCACTGTAGTGATGGTAGGGGCCTTGTAGGCACACCCTTGGGTACTGCTGTCCTTAAAAAAAAATAAAAAAAATCTGAAGATGGTGATTCTTCTGCCCTGCCTTATCTGAGGCTCTGCACGCTGCTGCCCCATGTGGCAGCTTGCTGCACTGCAGCAGGTTGTTTTTGTTTTTTTAAAGCCTTTAGGTTCTGGGCAAGGTGCAGGGTGAGGATTAACCACTGGCTCCCCCTGTAGCAGACAGATATAAGAGGCTTTCTGTCTGAGCCTCATTAGATCATTAGATCATCTAGATCTCCTTGTTCCTGCTCTGTTTGCTCTTGCTCGCTTTGTTCACCCGCATACTTGACTTGACCTCTGCCGTGTTCTTGACCATGGCTATTGGTTTGACCCTGATTCTGGACTGTCTGCTTAACTCAGTCTCTAATGCATTTCCAATATCTGGCTACTGGTTTGATCCCTGAGCCTTGATTGGTTTTCTGGCTCTCCTGGTCCTGACTTTGAGCCTTGTGCTCCCAGTAGCTGCTGCCCAGGGCTCAGCCCTGACACATACATAACACTAAGAAAGAGGTGTGTTGTTTGTACCGTTTGACATGTCCTGGGCTTGTTTGAAATGTGTGTGTATAATGTTTGTGTGCAGAATAATTTGATTGTGTGGTTTTCTAGGCTTTGGGGATTCAGTCTCAAGGCAAGCATGTGAATAACATGTGATGGGTGTATATAGTGCGCTCTGCATGTAGTGTGTGGATAGGAACAAAACATTACAAATGTGTGGATAGGAGCAACACATCACAGAGATCTCAACCTCACATGTACCTTGCAATGCAAATGAAATGGCAGGGTGCATTTTCAGGGAAAGTTCCATGAATAGGAGAGGGCTCTAAACCATTTTTTGTGCCCACATTTTCCCCACAATACCTTGCCACAGTCCCCCCCTCCATTTACCCCCCACTGGCACTGAAGCCAGAAATAACTCTGGCTGGGGCAAGAAAGCCTCAGAGAAGGGGTTATGATGGAGAATCATGGCTGGGTCAAGATTCAAGCATCCCTTCTGGCTTACCAATTATCTCCAGCAAATTCTCCTGAGTTACCATTAACTGGCAAACACACAATCAAAAACTGTGTTTTACCCAGGTTTGGGAGCTGTGTGTGCTCCCAATGTTTGGTAATGTGGAAGCAAAGTAGGAGGAAAAGCTACCCAGGTTTTCCTCCTACTTTGCTTCCACACAATAACTTCTATCTAGGTTTTCCTCTTACCTTGCTTCTACACAGCTGAAAACTGGGAGCACACACAGCTCCCAAACCCAGGTAGAACACAGTTGTTGATTTTGTGAATGACCTCAACATGTAATTAATACCCCTGAATCACAGTATAGATTGTTCCCTGGCTACAGTTCCATTTGCTGCAGTATGCATATGCTCACTTCATGCTTATGGGAGGTAATTGCACATGGCATATTGTGATCTGTATGAGTTGCGACAACGAACTGGAAGACTGGTTGGCCCTCTGCACTCCCACTTGCAAATATGAACTGTTGCCATTGCTACTGGCTATATGAACCATAGGTCTGATTCAGAGGCGTGTTATGAGAGAATAGCTTAATTAGGTTGGGAAAGGTGGCAAATTCTTGTAGCAATGAGAACTAAGCAAAGAACAAAACAACAAAAACCTGTTCCCATAGATTGTTTACAAAACATGATTCCTCATTGGACCTTACTGCTGTATTTATATAACAAATCTCTTTGATTTCAACACAAAGGAAGCTATATAACGAAGCCTCAAAGGAAAAAAAGAATTAGCCAAGAGTAAATCTTATTAAAGGTTTTTGTTGCAGATTGTGGAACTGATCAGGTGCTAACCTTATAGCTAGCTGAATACGCATGCACACATTGCTATTATGCAAACAAAATTGAGACTCATTGCACAGACTGCATATTGAACTTAGAAGAAATCAGCATTGGTATAACCCATGTGCTACGTTTTAAAATAATGTCTGCTGAGACAAGTTTGGAAAAATTACCTCTTTGGAAGACATACGTCTGGGGAGCTTGGTATCATTTTAAAGGGCAGAGACATCGATTTAGTAGAAACCACATCTGCATTGCTCTTTTTATCTTTCCATCCACATGGTATTGGCCAAGAAACAAACTTCCAACATTGCTCTTTCATGTTACTTTAAAATGGTGTGAAAGACAGTGGTCTTTAAAGAAAAGAAAATGGTCTTTAGTGTGGAAGACAGAGTGGGTCAGAGTATTATATTTAATCAGCAGTGCATTTGGAACAATATGTTATCACTTACATAAAATCGGATACAGCAGAAGACTTCACACAAAACATAGCAGCTGACGTAAGGATGCACCAGTGCAGCGAAAGATCAGCCTAACAGTGTTTCCCAATAGGGATGTGCACAAATTGATTTCTTTCTTTCAATTTGTACCCAAATTGAAACACCTCCAATTTGTTTTAGGTCTGAATCTGACCCCTCCAAATCACTCCAGATTCGATCTGCACATCGGGTACAATGGGGGTTTCAGCAGCCCCATAACTCCACTTGTGGGGCACCGGGGTGGCCCAGAGAGAGGGGTGGTATAGTGCACATAGGGTGCCAACCACCCCCATACCCACAAGCACATGGGGTACTAGGTTTTGTTGTTTCTGAGGTGTTCAGAGAGTAGATTCTCTGGTAGCAAATGAGAGTGGATTCATTTTCAGTGACAAACAATGAATCCACTCTCATTCACAAATTCTTTGGAATATGGATGGTAGCAGGCACCCATTGGGGCACTACCACCCAACCCACTCTTATGCCCCCGAAGCCCCCTTTTCTGCCCTGAATCTGCCCCAAAGTTGCACAAACTTCAGAAATTCTTTTTAAAATCACCCCCTTTCCCAATTCCTTTGGAATCTGGGTGGTAGCAGGCACCCATTGGGGCACTACCACCCAACCCACTGTGGCACTCCTAGGAGGCACCCACAGGCAGAAATGGGTACTGTCTGTCCCCATTGTCCCACAGGGTGGATGCTGTACACATCATCAACGACAGCAGAGCCTTGCAAAGAACAAGGTTTCCAAAGGTCACACACATCCACTGTGTCACACATTCACCACATCCATTGTGTCCCACCATCCCCGCCGAAGTGCAATTGATCTACATACAACAGTGTGAAACAACAATGAAATGCACTGCCCCACGCGCTCCCTCCCAATGCAGGGTAACAGCAGAAGCCAGCAGGAAGGAAGGAAGGAAGGAAGCAAGCAAGCGTGATATCACAGATGCAGCAGACTAGGGCAGCAGACTAGGGCCAACAACAGCATCAAATGTGCCCGGCCTGCCCTCCCCCAAGCATTTTTCATCCACAAGCAACAGACACAGCTACATCTGTGGCATCCAGCCATAAAGCGGGTTAAGTAAGGAAGGGTGCGAAACAACGTCCTGCTGGTGGAACAGCAAGATTTTGCCCCCCTCCCACCTACACAAGTAAAAGAGTGATGATGACAACAATGGCACACAATTTTTGGGGCACATTTTTTTGACATTTCTGCAAGAGATCGGAGCCTATGGCACCAGCGCAACCTATTGTAGATGCAAGCAATCCTAGTTTGATTAAAAGTGATGCTGCTGCTGCTAGAAGTCACAATATGACCCAATCTTCATTGCAAAGAAGGAGAGAGAGAGAGAGAGAGAGAGAGAGAGAGAGAGAGAGAGAGAGAGAACATCTGTCCTGGGCCCATCCATGAAGCCCTCAAAATAAAGGCAAACAAACCATCCAAGGCATTTGAATTGCATAATATAGGGCTGAGAGAGATTCCTGCCTGCAACCTTGAAGAAGCCACTGCTAGTCTGTGAAGACAATACTGAGCTAGATAGACCAATGGTCTGACTCAGTATATGGTAGCTGCCTATATTCCTATATTCCTAGACTTGAGATTATGTAGGGGGAAAGCATAGTATACCTGTGCGTGTGTGCTCTGCGAAAGGGTGAGTGGGTTTAGGGTTAATTTTTGCTATGGCCTCAAAATGCTGCAGTTGGGGGTGGGGGGTGAATAGGCGCAGGGAGGAGGCGAGAGTCTGTGCCTTCCTGCCCACTCAGAGCCTGTAGGCTGCTGGGCAGAGAATATTAATACTAATATATTATGGGCACAGAGGGCTGGAGGACAGGCTTCTGTTTTTTTAAAAATGTCAAACAAAAATCTTTTGAATGTGAAAAAAGACACAATTGTTGGGACTGGAATTGCGCCATATGCAGGACTTCTGCCACAGGGAATCGCAGGCGAGGGGAGCCCCGGTTGTCTGTGACCCCAGTAGAGTGAGGTCATCATTCTGGGCAAAATTAAAGATGGACATGTTCAAATGGCGGCGGCCACGTTTGGACATAACACTGGTGCCCCAAACCCTCTGGTTATGATGGAGAAACTCACTACAAACCCATGGTTCAAACTGGCGTTTGGCAAGGCAAACTGCAGGTCACTTTTGCCGCGAAACTGCAGTTGCATGCATTTGATGTTCATGAATTCAAACCTCTGCCCCATTTAACTGTGGTTTCTTGTTACATGTATATGGGGCCACAGATTTGAATGTGGGCCCTGGAATGTGGGAATGGAGCAAGATTCTTCTGATACATGAAGGATCATGGAGTGAACTCTTATGAGTTGTATACAGAACTACTGGATTATTGGCGGTACCTCATCCAGACCTTTGGAACCCAGCAAAGCAAGTAAGGGTTTGTGGGTAGTTTATATTTCAAATAAGTTTTCTCCTCCTGCATCCAAGAAAGTCTGAAATGCTCAGAGCCTCATGCTATTTCCAGAGCCTCTTTATTTGGATATATCTGTTCAGTAGGAGTGAGCATCCTTGACCATAATAGAGTATTAGTGTTATAGAGATGGTTCCTGCAGGATGACTGTCCTTGTCCCATATGATGAGATATCTCCTGAAATGCTGGTGCTGTTATTTATTATTATTATTATTATTATTTCTTGTTTACACAGACAGGTGTTATTGACTGGTTTGTTTTATACAGACATTGAGTCCTTCCGAAGGACCTGGGATGCCAGAATTTTATTGTCAATGTTGTTGCTGTTGTTATAGGTATCATGGCAGAATATAGGCTGTTCCCAGTAAAGCTGCTTTTTGTAATTGGCTGATGGTTATTTCTGTGGACCCTATGTTGTTGAGGTGCTCTTCAAGGACTTTTGGAACTGCACCCAGGGCGCCAATTACCACTGGGATTATTTTGGTCTTCTTCTGCCATAGCCTTTCACATTCAATTTGTAGATCTTTGTATTTGGTGATTTTTTAATATTTCTTTTTCTTCTATTCTGCTATCCCCTGATATTGCTATGTCGATTATTTTGATTTGTTTTTCTTTCTTCTTGACTACAGTGATATCTGGTGTATTGTGTGGCAGATGTTTGTCTGTTTGTAGTCGGAAGTCCCATAATATTTTTACATCTTCATTTTCTTCAACTTCTTCAATTTTATGGTCCCACCAATTTTTAGCTACAGGTAGCTTGTATTTTTTGCAGATGTTCCAGTGTATCATCCCTGCTGCTTTGTCATGCCTTTGTTTGTAGTCAGCCTGTGCGATCTTTTTAAAACACCTGATTAGGTGTCCATGGTTTCATCTGCTTCTTTACAAAGGCGGCACTTGCTGTTTGTTGTGGATTTTTCTACTTTTGCTCTTATTGCATTTGTTCTTAGTGCCTGTTCTTGTGCAGCCAGTATTAAACCCTCTGTTTCTTTCTTCAAGTTGCCATTCTTAAGCCATTGCCAGGTCTTGGTGATGTCTGATTTTCCACTTATATTGTGCAAATATTGACCATGCAAGGGCTTATTTTTCCATTTTTCTGCTCGGTTCTTTACTTGCTCTTTCTTGTAGGCCTGTTTTGTTTCATTGGTGTTGAATAGTTTCGCATTATTGACCATTTTCAGTGCATCTTCTTCACTGTCCTTGACATATTCTTCCAGGCCTCTTTTCTCCTCTACTGTTTGATGGACTTGCAGCATTCCTCTTCCACCTGAGCTGTGAGGGAGGTATAGCCTATCGACATCACTGCGGGGGTGCAGAGCATGATTGGTGGTCATGATTTTCCTGGTCTTACAATCTAGCGTCTCTAGCTCTGCCTGGGTCCAGTCTATTATTCCTGCAGTGTATCTGATAACAGGTATAGCCCAGGTGTTTATGGCTTGTATGGTGTTTCCGCCATTGAGTTTGGACTTGAGGATTTTTCTAAATCTCCTGATGTATTCACTTTCAATTTTTCTTTTAACTTCAGTGTGTGCAATATTATCAGCCTGGAGAATGCCCAAGTATTTGTAAAGTTCTTTCTCTTCCAGGTTCTTGATCTTGCTTCCATTGGGCACTTCTATTCCTTCTGTTTTTGTTATTTTTCCTCTGTTCATTATTAATGCAGCACACTTGTCTAGTCCAAACTCCATTGCTATATAGCTACTGAATATACGGACAGTGTTTAGCAGTGATTCAATTTCTGACTGGGACTTTCCATACATCTTCAGATCGTCCATGTACAGCAGATGGTTGATTTGACTTGGTGTTTTAGATGTTTGGTATCCGAGGCCTGTTTTGTTTAGTATTTGTGAAAGTGGGGTCATGGCGATTACAAACAACAGAGGGGATAGTGAGACCCCTTGGAAAATACCTCTTCTAATGCTAACCTGTCAAAGTGTCTCGCCATTGATTGTTAACTGTGTACTCCACATGCTCATTGCTTTTTAAAATAAATATCTGAATGTTTTTGCTAACACCAGTTGTTTCTAAACATTTTAGTATCCATGTGTGAGGCAATGAATCAAAGGCTTTCTTGTAGTCAGTCCATGCAACACTTTGATGATGATGATGATGATGATAATAATAATTTTTATATTTATATCCTGCTCTTCCTCCAAGGAGCCCAGAGCGGTGTTCTACGTACTTGAGTTTCTCCTCACAACAACCCTGTGAAGTAGGTTAGGCTGAGAGAGAAGTGACTGGCCCAGAGTCATCCAGCTAGTTTCATGGCTGAATGGGGATTTGAACTCAGGTCTCCCCAGTCCTAGTCCAGCACTCTAACCACTACACCACAGGGCTAAATGTGGAAGTGTGCTTCCCCAAATTGCTAGAATTGGCCATTTTTGTCACTTGAGAATGTGGCAGAGAAAGAGGGCCAGGGTAATGTGTGGTGACAAACCCCACTCCCTTGATATGGGATGGATTGGAGATAGAGAGAGAGAGAGAAAAGAAGGAAAGAATATTGCTAGATGAACCAGAGTACACTTTATTCCACTGGATGCACGAGCCTTACAAAATGTGTACAAGGGACACCTCAGTATAATTTCTGTGGTATAATAGAAGGCTGAAATGTCCCTTTCTGGGTCATTGGACCAAGATGATTTAAATAACTTTTGAAGTTAGTTTCTAACTTCCCCTGCTTGGGCAAGGTCTTGGAGAGTGTGGTGGCATCTCAGCTCCAGGCAGCCCTGGATGAATCTGATTACTTAGATCCTTTCCAGTCTGGCTTCTGATCTGGACATGGAATGGAAACTGCTTTGCTTGCCCTAGTAGATGACCTACCCTGGGAGACAGACAGAGGGAGTGTGACTCTCAGCAGTTTTCAGTACCATCTACCATGGTATCCTTCTGGGTTGTCTCTCCAGGTTGGGACTTGGGGGCACGGTTACACGGTGGCTCTGCTCCTACTCAGAAAGTGGTGCTGGGGGATGCCTGCTCCACCGCGTGGCCTTTGGCCTGTGGGGGTACCACAGGGTTCTATTCTGTCCCCTATGCTGTTTAACATTTACATGAAGCCTCTGGGAGACTTCATCCAGGGATGTGGGCTGCGGTGTCATCATATGCTTGTAACACCCAGCTCTACCTATCTTTTAAGTCAGCAGATACCAGGTAGGGAGTGGATGCTCTGAACCGGGGTTTGGAAGCTATTCTGGACTGAATGGGGTGGGGGGGGTAAACAAGCTGAAACTTGATCTAGAGATCCAGTTGGAGGGGACTAGAGACAGGGCCTTTTCGGTTGTGGCCCCTTGGCATTGGAACACCCTCTCTGAAGAGCTTTGCCATGCACCCTCTCTCATTGTTTTTAAGAAACAACTAAAACACATCTTTTTGAAGAGGCCTTTAAATCTTTTATCTGCTGCTTATATCTGCTAGGTTCTTTAGTTTTTTATAGTTCTCAGTTTCTAGCTTTTAATATAACTTTAATTTGAAACTTAAAGAAGTGTAATTTTAATTGTTTTAACTTGGGCTTTTAAGTTTAACTTAATTTGTTTAATTTTTTAGTCTCATGTTTTACATTGTATCTGTTTTGTTAATGTTCTGAGCTGCCCTGAGCAGTAGTGTACTGGAAGGGTGGGGTATAAATATTTTAAAGAAATAAATGAAAGAAAACATTCTGTGGGAGAGATTATTGTGGCCTTCCATTCCTGAGCAGGGACAGGTTTTTGACAGCTGATGAATGCCGGCTGGGCTGAACCTTCCTTTGGATCTCATCAACTCTGCTTTCCAGTTGTGCAGTCAGAGTAGGCAGGAGAGTGCCAGTCATTTCCAGGCTGTTGAGCATCTTCTGCCCAGGATGTGGCTGAACACATGAATAAAAGTACAATCAGCAAACACACAGCAAAAGTAACAGCTACAAGGGCTCTCATTCCTCTTGCTGGAGGGCACAAAGTGATCATGCAGAGCTGATCTTGCTTAAGGGCATGAACTGAGGTCATGCACGAGTTTCTGCCCATTGCATAGCACTAGCAAAAAAGAACATTACAGGATGAGCGGTAGCAAGCACTTCACTCCTCATTCCAAAATCAATGACTGAGCACAAACGCTGAATTAGACACAATTATTTTCTGTATTGCTTTGCAGTTCCTGTTAGGGATGTGCGAGCAGGTTCAGAACCAAACCAGTTCAAAGTCGAACCAGTTCGGTTTGAAAGCTTGGGGTTGAGCTGAACCACCCCCAGTTTGGCTCGGCCCTGGACCAAACCTCCCTGGCCTGATTGGGGGGTTCATGGATCTTTTTAAAATTAAGTTGTTTTTTTTTAAAAAAATAATCTTTTGTTTTAAACAAGAGGCCCATTGCACAGGCGTGGTGGCCACTAATATGGCCACAGTGCTGGATGAAAGGCCCGAACGGGCCAAAGAATGCCCAAATGGGGCCGTTTTTGAGAGGAGGGCCAGCAGGGGAGCCCCCCTCCCCACCTTGGAGAAGCCTCCCAGGGTGGGGTAAGCTTTAAAAAAAGTTTTGCTTTTAGTAAAAGGTCCACTAACCTTCCTGTACCAAAAGGAACTGGGAGGGGGAGGGGTTTGAGGGGGTACTGGACCGAACTGGCCTGTTCGTGTACACCTCTAGTTCCTATATTCAGTTCATTTTTAATAATGCTGGCTGACACCCAGAGTTACGCTGTGCTGTTGCAACAATGCCACACACCTGCAAGAAGGTTCTGAAGCTAAGCGGATGCTCAAAGTTGTGCAGTCTCTTGTGGCCTCAGTCCACTGACGCAACCATTGTGCTTGCATAACAAGGGTAGTGGATAGCTTGGCAGCATTTATGGACTAAGGAAGAGTTTTCACACACTGTTGCACTGAATGCAAGCTCCCGACTTAGCAGAACCAGCTAGCACAACATCCTTGCACTAATGTTAGTGTACTAGTACAGCTTTATTTACTTGGGATGTCAGCTACTATGTCAGCTACTAATTTTAAGTTCATTGGCTTACATTCTGTGCAGCGAGCTGATGACCCAAAGGAGAGGTGCACTCGCTGTTTGTGAGCCATTCTAGCCCACCTATGCTGCTTCCCAAAGGCAGAGAAGTTCTGTGCCTACTAAGGTGTGTGTCATCACATTTAAAATCCCCAAAAAGTATGGGAACATTTAATTAAGAACTGTATGACTGGTGGGAGTGGGGGGAGTTGATGAAGAAAGGAAAACGACACTTCTAAGGAGAATTGTTGAAGGGAGAGAAGGCATTTCTGAACAATGTGCATGTAAAAGATTTCTCATTTAGGCGCCTGTTGGCAAACAAAATAATGTGTATACATGTAGAGTGTGATGAGTAGTTTTCAGATTGGGGTCAGGTGGGTTGAAGGCTATGCTTGCTATGCTTTGCTCATGGCTCAAACCCACCCACCCCCACACACGGTGAGAGATATGTGTGGGTTTCTATGTGCAAACCCGCTATTAAAAGTCTGCTCCCCACAGCAACTACTTACTTCCTGTCCGCTCCCACCCCCCACACCCCCACCCCTGTCATGAAGGTCAAGGAACTCTGCAGAGTAGCAACGGATGGAGTTGGAAATAAAAATAGGAAAAATCCTTGTGTGGGCATAGAAATGTATTAGCCATGCATTTAGAGCTCCTTGGAGCCTGGCCATGAATTGCATTATATTTTCTAATGAAGGTTCATGTTCTTTGTATTATTATGGATCTTTGTTGCATTGCCTTTTTGCTTTGGTTTCCCCCCTGGAACTTGACAGACCTGTGACAGGCATATGTGTAAACCCACACACTTTTAAGTTGGGCATCTGTGTGCCTGGACTCTGATTCTGGGATTTTTCTGATGCTATGTACAGTAGATTCCCACCTGGTTTAGTTTTACATCCTATCCTGAGCTCTCTGCATTTGGAAACTGGGTAAAGGAGGAGCTACAAGTAAGTAGGAAATACTCACTCACCAGGTAGACTTAAGAATATAAGAATAGCCCTGCTGGATCAGGCCCAAGATACATTCAGTCCAGCATCCTGTTTCACACAGTGGCCCACCAGATGCCTTTGAGAAGCACACAGGCAAGAGTTGAGGGCATGCCCTCTCTCTTGTTGTTGCTCCCCCACAACTGGTATTTAGAGGCATCTTGCCTCTGAGGCTAGAGATGCCCTATAGCCACCAGACATTTTTCTTAAACTCTGATTAGATGAAAGGAACTATTTTCTTGATCAATGAGGTTTAGGGGATCAGGAATGAATAAGTAAGTCATATAGTGTATTAACCTGAGCTTTTGAATCATTATTATTGAAGCATCAGTCCTGCTTCAATTTTAGCACATTATCACTGATCCATGCTGGATTTACCATCAAAATGTAGATACCGTTGCAGTAATCTCTTGCCAACTGTGGTTTTCCCCATCATGGTTTTGAGTATCTGCAACTGGGAAATTGTGACCAGTCTCACCAACCACGATGCGAGTATCCGTGGTTTAGCGAGATTTTTAAAAAAATGATTTTGTGGGGTTTCCCCACAATTTTTTTGGGGGGGGTGTTATGATCATTCTGATCATACAGAATGAGCAATCCTCTCATTCCCCTTGCTGACCCTGCCAACTCCTCGTGATTTAAAGTGACTTTGAGTGCTGGGGTTTGTTTTTTCCAAAGTGCCTTCAAGCAATTTTGGGGGGGGCATTTAAATTTTTCCAGAGGTTCAATTTGCTCACTACTCTTGCTTATTCTTGGTGATTTTATGGGGTTCTGGGTGATTTTTGTATTTTTCCTTTAATTTTTTTTGGCCTTTTCCTTACCGCAGTTCCCCAATCCCCTGTTTCCCATTGATTTCAGTTGATTGCCAACAGCAAATTTGCCAACAGCAAAAGTTTGCTGGAATGGAACCCACACGGTTGGCGAGGGATGACTGTATTGCTAATTTATTATGGTGAGAAAAGAACGTGGCTGACATCCTAAAGGAGGTCCTATTGAATTTAGTTGTCCTTTAGACTAACTCCTGAGTAGTAATAGTAATTTAATCAGGATGTCAGCCACTAATTTTCACTTAAAATTATCTGTCAGACTACCGGTACATCTATCTGACTAGTCAATACTGACTGGCAATGGCTTCCCAGGTAGAGATGGGGGTCTTTCCAGCCTTATCTAGAGATGCCAGAGAATGAACCTGGAAACTGCTACATACAAGCTAGGTGCTCCAAGTCAAAGGCAAAGTAATACATTTATTTATTTCATTTCATTTCATTTCTAGACTGCCCCATCCAAAGGCTCTGGGCGGTGCACAAACACCATTTCAAACACACTGCTTAAAATAATATTAAAAACAATTCAGAGGCATTTAAAAACCAATTACAATACTTAAAAACAATTTAAAAACCTTGGAAGGCCAGGCCAAACAAGTTTTTAGGACTCTCTTAAAGGCCAACAACTAGCCTAAATTACGGATATCAGCTGGAAGTGCATTCCATAGCCAGGAGCAGCTACAGAGAAGGCCCAGTTCCGAATCGCCATCAGACGTACTGGTAGTAACTGGAAATGGACGTCTCCAGATTACCTCAACGTGTGATGAGGATGCTACAGAAGGCTCTCTCTAAGGTGCCATAATGATGGCAGAAGATCTGTATGTCATCATCGGATTGCTCCCATCCTATGACGTGAAGGGGTGTGTGTGTGTGTGTGTGTGTGTGTGATGTAAAGAGCATTAGCAGTGGGAAGGTAGTGCTTAACATTATCATTATCTTTGTTTTGCATTTTTAATTGTGAAAATAGGATGTTCTGTGATATTCTGAATGATATTTTATACTTCTAAAATTATTATTGTAAAAGTATGATCACTTTCATTTTTAGTTGCACCTGTGGAGTAGCCTATTGGCGTGAAACTTGTCAGGTGTGTATTATTTTATTAGAAATAAATTTTGGAGATAATTTTATTTTCAAGACTTTGGGGTCCCCTTTCCTTTCTACGTTTGGTCTACATTGGTACTGTTTTTCACTCCCTCTCTTTGTTTCTCATTGATTGATTGCTTAGCCCTCACTTCCCACCCCATAAAGGATCATTTAGGTCACTTTCAGACATAAGCCAAACCTGAGGCAACCGTGCCAAAGATTCAAGATTGTGGTCATCCGAATGTGTGAACCTATGGTATTGTCACCAAAGTGCAGGTCAGTTTTCAACCTTTGGTTAGCATTGTGTTTTGCCACTGAAACTTCAGGTCCAAAGGCGGCATCGTGTTGTCCAAATTCTGCCGTCGTGTAAGAAGCTCCTCCCTCTCCCCTTCCTGATTGGCTGCTGCAGCTTTCCTTCATTCAAAGGAGGAAGCCCACTCAGCCACTTCCTCCCCACTTGCAGTCTCCCAGACTGCAGATCAGGATCATCTGGGAGCATGGTTGGGGGAATGGAGGCAAACTGCGGGTCTGTTTGTCCCACAATTTGCTGTTATGTGCAAAAGTGGCCTTAGATTCTCCCTAAAGGCCTCTTTCATATCTGGGTTTTTACTCTCATCTCTCTCTTCAACAATTTGCTTCTGAATGTTATTAAACAAACAAAAAAAAAAAGGCAGAACTACTGAAGTTATATATAACATTTCACTTTGCATTTGATTACTGTAATTTTGAGCATATGGCTTATTTACTTGTAATATTTTGTACAATAATTCCAGCTGCCCTGTTTGGAAGGATTTTTATTCTTCACTACAACATGCACAAGAACAAAGAATTTTGATTGCAGTTTTACCATCAAAGTAATATGTTTCAATTGACTAAGCAAGCTAGTAACAATTTAGATAAAAGGATGCAATATAACAATTAATGAGCTATACACAAATTCCTCCTAGCTCCTTAACTCTTCAGCTTGTGAGGACTAGCGAAGTCTTCTATTTAATATTAATTCTGTCACTTCAGTATGGAGGATTATCCTGCATTTATAACAGTCCCTAAACTGATCCTCCTTGGGAAAAAATAATCTGGAGTAAGAAAGTTGTTTGGATACAAGTGCTAAATTTTGTACTCAAAATGCAGATGGACTCCTGTTTTGCAGCCATACTGTTTGAACTACAAACTGGGGTCCCAATTCCATATTCACAGGAGTTGGCAATGGTGATGCATTGGTGAGGAAAAACCACATTCTGCTTATGCTCAGAGTCAGAAAGTCTGAGAAAGACTTTCCCATGATGTGCAATGTAAATATTTTAAGAGCTTTTCATTGCTTTGTGAAACTAATTTTGGGATGTCATACCAGTAAACTCTGGATAAATTAAACACTAACTGTTTCTTTCTTTACTGGAATGGCTAATAGGATTTAGCAACATAAATTAATTGTAGGACACATTATGTAGACTTCTTTTAAAAAAATAAGAGCTGCACATCTATTGTTCTTGGCTTATATTCACTACAAGAAGAGCATGGAAATTGTCCTAGCAGAAACGCAAAAAGACTGGAGCTTAAGTGGACTTTTAAGTAAGTCATAATTAACTTGTATCAATGATTTCAGTTGTGATTAGGCATGGCTAGTGAGTCTGGATGTTGCCCATTTGAGCCTGAGGATCAGGCCACATAAAGTGAAAAAAAGAAATCCTCAAAGCTCAAGGTACATTAGTAAAGGTCAGAATGGAGTTTCAAAGGGGCTCATTTCTTCACTTGCCCACTAAGTAGGAGCAAATTAATTCATTAATCCTTCTAGACACTTGCATGGCTCATCACCGAGTCCCCAAGTGTCTCACAATGATTGATTTGACTTACACAAGACTTCCATGAGAGAGAAGTCTGATCTCAGATTTTATATGTATGGAATTAAAGCATACTGTAGTTTAGTAATTTGTGTTTGTTCACAAAAACAATTACACCCAAGGTATTTGTCAGATATTTTGAATTCTTGGTTCATACCATACATACAGTAGCTGAGGTTTCCATACTTCCTCTATTTTGTTCATGTGAAGGTTTTCTAGTCCCTGTTTTCCAAAGTGCACACACGGAAAGTACTGGAAGAGCTGTCTGGGTTGCAGAGTTCAGCTAGCTCATGATTCTAGAGAGAACATAAGAACAATCCTGCTGGATCAGGGCCAAGGCCTATCTAGTTCAGCATCCTGTTTCACATAGTGGCCCACCAGATGCCTCCGAGAAGCACACAGGAAAGGGTTAAGGGGATGGGCATGCTTTCTCTCCTGCTGTTGCTCCCCTGCAACTGATATTTGGGGGGCATCTTGCCTCTGTGGCTGGAGGTGGCCTATAGACAGCAGACTAGTAGCCATTGATGAGAAAAATTCATGAATTTTTCTAAGCCCATGTATTTATTTATTTATTTATTTATTTATTTATTTACTTACTTACTTACTTACTTACTTACTTACATTTTCATAGTGCCCCAACCAAAGGCTCTGGGTGGTGCACGACAAATAAAAAACAAAATCAAACACCAATTAAATCAACACTTTCAACGAGCTGTCCACCATGACTCCAAGATCTCTCTCCGGGTCAGTCTGGGTCAGACATCTTAGATCCCATCTGTGTATATGTGAAGTTAGAGTTTTTTGCTCCAGTATGCATCACTTCACACTTCCTTAAACTGAACCGCATTTGCCATTTTGTCACCCACTCACACAGTTTGGAGAGGTCCTTCTGGAGCTCCTCACAATCTGTTTTGGATTTCAATACTCTAACTAGCTTAGTGTCATCTACCAATTTGGCAACTTCTTTGGTTAACCCAACTTCTAGATTATTTATGAACAAGTTAAAGAGCACTGGTCCCAGTACAGATCCCTGGGGGACCCTACTTCTTACTTCCCTCCATTGTGAAAACTGTCCATTTATTTCCACCCATTTATTTCCACCTTCTGTTTCCTGTCCTTCCGCCAGTTACTAATCCACACATGAACCTGTCCCCTTATCCCATGACTGATAAGTTTACTCAAGAGCCTTTGGCAGGGAACTTTGTCAAAAGCTTTTTGGAAGTCCAAGTATATTATGTCAACTGGATCATCTTTATCCACATGCCTGTTGACAATCTCAGAGAAGTCCAAAATGGTAGTGAGGCAAGACTTGCCCTTGCAGAAGCCATGCTGGTTCTTCTTCAGCAAAGCCTGTTCTTCTATATGTTTAACAATTTTGTCCTTAAATATTCTTTCCATCAATTTACCCAGCACAGAAGTTAAGCTAACCATCCTGTAATTTCCTGGATCCCCCCAGATCCCTTCTTAAAAATCGAGTTACATTAGCTACTTTCCATTCCTCTGGTACAGACCCTGATTGTAGGGACAAGTTACATAATTTTGCTAGGAGGTCAGCAATTTCACATTTGAGTTCCTTCAGACTCCTGTGTGGATGCCATCTGGCCCTGGTGATTTGTTAACTTTTCATTTTTCATGACAGTTTAGAACATCTTCCCTCATCACCTCAGATTGGCCCAGTTCTTCAACCTCCAAGTCTGAGAAGCTCAGTTCTGGAGAGGATATATGGATAAGGGATAATAAACTGAAACTAAATCCAAACAATACAGAGTACCAAACATTGTCAACACTAGTTTACAGTTTTCACAGTAGAGAGAAGTAAGAAGTGGGGTCTTACAGTTGTTGGTGACTGACCAGGAGAGAGATCTGGGGGTTGTGGTAGAGAGCTCGTTGAAAGTGTCAACTCTGTGTGTGACAACCATGAAAAAGGCGAATTCCATGCTAGGGATCATTAGGAAGGGGACTGAAAATAAAAGTGCTAATATCATAGAACTAGTGACCATATCTTAAGAAGGACATTGTAGAACTGGTAAAGGGCAGTAGAGGGCAACCAAGATGATCAGTGGCCTGGAGCATCTTCCTTATGAGGCAAATAACAGGAGTAACAGGGGTGTAACAGCAGGAGAGAGGGCACGCCCTCAACTCCTGTCTGTGGCTTCCAGCGGCATCTGGTGGGCCACTGTGCGAAACAGGATGCTGGACTAGATGGGCCTTGGGCCTGATCCAGCAGGGCTGTTCTTATGTTCTTATGTTCTTAAGGCTACAGCATCTGTGGCTTTTTAGTCTGGAAAAGATGCGACTACAGAGAGACATGATAGAGGTGTAGAAAATTATGCATGGAGTAGAGAGAGAGGACAGAGAGAAATGTTTCTCCCTCTCTCACAACACTCCCATGAGACAGATGGCCAGGAAATTTAGGACAAACAGAAGGAATTCCTTTTTCACAGAGCGCATAATTAATCTATGGCATGCTCTGCTATGGGATGTGGTGATGGCCACTAGCTTGGAGGGATTTAAAAGGGGCTTAGACAAATTCATGGAGGACAAGTCTTTGTGGCTACTAGTCTGGTGGCTATAGATCACTTTCAGCCTCAGAGGCAAGATGCCTCTAGATACCAGTTGCAGGGGAGAAACAGCAAGAGAGGGTATACCCACACCCCTTGCCTGTGGGCTTCTCATAGGCATCTGGAGAGTCACTGTGGGAAATAAGATGCTGGACTAGATAGAGCTTGGGTCCTATCCTGCAGGCCCCTTCTTATGTTCTCATCTTAAGAACCCCCATGATTTTATTCGACCCCTATTTGTATTCTTTGTGTACTTTGGAAATAAGATTTGAGGCTGGAAAAAAGCCCTACTCTGCATTTCCCCTACTTTTGGTGCATCAAAGTTAAAAATCAAATCAATACTCTCAGTATTAGATGGTGGTGACAGCATGCGGACATCAGTGCTGTAATTAAAAAGCCATTCCACTCACTTGGTAAAATGTAATTTTAGCTGTAGTCACTGGCTGTTTCCAAGCAATCTATTTACCCCAAAATATCCCGAGGCTTGGACTGGAGTGTGAAATGATCGAGTTTTAGTTATCCTCATACATAACAAATTTCAATTATAACTCCAACTGTAAAAAATGTTGTAATAATATTACATTCAAGTCTCCATGCTAACTCTCACCCATGATTGGGAAGGGGGAAGAAAAACTATCCATTATTCTTGTTACACATCAGGCTTCTTCTATGTGCTGGAAAACAACAACAGATTACTTCTAACTGACTCAAAACAGTCGCTACTGGTGTACAGTAATTTTGTTTGCTCTAATAAAGCGGCTTGGTGAGGCAAAAAAGATTTTCTATCATCATAATAATTATGATTGGCATCATCATTATCCAACAACAATAACTACTAGATCTGTGCCGAAACTACTCACCCATTTCCAAATTAGTCTTCACTATCTGCAAACACTGGGATCCATTTTTGTCTTTAAAAAAACCTCCTCATCCAAAATGCTACTTGTGAGGCTCCTCCCTGCACTTCTATCACTGGGATGCGCTCCATAGTTTCATCCTACGACTTAGAGCAGGTTCACACACAGTGTGAAAACTTAGTTTCCCATTGAAAAACTGGAATGAGGTGGCTGTCATTGTTCATGCTCCCAACCACCTACCTTACAGAGTTGTGAGGATGAGCAAAATTAGAAAATGTAGCTTTACCTGATTTAGTCGGCGCATATGCATGCATAGGAAGCACTGGGACCCAACCATTATCACAAACAATCTTGAAGATCAGTGAGTACAAGCAAAATTGGCATTCCCACAGTCGTGATCTACCAGCGCTTATGGAATGAATGTGAAATATTACTGAATGTAAGAAATGTAAATAACACAATCTACTAAAATATTCAGAGACAGCATGACAGAAGAAATGGTGGCTTTGCCGCATTATGTTCATGGTTATTTATGGTTTTTATATTGTGTTTTAGGATGTTATGATTGTTTAATTGTTCGGAAGCACCTCGTGCATTTTTCAGAAAGGCAGAATATACATATTTTAAACAAATAAATACTGTGTTGTGCAGCTGGATAGTGCTGGGAATGTTTGTCCTATTGATGCAGCTGCAGCATCAGGGAAAACTCTTCCCCATCACCTGAGAGAGACCAGAAGACTCCATCAGCACCATTGCGATAATGGATTTCCATCCCACAGTTCCTGTGGTCACACTGGAATGTCAACCTCTTTTCTGGTATCCGTGGAATGAAACTATCTGGCACTTCTCCTTCCCCTTGCTATCAAAATGCAGCCAGTTTTCAAGCAAAGAGATGCACAAAGATCAATACAACAGTGCCTCAGAAGTGCAATCTATCTCAATGACTTGCAAGAATTAAATCCGAGAGAAGCAGGAAGAGAGTCATTCAGAGGAGACTTCCTTCTCCACTAGCGTAATGAAGGGTAAGATTGTCTCTTCCACTGGCAGTTCTATCTGCAAGACATACTCCTCAGGGGTCACCCAAAGAATACCTGGACTAGGACTCTCGGACTCTTTATAGCATTTGTTAATTTTCTCTGTAATTTACACATTTTGTCTTGTTTTCATTCTCAGGTTAACACTGTGAGAAAAATCATTATAAATACGATTTTACAGATAGAAAATGAGGCAGACACATGCCAAGGAATCTCAGAGGTCGTTCTCACAACTGGGCGGGAGGAGAAGTCAGGTGGGCAGTGGGGAAGTCCGCAGGAGCCCGCCTTCCTTGCAGATGATCTACGAGGACTGTCTGGGTGTGTGGACAAGGCGCCCAGACAGACTGCTGCTGCCCCAGGCAGCACGATGGTGTGGGGATTGGCCTGCATGGTCCTGGCCACCGGAAATCTCACAGTGCACTATGTGAATGCTCAGTGCCTTGTGGGGATCCCCCCAGTGATGGCCAGGATCCTGCTTCTGTGCCAGAGCCAGCCTGGAGCATCCGGTCCTCACACACAAGCAGTTAGGTGGAGTCAACACTTGATCCTTTAACCTTGGCTAACTGGTAGACTCCATAGGCGGGTTTGCCACTGCAGCGCTGGCAGGAGCCACTTGGCTCCCACCAGTTATCACAGACAGCCAAACCTGGGCTGAGCTACCCTAGCTAGGTCTTCCTGCTCATGAGAACAGCATCTCAGTGAGTTCCTGCCTGAGCAGGGATTTGAATTTTTGTCCAAAAAGACCATGCCTTATCCCTTGGGTTACACCAACCTGAGGCAATAAACTGTGGCTGGAGATAATGGAAGATGTAGTCTAAGAAGATGTGGAGAGCCACCCCTGGATTATATTGTCAGACTGGAAAGGAATTAGAGAGTTGGGCATAACGTGGCCACAGCTTCCCCAGGCAAAGAGCAACAATTGGAGTCTGAGAAGCAGATGATGATCTTGGAGAAGCAATTCCTCTTCATTGTTAGCTTCTCCGCACGGTCAAAATTTAGACGGTGAGGCTCTTTTTAATACGTTTGTGTTTCTCTGTAAAGTGCCACACACAATGATGGCACTATATAAATAAACAGAGATGATAATAATTCTGTAAAACATGTAATTGTTGCTCAAGGGAGTAAAGATGAAACAAAACAGCCACAGAATAACAAAAGGATGGGTTTCAAATACAAAAAACCCACAAAACTCAGGTGTCTGTGGGCACCAGGAGCCAAAATCGACTTGATAGCATACTGTACCTTTACCTACAACAACTAATTCTTTGCATGTATACTCTGCTTTCCCCCCCTCTGTTGCTCTTGCTTGGAGCTCTTGCATGTTTTACATTTCACTTGTCTTGAAAACTTAGTAAGGTACATGGATTAAGGGGCAAAATGTCAAAGGTTCAAAGTTTGAATGGCTCGGTGAATAAACCATAGGGCACTTACCATTTCACTGCCATTAAGCATGCCAGTGCTGTAGTTCTGAAATGGGTGAGAATATTTCTATCATAGTTAGAATATTTCTATTATAGCTGAAGCAACCCAACTTTTTGTAGAGAAAGTACTTCAAAATCCCCATCTGGGGTTAAAAGGCTAGTGCTTTACTGATACTGGCTGAGACATTTTTCTAAGACAATCGTGCTTTCTCATGGCATCCTTCATAGTATTCTGAGTTGGCCCCATGCAAGGAAGGGCAGGGCCAACAAAATAATGGATGTATTCCAAAGCTATACACAATAAGATGATGAATCGATTGTGCTGTTCTGTGGCTATATCTATTGCATATGAAATTCATCAGAAATGTTTACCAGGATAAAATGTATTAAAACACCAGAAGATATGGGTTCGGTGTTTGAATTCATAATCTGCATGGTAGAGAAATTATAGGAAAACTGTGGGAGCCCCTCACCTCCCTCTGTCTCAATAACAACAGCTACAGGTTATGTTGGCCTTTGTTTACATTTAAGTGATAACTTGTATTGTACTTGTGGTGGTGAAGCCTTGTCATAACCAGTGAGCCATTTTAGATGATAAGTCTGAATCGATCCACCTACTGTTAGGCACCCATTATTAGGGCAGTCAAGAAGCATATTTCACTCATTCTCCTGGTGTACATTTCCTCTTCTCTTGTGTACATGTGTGGGAGGAGTGCTTCATATGTGGATGCATGCATGTGTGTGAGTGCAGATGGTATAGAAATGTAACACACACACATGCAGGTATAGAGGAAAAACAGTAAACAGTGGGGTCAAACTGCCATGGAATGCAAGAGATATACTCAGAATCCATGTATGCATGTATGAATCTTGTTTGTTGAGTATCTTAGAGAGCACCTTCTTCTGCATGATCCCCACCGCACATTAAGGTCATCTGAGGAGGTCCATCTCTGGTTACCTCTGGTTCGTCTGGTGGTGACTCAGAGCTGGGCCTTCTCTGTAGCTTTTCCTGGGCTATGGAATGCACTCCCAGCAGAAATCCATAATTTGAGTTCATTACTGTCTTTCAGGAGAGCCCTTAAAACCTATCTGGCCCTGGCCTTCCAGGGTTTTTAATCTGTTGTGAACTTTTAAATGTTTGCCCTGGTTTTCCAGATTTTTTAACTGTTTGAATGTTTAATTGGTTTTATTCTGTTTTTATAGTTTTGATTTTAATTGTTAACTGGTTTTAATTGTTTTTATTCTGTTGTATACTGCCATGAGCCATTTTAGAAGGGCAATATATCAATCAATCAATCAATCAATCAAATAAAATAAAATAAAATAAAATACACCAGACTGGACCTTTTTGTGTTCTATGGAATTGTCTCAGATGAGATCCTCATAACTCCCTCAGTCGCATTATTTTGGAGGAGACTGAAGGCTGCCCTTTTTATTCAGGCCTTTGGCTAATGAGTAGCCCTCTGATTTCCTTTTATTATTCATTCATTCATTCATTCATTCAGTTTCTATGCCGCCCTTCCAAAAATGGCTCAGGGCGGTTTACACAGAGAAATAATAAACAAATAAGATGGATCTCTGTCCCCAAAGGGCTCACAATCTAAAAGAAACATAAGACAGACACCAGAAACAGTCACTGGAGGTTGATTGAGGTTCTGTTCATTTTAGTTTGGAAACACCATTTAGTGTTTAGTTAGTGTTTTTAATGATATCTTATGTTTGTTTTATTAGTTTGTTGTTTAAAATTTGTTGTTCATTGCTCTGGGGTCCCACGACAAATGGTGGTATATCGACTCCAAATAAACAAACAAACATGTGTATGTGTACCCATACCTTTCAACTAAGGAAAACATTTTATGCATTTGATGAAGTGGTCTACAGTACACAAAAACTTGTGCTAAAATAAACTCTAGGTGCTGCTGCAGCAACAGACTAACACAGCTAACCATAGGAACATAGAATGTCTGTCAGACTATTGGTCCATCTAGTTCAGTATTGTCTACACAGACTGGCAGCAGGAGGGAACTTGGAACCTTCTGCATGCAAGCATGCAAATGCTCTTTCCAGAGCAGTCCCATCACCTATATAGTGCTCATACGTATGTCCCATTCAAATACAAACCAGGGCCGAATCTTCTTAGCAAAGGGGACAATTTATGTTTTCTACCACAAGACTAGCTCTCCTCCCATAAATTCATTTCAATATAAGATTTCATTTTACTATAAGAACATGCCAGGAGGCACAGCCAGATGCACCTCACTGCAGCATTATCACATGCAGCGTGGTATAGTGGCTAGAGTGCTGGACTAGGACTGGGGAGACCCGAGTTCAAATCCCCATTCAGCCATGATACTAGCTGGGTGACTCTGGGCCAGTCACTTCTCTCTCAGCCCAACCTACTTCACAGGGTTGTTGTGAGGAGAAACCTAAGTACTGTATGTAGTACACCACTCTGGGCTTCTTGAAGGAAGAGCGGGATATAACATGTAATGATGATGATGATGATGATGCAACAATAACTAGCTACTTGCTAGGGGGCTCAGGTAGAGGCCTGGCCAATTCCTGTCCTCCCACTTAAACAATTCCTTGCTCAACACAGGATGACTTGCCCTTCATTTCCCCGCCAATAAAGAGCTCTCTGCTTTGACAGTGGCAGTCCAAGGATTTCCCATTTCCATCTCACACCACATCGCTTGCTCCTGAAAAGGAGAAACCTAAAGGGAGCATGTGGCTTCAAGAAAAGAGGGGTATGGGAAATAAGCGGGTGGGCACTGAGGAAGTAGGGCTGAAGGAAAGCCTCACACACAGCCTGGAGCAGGAAGCATTCTGTAGTGGGATTATCAATGAAGTAGGGACATTTTGGAGATTTCCCCAGGAACTGGTGTATGGTGATGAGAGGGGTTGAAATTTAAACATTGCTTAGTTTAAATGTTGTTTGCAGTTTAAACTAAGTTTAAATGTTGGTATGAAGGCTGCTTGTTAAATCTGGGGAAAAATAAAATGGGGGGTGAGTGGGGGAGGTGTGGCTGCTGGCACCCTCTTCATAATTTACTTCTTGATGGCTTGAATTGTAGGATGATTTTGAAGAGGTAGATGCTGTGAAGTGCTATGAACGCACTAATAAGCTGGTTACTACCAGTTTAGCATTAATTTTCTATTTCTCCCATTTTTCAGTCTGTCCTACCCTTGCATATGTTTGCTGTGCATATTGATCTTTCACTTGGCAGTGAGAGAGTGTCTGGGATGCCCATTTTAGGATCAAGATGTGATGCTGTTGATTAAATTACAAATGACACATGACATCAATTCTGATTAGAGATGCTCAAGGCTAGCAGTCGTCGTGTAAGCAGATTCTCATGGCCTCTGTAAAACACCCATCTTGCTCATTCCTCAAAATGTTCAACTCAGTAATTATAAGCCAAGATTTCAGGCTAAGCTCAGCTGAGTTGTGCATTTAGCTGTCAGTCAAGGCTAATTTTTTTTTTTGGCAATGTCTATGTGATACAGGGATCGTGGCTTTTTCACCTTACACCTCATACTAAACAATCTCAACTCATTCCAGGAGTTTACTGGGGAAAGAGCTGCATCACCAATTCTTGCCCACAGCATCATTTCCGAATCAATAGTGGCAGCCATTTACAATGTCACAATCCCCAAACCTTCAAAATGCTGAGTACCCTCTGGTGCAGCTATAAATTGGTACAGTGAGTGCCAAACAGCTTCAAGGATTGCACCTTGAGAAATAATGGGGTCTACAAATTTGTCTAATTTTTAGTACTTGATATAGATCCTCCTTACATAGATTATGTCTCAATGTATGGTGTCACCTAAAAACCATCAAATATTTGTGTCCCATCTATTTCCTTCATTGCCCCCCTTGTCTAGAACCTCTGAGGTGTTATCTCCCTCTGTATCTTCTTTCAAATACATTCACAGACTACACTGATCTTTGTTGTACCTGAACCTTTTGGTCCTCATCATCAGTTGAAACAAAGGCAGCTAAAGGATGTGCACCTACATTTTTTTTCACATTCATCCCTTTGATTGGTTGATAAAGTGATGTCAAGTTGGTGTTGACTCTTAGCGAACACATAGATAGGTTCTCCCCAGGATAATCTGTCTTCAACTTGGCCTCTAAGGTTTCTCAGTGGCGCATTCATTGCTGCCATAATCAAGTCCATCCACCTTGCTGCTGGTCATCCTCTTCCTCTCTTTCCTTCAACTCTTCCCAAGCATTATGGACTTCTCAAGGGAGCTGAGTTTTAGCATAATGTGTCCGAAGTATGATAGTTTGATCCTGGTCATTTGTGCCTCAAGTGAAAAATCTGGATTGATTTGTTCTATGATCCATTTGTTTGTTTTCCTGGCTGTCCATGGTATCCTCAAAAGTCTTCTCCAGCACCAAAGTTCAAAAGCGTCAATACTTTTTCTATCTTGCTTCTTCAAAGCCTGCAGGAGAGAGAAGAGAAGGGACACCATCTGCCTCCAGGGAGAACCCAGGGTAAGAGACTGGGTACCTGCCTGTTTGCTTCTCCTGCTGCCCCCCTGTTTGTTATCTGCCCCCCAGGACTGGCTGCTGTGCTGAGGTGAGGCCTTGCAGGATTGGGGCCCGGGGAGGAGGGTGACTTGGCAGTTTCCTGGATTCCATCTGCCTAAAGCTGCCTTCTCAGGGGGCTGCCAGTGGCACAGTGAGGGGGACAGCGAGGGCGAGGGCCAGGTCTCCTGGCCCAGGTATTTGTATGGGGGGCAATTAGTAGCAGGGCTTCTGTTTTAATTAGTCCTGGGTGAGATAGTTTTAGAATGTGTCTGGGCTTACCTGGAGATGGGGAGACAGGGGGCGTGTCCACTGATTATGGGGGGGGGGGGCATTCCGGTGGTGGTGGGGAACAGAAGAAGTAACATTGGCTGGTCAGCAGGCCATTACAGGGGAAGGGGACTTGGAAATCTAATAGCTGTTTCCCCTTCCGGCTGTCCTGCCAGCTCTTTGACCTTGGGGAGCAGTGCCGATCATCCTTGGAACCTCACCTTGCTCCTCTGTAATGCCAGGTCAGTCCAGAACAAATCAGAAACTATCCGTGATTTGATTCTGGATGAAGGTGCCAACCTGGTATGTATTACAGAGACCTGGCTGGGGGAGCCTGGGGGCCCAATGTGGTTCTAGCTTCTTCCTCCAAGCTACTCTGTTGAGGAGCGGGTGAGGGACCATGGGTGGGGAGGAGGAGTGGCTGTGGTCTATAAGAATAACCTTTCCCTTACCAGGATCCCTGTTAGAGTGTCGGACCATATCGATTGTGTGTACTTAAGTCTGGGGACCAGGGAGAGACTGGGACTTCTGTTGGTGTACTGATTGCCCCCGCTGCTCAACAGAGTCCCTAACCGAGCTGAGGGACTTGGTCTAGGACTTGGTGTTGGAGTCCCCCAGGCTTGTGGTGCTGGGGGACTTCAATGTTCACTTTGGGACCAATTTGTCCGGGGGGCTCAGGAGTTCATAGTGGCCATGACAACTATGGGCCTATCTCAAGTGGTCTTGGGGCCAACACACATTGCAGGTCACATGCTTGATTTGGTCTTTCACTCTGATCAGGGTGGTGTTCCATGGTTGGGGAATCATCTGATTTCCCCATTGTCATGGACGGACCACCATCTGGTTAAGGTTGGACTCACAATCACTTCCCACCTTCGCAGGGCCGAGGGACCTATTAGGATGGTCCGCCCTAGAAGGGTATTGGAGCCAATAGGATTTAAAAAGCCTTGGAACAGCAAACAGGGCAGGGCAGTAGACATGATTTCTCCTAAGCGTCCTCTCTGACCCGCTTCAAAACTGGCCCCTTGGTATACAGAAGAACTACAGTGGCTGAAGCAGTGAGGTAGACGACTGGAGTGCAAGTGGAGAAAGACTCGGCTTGAATCCGACAGACTGCAACAAAGAGCTCATTTGAAGACCTCTGCTCAGGTGATATGTGCGGCAAAGGAGTGATTCTTTTCTGTCTGTATTGCATCTGCAAGTTCACATCCGGCGGAGTTGTTCAGGGTTGTGAGAGGGCTAGTATGTGCCCCTCCTCCCTTGAATCAGAATCTGGAACCATCGGTTACCCACTTTGATGTGTTTAATGAATTCTTTGTGGGGGGAAATCTTTTGTAATCGGGCCAACTTAGACTCCGTCTCCACAATTACTTCAGTGTCTGATGTGGAGGTGTCCAGTGACTCCTCTTGTGTGATTAGGTTGGATCAGTTCCAGTTTGTGACTCCTGAGGATGTGGACAAGCTGATTGGAACAGTGCGGCCTGCTACCTGTCCTCTTGACCCTTGCCTGACATGGTTTATATTATCTGGCAGGGGGGCTGTTGTAGAAGGCCTGGTAGAGATTGTAAATGTATCTCTGAGGGAAGGTAGGATGCCTCCTTGTCTTAAGGAGGCAATTATTAGACAGCTTCTGAAGAAGCCTACCTTGGATGGTAGCGGGGCACCCTTTTCTCAGTGAGCTATTGAGGCTATTCACATGTGCAAGCAAAACCAGGCTAAGGGAGCCCAGCCCAGTTTTGCACACCTGTGAGAACTGCTAGGATCGGCCCAGTGGCAACATGGCAGCAAACCTGCCTAAATAGTGTCATGGCACCCTGACCCATGGAGATGCTTCTTGTCTGGGCAGGCAAACCAGCCAACCAGGGAAGGGGAGACAATCGTCTGTAGGGAAGATTGGTTTAACCCGCCTTCCCTGCAACCCGCCTGCAAGCCCTTCTCACTGCTTGTGAGAAGAGGCTCATTGATTTGTTTTTTAAAAGGTTTTCTATCTTAGAACATAAGACCAGCCCTGCTGGATCAGGCCCAAGGCCCATCTAGTCCAGCATCCTGTTTCACACAGTGGCCCACTAGATGGCCCTGTAAGCCACTGGCAGGAGTTGAGGGCATGCCCTCTCTCCTGTTGTCACTCCCCTCCAGGCCATAGGGCCTCATAAAGCAAGTTTGTTTGTTTTTTAAGGCAAGTATACAATTAAAATACAAAGATACAATAAAGAGCTGCAGTATGATTCCACAACCTACAGATACAACTTGAAGATAATTTCAGTCATGTCTTTCTTTACAATGCTTTGTTGAGACATCTGTCCAGATCTAGGGAATCCTGCAGGTACAGTGTGACAGCAGGTCTGGCGACCTCCTCCGGGTCCACAACTTCAGACCCAGGTGGAAGTCCATCAGCTTTGCTGAAATATTTTTAGGAGTCTTCAGTCATTAATTGGGCTGGCTTTTGGTGGTTAGGAATCTGTGATTTTAAAGCATTTATTGTGCTTGTTTAAACTATTATGTAAATAAATACCTTTAGTAATGATATTTCAGTCTGATGTTAGCTTAGGCAAGCAAGAAAAGTTCATTTATCCATCAGGTGAAATCTTTGCAAATCCAAGGCAGTACAACACATGAAAGAAAATATACATAAGGCTGAAATCCTGAAACCAACACTTGCACTTTTTTGATTTTATGGTAGTAGTTATGTCACAGTTTTCATTTTTCACAATGCTGTGCAGAGGTTTTGTTTGTTTGTTTTACCCAATCTAATCTGCAGAAGATTGACTAAAATGGGGATGTGGCAGGGGCAATTCTGGCAAAAGTGATCTATCTAATTTCTTAACAGAGATGCCATAATTAGACACAAGAAAGATATTCCCATTTTTGTAAGTTTGGATAAGAACTGATGCATATTGGGGAGGAAGTATGCCACCTACCCTTTTAAGCTTTATTAAACTGTAACTTCAAAGGCACAAGGACAGCTATTGACTTTTAGAATGGGTTTCAGATAAGGCAAGTGTTACTAAACTGGCAGGCTCCTGGGATTGAGACAGCATTTCCCTTCCAGATCACTGGGTTGAGTCTGACTAACTGAACATGGTAACTTTTTAACTCCTGTTCACTGGCCTTAGTAGCCTGTTACAGTTCATTTACTAGCAAGCAGGAGGTGTTTATTTCACTTCACACCCCCTCCCCAAGTTCAACCATGACAAAACAGTTTCAAATGAGAGGGCCTAAGGAGTAACCTGGATCTGTATTTCCAAAAGGTATCTTGAGCCACATTCCCATATTCTCTTACTTGCAATAAACAGCTAACTGAATAACACTGAAATACAATCAGGCAATGCAATATTCAGGACTAAGAGCACAGAGAGCCCACAAGGCTGCAATCCTCTACTGAAGTTATTAGGGCTCTGACCGGAGCAGGTAGAAGACTGAGTCAATATTGCATGGACCAGCTGGCTTTACTAAACAAATACATGCATATGAAATACATTTAATATTATGAATTTGTTGCAAGTAAGAGAATGTCAGAATGAGACTCAGGATACTTGCTCAAGATAATAGCCTCTAGCAGGTATAATGCAGGAAAAAAAATTAGGAGTATTTAAGTCCTATCAAAACTGCACTCTAATAAAAAAAAGTGCTCATAATAGACTAAATATATGACAGATGCTTGAAGTTGTGTGCTTTCTTAATGCAACAATCAATAAAGGGTTTACTAGTTTTCAGTAAATCCACCTTCTTTGACATGTATGAGTTGGTTAAGAGCCATAACAGCATACACATTCATTTTGTCTTGCTTTTTTCTAGTGTTATTTCTTCTTTTAACACCCAGTATTTAGTGTAAAGGATTCTTGCGCCTGTCCCATATCAGCTAGTAATTCTCAATATTTCCTATCAACAATTTTTTCATATAAAGAAGCTGCTGTATCCTGTTGTAGTAGAAACGGTCTACTCTTATTTAATGTACAGGCAATTAGTACAGTTTTAAGCAATTTAATAGTAAAAATGTACAAATTTATAATCATTTAAGTTTCCATCTTTTTTCCTTGTCTTTCTTCTGTCTTTGAATACTACAGCTACTTTTTAAATTGGCGGAATGCTATGCATGGAATTGGTAACTTTGGAAAGAGATAGAGCATATATGCATGAGTTATTACTTTTACATGTAACATCCCTTGTTGACCTGCAACCAAGTCAATTATTTTGATCTGAAATTTGTTGTGAGCTCTGAAGTTCATGTGGAGCTCCTCTATCAACAAAGAGAATAGTTCTACATGTACAAAGACACATATAAGCAGATCTGTCAGCTCCTTTGGAATGAACAGGAAAGCCAGTGTAGGTAGGAACTTGCATGCACATTGGTGAAATTCTGGAACCCTGTATTGGGGTTCAGGGTGTTAAGAGAGTGTTTACTGTCTGATTCAGTGACAATAGCTGAAGTGCAAAAACAGGATCCCACAGTACAGAATAGCTGGAGCACCACAGGCCATTGCACACCCCGAGAGGTCATCATATCACACAGTTGAATCTCATGCATTGCCTTATTCAAATCCCTATGTGCCTCCTCATTTAAAGAAGCAGCACATGGTGCATGCCACATTCTGCTGGGCTTCTCTCTCTAGATCCTTACAGCAGGATCCTAAGCATGTTTTCTCCAAGTAAGTCTTACTGTGTTCAGTGGAAACTGTCCCCTACTATGTGCTTTGAATTGCAGCCTTAAAAAGCTGAAATATGGGGCCTACCTGGGAACAATGAAGCACTCTAAGAAGTCCCTATATTATCTCTCCTAAGACTAAAGTGAGAGCTTTATTTTACACAGCTGCCTTTTCACAACCTTAGTTTTCAAAGCTATCGAAATGTTAAAATGTTCTGGTTTCAGATGGGGAAAAATTGCTTGTAGTCCATTTCCTTTTAAAAACAAAAATGAAGCAATCATCTGTCTCTCTTTCATTATATACAGCAATCACTCATGTAGCTCTTAAGCATCCCTACAAAAACCAAATGGTTATCTTTGGTGGGCCTGCTCCAGTCACAAGCAAGCACATTGAAGCCCCACTCATTTCAAAGGGTTAAGCACATGGTGAGTACTCCCAACAAAATGCTGAACTCTTTCCTTTTGAAATCAATGGGCATGAAAGCGATCTTTGGTTGGATTGTGCCCTCACAAATTATTTGTGTGCTTACCTTTAGGAGATCATTCAACAAAAATGTGCGTGTGGCATCATGTTAAAACTCTGACTGCTGAAACTTCAGAACACCTTGCTTGCAGCTGAAGAATATGTAGCTGCCAGAGAAAAGGAGACATTCAGTAAACTGCAT
The DNA here is from genome assembly GCF_027244095.1 of Hemicordylus capensis. Classification (NCBI taxonomy): domain Eukaryota; kingdom Metazoa; phylum Chordata; class Lepidosauria; order Squamata; family Cordylidae; genus Hemicordylus; species Hemicordylus capensis. The sequence continues at coordinate 323,579,650 of NC_069657.1, read as the reverse complement.
GTCACTATCAGCTATTGATGGTCAGTGATTTGTTCTGAATCCAAAGGCTAAACCAAACCTCATGCTGCTGTACGTGTCAGATGCAATTGGTCCAAAGTCAAAGTTTTACAGCTCAGACAGGGCACACTTTATCCTTCAGGCTGCTACTTAAGATAGCCATGACCCTGAGGAGAACCAGTCAACAAAACAGACAGACAAGAGGATGTGATTTGTATGCATCCCTGAGCTTGCCCAAATCACCTCTGACCCTCAGGTCAGGCTGCAAATGACAGTGGAGTGCATGCACCTGATCAGACGGCACATTCTCATTAAAAAAAAGCCTGGGAAGAAGGTGGCAGTTACACAGTGTTTACACACAGACCAAACGCAATCTACCCAGGAAATGAGAAAGAAGGGAGAGAGGGAGAGGGAGATCAATTTGGCTCAATAGAAAGATGCAAGTGGCTTCTTATGAAATGTTGAGCCAAAACTATGTACTCTAACCAAAACTATGTAAAATGGTATACCTGGACAGGGTTACTTTGTTAGAGCTGGGGTACAATATAAGGCCAAGTTACATATTCAGCAGAATCAAGTGGTGAAAGGTTTACCTGGCCTATAGCACTCTAGGTTTTATGTGGGGATATTTGAGAGCTCCTTAATGAAAAAATAACCACAAATTGGTGTGTCAGAAAAATAAGGACGAACTCTTCTCCCTAACATTCTATTTTTGTATGTTTGGGGAGTATTTTAGATGGGACAGCCTTCAAACCCATTTCTGTACTACCTGAAGCCTGACCTGGTACAGTCTGTTGGTTGGTGGATGTATTTTGAAGCTCTTGAAACCACACCTGCAATTTGGGTGCACTCACAGCCTCAAAATCTCTTTTGCACCAATCATATCCCAATCCTACATTGCTGTTTTCTTAATGTTTCCCTGATAGCAGAATCAGGGCTATCTATCTATCTATCTATCTATCTATCTATCTATCTATCTATCTATCTATCTAATTTATATTCCACCCAATATCAAAATCTCTAGGCGGTGTACAGAATTACAGCATAATCTAAAATATAAAACATTTAAAATTCATAAAAAGATAAAAATCATAGTAGATAAAAACACATTACAATTTAAAAAGTTGGTATCAGTTGAAGGCCTGGAAAAATAGGTACATCTTCAGGGTCTTCCTAAAAACAAACAGAGAAGGAGATGCAATGTACGTATCTGGTGTATCAGCCGAAGCTGATAAAAAGCACTCCTGGCCACAGCCTCAGCCTGAGAAACCAGGGAGAGTTTTGGATCCAGGAGCACTCCCAGACTACATACCTGATCTTTCAGGGGGAGTGTAACCCCATCCATGCTGAAGAAGGCAGCTCCGGCCCTGGGGACACTTTGTCCACGTGATTTGAAACCTGAGCAGTGAATGAACAATTTCAGGTTAAAAGGTAAAGAGGTTGTTCACATGATCAGCCAAGCCCAGGCCTGGGCTTGGTTGCCTGTGTGAATCGCCAGGATTGATCCTGATCCCGGCACTGCCTCAGTCCCCTGCCCAGGAATTCACCCTAGGCTTTAATTTGGGTTGAAGGGCGTGAACATGCCCTTTTGGGGTTGTTTGTGCGTGTGTGCGAGTGCAGGCTGCAGGTAGCCCATGCTCACAGAGAGCTGGGCAGCAAGAGCACCCGGCTGAAGGAGGATCCCTCAGTGCACCACGCTCCTGGCACGGGGCATTGAGGGCTGATGAGGGACTTCCTCCTCCAGCTCCCTGCTCTGATGCTTGCCACGGCACCACTCATGTGCCGCAGCAAGTGGCAGAGTGAGCAGGGGAGGGAGATCGTGTGTGGAGAGGGAGTCTCTTGCGTGCCTCCCTGCCAGCTCTCCCCACACCAGCGGCGAATTGGGTCATGTGTATGATCTCAAAATGTGGATATTTACGTGATGACCTGAAATTCAGATGTTTCATATATGGTATGATCAGTTCTGTGTCTAAACTGTTCTAAATGTTGGCAAGATCAGCTGAAGAGTGGCCATATTACTTAGTGAAAACATAAAGGCTGTTCACACAAGCAGCCCTATGCAGGCTTGTGCAGTCCTACCCAGATAGTAGGCTAGCGCAGTCCTACCCTGCTCATGGGAAGCACCAGGATTGGGCCTGATCCTGGCACTGCCCCACTGGGTAGCCCAGGATTTTTTACTTGGGCTAAAAGTGGGGTAAGAGGACACCACCTGGTCGTGTCACAGCACAGCTTGCAGCCCTGTTCGGACTGCCAGCAGCCCAAGCTATCATAGAGGCAAGGGGAAGAAGCTCCCCAGCCAGCCTCTAGAATACCTTCAATGAACTGTGCATACAGCATGGTGCATTGTGGGTTTTCTGGAGGCTGGGCATCCTTCCTCTGGCCTCCCTCTTGCCAGCTGCTCGCTGCAAGAGGGAGTACTGGCAGTAAAAACTTTGTATTTGGATGTTTGTTTATGTATGATATGATACCATTGGTCAAAACAGTAGAAGACCCATGAGAAATTGCCCATTGGTGCAATATTCCATAGGTACATATACCGTAGCTCTGTAGAAGGTAATGAATCTTTCCAATGGTAGGCAATTTCTAATCTGGACACTGCCATGCAATAGGCCAAAAAGTATTTATATTTATTTGTTTCTTCTTTTGACTATATCCCTAATAAAAATAATTGTGGATCAGCCTGTAATTTATGTCCCAATGTTAACACAAATAAACATGCAAATATCTTTCAGGTTTGGAGAATCTTTACATTTTGGAAATATGTTCTTTCTCTTTGAAATAAAAACAGTAGACCGTTTCTTTTTTCTTTTTTCTGATTGTATTGTGTAAGAGACTTTAATTATCATACTGCAGTATTGCTGTTTTTGTTTATGAAACTGCTTTGTTGATGTTTGTTATCTTTAAAAAATGTAAAATCAATTAATAAAGAACAAGTTTTTAAAAGCCCCATTGTCTCATCTGAAACAACAATATTACCTACCTTATGACCCCAAAGATCCACAGCATGCCTAGGGTATGACTCAATTCACTACTGCTGCTACTACTATGAATAGTAATATTACAATGAATTCAGCATTTTTAGATTATATTGTGCTTTGAATCCAATTAACCACAGGAAACAATGAGCCACAAGACAAGCAACAAGTTTATTAAGGAAGATAATTGAATGAGGCAATGGAAGAAACTTTGTAGAGAAATAAAATATTAAACCACAGTTCCCAACCTAACAATAATGCTGGGTACAAATAATAGCTTTTAAAAGAATTGCAGTTGCTACTGTAGACCCACCGTAACTATACATGTGCTAATCTGTTCAATTTTGCCATGATTGTCTCTGGTCAGACTGGTTTTCAGTGGTCTTGTAGAACTTTTAAGTTGTACCCTGAACTAGCCAAAACTAACCTTTAGAAAAATGACTGCTACAGATAGATATGTATAAATCTGTTATCCTCTCCCACCATGCCTAGGTCAGTGTTTAATATTTTTTTCAGTATGTATTCAGATATCCAATCAACAGTTATAGAGTTATATATCCATTTTAAAAAATTGTGCAAGGTTACCTACTCCCCCCAACAATGCAGTGCCATTTTAAGAATATTTTCTCCTGTCACCATGTGCAGAAGTGCTTAATTTCAAAATTCATCAACTATATCATGCCACTGAAATGTTACTTTCCGGAACATGAGTGAGGTTAAGTTTGCTTGGATTAGGATCAATGTATCTATGGTTGGGACATAAGACAATCACAAAACACAACAAAGGTTAAGAAAAGAGCAAATGTTGAAGGGGGCAGTCTTGTGTTGTGTGTGTATTCCTGATGAAGATAAAGGAGAATTTCTTTGTGACAGAATGAAATGTTACTCTGTCCTTAAAAAGAAGGAGACAGAAGGTTAGCTCTATGGGAAAGGCTGTCTGCTTTTGACTGACTTGGCAAGAGGAACACTGGTTATCTCTCTATGTGCCTTCTGTTTCCAGTGCTTAACCATATACAAATACCTGAGGCCTGTTATCTTGGGGAAATATTTTAGTGATAAAAGTATTTCAAATAAAAAGGAATAAATAAGTAATTTTTATTCATGTCCAACTTCTGTTCTAGACCTAATTTTTATAAATGCAGAATAAAATATACATAAGCATGTGGTCTTCATCTACCGCTTATGTCCCTCAGTAGTTATCATGTTAATTGCCTTTTATACATACCATCTACAATTACATACTTACGGATTTCATCGGGTAAGTAGCAAAAGACCTTACCATCCAACTATGTTGCACAAAGAGTTCCAATCCCAGATCATTCTGACAGTTGGCAGTCCCATCTTCCCATCCACATTATTTATTATTTTATTTCTTTTTTTATTTAACCCATTTGTATACTGCCCAAAACGCAAGTCTCTGGGTGGTTTAGAACAAAACAATAAAAACAACAGAGAAAAAGATTAAGACATTACAACAATTTTAAATTTTAAATTTTACAACTATTAGAAGCACAATTAAAACAATATCTAATTAAAAGCCTGGGTGAACAAAATGCGTCTTGACTGCCTTTTAAAAAGTCACAATGCAAAAAGGGAAACACGTAAAGTCAAGAAGCCTTAAATCAAAAACTGCGTTGATAGAACAAGTGAATGCAGTGGAAAAGACCGGTACACACACTCAATGAACAGTATAACCAGTCCTTTTTAAAAGTTGCAGGAGAAGAGGAGGCTCTTATTTCAACAGGAAGTGTGTTCCAAAGCCTCGGAGCAGCAACAAAGAAGGCCTGTCCCTGAGTAGCCGCCAGATGAGCCAGTGGCAACTGCAGATGAACCTCTCAATGTTCTCAATGGGTGGTGTAATTCATAGCAAAGAAGGTGTTTTCTTAAACATCCAATTCAGTACCCATTATGTTAAATACCCATTATGGACCAGTTCAGATGAACACAAACAATACTGTTGGTACCATGGCAAAAATTATTATTATTATTACATTTATATCCCGCTCTTCCTCCAAGGAGCCCAGAGCGGTGTACTACATACTTGAGTTTCTCTTTCACAACAACCCTGTGAAATAGGTTAGGCTGAGAGAGAAGTGACTAGCCCAGAGTCACCCAGCTAGTATCATGGCTGAATGGGGATTTGAACTCGGGTCTCCCCGGGTCCTAGTCCAGCACTCTAACCACTACACCACGCTGGTTCCACAAGGTTGTTGATTTTTACCCACAATAGGTAAAACAGCAGAGCACTAAGAAATGAACACACACTCCAGTTACAGAGCAGGTAGCAGAGGATAGTTCGGATATTGCAGCCATTTAAAGAAAAGACATGGAGATCCTTGTATGACTAAACATTAAATATTTATTGGTTAAATACACTTAGATAGAAATGCACTAGCCTTGTTTAAACAGGGTTTTGGAGTTCATGTAAAGGGGAAATTTGGATTAACACCCCTCATATGTGATTAAAGGACATGCCGAACACACATTGGCACATCCCCGGTGATGTTGGAGCCAGTGTGTTCTCATTGTAGCTCCGAAGTCATCATGTGTAGAGGGCTGTGTTCATCTGAAGCAGCTCAGTATGAAGTATTCACAATACCTTAAATTCTTTTCCTGTTGGTGGAGGAGGCACATTATAGGGCCTCAAGGAGTAGAGCTTTGGGCTGTGAAAGCAAGGCTGATGTAGCTCTTTCCATGTGGCATACTTTCATTTAGTAGTATAGGACCTAAGGTAGGCCTGTTTGGTCATTTCTGCAATGTGGTTTTATTTTTGAGGATGAGTGAGCCTAGAATGGCTTGAACACAAACACAGTGCTTCCAAGCTGGGCTGCGTCTTACCAAAGTATATTCTCCCCTGACAATTTTATGGAATGTTACCTCACTTTATGACAGTTCACATCACAGCGTTAAATGGTGAACACTTTCTGTAAGTGAAGCAATGCTCTGTGAAATGTCAAGCAAACAATAAAATCAATAATCTGCACGTTACCCAAGCAAAATGAAGCTCACAGACGCTCACCGGGAACTGGGGTGAGGGTGGGGGTGGTCAAAGAAAAACACTGAATTGTGCAGGATACAGGCTGACTGATTTTTGTTTTTGTTTCAGATTCATGCCTAACAGCAAGTGAGGGAAAGATATCAATTCTTCCTTCCACCCTCTAGCATATGCTAGCATCGGTGGATATGCTCACAGTTCAGAGCTTGCCTCTGGACAAAAGTGTGGTTCGTTGTGGTTTATAAAGTGGCAAAAGGCTATCTTTGAAAAAAAGGCCTAGTGGTACAAGTCTTTAACAACATATATTATTCAAAGAGTTTGGTGATATGATTAGCTATCCTGGATATATAACTTTAAAGCTTGAGGTGGCTAAAAACAGGCTGGATTCAGAGAAATTGTAGCCTTCAAAGTGGCTATCATATTGCAATGGTATTAACACAGGGAAGTAGTTATCTCTATTTCCTTACTAGAATTTATATCCTGCTGCTTTTTGGGGCCCCAAAGTTGCACACAGTCACATTGAGATAAGATCGTATGAAAAAAGGAGCAGCAGTAACTAAGTAAAAATGTAATCAGACGGAAGGCCAGATGAAACCAACTATTCAGAGGGTGCAAATTAACCAAATATCTATCTATCTATCTATCTATCTATCTATCTATCTATCTATCTATCTATCTATTATATTTCTATACCGCCCAAAATGTGTGATTCTGGTGGTTTACAATTAAAATCATTTAAAACATTAAAACATTTAAAACCCAATATTAAAAATATTAGAACTATAAATCTAATTAAAAGCCTAGGTGAATAAATGTATCTTCAGTGCCTTTTAAAATGTTGCCAGAGATGGAGAGGCTCTTATTTCAACAGGGAGCGCTTTCCAAAGTCCAGGGGCAGCAACGAAGAAGGCCTGTTCCTGAGTAGCTACCAAATGAGTTGGTGGCAACCACAGACAAAGCTCTCCAGATGATCTTAACAGCCGGTGAGGCTCATGGCGACGAAGACGTTCTCTTAAATACCCATGGCCTAAGTTTTTTAGAGCTTTATAAGTAACTAGTGATTTTCGGCCTGTTAAATAACGGGCGCTAGTGCAGTTGTGAGCTCCGGGCCCCCACCACCATTCCCCCTCCCACCGCTGTTGCATGCCTCCATGCCACGGCCGGTCTCCCTGGGCCCCAAAGTTTCCTCCCTGTCTGGCTCCGGCACTGCCGCCAGGCCTCGGTGGTGGCTCCACGGCCACCTCGGTTGGCTTCCCCTGCCGCCTCTTCCCCCCGCCCGGCTTCGGCGGCGTGGCCAGGCCTCGGCCATGGCTCTGCCGCCGCCTCGGCTGCGCCGCGTTTAACACCACCTTTCCCCCACACCTCTGCCTTCCAGCGGCTGCCGCAGCCGCATCTTCATCTGCGGCCCGCCCGCGGGTGGTCTGGTCCCGTCGCCGCCTCTGCCTCCAAGCGGCTGCCGGAGCCGCATTTGTCCTCCCCGCGGCCGGGCAGAGTCACAAACATGGCCGCCTGGTGCTGGTGGTGTGTCTCCCTCGGCGCGTTCTGGGCATGCGCTCCGCGTATGCCCAGAACGGGCGAGGGAGGTACGGACACACGCCTGGGTGTCCACGGACGGACACCAAGGCTTTTATTATAGAGGATAACCAGCACCTTGTATTTTGCCCAGAAAGGTTTTGGCTGCCAGTATAGTTCTTTCAACACAGGAGTAATATGGTCTCTCCGAGATGACCCAGAGACCAACCTGGCCGCTGCATTCTGGACCAACTGCAGTTTCTGGACTGTGTATAAATACAGCCCAACATAGAGAGCATTGCAGTAATCCAGCCTAGATGTTACAAGCATATGTACCACCATTTTGAGGTCATTTATCTCAAGAAATGCATGCAGCCAGTGTATAGCTGATAAAGCACCTCTGGCCAACGCCTCAACCTGGGACACCAAGCAGAGGTTCAGATCCAGAATCACCTCCAGACTGCGTACCTGTTCCTTCTGGGGGTTGCGTGACCCCATCCAGAACCAGCAAATCAAAATAATCTCCTGTGTTCCAACCCCCGCACAATATGTACCTCTGACTTATATGGATTCAGCCTCAGTTTGTTATCCCTCATCCAGTCCATTACTGCCTCTAGGCAGGCACTTAGGGAAGTTATGCCTTCTCCTGATGATATTGACATGGAGAAATAGATTTGGGTGTCATCAGCATACAGATAACACCCTGTACCAAATCTCCTGATGATCTCTCCCAGAGGTTTCATGTAGATGTTAAACAACACCGGAGACAATATGGAGCCTTGAGGGACACCATACCAAACTTCAGATTTTGAAGAACAACAGTCTCCAAAAGACACCGTCTGGAATCTGTCCATGAGGTAGGAGCAGAACTACTGCAAAGCAGTGCCTTCCACCCCCAGTCCCCTCAGATGTTCCAGAAGGATACTATGGTCAATAGTACCAAATGCCTCCGAGAGATCCAAAAAGACCAACACACTCCCTTTGTCAATTCCTCATTGGAGATCATCCATCAGACTGACTAACAGTTTCCACCCCATCGCCTGCCCAAAAGCCAGTTTGAAATGGATCTAGATAATCAGTTTCCTCCAAGACCGCCTGGAGCTGGGAGGCCACCACCTTCTCAATCACCTTGCCCAGCCATGGAAGGTTAGAGACAGGCTTGTAATTGCTTAACTCTGAGGGATCCAAGGCAGATCCAAATTAAAGACCCATCTAAACTAAATAGCCTTAAAATCCTAGACATGGCTGTCAGAGGGAGCTTTAGGGTCTGGGCACTTTGAATCAGAAGAACCAGTCCTGCAACCACACTTCAGGCAGTGGAGGAATATGGAGCAGAACCATATCTCAATGTGAGGCAGGATCACATGGGAGTCAGTGGTCCTTTAAACACCTTGGCCAATAACCACTTATGGCTTTAAAAGTGATAATCAGAACTTGGCCTGAAATGGGCCCAGGAGTCAGCTAAGATAATCTAGTAATGGTGTCACATGATCTCCGTAATGTGCCTCCATCAGCAACCTGGCAGCAGCATTCTGCACCTGCTACAGTTTCAAAACTATATTTGAAGGGAGTCCCACATTGACTTTGTTGGTCTAGTTTGGATGTGTGATAAAGCCAGGTCTACTTTTTGCAGACAGAGCCATAAAACTATGGAAAAGCACTCTGCAACTGCAATTTGGCTGTCCTAGAGTAAAGCTGGATTAAAAAAAGAACTTCCAGTCTGTGAACCTGATTCCTTCAAAGGAGTGCTACTTCATCCAAAAATGTGCTGAATACCCTTTCCTGGACTGACTACTGATCAAAAGAAATAACAGTTGTCCAGAATAACAGTAAGAGAAGTTCAACAATCCAAGGGGATTGGCTGGGTTCTCCCTCACAGGAGGTCTTCAGGCAGAGGCTGGACAGCCATCTGTTGGGGATGCTCCCACTCTGGATTCTCTTTATCAAGCAATAAGTTGGCTTAGGTTACCTGCAAGGACCTTTCCAGATCTTGGATGCTATGATTAAATCTCAATCAGTCCATATCCAGCCCATCACGTGTGTTTTCCTGAGGCACTTAAGGCTATTAATTTATAGCTATGTAAACTGGCTTGGGAACTTTTTGCTGAAAAGCAGTATATTCATTGTATTCACATTGCTACATGTCAACTTTGTTGGATTTCTGAACAGTTGTGGTAATGCTAGGTTTATAGCATAGTTGGTGGCAACAGATGACTGCTGCTCTGCACAGTTACTAGCATCGTGACTCATTCTTGACTTTGAAGCATTTTGTGAATTCATTCAACCCTACAATAATTTTGCAAAGGTGATGGTTACTAATCCCATTTTTCAGCTAACAACATTTAGGCCACGACACAGTGGTTTGCTATGTGCACTAAGCGTGATGTGAATCCAGGTCTTGACAACCTGATTCTAATAGTGTGGGTCACTAATGATGCAGGAGCCCAGCTTCCAGGCCATTAAGTGGTGCTTGTATAGAGCTCCTATGCAAGTTCCATTGAAAACAATAGAAGTCATGCAGTCTTATTACTTGGTATTGCGAGTATTCCCCAACCCAAAGTTCTTTAGGAGCAACAGAATGTGCACAGATCTCCTGTGTTAGCAAGGACACCCAATTTATTAAACATTTCATGGGAACATTGAAGATATAATTGCAGAGCCATTTCTTACAATGAGGCCGCATTTGCATGTAATGCGGAACTGCAGTCCAATGGACCTGTGGTTCCGTGCGCCATCCCCCCACTCTCCAGTCTAAATTTGGAAAATCAGGAGAGTGGTCCCTCTGCAGTTGGTGAGACTGCAGAGAGGCGGGGGAGCTGGTTGTGCAGGTTTCCTTTTTTTACTGAACGACAGTCCACACAGACAATCACATCGGAACTGAAAGAGAAGCTTCTTCCTTTAACTACAGTTAAGAAACAGCAGCCTATGGTTCCAAATTCGGATGTACTACAGACCGCCTGGAACCTCATGTAGCAGCAATGAAACTCACTACAACCCGAAGGATCAGACTGGAGTTTCAGTTCTGAACCCTCGGTTTTCTTGCCTCACCAGACTCCAGTTCCATGCATTTAGATGTAACATCCATGGTTTTAGAGCTAGGACCCTGGCAGCATCAGCTCTCATCTGCAATGTCTCATAGTGACCACTGGGGCAGGGGTTAGGGTCATGGATAAAAGTGCTAGATTCCTCCTCTCTTTGTTCTTCCAGTGTTTGTCTCCATTTTTATTTTGGTCTCTCTCTTCAGGCATGAGCTACAGCTGAAATTAAGCTGCAGGCCTTTTCACCTTCATTTGTAACCTTTTCTTTAAATACGTAAATCCTTATAGTTCTTCAATACTAAAGAACTGGCTTGAGACCTCTTGCTTTGCTGCTTTCTCACCAAACTGGTTTTGCTTTGCTGTTTGGGGACTGAACTGCCATTCTTCCCCTACACATGGAACCTCAGGTCTATACAACAGTGGTTCCGTGTTACATACAAATGCGGCCTTAGGCTGTTCACGAGAAGCCATACCCAGGCTTTGGCTGCCCTGCTTGGGTTTGACTGCCCATGTGAAGTGCTGGGATCAGGCACTGCCTGCTCTGCAAGCCCAAGTTTTTAATGCTAGCACACCCTTTACCCCAGGTATGGGGTCATATGTGTGCTAGCCTAGAGCGCTCGACTCACAGGGGGATGCCCCAATGGAATGTGCTGCTTGCGTGGTGCATTTTGGGATCCCTGGAGGCCACAACTCATTTTCCCGGCCTCCAACTATCTGTGCTGCTCTGAGCAGCACAGATCTTGTGGGTGTGCGATGGTGTGCCAAAGAGGAGGCCATTGGTCATCTGGGGAGAAGGTAGATTTATCCCTGCCTCCCCCTCCTTCTCTCCCCCCCCCCATGGTTGTGTGTATGACCTTAATGGACTGAATTGGAAAGCCTGTGCTTGGGCAGGAGCTCCTTACTTGCATCAGAGCATATATCCACAGAGAATCACAGGATTTGATCTTCATTCTTCTGTTGGCTTTAAATTACTTATAAGCAAAGAGGTGTTAGGGAGAGGGACAAGACAGGAAGCTGTAGGATGAACGGTCTACATCATTCCCTGAAACAAGTTTTTTGGTAGTTTTTAAAATCTCTGTATAGCAAGTTGCACCTGTTCCCTCTTCTATACTATTACTGAAAGCACAGCATTGTTCTCCTTTGCATCTGGTTGCTTTATTTCCATGCTAGTGCATTAATTTTGAGGATTAGGCTGTTAAGGGAAGGTTACATTAGAGATGTGAGTCACATCTCTAGACTCACCGTGACTTAATATTTCACATGTATATGTTATATTTCAAACATTATACATATGTATTTCACACAGTATATCTTACAACAGCCCTGTCATGTAGGTCAATATTATTATCCTCATATTGCTTATGGTAGGCTGTGCTTGTGAGAGTAATAGCTTGCCTAAAGACATTATCACTGAGAACATGGCAAGATTTGAACTGAGGACTTTCTATCTCACAGCTTACAGTCACTACCTTACATCTGGGACTGCCATAGAAATCTCCTTCACAAATTCATTTGTGTTATAAAGCATGATGTATTAGATATCTGGAAGTGAGCTGCTTGTACACCACTGTAAAAATGCCTTTGGAGTTCATAAAGGAAAAAGAAAATACCACAAATCTTTCTGGTAAGGATTTCTTTTAAACCTGTCTTGCTAACAGACCAAAGTAAAAAAGTAACAGGCAACACTACAGCTCTTTTGCTAAAAGTACAAAGGTTTAGTGAGAGGAAAAACACAAAGCATAGACCAGTAAAGGTTCAAAAACAAAACGAAACAACAGATAGCGCACCGTCATGCAAATGATGACATTTTGCTAGTACTATTAAATGCTTCTGTGCTGGATAGTGCTGAGTATTTCATAAGGTTATAACAGCCCTTGGTTATTCCGATTGCAATATGCTTACAGTCATCTTACTGCAACTTTCTAACAACTCTACAGGTCCAGTATTACTTGCTAATGAAAAACAGGATGGCTTCTGGCTTTCTAAGTATTGCACCTGCGGTATTGCTGGCCTCCTGGGAATAATTCAGCTCATTGGTAAACACAGCCCCTATACATCAAAAGTTTCCACTTTCTCTAACCCCTTTTAACACACGGGTCCCTCCCCTCTCTGCAGGCTTCTTGCAGCTATCTAGGGAATCTTTCACTTTTTGTCCTTTCCTGACCCTTCTGCACCGCATTCTAGTTTCTTATTCACGCCATCTGCTCTCAAGGAAGGTAAAACTTCTGCTTTCAAAACGGCAGTCATTCTCAGTAGTTAACCACTTTTGTAAGTTACCTTTTCAGGACACTCCACAATCAAAATGCTACATTGGAGATATCTCAATTCACACTCTCATTTTGTCTTAAAAATAGTTTGTAATTGATACGTTTCTGGTTGCTGCCTTCCTTTTCCTTCCCTCCCCCTCTCTTTTCCCAGATAGTGGTATGATCTTCTTGTTCCTGACAGAAGTGTTTCTAAAGATCTGCTCAAGCCTCACTAAGCAGCTGTGCGTTAGGTCATTTTCCCAGGAGTTTTACATGTGGAAAGCTGGGCATTAGTAAGGCCTCAAAAAGGACACCATCTGGCCCTAGTAAGAAGTGTGGGGGGGAGGATAGTGACACTTTCAGTGGTACCAACAGGCCCTGATGAACCATAAAGGAATTCGGGCTTAGACTGTGATCTAACACTGACTAGCCCAACAATCACCTCAATGACAACTAAATCCATTCATCTCTGCAGTTATCTCATTGCACAATAGACTTTTGTGCCATGCTGTTTACTGAAGGCATAGTAAAATCCATTTTGATTTTTGTGCTTGGTTTTAGGGTCTTCACCGGTACATGTAGCAGAGAGAGAGAGAGAGAGAGAGAGAGAGAGAGAGAGAGAGAGAAGCAGCTCAAAAGACATGTCTCATGTCTATTTTAACATTCAAACCCCCACTCCACTCGACCTCCCACCCCCGCCAATGTCTTTCATTTACACAGAATGTATAAGAACAAATATTTAGAGCCAAGGAGTCTTTTTGGGTTTGAGAAAACTCCATCTGAGTTTTAGATATTTCAGAAAACATGAAGATAATTGATCTATTTATTTTATTGGCAACGAAAATTTTTGTCATAGTAGTCTTTATATTTTTTTAATGATCCTGATTATTCTTCTCCAGCTGCGATACAAGAAAAATGTGTTTGAAGTTTCATTATTAACATGAATGAAAAACATCTTTTTTAAAACTACAGTTAGTCTTCACTTAGTTAGAGTTTACCCTGCTTCAGTAAACGTTTAGTTATATCACAAAATAATTCTGTAAGCATGTTTGTATATAATGAATGTGAGTAGCATCTAACAAATATATACATCTAACTAACGTGAATTTTATATAGAGGTTGGATCCAAATACATCTTGTATGAACGGAAGGCATTTAGGCTTTCATAAAGGGGAGTTTCCCGGATTTCTCATGGTTTTGGAAGATCCACCAATCACCAGGTTTTCTGGGTGGCTCTGGGAGTACAGCAAAAAGAGAAAGATGATAAAGTCTTGTTCTGTGAGCAAAGATGGATATACATGTATAATTATTACTGCTTATTTTATTGATTGATTGATTGATTGATTGTTGAATTTCTATACTGCCTTTCATTAAAAACAACCCCAAGGCAGTTTACAAAAGTTAAAAACATACAATAAAAATGACAATTAAAATATTAAGCTAAAATATAAAACAAATCTAATTTAAAAACTATAAAACACAAGCATAAAAACACATAGACACAAGAATAAAAACACATAGAAGCAGCATAGAAATGGTCATGTAAAAGCCTGGGTAAAAAGCCAAGATTTAAGAAGCTTTCTAAAAACTGTGATGGAGTCTGAGGAGCGAATGGCCACTGGGAGAGTATTCCAAAGTCTGGGGGCAACAACAGAGAAGGCCCTGTCCCAAGTGCATGACAGACGAGCCTCCTTCATTGTAGGCACCCGGAGCAGAGCCCCCTCAGATGAGCTTGTCAAGCGGGCAGCAACCCTTGGGAGCATGCGGTCCCTCAGATACCCCGGGCTTTAAAGCCGTTAAGGGCTTTAAAGGTCAAAACCAGCACCTTGAATTGGACCCGGAAACGAACTGGCAGACAGTGCAGCTCTTTCAGGATGGGTGTGATGTGCTCCCACTGGGCAGCTCTGGACAAAACCCTAGCTGCCGCATTTTGCACGCTGCAGTTTCTGGATATTCTTCAAGGGCAGCCCCACGTAGAGCGCGTTACAGTCATCCAGCTGTGACGTGACTAAGGCATGGTTAACTGTGGCCAGATCTGCCTTCTCGAGAAAGGGACGCAGCTGGTGCACTAGCTGAAGCTGTGCAAAGGCACCCCTGGCCACCGCCTCCACCTCTGACCTCTAAGCATTTGTCTCGCAAGTAAAGTTGCCTTAAACCTTGCAGTGGTGTTCTGAAAACCACACAGACAGCTCACACTCTGCAACACTTTAATCATGTGGTGATATCTTGCATAAGGACATAAGAACATTTCTGCTAGATCAGGCCCAAGGCGTATCTAGTCCAGCAGCCTGTTTCACTCAGTGACCCACCAGATGCCTCTGAGAAGGCCACAGGCAAAAGGTGAGGGCATGACCTCTCTCCTGCTGTTGCTCCCCCGCAAATGGTATTTAGAGGCCTTTTGCTTCTGAGGTTGAAGGTGTTGGAAATTCTCTGTGGTGAGAGAATTCCTTTCTCAATAAAGCAGAGTGCACAGAGGCACAACACAGCGGTAGATTAGTTAGGCATGCGTGTGTGCTGAGAGTAAAGTAACTTGGAGCCAATTCATAGTTTCAAATCAATATAAAAGGCATTTATTAAGGAACTCCATTCTAGATAGGAAAGTGAGGATTTAGGATCTCTAATCTATCTATCTAGCTGGATGCAGATGGATTCTGCATCTTCGCTGCACATATGGTGCAGGGCAAGAGACTTGCCATGTTGCAAGGTAAACAGCCAGGTAGCAAGAGAGGGAAGGAGGAAGGAAGTTGAATCCCCTGAGATTAGCACTCTACATTTCAAAGGGTTAGCATCAGAGCAGTGGAGAAGGGATGACAAATATCTTGACCCTCTAGCCCTCTGACTTACTAGTCTGTCCTCCACTGTCTGAGGCAAGAGACAGCGCAAAGTCCTTTAACTTTCCAACAGAAGGTGGCCTATGGCTATCAGACGAGTAGCCATTGACAGACCTGTCATGAATCTGTCCAAGCGCCTTTAAAAGCAATCCAAACTAGTGGCCATCACCACATCCCATGGAAGAATTCAATAAAATAATTTCACGCTGTGTGAAAATGTACTTCCTCTTGTTGGTCCTAAATCTCATGGCCATCAGTTTCATGGGATGACAATGTTCTAGAGTTGTGAGAGAGGGAGAAAAATTTATCTCTGTCTACCCTCTCCACTCCATGCATAATTTTATATACCTCTATCAGGTCTCCCTATAGTTGCCTCTTTTCCAAACTAAATAGTCCCAGATGCTGTAACCATGCCTCATAATAGGTGCTCCAGGCCCCTGATAATCTTGGTTGCCCTTTTCTGCACCTTTTCCAATTCTACAATGACCTTCTTAAGATACAGGGATCAGAACTGTACACAGTACTCCAAATGTAGCTGCACCATAGATTTGTATAAGGGCATTATGATATTAGCACTTTTATTTCCGACCCCCTTCCTAATGATCCTTAGCATGGCATTTGCCTTTTTCACAGCTGCTGCAGATTGAGCTGACACTTTCAATGAGCTTTCCACCACAACCCCAAGATCCCTCTCCTGGTCAGTCACCAACAGCTCAGACCCCATCAGTATATTTGTGAAGTTGGGGTTTTTTGCCCCAACATGCATCACTTTACACTTGCTTAAACTGAACCGCATTTGCCATTTTGTCACCCACTCACCCAGTTTGGAGAGGTCCTTCTAGAGCTCCTCACAATCTGTTTTAGATTTCAATACTCTAAATAGCTTAGTGTCATCTACCAATTTGGCAACTTCTTTGGTTAACCCAACTTCTAGATTATTTATGAACAAGTTAAAGAGCACTGGTCCCAGTACAGATCCCTGGGGGACCCTACTTCTTACTTGCCTCCATTGTGAAAACTGTCCATTTATTTCCACCCATTTATTTCTACCTTCTGTTTCCTGTCCTTCAGCCAGTTACTAATCCACACATGAACCTGTCCCCTTATCCCATGACTGATAAGTTTACTCAAGAGCCTTTGGCAGGGAACTTTGTCAAAAGCTTTTTTTGGAAGTCCAAGTATATTATGTCAACTGGATCACTTTTATCCACATGCCTGTTGACACTCTCAGAGAAGTCCAAAATGTTAGTGAGGCAAGACTTGCCCTTGCAGGAGCCATGCTGGTTCTTCTTCAGCAAGGCCTGTTCTATATGTTTGTTGTCCTTAAATATTCTTTCCATCAATTTACCCAGCACAGAAGTTAAGCTAACCATCCTGTAATTTCCTGGATCCCCCCAGATCCCTTCTTGAAAATCAGAGTTATATTAGCTACTTTCCGGTCCTCTGGTACAGACCCTGATTGTAGGGACAAGTTATATACTTTTGCTAGGAGGTCAGAAATTTCACATTTGAGTTCCTTCAGACTCTTGTGTGGATGCCATCTGGCCCTGGCAATTTGTTAGCTTTTAGTTTTTCATGACAGTTTAGAACATCTCCCCTCATCACCTCAGATTGGCCTAGTTCTTCAACCTCCAAGTCTGAGAAGCTCAGTTCTGGAGAGGGCATATGAATAAGGGATAATAAATTGAGTTACATTAGTTACTTTCCAGTTCATTCAGGACTCTTGGGTGACCCTGGCATTTTGTTTATTTTTAGCCTACTTTCCAGTAGGCTTATGAGATCACCCGGCATTCTGTGTGTGTGTGTCCATGTGTCCCCTCTATCAACTTCCCAATGCCTGGACCAATATGAACCAAATTGGGTACAGTTGTAGGGACACATAGAACATCCTCAACGGCATAGTTTGTGATGATGTCATCCACCCTGATCCAATATGGCAGACGCATTAACCTCTGAGGCTCAAGTGGGCTAATTTATGAACTGCCTAACTGATTAGAACCAAATTTGCTACAGCTGTAGGGACACATAGGGATGCCCAAAGGGTGTGGTGTGTGATGATGTCATCCACTCCAATTCAAGATGGCAGCTGCGTGGACATCTGAGGTGTAAGCAGGCTAATTTGTGGACTATCTAACCAATTTAAACCAAATTACGTACAGTTGCAGTGAGTGACACATTGGGACACCTCAATGGTGTTGTTTGTGATGATGTCATCCACCCCGATCCAAGATGGCAGGAGTGTAAACTTGTGAGGTGCAAGTGGTCTAACTTGTGAACCACCTAACTGATTTGAACCAATCAAATCTACAGATGTGGGACATATAGGGATGCCCAAAGGTTGTGGTGTGTGATGATGTCACTCACTCCAATTCAAGATGGTGGCCACATGAACATCTGAGGCACATGTGGGCTAATCTGTGGACTGCCTAACCTAATTGAATCAGATTTGGTACAGTTGCAGTGAGTGACATACATAGACACCTCAATGACATAGATTGTGATGATGTCATCCACAACTATTCAAGATGGAAGAGCGGGATATAAATGTAAAAATAAATAATAATTAAAAAACCATACACTTTTGAGGCGCAAGTGGGCTAACTTGTGAACCGCTTAACCAATTTGAACCAAATTTGCTGCAGCTGTAGGGACACATAGGGACACCTCAACGGTGAATATTGTGATGATGTCATCCACCTCAGTTCAAGATAGTGAACACATAAACTTTGGAGGTGCAAGTGCACTAACTTGTGGACAGTCTAGCCAATTTGAACCAAATTTGCTTGAGCTGAATGGACACATAGGGATGTCCCAATGGTGTAGTTTATGATGATGTCACCCACCCTGATCCAAGATGGCGGAAGCATAAACATTTGAGGCACAAGTACACTAACTTGAGGACTCTCTGATTTGAAGCAAATTGGGAACAGCTGTAGTGAGTGACACACAGGGACACAGCAATGGTGCAGTTTGTAATGACGACATCCACCCCGATCCAAGATGGTGGACACATGAACATTTGAGGTGCAAGAAATCTAACTTGTGGACCTTGATTTGCACCAAATTTAGTCTAGATGTTGAGACAGTGAAAGGAGAGTAGGCTGATTAGTTCTTACTATAAGAACTTCTTGTTTTTTTCAAGACATCCTCGCTCATCACTTCAAATTGGCCCAGTTCTTCAGCCTCCATGCCTGAGAAGCTCAGTTCCAGAGTGGGGATATAGTTAGTATGCTCTGCCATGAAGACAGATGCAAAGAACTCTTTCATCTTCTCTGCAATCACTTTATGCTCCTTAATAATCCCTTTCATGCCTACATCTTCTAGGGGTCCCAAATGCCTCCCTGGCACTTGATAGGGTTTTCTGATTCTGATATATTTAAAGAAGTTTTTGTTATTCCCCTTAACACTTCTAGTGATATGCTCCTCAAACTCTCTTTTTACTTCCCTTATTGTTCTTATGAGAAAACTTTACACAGGACAGGAAGCCACAGTCCAGACAGAACATGGTGAAACAGACTGGTTCTAGATGGGCAAAGGAGTAAGACAAGGCTGAACACTTTCTCCTAATTTATTCAACTTATATGTTGAACATATACTGAGAGAAGCTGGATTGGAAGAAGATGAGTGTGGTTTTAAAGGTGGAGGAAGAAACAACAATAACTTGCACTATGCTGATGACACCACTCTGATAGCTGAGAATGCAGATGACTTGCAAGCTCTAGTAATGAAAGTTGAGGAACACAGTGAAAAAAATGGGACTACGACTAAATGTAAAGAAGACTAAACTAATGACAACAGGTACAGCAACCAGCCTCAGAATTGATAATGAAGACATTGAAGTGGCTTCTGCCTTTTAGGATTGACCATCAACAGCAAAGGATCCAGCAGTCAAGAAATATGCCACAGATTAGCACTTGGTAGGGTTGCAATGAAGGCCTTGGAAAGGATATTTAGATGCCGTGACATGTCTGTATCTTCAAAGATTAGAATCTCTTGGACAATGGTTTTTTCCATGACACTCTATTGATGCGAAAGCTGGACTTTGTTGCTTTTGAGCTTTTGAACTTGATGTTTTTGAACTTTGGTGCTGGAGAAGACTTTTGAGGATACCATGGACCACCAGCAGCAAGGTGGATGAACTCGATTACAACAGCAATGAATGCACCACCAAGAGCCCTTAAAGGCCAAGTTGAAGACAGATCATCCTGGAGACAATCTATCAATGTGGTCACTAAGAGTTGACACTGACTTGATGTCAATCCATCCATCCATCCACCCACCCACCCACCCATCCATCGTTCCCTAGCATTTTTTTTTTTTTTGCCATAGTTTATGTCCCTTTCTGTTCTCTTCATTTGGACAGGGCTTCCATTTTCTGAAGGAAGTCTTCTTCCCTTTAAATCTTCCCTTACTCTACTTGTCAGCCACACTGGTGTTCCTCCTGAACTTGGTGGTAGCTTTTCTTCTTCTTAGTATATATTCCAACTGAGTTTCTATTGTGGTTTTAAATGAGTTCCATGCTTTATGGAGTGATTTGATACTCCTGGCTTTCCCTTTCAGCTTCCTTTTTACCAGTTTCCTCATTTTTGAGGTTCCATCTTCTGAAGTCCAATGCATCTGTGTTGAACTTCCTTGGCAATGCTCTACTCACATCAAAGCTGAACTGGATCCAAATGGTTCTGCTACTCTGACACTCTCAGCATTTTGATCTGGAGGGTGATAGTACATCCCTAGCAACACATTCCCTTTCAGTCCTCATATTTTCACCCATAATGATTCTATGAAGAAGTCTGGTTCTTCTTGGTTTTCCAGCTTGTTTGATTCTATCCCTTCTTTAATATAAGAACCTTTTTGAAAACCTGTGTGATCATTCACCCTAACCCGGGCTATGAGAACTGCAGGGATTGGGCCCAATCCCGGTAGGGCAGCACTGCCTACCCTTGTGTGAATGACCTCAATTTGTTCCACCAGTTTCCACTTACTAGTGTTGTACCATATGGAACATAAGAACATAAGAACAGCCCTGCTTGATCAGGTCCAAGGCCCATCCAGTCCAGCATTCTGTTTCGCACAGTGGCTCACCAGATGCCGTTGGAAGCCTACAGGCAGGAGTTGAGGGCATGTCCTCCCTCCTGCTGTTACTCCCCGGCAACTGGTACACGGAGGCATCCTGAAAGGAAGTGTCTTTCTTCCTCCACTAAAATGTTAAGTGAGAAATTGCTCATCACGCTTTTCCTCCTCTATACCATTGCTGGAGGAAGTATATTTTAGGTAGGTAGAATGTGGAAGATCTGAAAGCTCTAATAGTGAAAGTCAAGGAGCACAGTGAAAAAATAGGACTATAACTAAATATAAAGAAATCTAAACAAATGACAACGGGTACAGCAGCCAGCCTCAGAATTGATAATGAAGACTTTGAAGTGGTGGATAGCTTATGCCTTTTAGGATCGACTATCAACAGTAAAGGATTCAGCAGTCAAGAAATACTCCACAGACTAGCACTTGGTAGGGTTGCAATGAAGGCCATGGAAAGGATATTTAGATGCTATGACATGTCTCTACCTAAAAAGGTTAGAATGGTTCAGACAATGGTTTTTCCTTTGAAGCTCTATGGATGCAAAAGCTGGACTCAGAAGAAGCAAGATAGAAAAAGTATTGACGCCTTTGAACTTTGGTGCTGGAGAAGACTTTTGAGGATACCATGGACAGCCAGGAAAACCAACAAATTATTATTTCTTGTTTACACAGTCAGACAGGTGTTATTGACTGGTTTGTTTTATCCAGACATCAAGTCCTTCCCAAGGACCTGGGATGCCAGAATTTTATTGTCAATGCTGCTGTTATAGATATCGTCGCAGAATATAGGCTGTTCCCAGTAAAGCTGCTTTTTGTAATTGGCTGATGTTGATATCTGTGGCCCCTATGGTGTTGAGGTGCTCTTCAAAGTCTTTTGGAACTGCACCCAGGGTGCCAATTACCACTGGAATTATTATGATCTTCTTCTGCCACAGCCTTTCAATTTCAATTTGTAGATCTTTGTATTTTGTGATTTTTTTCTATTTCTTTTTCTTCTATTCTGCTATCCCCTGGTATTGCTATGTCAATTGTTTTCACTTGTTTTTCTTTCTTCTCGACTACAGTTATATCTGGTGTATTGTGTGGCAGATGTTTGTCTGTTTGTAGTCAGAAGTCCCATAATATTTTTACATCTTCATTTTCTTCAACTTTTTCAATTTTATGGTCCCACCAATGTTTGGCTACAGGTAGCTTGTATTTTTTACAGATGTTCCAGTGTATCATCCCTGCTACCTTGTCATGCCTTTGTAGTCAGTCTGTCCGATCTTTTTACAACAGCTGATTAGGTGGTCTACTGTTTCATCTGCTTCTTGACAAAGGCAGCACTTGCTGTTTGTTGTTGATTTTTCTACTTTGGCTCTTATTGCATTTGTTCTTAGTGCCTGTTCCTGTGCAGCCAGTATGAAACCCTCTGTTTCTTTCTTCAAGTTGCCATTCTTAAGCCATTGCCAGGTCTTGCTGATGTCTGATTTTCCACTTATATTGTGCAAATATTGACCATGCAGGGGCTATTTTTCCATTTTTCTGCTCGGTTCTTGACTTGTTCTTTCTTGTAGGCCAGCTTTCTTTCATTGGTGTTGAATAGTTTCTCGTTCTTGACCATTTTAAGTGCATCTTCTTCACTGTCCTTGATATATTCTTCAAGGCCTCTTTTCTCCTCCTCTACTGTTTGATGGACTTGCAGCATTCCTCTTCCACATGAGCTGCGAGGGAGGTATAGCCTATCTACATCACTGCGGGGGTGCAGAGCATGATTGATGGTCATGATTTCCCTGGTCTTACGATCTAGCGTCTCTAGCTCTGCCTGGGTCCATTCTATTATTCCTGCAGTGTATCTGATAACAGGTATAGCCCAGGTGTTTATGGCTTTTATGGTGTTTCCGCCATTGAGTTTGGACTTGAGGATTTTTCTAACTCTCCTGATGTATTCACTTCCAATTTTTCTTTTAACTTCAGCGTGTGTAATGTTATCAGCCTGGAGAATGCCCAAGTATTTGTAATGTTCTTTCTCTTCCAGGTTCTTGATGTTGCTTCCATTGGGCAGTTCTATTCCTTCTGTTTTTGTTATTTTTCCTCTGTTCATTATTAATACAGCACACTTGTCTAGTCCAAACTCCATTGCTTTATCGGTACTGAATATACAGACAGTGTTTAGCAGTGATTCAATTTCTGACTGGGACTTTCCATACAACTTCAGATTGTCTATGTACAGCAGATGGTTGATTTTACTTGATGTTTTAGATGTTTGGTATCCGGGGCCTGTTTTGTTTAGTATTTGTGAAAGTGGGGTCCTGGCGATTACAAACAACAGAGGGGATAGTGAGTCCCCTTGGAAAATGCCTCTTCTAATGCTAACCTGTCCAAGTGTCTCGCCATTGATTGTTAACTGTGTACTCCACATGATCATTGCTTTTTAAAAATAAATATCTGAATGTTTTTGCTAACACCAGTTGTTTCTAAACATTTTAGTATCCATGTGTGAGGCAATGAATCAAAGGCTTTCTTGTAGTCAATCCATGCAACACTTAGATTGGTTTTTCTTCTCTTGCAAAATTTTCAAAAATCATTTTGTCAATCAGCAGCTGGTCTTTTGTGCCTCTGGTGTTTGTGCAATTTCCTTTCTGTTCAACTGGAAGCTGTTGGTTAGTTAATAAGTGTTGCATCACTTCATCTGCTATTATTCCAGTTAATAATTTGAACATGGTTGGCAGGCAGGTTATTGGTCTATAATTACTTGGAACTGCACCTTTTGCTGGGTCTTTCATGATGAGATGAGTTTTCCCAGTTGTTAGCCATTGTTCAATATCACCTCCTTGCAAAGTGTGATTGAACTGTTTTGATAGTTGTTTATGAAGGCTTGTTAAGTGTTTAAGCCAAAAGCCATGCAGTTCATTGTCGCCTGGTGCAGTCCAATTTTTAATTTTCTTTGCTCTTTCACTTATTAATACTGGTGTTATTATTAGAGCTTGCATTTGTTGGTTACATTTTTTGACCTCTTTCATCCAGCCTGCTTTTTTATTATAATCTATTGGATTGTCCCATAATTTCCCCCAGAATTGCACTGTTTCTTCTTTATTTGGTGTTTCTAAGTTTCTTGCAGTTTCTCCTTCTTGGCTTTGGTAGAAAGGTCTCTGATTCAACTGGAATTGGAGATTCTGCCTGTGTTGTGTAATTCTGGCTTCGTATCTGCTAATCTTCTTTGACACTGCTGTTATTTGCTGCATTATTATGTCCAGGACTTCTCTAATTTTCCTTGAATCTATGTGGTATTTTTGGATCGAATACTGTTTGGTGTTTTCATTCTTCAGCTTCTTGTCTTTCATATCTTTCAATTTACTAGCATCTGATCTAAGCCTGGAGATTTTATTTTCTAACCTAATCTTCCATTTAGGTGATGTACTGCTTTCTTTTTTAACAGGTCCACTGATCTTATATCCTAGCTCTTGTGTTGTTATTGTTGCTGCACTGTACACTAGTTGGTTTGTTTTTTGCAAATTATTGGTTGTTATTTCTGCAAGTGCAGCATTGCCATCTTTTAATGCCTGAGCAAGTTGTTTTTTGGCAACTGTTTTTAGTGCTGGAAGTCGAACCCTGGTGGTTGTTTGGTTCATGAGCTCAATTATTTTTATTTAGTTCTTGTTGTTTTTCTGTTAAATGGCATTCAGGTTTTTGAGGTGAAGGCAAAGGGGAGGTTGCCTGGTTTTGATTTTGAAGCAGTTCAACAACAGTGGCATCCTCTATTTCCAACACCTCCTCCACCTGCGCCTGAGCAACTTCTTCAGTTGATGGTAATTCTTCTTCCATCTCTTGAGCCTGTGTTGCTCATTGCAGTTCTTCCAGCTCAACTCCTGTGAATATTTTATTTCTTATTATGAATCTTCTCTGGTCTGCTAGCCTTTGTCCTGTTATTTCTGTATCTGGATGCTTCTCTTTCCAAATTTGGTACATTCTTTTTAAATAGCCTCTTCTAGTTGGACTAGACTTGTAAAAGCAGATCATTATTTCCTTGTTGGCATTTTTTGTATATTTTTTTTGGTTAAGCGACGTTTCTTCCAGTAACCTTGCAGTCTCCAGCCCTGGTTTCTCAACTGAAGATCCTGAGTCCTGTTGCCCACTTGCCACCAGATGTCAAGGGACTGTCGCACCTGGCACGGTCCTTGTTGACCCGGGCGACGACCGATCCGGATAGATTTATTAAAATTATGTCTCACCATATTGTTGATGGGAGAGGCACTCTTTGTCTGGCTCCTTTGGTGAGACCTGTCCAGTATGGTTGGACCTCCGGCATAGCTCTCACCTTCCTCAGAGCACACAAGCCCCACAACCCCGCCAAGGTAGTGCCTTAATAATAATAATAATAACAACAACATTTATATCCTGCTCTTCCTCCAGGGAGCCCAGAGTGGTGTATTACATACTTAAGTTTCTCCTCACAACAACCCTGTGAAGTAGGTTAGGCTGAAAAAGAAGTGACTGGCTCAGAGTCACCCAGCAGTTATCATGGCTGAATGGGGATTTGAACTCGTGTCTCTCCAGTCCTAGTTTGGCACTCTAACCACTACATTCATAGAACAAATCTATCCAGAATTTTCACTCAAGGCACAAATGACCAGGCTCAAACTATCATACTTCGGACACATTATGCAAAGACGCAGCTTCCTTGAGAAGTCTATAATGCTGGGAAAAGTTGAAGTTAAGAAAAGAGGATGAGCAGCAGCAAGGTGGATGGACTCGATTATGACAGCAATGGATGCACCACTGAAAGACCTTAAAGGCCAAGCTGAAGACAGATTATCCTGGAGAGAATCTATCTATGTGGTCACTAAGAGCTGACACTGACTTGACAGCACTCACTCACTCACTAACTCACTCAGGTAGGTAAGTAGGTAGATGTATTCACTATTGGATTGCAGAAAAAGGGCAATTTGCTGGAAATATTTCCTGGACATAATTCATCATAATGAATGGAGGTTACACAAGAGTGCAGCATGTCCACTTTCCCCCCTTAGTTCTTAATGATGTTTTAATTGTACTGTTCTTTTTCTTTGGCTTATTTCCAGGGTAATGCCATTTAAATTAGGTTAACTGGACCCATTTCAACCCAGCTTTTGGATGGGCTATCAGGTGGAGACTGCCTTAGTTGGTTTGTTGGATGATCTCCAATTAGGAATCGACAGGGCAAATGTGATTCTGTTGGTCTTCTTGGATCTCTCAGTGACTTTTGATATCATAAACCATGATAGCCTGCTTGATCGCCTGGGGTAGGGGTGTTGGAGGTAGTGGGCGGCATTGCTTTGCAGTGGTTCTGCTCCTACCTCTTAGGTAGATTCCAGATAGTATCACTTGGAGACTATTGCTCTTCAAAAAAAAGCTATTCTATGGAGTCCTACAGGACTCCATTTTGTCTCCAATGTTTTTTAAGATCTACATGAAACCTCATCCAAAGATCTTCAGGAGATTTGGTGCAGGGAAGTATCAATATGCTGATGACCGTCAAATCCACATCAACTCCAACCGGAAATTGCCTAACCTCCTTCATTCCTGGATCAGGGATAACAAATTGAAGTTGAATCCAAACAAGATGGAGACACTAATTGTGGGAGATTGGCACTTAGGAAATGGATTAGATCTGCCTGTTTTGGATGGGGTTACTCTCCCCATGAAAGAACAGGTGCATAGTCTGGGAATACTACTGGACCCAAATCTTTCCCCAGTATCTCAGGTTGAGGCAGTGGCCAGGAGTACTTTCCATCAGCTTTGGCTGATATGTGAACTACCAGGGGCGGAGCCACCATTGCACATGGCTTTTTTTCAAACAACCTGGTCTGCCATGCTCAGGGGCCACACCTGGAGCCCCAGCCATGCCCCCTACATCTGACGTCAGATGCAGGGGGCGTAGTTTGCTCACATACAGGGCCACACACCCTGTACACAAGCAAATTCAGGCCAGCGCCGGGTTCACAGCATGGCCGAGAACAGCTCTCCCTGCTTTAAAAGGAGAGATGTGGCTTCATTTTCTAGAAGCTTAGCCAGTGCCAGATTCCCAGCCTGGCCAGGAACACATCTCCCTGCTTTTTACAAACAGGAGAGCCAATCCCGGCCATTCTGCAAACGGGGCATGCGGCCCTGTTTGCAAGTGAAACCACACCCCTGCATCTGATGTCAGATGCTGCATCTGATGTCAAACACAGGGGGTGTGGCTGCCCCCCCCCCCCGCTGGTGGCGGGTTGAGCCGGGGCCACCACCGGCCTCCCTACAGCACTGCCAACGACATCCATTTCTGGAGATAAATTACCTTAAAACAGTGGTGCATATGCTGATAACATCCAGGCTTAACTACTGCAATGTGCTCTGCAGTGGGCTGCCTTTGTACATATTCCGGAAACTGCAACAGGTGCAGAAGGGGTCAGCCAGGCTGCTCATCAGGGCTACCCCATGAGATCACATGACTCTATTGTAAAAGAACTGCCCTGGTTGCCAAAAAAATTTGGGGCAAAATACAAAGTGCTGGTTATACCAATAAAGCTTTGAATAGGTTGGGTCCAGGGTATTTATTTAAGAGAGCTGAGCACCTTATTCTTCATGAAACCTTCCACCTATTAAGACCATTGGGGAAGATCCAGTTGCAGTTAAGTGGCTCATTTGGTGGCCACCCAAAACTGAGCCTTCTTTGGGTTAGGAGTCTGGAATGTGTTCCCAAACAAAATCAGAGCCTCCTGAACTCTGGTTGCTTTTAAGCAACATCTGAAATTACACCTATTTTATCAGACTTTTAGTTCATAAAGTTTTAAAGTTTTATTGATAGCTATTTTGAATTGTCTCCTATGAGCTATTGTGTTAATTGTTTGTTTTTTAATCTGTAAACTACTAAGAGATTTGTATATGAGGCAGTATATAAATGCAAAAAACAAACAAACAAATTTAAAGGCTAGAATGAGTTTTTATGGATACGCAATTTATTTTATTTTATTTTATTTTATACATTTATATACCGCCCCAAACCAAAGTCTCGGGGCGGTTCACAATAATAAAACAATACAAATAAATAAAACATTAAAATCAATAAAAACTCCAAAAAGCTGCCTAAAACAAAAACAATTTACAACATTCAAAATTACGAAAGCTAAAATGCCTGATCTTTAAAAAACCGCTAGAGATAGGGAGAGTCTTATGTCAATGGGAAGCGCATTCCAAAGTCTCTGAGTGACAACTGAGAAGGCCCATCCCTGAGTGGCCACCAAACGACTTGAAGGTAGCCACAGACGGGCCTCCCCTGACGAATGCAGTAGACGATGGGGATCGTGCAGAAGAAGATGTTCTTTTAAATACTGTGGGCCTAACCCTTTTAGGGCTTTATAGGTTATAACCAGCACTTTGTATTTGGCCCAGAAACCTGTTGGCAGCCAGTGTAACTCCTGTAATATAGGAGTAATATGGTATCTTCGAGATGACCCGGAGACCAATCTGGCTGCTAATTGTAGTTTCTGGACTACGTACAAAGGCAGCCCCACATAGAGTGCATTGCAGTAACCAAGTCTGGAGGTTACCAGCAAATGTACTACTGTTCTGAGGTCATGAATCTCAAGAAATGGATGCAGCTGGCGTATCAACCAAAGCTGCTAAAAAGCATTTCTGGCCACTGCCTCAACCTGAGAAACCTGGGAGAGGCGTGCATCCAGAAGCACTCCCAAACTGTGTACCTGTTCCTTCTGAGGAAGTGTGACCCCATCTAGAACAGGCAAGTCAATATCGTTTCCCAAGTAATGACACCATACAACAAGTACTTCAGTCTTGTCTGGGTTCAGTCTCTGTTTGTTATCCCTCATCCAGCCCATGACTGCCTCCAGGCAGGCATTCAGGGAGGATATGCCATCTCCTGATGAAGTTGACATGGAGAAATAGATTTGGGTGTCATCAGTGTACTGATAGCACCCAGCTCCAAATCCCCTGATGATCTCTCCCAGCAGTTTCATGTAGATGCTAAAAAGCATTGGAGACAATATGGAATCCTGAGGGACCCCATACAATAGCTCAAGTTTTGAAGAGCAACAGTATCCAAGCGACACCATCTGGAATCTGCCCGAGAGATAGGAGCGGAACCACTGCAAAGCAGTGCCTCCTACACCCAACTCCCTCAGATGTTCCAGGAGGATACTATGGTCGATCGTATCGAAAGCCACTGAGAGATCCAAAAGGACCAACAGAGTCACACTTCCTCCATCAAGTCCTAATTGGAGATAATCCATCAGGCCAACCAAGGCAGTCTCCACCCTGTAGCCCGCCCAAAAACCAGTTTAAAATGGGTCTAGATAATCAGTTTCTTCAAAGACCGCCAGGAGCTGGGAGGCCACCACCCTCTCAATCACCTTACCCAACCATGGGAGGTTGGAGACAGGCCTGTAATTATTAAACTCTGAGGGATCCAAGATAGGCTTCTTAAGAATAGGTCTAATAATTGCCTCCTTCAGACAAGGGGGCATCCTGCCCTCCCTCAGAGAGGCCACCAGGCCCTCCACAACAACCTCCCCGCCAGATAGTGTAAATCACGACGGGCAAGGATCAAGCAGACAGGTGGTAGGACGCGCCGTTCCAAGCAGCTTGTCCATATCCTCAGGAGTCACAAACTGAAACTGAACCAGTTTAACCACACAAGAGGAGTTGCTGGATACCTCTGCATCTGATACCTCTGCACTAACTGTGGAGTGGAGTCGAGGTCTAAATTAGCCCATATATGAGAGATTTTGTCCACGAAAAACTCATTAAAAGTGTCACAGGGGGCAACTGATGGATCCAAATTTTGATGCAAGGGAGCAGGGGGTCCTACTAGCCCCCTCACAACCCTAAAAAGTTATGCTGGACGTGAGTTTGCGGAAGCAATACAGGCAGAAAAGAAGTGCTTCTTTGCTGCATGTATAGCCAGAGCATAGATCTTTAAGTGCACTCTATGTCATAATCTGTTGGATTCAAGTCAAGTCTTCTTCCACTTGCATTCCAGTCATCTACCTTGCCGCTTCAGCTCCCGCAGATCTTTTGTATACCAGGGAGCCATTTTTGAAGTGGGTAAGAGAGGATGCTTAGGAGCGATCACATCTACTGCCCTGGTAAGTTGACTATTCCAATTTTCCACCAGGGCATCACCCGGATTGGCAGCTGAGCCAACATTAAATCCAACCAAGGCTTCTTAGAATCATATTGGATCCTATAACCTTCTTGGACGGGCCATTGTAATAGGCCCCTCACCCCTGCAGAGGTGGGACGTAACTGTAAGTCCAACCTTAACCAGATGGTGGTCCGTCCATGACAATGGGGAAATCATAGGAGTCCCAACCCACGGAACACCACCCTGATCAGAGTGAAAGACCAGATCAAGCGTGTGATCAGCAGTATGTGTTGGCCTGGAGACCACTTGGGATAGGCCTATAGCTGTCATGGCCGCTATGAACTCCTGAGCTGCTCCAGACAACCTGGTCCCGAAGTGTACGTTGAAGTCCCCCAGCACCACAAGCCTGGGGCACTCAAACACCAAATCCGAGACCAGGTCCGCAAGCTCAGTTAGGGACTCTGTTGGGCAGCGGGGTGATCGGTACACCAACAGAAGTCCCAATCGATCTCTGGTCCCCAAGCGTAAGTACACACACTCGATATGATCAGACGTTCTTACAGGGATCCTGGTAAGGGAGATATTATCCTTAAAGATCATAGCCACTCCACCTCCCCGCCCACAATCCCTCACCTGCTCCTCAACATAGTATCCTGGAGGGAGAAGCTGGAACCAAACTGGGCCACCAGCCTCCACCAACCAAGTCTCTGTAATACATACCAGGTCAGCCCCTTCATCCATGATCAAATCATGGATTACTTCAGATTTATTTTGGACTGACCTGGCGTTAAAGAGGAGCAATGCAAAGCTCTGTGGGTAGTTGGCCCCAAGGTCAAAGAGCTGACAGGGCAGCTGGAAGGGGAAACAGCTATTAAGTTTCTGATTTCCCTTCCCCTGTAACGGCCTGCTGACCTACCGACGTAACTTCTTCTGTTCCCCATCACCACTGGAATTGTCGCCCCGAGACCGGGGACATGCCCCTCCATATCCCCATCTCCAGACAGACTCAAAATGATGAAAAAAATCCTAACCATGCCAGACTCACTCCCCCCCAGCCCAAAGATACTAAACCAGGGGGTGGGGTGGCCCTCACCCTCATTGCTCACCGAAGTAGCTCTTCCATGGCGGCCCCGCCGGTGGTGGGCCCGCCGCCACTGGCAGTCCAAGGGTGGGCAGGTGGAGCCCAAACTGCTCAGTCATGCAGCCCAAGGGCCCCAGTCTTGCCAACACTCATGCAACTGGCAGAGGTGGCAGGCAGAAGTCCCTTAGGCAGCTGGTGGCAACAATAGCAACAGAGGAGCAGCACCCAGTAGTCAGAAAGTCTCCCACCCTGTGCCCTCCTGCTGGTAGATGGAAAGTGGTCTCCTCCTCTGCTGGGCACAGGTAACAGGCAGCAGCTTTATGTGACTAAATACAATACAAGGCTCTTCAAATGAGCAGTGTGAAGAGCCTAATTTCTGGGGAGAGATGCTCTACCCGCAGATGATCAGGGAACCCTCCCTGGGTGGCCGGATCGGCTGCCCAGACAGTTACCAGCTCTGTCACAGAGCTGGTTGGAGCGGTGAGGTTCGGGGGCCTCCTGGCCCCTAGAAGTCCCATAAGGCACTGTACAAGTGCACGGTGCCATTTGGAGAGCCCCCTGACACTGGGAGGCTTATTGTAGCTTCCTGGTCAGGAGGCTATTCATGAGTCGGTGCAGTGCAGAGCTGCGCCGCAACAACACACGATCAAGGAATCTGCTTTTTGGGCACTCTTGTGCCTGAAACCCGGGTTTTGCAAAGAGCTCCGTAATCGGGCTTGCCACCACGAGCTACACAGCTTCCATTGCTACTCACAATCAGGAGAAATCGGGCTAGATTTCCCTAGCCCAATTGTTGCCAGTCATGGGAGTAGCCTCAACCTCTTTCAAAGGGGTAAACCTCTTGAATTATGACCCACATATTCAGAGCCAGACTGGACTACTTTTATGTCTCCATGAATACTGCTGAAGACATGCTGGCTGCACGGGAGGAGGAGGAGAAAGGTTTGAGGGTCCGGCTGTTGTTTCCTACCTCCCCCCTCCCTCCCCCCTCCACCACTCGGATTCTACATCTGGCCCCTCTGGGTTTGTTTTCCATCTTGCCCTGACGAGAAGCTGCCTGCCAGCCTGCTGTCTTCAGAAAGCCTGACAACCAACACCTGTGTCGGCCAACAGTCCTTTGTGGCAGAAGGGGCTGCTGGGTAGCTTTAGAGACATAAATACTGCTGAAGACATGCTGGCGGCGTGGCCGGCGGCGTGGCCGGTGGCCTGCCTGTAGGCAGCCGCCGAAGCTGGCCGCCAAAGGGTGCCAGCCTTTGGGGCTGGGCCATCGGGGGTGGGGCTGAGGGCTGGGGGATGGTTCTTTTGTGGGTGGGTGGATTTTTGGGTCAAAGTGCTGTTTTTATTGCCCTGAGTTGTGCCAGGCCTAGTTGCTGAGATGTGTTTGGGCTCTCCTGAGGGGGCTGATGCAGGGGGTGTGCCTGGCAGCCTTGGGGCAGCTATTGCTGTAGTGGTGGAGAATAGAAGAATTGGCGCTGGCAGAACAGCTGGCCGTTACAGGGGAAGAGAAATTAGTAATCTAGTAACTATTTCTACTTCCAACTGTTCTGACAACTCTCAGGCCTTGGGGAGCAGCACCAACTACCCACAGAGCCTGACCTTGCTCCTTTGTAATGCCAGGTCAGTTCAAAATAAGACCAAAATTGTTCATGATTTGATCATGGATGAGGGAGCTGACCTGGCATGTGTAACTGAGACCTGGTTGGGGGAAGCGAGTGGCCCAGTGTAGGCTCAGCTTCTCCCTCCAGGTTACTCTGTTGTGGAGCAGGTTAGGGGAAGTGGGCAGGGGGTGGAGTGGCTGTGGTCCATAAAAACACTATCTCCCTTACCAGGGCCCCTGTGAGACAGTTGACCTATATTGAGTGTGTATTTCTGAGGCTGGGAACTAGGGATAGATTGGGGATTCTGTTGGTGTACCACTCACCCTGCTGCCCAACTGACTCCCTAACTGAGCTGACGGAGCTGGTCGCGGAGTTGGTGTTGGAGTCCCCCAGGCTTTTGGTGCTGGGGGACTTCAATATCCACTTTGGGACTGGCTTGTCTGGTGCGGCTCAGGAGTTCATAGCGGCCATGACAACTATTGGCCTATCCCAATTAATTTTTGAACCAACTCATGTTGCCAGCCACACACTGGATTTGGTCTTCTGTTCGGATCAGGGGGGTGTTCCATGGGTGGGGAATCCGGTGGTTACTCCATTGTCATGGACGGATCACTACCTGGTTAAGGTTGGTATCACGGTTACAATCCACCCCTGCAGGGGTGATGGACTGATTAGGATGGTCCGCCCAAAAAGGCTGCTGGACCCCGTAGGTTTCCAAAAGGCCTTGGAGGGTTTTGATGTTGGTGAGGCCGGTGATTCTGTCGATGCCCTGGTGGGAACATGGAATAGAGAACTCACCAGGGCAGTAGATATTATCGTTCCTAAGCGTCCCTCCAGGCCTGCTTCTATGATGGCCCCCTGGTACACGGAGGAGTTGCGGGGGATGAAGCGGCTTGGTAGGCAACTGGAATGCAAGTGGAGGAGAACTCGGCTCGAATCTGACAGGATGCAGCATAGAACCCACTTGAAGACCTATGCAATGGCAGTGCGCACAGAAAAAAAGCGTTTTTGGTCAGCGCGCATTGCATCTGCGGGTTCACGTACAGCAGAGTTATCCCGGGTGGTGAGGAGTATAATCTCTGCTCCTTCTGCCTCAAATCAGCTCCCTGAGACACTCTGCTGTGACGCCTTTAGTGGGTTCTTTGCAAATAAAATCTCCTGTATTCGGGCCGACTTGGACTCCACTATTTCTGCAGGGTCTGTGGGGGAGGTATCCAGCAATCCCTCTTGCAGTATTAGGTTGGATCAGTTTCAATCTGTGACTCCTGATGACGTGGACAAGCTGCTTGGAGCGGTACGGCCTACCACTTGTTCTCTGGATCCTTGCCCAACCTGGCTGCTTCGATCTAGTGGAGAGATTGTTGGAGATGGCCTAGTTAATATCATAAATGCATCGCTGAGGGAAGGTAGGGTGCCTCCTTGTTTGAAGGAGGCAATAGTTAGACCTCTTCTTAAGAAGCGTACCCTGGATCCCTCAGCGATGGATAGTTATAGGCCAATCTCCAATCTCCCCTGGCTGGGCAAGGTAATCGAGAGGATGGTGGCTAACCAGCTCCAGGTGGTTTTGGAGGAAACTGAATATCTAGACCTATTTCAAACTGGCTTTAGAATGGGCTATGGGGTTGAGACAGCCTTGGTCGGCCTGATGGATGACCTTTACCGGGGAATCGACAGAGGGAGTGTGACTCTGTTGGTCCTCTTGGATCTCTCGGCGGCGTTCGATACCATCGACCATGGTATCCTTTTGGGTCGCCTGAGGAGTTGGGAATAGGGGGCACTGCTTTGCAGTGGTTCCATTCCTATCTTTCCTATCTGGGTAGATCCCAGATGGTGGAGCTTGGTGACAGTCACTCCTCAAAGCAGGAGCTATTATATGGAGTCCCTCAGGGCTCCATTCTGTCACCAATGCTTTTTAATATCTACATGAAACTGCTGAGTGAGGTCATCAGGAGATTTGGTGCTGAGTGTTATCAGTATGCTGATGACACCCAAATCTACTTCTCCTTTTCATCTTCAGGAAATGGCACTCACTCTTTAAATGCCTGCCTACAGGCAGTAATGGGCTGGATGAGGGAGAACAAATTGAAGCTGAATCCAAGCAAGACGGAGGTGCTCATTGTGGGGGCTCAGAATCTGAGGAGTGAGTTAGAACTCCCTGTGCTGGATGGTGTTACACTCCCCCAGAAGGAGCAGGTGCGCAGCTTGGGAGTACTCCTGGACCCAGGCCTCACCCTGGTTTCTCAGGTGGAGGCCATGGCCAGGAGTGCTTTCTATCAGCTTCGGCTGATTCAACAGCTGCGTCCATTCCTTGAGGAGGATGACCTCAAAACAGTGGTGCACCAGCTGGTAACCTCCTGGCTTGACTATTGCAATGCGCTCTACATGGGACTGCCTTTGTACGTAGTTCGGAAACTTCAATTAGTTCAGAATGCGGCAGCCAGATTGGTCTCTGGGGTAACCCGGAGAGACCATATTACACCTATTTTGAAACAATTGCACTGGCTGCCAATATGTTTCCGGGCAAAATACAAAGTGCTGGTGATTACCTTTAAAGCCCTGAACGGCTTAGGCCCGAGTTACCTTAGAGAGCGCTTTCTTCTGCGTGATCCCCACCGCACATTAAGGTCATCTGAGAAGGTTTGTCTCCAGTTACCACCAGCTTGTCTGGTGGCAACTCGGTGGCAGGCCTTCTCTATAGCTGCTCCAGGGCTGTGGAATGCGCTCCCTGCGGAAATCCGTAATTTGAATTCTCTATTAGCCTTCAGGAGAGCCCTTAAAACGTATTTCTTTGGCCTGGCTTTCCAGGGTTTTTAAATTCTAACCCAGTTTTGGGGCTTTTAATTACTGTAAACTGTTTAATTGCTGTTTTGAAATGTTTTTAAATTGTTAATTGTTGCTATATTGTTTTTAATTTGTTTTAGCTTTTTATTGTTTTAGAGGCTTGTTTTAATTGTAAACCGCCCTGAGCCATTTCGGAAGGGCGGTATATACAGTAAATCAAATAAATCAAATAAATAATAATAAAAAT